>NC_061788.1:16552575-17275700 GCF_022458985.1 Mugil cephalus | reverse complement strand
GAAACCACCCTTTTCAACAAATGATGTGACATGTATGTTAGTGTTTTAGTTTGGCCCAAGCCCCATCCACTAACATAGAGGGGGTGGCGCTTATGATCTATACTGCAGCCAGTCACCAGGGGGAGCTCTATTGGCTTTGGTGGAACTGCTCCTTTTGAGGAGTCCCTTTTTATACCGTCTCTGGGTACCATGAAGAAGTGGCCTATATCTTGTCTAATGTGACAATGCCCTACAAAGGGTTTTGTCCATCCAGCTGACAGTAAACACTATGTCATGTAGACTCTGTGGTCAGTCAACGTTGCTATAGTGACACAGATAAAGCAACACTATTTTTAACAGCCAAAACCAAATGCATTCTGCTTTACACACTGACAAGTTCACCAAGCAACAATGACTTCAGGACCCCTATTTAGTACCGAGAAACGCAGCTAGTGACTATTTCCTGACAGTAACAATGACTTGAAGGGACTGAACTGTTGAAATTAGAGAATTAACCGCTCGTGGACAAGAAAATAAGCAGAAAGAAAACATTGCTCTACCTCTAACATCTGCTGTAATCTATCTGTCATGTCTAAAGTGCGAATGTAAGGCATGGATAAAACGCATTTATAACCAGTAACTTGACAGAGTAATTCTTTCCACTGACCACGCTTCTGTCAGCTCCCTGATAGGGTGGTCAGTCTGCCGGAGAACTACAGGTGAAAGATGAATCCAGAGATATTGGATGCGCACGACTGTCGTTTATCATCGGTGGCCACGCGTCCACTTGTTGACGCCATTCTGTCGTCTGATCATTCACAACAGCTTTATCAGTCTCTTGTTCACGAACACGATCATGTGTCATAGATACAAGAAAACATCATTTCAGAATTTAAGTATGTGGCAGAAACATTCGTAGGTTGACAACAAATGGGGGGGAAATTTATATAGACTTGTCTTCAACATTTTCTTTTCTGTTAAATGCTGTTGTCATGACACTACAGATAATGAAAACATACTTTTGAGGCCATATTCTGACTTGCTCCCCTCCTCTGTTAAGGTCCATAATGTGTATAATGTTGATTTATTTTATTATGTGTTATAACATCAAGACAGATGCAGATATTGGAGAAAAAGTGTATTCTGATGCTTAGAGCCACACAGAGAGAATGCTAATCATCTTGGATCTTTAGTGCTGTGGCCTGTAAGGCCTCAGTGACATACGGACTCCCTCGGGTTCAGCTCTCAGTGAAGCACCTCACGTCACTTGTGCCCAGGTGAAATATATCAATATCTGTGGGCTGATAACCGTTTAAGCCAGTTCGATCCTGCAGAGTCAGAGAACCAATCCCTCACCTTTATTCATCTGGCTGGCCTTCGTCTGCTCCAGCCCGACCCGGGCCATTAATTACCCTGCAGCTGGATCCAAACACGGGCGACAATGCGCAGCCATCGCGCCGCAATAATAGAAACTGATGAGGACTTGTCGGGCCGTGCTTTTTACGCAGGGTTCTCCCGGGCTAGGCTGTCATGATTTTTATTCTTCACCATACATCTGAGGTGATGCCTCCCCAGCCATCCCCGCGCCTCTCGGCCCTTGCCTCTATGTATGCGTTTTGTCAGGACCAATAGGTTCATACTTCTTTGACGTTGTAGCAGCAGATGCGCCGTGGCATTTATGCGTGCGAATGTAACACAAACAATGACAAAGCCTTTATCTCTCTAGCTGAAGGAATCTGAGGCAAAGGTTGGCTCCATTCTTTGTGGCTGTGGCTTCTACAAAATTCTTCAAAGCTACTTTTGTAAAAAAAGAAAAGATTGTAATGAATGTCTGAGGCTTTGATGGTGGAGAAAATATATATAAAAAAAACTTTAAAGTGCAGGCTTAGTGACTCATGAGATTCTTATATTTTTGGACCTTGGTGGAAACACCAGTCTTTGATTAAAGGTGTAAACAATAGATCCTGCTGGGAACAAGGTTAATGGGAGCTATCACAGGGATTTTCGAGAGTAGTGAAGTCATCGGTTAGTCATTGCATCCCCACAGTTTGCCTTTTAAATAAAACTTACGTATTCACTGCACTTCTCAAACCACAGTGCACCACTGCACAGTCAGTCAGTTCAGTGAGCTACACAATAGTGCGGTTCAACGTGTTCCAAAGATCACACTTCAAAATTTGCAGCTTACATAAAGCCTCCGACCTCCCCGATCCCAGTCACAGTTTGTACATAACGGCACTGGGTCAGTTTCAGCTAGTTATGAAAGGATTTGCTGAGTAATTGGGGGGATTGATAAGGATTAATGGGGAACTCTGAGATCAATATGATTCCAGCTTCATTTACAGCACAGCAATTATTCCTTAAAGTAAAGCTCTGAATAATTTATCTTAATTGTAAATTGATCTTGTAAGGGATAGGAGTAAAACTTAGTGACGACAGGAAATCCTTGGTAATTTTGTGTTTGGGGAAACTCAATTTCTTGTTTAATCAGTTACAGAGCCTTGTTGGTTTATGAGTTCTGCCCTCTCATGACAAAAGGGCCACAGAGAGATTTCAGCCATATTCAAGATTTAAAGTTTTATTCCTGTTAGAAAAAAAACTGGCTCTTAATGACAATTTTCTTGCTTTCTTAGAAAAACTCAAAGTATGATTAAGAATGTAAAATAGACAAAAAGGTACTTCCTTGGTACTGTGTGTACCAGCTGTAGATGGTTCCAGACCTCATTTACTAGCAAAAAAATAATAATAATAAAATCTAAACAGAGAGTCTCTCTTCTTTTCTGGCGTCTTTACTTCCCAGTCTGTCAGTACTTATTTTTGGCGAACCTGTCAGTCAGAATCAGTAACTCTTGCCAGGAACATTAATAACTAGTTAATGGGTTTTCTTAAATATTTGCTAGAACTGCTCTGAACCTTTGTTAGTACTCACTTCAAACATGTTATGTTTAAAGAAATCTTGCAGGACAATGACAGAAAAACTGTCCTGGCTATTTATGGTGAGTATTTCATATGTTGCACAGTTTGAGGTTGAGTTTATCTTCAGAGGACTGACTGCTCTGTTGATTGGGATTGGTCATTAGCTGACACCTGATCCTCTGAAGTTAATCAGTGCTAACCAGCGGGACATACACCTATCAGGCATAAGATTAAGGCCGTCACAGGAGAAATGATGGTGGACCTGGGATTCCTGTGGATGATCAAGCTATGTACCACCTACCTAGACCAGACCAAGCACCACCGCATAGCAATGACACTCATTGATGGCAGTAGCCATCCCAAGCAGGATGCAGCCTAACATAGACACACACAAACAGTTTAGGAACAACTCATAAAAACCTGAAGAAGAGCTCAAGGTGTTGACCTGGCCTCAACTCATAGGACCTAAAGGCTCCCCACTCACAACATCCTGTTGTCAGACACCACAGGAAACCCTCAGTCACAACTGTTTTTGAGTCATAAGGGAGACGTATACGATGTCAGGAAAGTGGTTGCAATGGTATGTTTAATCAGTGTATAAGGACCATGCACCTGTTCTTGAAGACCTCTTAGTCATTCATTATCCTTCATATTCTTGTCCATGTAGTGCTAGACTACATGAAAAACCTCTTATTGCACATATGAGCGGCGAGGTTTAAAGAAAGGTCAGAATTAGTACTTTAATCTGGTGTCTGGGTTATAATAACATTCATGCTGTTGAAGTTATGGAACAGTCATAGTTAAAATAATCTTGATTTTCAATCTGAAATGGAAACAGGACACCTGCCATTTGCAGCCAGGGTTAGTATAATAAACAACAGGCTGAAGTCATAGAATCATTAAAATATCCACTGTACAAACAAGAAACAAGAAACGCACAGGCTTGTTCCATTGTCATGATTACCTGTGATTAAGATCATGGGTCATGTTGGTACAGAAAAATATCCAATGCTTTATCAGCCCATCCATCTGCCCAGGACTCCTCCCTATTAGGATTTCATGACTGTATCACTAGATCACTTCTGTGTCATATTGAGCTGCTTTCACAAATTATCTATTGGTTCAATCTCTGCGATCAATTCTCATTTTTAATCAGGTATTATGAAAAAAAAACAAAAAAAACAAACAAAAAAACAAAAAAAACAGGCAACTTGTTTTCGTATATGAATAATTAAATGGTTTATCATATCAAACTGTAGGATCACAGTTTTGTATCAGGTGCTGATAAATGAAATAAGGGATATTATTCTTGTTGCACAAAAAAAAAAGTTCTTTTTCTGGACAATACAATTACATTCATGCCATTACAATGAAGGCACACACAGGTTATAACCAGGTCTTGTCGTGAGCTGTCCACATCTAAGATGTGTTTTTCCTGAGATTGCAAGCAATTTTGGTTTTTGATACAGAGCACATCACTGACTATGTTTCAAGGTTTGAATAGCTGCAATCATTGAGGCACGGTTCAATGAAAAGTAGAGCCTTTCACTTGCTTAGCATTCTGTCAAAGAGTTGATTTACAGTTCTGCAGAAAATACTGATGGGAAGGAGTGCTGACAGCTATCCATAAATATGGACAGGGCACTCAAACTTCAATCAAAGGATTCACAAATCATAGATTTTTATTCGGGTGCTGCCAATACATATGCACGCTGTATAGTTGTGGGAGTTCTCAACGTCCTTTAAGTTATCTACATTTCTCAGGGCCCTCCTGAAATGTGCTTTAATCTTTGACTTTTCATCTGCCGTTTAGATAGTGTCTTTTCAGAGGCAAACAATATGAAAGGTAAATACCTTAAGCGACTAAGTCCACACACTCTCACTATGAGCACTTCCTTAGGAGTCTGAACTGGCTTAACCTTACAGAGAGTCTAGACTTTGGTTTTCCGCTTTTCATTTTTCAAAAATAAACTGTTATATCATCACCTGAACAGACAGTCGAAAGGCGCCCAACTGGCACAGAAAGAGACGCACCTTCCTATATACCAATAGATGCACAAATCTGATTCCGCGACAGTGCGCGTGCACACACACACACACACACACTCACACTCATATACGTAAAGGTGTGTAAGCAGCCACCTGTCTTCTCTACCTCCTGCTTCCACACAGCACTCAGGTTACCAGCAGCTTGAAAGTCCATAGCAGATGGAAGCTAAGACATCCACAGTCTCAGATCAACTGGGTTTATGAAAGTGCCACGGATCAGAAGCAAAAGCCTGGAGGCACCAAGGCAAAGGTGCAAAAACTAGGTAGTCCGCCCTTAAATATAAAGCTTCAAAGATGTTCATCTTCAGCTTTATTAATTGTCCTGTTTGTTCCAATCTTCATTTAATGCAATAGAAATGCATACGCTCCCATCTTTTTGATCGCCTACTTTTTCCATTACACAAACTGCCCTTTGAGGATCCAAACTCATGGTGTCAGTGTTTTTCTTAATTGCTTGTTGTACTTGTCATATTCTATAAATTTCAACAACATCCAGTTCGCAATATCTGTGCAATGGATTGCTCATGAGTTCCAGTAATGTTTGGAAGCACACAATATATTAGTGGCAATGGATCTCCTAACTAGAGCAGATAATGATATTATTTGAAAGTGTTGGCCTGAGCTGAAAGTGCTGTACTGAGATTGTGATCCATATCCATATGCAGTGTTTTGGTGGGGTATTTAAAGCTGCACTTGGAAAAACCGTAAGCAAAACTTGTAAAATAATGATGATTAGTTTCCAAAGTTGTCACTCAGCAGCCAATCCTCAAGTCCCAGAAATGATATGCTCCTTCAGCAAAGGAAGGTACCGCAGCACACCGGCGATGTCAGCTACTCAGTCAGAGCCTGCAGCGTACGCTTCGAATCAACTGCAGTAAACACGACAAAGCATGCAAAAACATGGGTATGATCCCTGAACGTGGCTATAAAAGATGCATGAGTCGAGAGGAGGAAAAACTCTGTGAATTCACCTGCCTGTAACCTTAGAGCTTTGTGGCACTGGAAGTTTTGAACAGCAAGTGAAAGACAGCAAAAAAGCTTTACGCATGTCGTGTCCTTGAGAGGTGCTGGCAAATGGAAGCTGAATGTGCACTACAGTCAGATCAGATAAACCAAGCATTTGCGGTAGTAGCCTACACACTCATCTCGTAAATATATTATTAAAGACACATCACAAGTCATTGTATTTTTTAACTCAAATCACGTTCCAAAAAAATGCCTATATTAAATATTGATAATGCATTTACTGTGTCATATTAGAAAAAAACAAAAACAAAAAACGAACAGACTTGTCATTGCCACATGTCGTTGCTAAGATGCAACGGCATGTGGAAAACCGAATCTTGAGGAGAAGCCAGCCTCAGAGATGCTGCTATTGATTGTGCCTTCAGTTACACAAGGTGACTAACTACAGGGAGCTTCTACTCCCGGTGCGTCACCCAAGGTGTGATTAGACAAAGGCGATGGACAAGAAAAACTACTGATGACATACTTTGCATATTGGCAGGTCTGTCTTACTCTTCAAGAGGAATTACATTTCAATTACATTTTTATTCCATAAGATTGTGGTAAATACAGAAATAATAATAACTGGCATCATGTATGGCTGGTGTGGTCTTTATTTTATGTTATTCAATTTGTTTGAATCCTGAACCAATCTTTTGTTTTGGTGCTTTACTAATTACGGACATTTTGAACTTCAGCATTTGTTTATATGACAGGAACTGTTCCATTCAAATGGAACAGTTCCGCTCCAAGTCTTGGCTTCATGAACAGCACCATCATGTTACAATGCACTGATTTTCACTAGTGTACTTAATGTTTTTTTTTCCTAACACCACTGGATCCTTGCTATGAGTTATTTTTTATATTGCGGTAATTGGTTATCAACCTTTAAGCTTGTATAGATCCAACCCAGTAGACATCTAAACCGCCCCCCTCTCCCTTGTCTGATCCTTATTTTCTGAGTTTCCAGAAGCTCCACTAAGAGACAGTGAACGGATTATGACTAACACAGATGTGCAGACTGTGGAGGGTCTGTGTTATGTCCAGTCTGGCCTTAGTTACATCACTGCTTCCCATGATGGTGACAGCTAAAGCTGCTGGGAGCTGACAAGGCAGATCCAACTTAGGCTACGGACACACTGCAGTCTGGCCGCCATGTTCTGTAAAACCCACAATTAGATGGAAATCTGAGATTCTGCTGGCAATAAAAGCTTGTGATATATCACTTGAATAAAGAACAGCTACTGCTGGTGTCCATGTCGTTGCCATTTTGCGTGGCTAGAAAGACATCAATCTACAATTTAAACTGACCTGCATATTGCTCATATTATTATATAAATAGAGATTGTGTTGTACTTATAAATTGTGACAGTTCTTCCTGCCTTCTGTGTTTTAATGCCAGGTATGCAGATGTTTTTTTGGGATTGTTGGGTTGGGTAGGTTAGCCAGGTGAAAGGATTAATTCGTAAGCTGATTAAAGGCTTTCTCATGGAGAAACGCAAAAGCAGCCGTGCTTGTTGCAGAATGTCCAACAGAGTGAATGACAGTTTTCCCATCGGTATAAATCACAGCAAAGTATTTCTATTTATGTACGATGGCACCGTCTAGCAGCACACGTTGCATGTCAGAATTTAGTTTTTCTGTCTCTCCGATTCCCGGTTGTTGTGCAAAATGTGCTTCTTGAAAAATGTCAGCGTCCATTTTGAAGAATACTCGTACTCTGGAAAAACTAATTTTCTCTTCCAGCTTGAGCTGTTTTTTTTTTTTCTTTTTTTTTATCCTCTAAGAACCAGTATTCCTTACTCTTCACGGAACATGGGGCTCTGTCATAAACACAGACATAGGTAAGAAATTAAGTTGCAGGTTTAAGCCACGGGCCATGTCAGGATGGAATTCATCGACCCATGCCGACAAGTTTGATCCAGGCTCTGTTGCTGCCGACGTCGGAGGAGGGGGTTTCGCTGCAGACGGAGAGGGTGTCAGGCGAGCACAGACAGGTCATTTCCCATCCATGCAGGGGGCCAAAGCTGCAGAATCAGCAGTCCTGGACTCAGATGATGATGACAGCTATGGATGCACCCGGTTGGTTCCTCCACAAGGCCATTCCTCCTCCTCAGCCTCTCAGAGGGAGAGTTCAGCCGAGTCAGCACAACACGGATAAAAATGTCGCTGTGTGGCCTCCTCTCTGCGTCTTGCTCTTTCATTCTTCCCTATGAAGAAAAAAGGACTGTGTGCATTTTAGAGAAGGGGTTCAGAATAGAGAGACAGAGACAAAAGAAGATAGCCACTGTGTCCCACAAGGATAGCCTTTCTGTTCTCGGTCTCTGTCTTGCTGTCTTTTAACCCCAGTTGCTCATTAACATGGAAGAGCGCATCTGTGATTCTGGGTCCTGATGTTAAATTTCATTTCCTATTATCCCTTAACAATATTTTCACACCATGTGGCTGGAATGGAATTCGAATGACACAGAATCGTATACTTTTGTGGCTGCACGCGGGCATCCACAATGCATCAATGAGGAGTCCATGATTTCCGAAAGTTCTTTAGCATTTGGAAATCTGATTAATGGTTCAAACTGAGAGAACTTGTACTTAGTTACACTGAAAAAATAGCAACCAAGTCATCTTATATTAAGAACAATAATCTGCCAATGGGTTAAGCTTTTTTTTCTTGAAAAAAATTCTTAAAATAAGCACAAAGTTCTCTGAACAAAATATAAAATGTATTTCTTTGATACAAGGATTTTTTGCCTTCTTGAAATTCCTTTTCCGCAGTGTAAACACTCGACTACAGCGCCGCCTTGAAGATTATAAAATGTTTCAACCAGTTGAAAAGGAATAAAACCAATCCATTACGTGTGGGCAATTGTAGATTTCCCATCAACTTTAAGTTGAGTGGGAATCGGGCTCTCTTTGCAACATCTAAAACTGCACTGGAAAGAACCGTGACTAGTGGCAGACGTGCAAAAAAAACTTCAAAGTTCAGATACATAATGCATGCAATGTAAGAACTCACAAAAAAAAAAAAAAAAACACATCCCATTCGTTAAATTGCTAAGGCTACAGACGGCTTAACCTTGCTATAAAAGTAACAAAACACAGATTTATAAGAATGGATTTAAAAAGCAGCCTGGAGGACTCTGCGGTCTGAAAACACAGCAGACTCACCTCCAGCTAAAAGGTCAGTTTATGTACTGAAGTATAAAAGCTCAGTGGATGTGATAAATATCGATGAGAAAGGAGACATATATTGCTTTAGCTGGCCAGTTGGTGAACCTGTCATTCACACAACAGGGAAGAAACCCACGTAGTTGCACATTTGAAAACCAGAAAACAAAGATGAAAAGAAAGAAAAAAAGAAATTGACATAGGAAAACAATGTAGACCGTCAACCTAAATTTGCATTTTCACATGAATCAAGTGGAGACTGTTCAGAATTTTTACTTTGTTTTATTGGATCGGTCAGAGAAAAGCCAAAATCCTCTCCTACGTTTTTCTTCACTTAACTCCATTTCCCTTCCTTTTTTTCCCTCTCAAGTCATCCACCTCCCCTTGATTTCTTCCCCTCAGCGTGCCCCTGAATTTCTTCAAGCCTAATAGCAGGAGTAGCATCACCAAACAGGGCACCACCAGTTAGAGGTGAATGATGTTGGCTCGATATCGACTGAGCCCGTCACGCACTCCGATGACTCATGTTGAAGCGCCTTTTTAACTAAAAGGATTTGTAAAAAAAAAGACGCATCGCTCACAGAGCTTCTCCATCCCGCTATTCCTGGTGTGTACAATTTCCTTGTATGTACAAATATACTTGGCAATATTCTGATTCTGGTGGTGGGTCTCTTTGGGGCGAGAACAGTCGAACCATTATCTTTTCACTCTTGACTTATTGACAGGATGCTGGAAGTGGACTAAATGGAGGTTAGCCAATCACAGCTATTAAGGTCAAGCACATAAATATACACTTCTCTGACATGCTGATAGGCAGTGCGAGGGCCAGGCTTTATTCCCGGCTGGAATCACATAAAGATCAAAGCAACGTGTACACTGACTGGTCTGGTCTTATTGAGAGAACTGCAGCCTTTTGATGTCAGGAGACAAAGACGAGTAGAGCTCAGGGAGAACAGTTGGCAGTGCACAAGTGAGAGTGGAAAAGCCCATTTATAAAAAGGCAGACAGGCTATCACTGAACTCAGGTCTACAGTGAGCCAGGTTCACTGCGGGGTGTCCCCACTCTGAACACTGCACTTGGCCTCTGGGCCCAACAGTTGCTATGCGATTGAATTCTGTCTCCCCATTTCCTGAATCTGTCCCGGTTCAGTCAAGTCAGTATGTGCACGATATTTGCTGACCTGTAAACTGTATACAGCAGAACTGATTTAGATCTATCCCAGATATGGCACATTAGATTTATTATTTTTTGATTTGATTTTATAAATATATATATATATATATATATATATATATATAAAAATGACAATGATGGTGAGGCAGAAATGAAAAAAATAATATATATGCAGGATGTGGTATGGCTATCTGCAGCGCAATGCGAGTGTGCTCAGATAGTGATGGCTTAAAACATCAAGCCACGAACCGCCCCCCCACCCCACCTCCCTTCACCGCTGATATACTTCAACCCCAAGCGACATCATCTGAGGCAATTAATCAGATTTAGCACAGCTCTCACTGGAGTTACAAAAGGCTTTAAACTTTTTTTTTTTATTTCTTTATAACATCATTTTCCAGTGTGGACCCGAGATCTGTAAACAGACTTTGATGTGTGAAATTGTTCCCTCTTTAAAAAGTTAAGACCTCTGATGGGGTTTTTCAGTTAAAAGGGGTTTTCTTCTTGAATAGGGCGAGCCGTGATAAGGGCAAGACTGACAGTTGCTAGGAGGCAGGATGCACGAGCACAGTTAAAGACCCATCTATCCGCTCCAACCTCCTCCTTATGACCTGATATGTCAAAAAGTCGGATTGTTTATACTGTACGTCTTCCGGCTGCAACACCCTTTCACACATACTGTAAAAGACTGTCAGAGACTCCCCAAACAATAAATTGTATCAAGCACAACACTACGGCCATCTTCCTGATAATGTATATGTCTGCCTTGTGCCTCCAAAACAGTTGTGACTCATCATCCTGTTGCCAGCCACTACAAGACACCCTCAGAAGGCCCATGTCCATTCTCTGATGTTAGTGAGGGCTTTTGGGTCCCATGGGTTGTGCCAGTGCATTCCACAGATGTCAGAACTGGACTCGAAACAGAACTCAAACGCAGAGAGAGGGATACGGCTAAAGCCAACTATACTGAAATGACAAAAAACACTCCTGAAGGAGAGAAAACCGCAACGAGGAAAAGAGCAAACCAAACTACTTGATCAAAAAGTTCTCAAAAGAAAAACCACTCCAAAGATGGTCAGTGTTATTCATTTCTCCTGTCAGTGGTCATAATGTTATGCCTGATAGCAGACCTTACTGCTCACTATTAGAAGACTGGTATTTATGTCCTATGTTGTACAACTGCGTTTGTAAAGACATATTATTCTCTTTTTAGGCAACAAAACAAGTTTATTAGGTTTAGCAATAGAATGTGTTTTGGGTGAAACCCAGCCTTTTTCAACCTTAAACACACTCTGATCTGCGACAATTTCCTCTGCTGTTTTCTCGGCTACTACGGTGACTAGTTCCCGTCTCTGTGCCTGTCCAAGCGAGTCTGCTGAGCTGCATCAGACTGCCTCCCTGATTTCACTCCATGAGCACCGCCTATGTCACATCTTTGCAGCCTCAGCCTGACGAAGTCCACGCGCCGAAACACATCGGCCTAATAAAGTTGTCCCTACAAGTGTTTTGCTGGCAGTATGACCACTTCACACGCGTGTCTTCGCTGCCTGAAAGCAAAAAAAAAAAAAATTGCACAATTTAGGCTGAAGGCACACAATTTAGGAGAGTGTCACATGAAATATATTCACGAGGGTGCCGTCAATTTTACACAAAAAGAGACTGCATGAACTGCGGCACTGAAAAACAGAACGGGATGTTTTGGAGAGATGCTTAAATTCTGTCTGCTTTCTCACCTCCACTCAGTAGCTCTGTAAAGTGAGGGGATAGCAGGAGGTTTGGCAAAATTACACCTACTTTTGAAGACAGAGTTTCAGCGCTGGAAAAGTGTAGAGGAAAATACTTTCAGACTCTGTTTGAAATTGTGACCCCTTCAACAAAACTTCTCCTCTGCCCCTGCTAAACACAGGAATTATTCTCACAATAAAAAATGTTGCTTTTTTTCAGAGATCTTGAGAAAATAGTTGTAGCTGCAAGGTCTATTAGTCGTGGAGCTTTCTGCGATAATACACTCTGATTGTCGGCTGAAAAAAATAGTCTAGAAATCTTAAAATTGCACAGTTGTGGTTTTACGCTACTGTTTTTCAAGTGAGGATATTTTCAGTAGGCCACTGCAATAAGACACTATTGTTATAAAGAGCGAAGAAAGGGAAATTACCTTCTCTCCTAAGCAGATGCTGCATTTTTTTCAGCATTTATGTCACTGATAAATGTTACTTTATGGACAGATGGTGGCGGACGAAGTTCCACCAAGCAGAAAATGATACAAGGTATTTCTCATGGTAGCTACAAACAGATGTTTTGCACTGTTGTCACCAGCAATGACCTCCTCAGACACATTATCATTAGATGCCAGCTCCTCTGACTGTGGCTGCCGTCTTGAATTAGTGGCAGCCTAGTGTGCAGGGGGCCTTCCTGTCTCCCTGTCATCTCTATGGAGACAGAGGAAGTGGATCTCGCCCACAGCTTGTGCCCACATTTCACATCTACTCAGCTTCACGCCACGCCATTCCTGTAGGCTGCTGCAGAGCACGACTCCGCACATGAAGCCAAGCAGACTTAATAAACATGATCAACTCTCCCATCCCTCTCCATTTAGGGGTTTAAAAGTCTTCAGATGGTCTAAGCACGACAGCGGGGGAAAGCAGTTTGGCTGAATATGACGTTATAAATTGAGGTGTAAGTGCAAGCGAGTGCATTTGTAATTCAAATTTGAGAGCTTTGCACACAGCGTCCCTTAAGCGGCTACCTGGCATGCTGAGAAAGATGAGTTACAGGATAAAGCTGATTTGTGGCTGCTCTCCCCCGTCCAAATGAAGCCAATGAAGCAATGGGCACGGGTTGAAGAAATCCTATTTGATCAAAAGTAGTCTGATAAGAATGTAAAGCAAGCATATAGAAGCACTGCAAGTATGTCAAAGTGAGAAAAATGGAAGTAAACCACAATTCAGAGCAAGAAAAACCATAAATGAATAACAACTTTGCACTTATTGCATTTACATTATATTTAAATTCTCAAAATATGAAACAAGGGAAGGCAGGATTTATTAAGGCTAATCTGACAAGCTGAATATGGCTGCGCAATGAGGAAAACAAATAATAAAGATCATTATTTCGACACGAGCGAAAGGAACAGAAGACTGATGAACTGACGAAGGCAGTCAGATGATATTTATATATTCATCATGACATTTAGCTTTGCGCAGTTCCCTCAGAAAGCTCACTTTGCTGTCGCTGTCAAGGAAGTTCTGCTCATTCCCAAAGGAGAGTTTACCTTGTTTGACATTTGAAGTCGGCTCGACACAGGGCGTCAGGTGGGAAAAGGTTTAATGGGGATGTAAGTGGGTGAAACATGAACTGCGCGAGAATGGGAAGTTCACTGCCTGCCACCGAGGATATATTCATGCAAATCTGCACAAAGGAAATGGTATTAGAGTTAGACGATCTTTGAATTGGTGAGTCATGGGCATGGTAGAGGTACCGTATAAAACAATATGAGGGGGGATAAGCATAGCAGTGTTCATGGGATTTGCAGCTCACTCTATACACTAACACTTATAAATAATACTTCACCCCTTTCATTTTCCTTGTTCTCCAGGACTGTCCATTTAGAGTCTGAAGAAATCCCACCTCATATTTTTTTTTTTTAAGATAAAATCAATCACACTGCCTGGCAGAGTCCACGTCTGAGTTGAGACTGGAATACAGATCTGAGGGATGTTTGAACTGCAATCACAACAGCTATAGAAGCTTATCCGGCTGTTCATGAAGTGTGGTCCAGCGCTGGCCCTTCTGTTTAGATGCAAAGGTGATTCCACTGCAGTCCACTGCAGCCGTCCACTGCCGACGACTGCACACTTATTGGTCATGAGCCTAGAATAATCAGATGAGCTAGCTAGCAAAGAAACAAACGTGAGAAATCAAAGGAGTATGGAGTCTTTGGTACACTGTTGGAATTAGTTTGACTATTCTGAAAACCCTTTATAAGCTCATCAAGAAGCAGTTTAAATACTGTATTAAGGCAATATACATCCATGCCTACATATGAGCCAATGGAGCATGTGTGATGAGTTGGTCATATGGTCACATGACTTCAGGCCAATCAGGAACAACCCATCATGAATGCATTCACTCAACATATCAGCAAAGGTGCCACCTATAAAAGTGGGTTGAGTATGTGATCATGTGGGGTCCATGTACTTCTTGGTACTTTAAGTTTCATTGTAGCCTCAAAAAAAAAAAAAAAAAAAAAAAAAAAATTGCCTCATTGCCTCCAGCATCCTCATCAGATGAGGTGTTAGTGCTACTGGTCTGTCGCCATTCAGGTCTTTGGGATGTTGAAACTTAGACACTAGCGATGTGACGTTCGTGAACGAAACAGCCTTTTGAACAGCTCTTTTAAGCGAACGATAAGACACGGTTTGCAGTTGCTGTTCTGTTAGCTGTTCTCATATGCAACATTTCTTCACATATCACCAGTTTCCCTCCATCTCCAAGTTTGACTTTTCCACAGCTCACTCCATTCATGCATATAGCTATTGGTTAACTAATGGGGATGAGTCCGACTGACAGAAGACTGGAGCAGAGCCAGATTTACAGCTTTATCAGTGAGAAGATATTGCCGATGGGAGGAGAGGCAGAAGGTTGGAGATGTGTCCAAAGATCCCAGTCAGCTGATCAGGACATCACTTCAGAAGCCTGGCTTTACTGGCCTTTGCAATAAAAAAAATTAATAAATAAATATAGGAGATCAAGTCTAATATTAACTTTCTCTTTTTGTTTTACACTACAGAATAATACAAAGTGTTGTTTCCATTTTTTTTGTACTGGTATTACAAGCAAACTTTGGTCAATAATTGGCCCAGGTTAGTAAAGACAGGATAATGTTCAACAAAGAACAGGAGCATTGACAAAGTGCCCCATACATAACAAACATAGAAACACAGATGTGCGTAGGAATGCACAACTGAGAAGAGGATTCTCTGGATCACAGTTGAAAGACATTGGAGCCATCAATTAAAACCAAGCCACTGATGACTTGGCATTACAGACCCAGCTTTGAGTGGGAGCCTTCCTTTTACCATTAGCATCACAAACTCATATGATATGTCCAGTATGATACACTAAGTAGCTCTGCACATCTTTGAATTGCTTCAGCACATTTGTCACCATAAAGAGTGCAATATAACTTGAGCAGTGGATAATTACATCATAATAACGAAATGCCATTCCAAATGTCAGGCCAAAATTACCTACGGTAAATTTATCAGAATGCTTCTCAAGTGATTTATTGCGTCGCAGCATGCTTTTGAGAAAAGAAAAGTACTGTCAACAGAAACTGAATTATGAGTTCCTTTATATGCGAATTGTTGATAAACTTGTTCCATTAACACCTCTCATGGTCGTGATGGACAGAGCAACCAAACTGGCTTTGTCAAGGTTCTGAGATTCTTTGGTATGCAATTATTCAGCATCATCCCATATCTTGTCATCTATATATATATTTTTTTTGGCAGCCTGCATGTCATCTTATCATCCACAGCCTCTGTGAACCGTTTCCTCAGCCTGGTATTCTGAGCACAGCAGGAGTAGGTATCACAAACATGCCTTATTACACACACACACACACACACACACACACACACAAAAAGAAGAAACGCCACACAAAGGCTGAGTGCTAGGCCACACAAAGGCTGAATGTCAGAGAAGCTCAGTTTGTTCAGCAAACTGAGAGGAGGTGGTGTGTGGGGGTGACAAAGGTGGGGAAAGGACACATGAACTCCACATACAAAAGTGTTAGTTGTAAAAGAAAAAAAAAAGAAAGAAAAAAAAATTGGAAAAAAGACATTTAAATTTTTGTCAAAATGGTCACTTTGTTAAGGTTAGGTGACAAACATTGTCAAGGTTAACATAGTATGTATAAAGGTGCAGAACTGCTCCTCAAAAGCAAGTAGAGCTCCCCCTAGTGTCTGGCTGCAGTATAGGTTATAAGCTCCACCCTCCTCAATGTTAGTTGAGCAAGAATACAGAAAAAGATGAATATATATATACACACACACACATACACACACACACACACACACACACACTCCATTTATATACATATTTAACATATTTTAAGCCTATGTCTGAACGCAAGAAACTAAAACATCTTGACAGCTATTTGCTGAGGCATCAGTCACTTGCCTCAGCTCCACTGGTGTTCTGCTGTTTGAATTAGTCGGAATTAGACACTGACAAGCTGGCAATGTCCGAAGCTGCAATTATGGTCTTTGGGGTGATGCTGCAGAGGATTCATTTATTTGTTTCATAAAATCGGTCATGTGTCTCTTGAGGAAACGTGCAGAACTGGCTTGGTATGCTAATGACGATATATATATATATATATATATATATATATATATATATATATATATATATATATATATATCTATCTCAAAACCGTTTTGAAAAGTCAGAGCATGTCACAACTCCTGGATTCCTCTTCCTCCTGACACGCATTTGACTCTCCTGTGTGTGGGTGTATACATGTGTGTACGCATGTGAACAAGGCAGGGCCATGGTCATTATCTCTAGGGAAGAAGGGATGAGACAGCGGTGAAACGCGATGAATGAGAGGTGTATGATGCTGGCATGCCACATCCATTCTTCGAGCTCTGTCGATGACACTGGCCCCTGGAGCCACACTCTTGATACTGGACATCTTCTGAGTCATGGGACAGAGAGCCACAGCAAGAGGAGCTCTGTACTTTGTTTTATGTCCCTGCATGTAAAAATGACATACACACGCACATAATGATATACGGCACCCATCCTGTAGTGAGGAAATCCTGTGATTTACAGTTTATCCAAAAAAAAAAATGGAAGTGTAAGGTGAACAGCCTGTGCAGCGTATACAGGTTCAGATCTATACATGCAATAAAATAAAAGCCATCAAAGTCATAATACATGTTCTGACAGAATGTGTAGCTCGAGCAGTGTGTTAGCAGGGAAGCAGCAGTTCTGGTCTACAAAGGAGGCGTTCAGGCACAGTATTGAATTGACCTGTAGGTCACCTGCACTTTGGAAGTGCACAATCCACAATCACTGTATTTATGCAAGTAACACAGAAAAAGGAGCACGTTACTGGGGCATGGTGTGGAGCAGGAGTAAAGATATTGACCTACTCTAGTCTGTAATCATCACATGTTCTGGTCATGCATATAAAAATATCCAAGTAAATACTCTAGAGTTAACCTAGATTTTGGAAAGTTATTTATTTATTTATTTTTTTAAATGGGTCTTGTGTTTGTGCTTTCTGAATCTAACCCACCAAAAATTCCCTTCGTGCCCTTTTCTGCGTGCCGTTTCCACGTTCACCATCGTGTCCCACTCGGGATGCTCCGATTGTGACAAATGATTGTGATTTCCAAGGTGCACATTTCATGAAATTCAACCGCTGATTGATTTCCCCTTGTACAAGGGGAATGACAGCCTGAAGATTATCAGTTTGTTGTTCCCTCTCCTTCTCTCGGTCTACAGGTAATTTTCATGTTGTAAATGGAGCTATTGATTTGGGCTCCGCGCTTGTTTGTCCTCAGCTCAGTTTATCATCTGAGGAGAAAACAGGAATGGGAGCTTGCACAAGTTTGACTCCGTAGCATGGCGGAATGTGATCAATGGCTCCAACGTGACGGACCGTTCTCAGGGAAATGCTCATCACACGTTTGACTTCAATTGATTCACAGGCTCCATACATAGTTCCCTTTGGTCTACCACAGTCCAAAGCTATAACACATGTAAGGTAACTAGAATTGTTAGCCAGTTTTGGACATTTCAGAATTGCGGGTCGATGCTGTGTACTGTGTAGTTGGAATAATTGATGACCACTGACTAACATTGACCATCTCATGACAATTAAATGTTCTGCTGGGAAACAAACAAATTAGCAACAACTCATGAAGAACGGCACAAGATGTTTATTGGCCTTCAAATGCACTAGATCACAAACTTATCAAGTGTCTGTGGGATGCACTGGAAAAAGCCTGATCCACAGAGGCCCGTCCTCTCAACCCATAGCACACAAAGGCCCACACTGACAACATCCTGTTAACAGACACCACAGGACACCCTCAGAAGACCCATGTCCATTCTCTGATGAGTCACATGGGGCGCAAGGGAGACTTCCACAATATTATGACATGGGTCATAATGTTATACCGGATCAGTGTTTTGGGAGTCTTTGGCAGTTGACCAGGTCTATCATTTATATGTGTAAAAGTGTTGAGGTTGGAAAGGTTACAGTACAAACAATGTGAAGCATACCAACAGGCTTTTCTGACACATTAAGTCATTAGGAAGAGGTTGTGGTGGGTAGATGGATGGTTTTGCTTCCCCTACCGTATCAACTCCAAATTTCTAAAGCAGCCTACATAGTATTCACCAAAACTGCCTTCTCGTCTTTGCAGGGCGAGCAAGTCCTAACACATCATAGGAATGCCGCTGTAGCTTTCGTACACAATGAGTGAACAATTAACATCTCTCCCAGCATACACAGGCACTGGGTTTCCCCACAGGCAGTAGTTTTCTCAGAAAGAAAGACTTGGTTGCCAAACCACAGCCTAAGCATCTGATCCCACACCTGATCCCACTTTTATGCATGGTTATCTTTGAGGGAATCTTGATGAGCCAATAATTTGAAGACAAAAGAGAATCAGCCAAGGACTGTCCAAACAATGTATTTTTTATTATTATTTTTATTTTTTATTTTATTTAAATCATGCAACAGTATCAAACATTCAACTAAATCTCAGTTTAAGAACTAATCACCACCACATGACTGTTAGTGTCTTTACTTAAAAAAAAAATATATATATATATATATATATATATATATATATATATATATATATATATATGTCACTACAGTGATCACTGAGAGCAAAATAAATTGTTCATAGGGAATCTCTTCCATAATGAATGGGCGTGTTTAACGCGAAATCTGTGCAGGAGAAGTGGGCCGGCTGGGAACTGGGTGGGAATTCTGAGTTGCTGTTTATGAAGTAACAGTAATTTATGAAAGTTTGTTAGAGACAGGGGACAGTTTGGGGTTACATGCAAATGAATGAAAAACCAATTTATGCTGTCCACATCCAAGGGCGAGACATAAATGTCATCATTTTCCCAAATCTGCACAGAGCCCTCTGAGGACATCTGCAAAACAGCACACCGTACACACACTGCAATTCTTTAGAAATACTTTGCTAACTCTCTGGGACAGGAAAGCAACAAACTGCTCCTTCGGGGTATTACACAACATTTGCCATATCTTAGGACATGGTGCTACATTTATTTTGTGGTAAAACTCTTGTGGCTAAAAAGTGCAAAGTCACATCCAGCCTTTCAGAAACATCCGCTGGATGTTTTGCTGTATTTCGTTTTAGAAGCAATGACCCTGACGCAGTTACAAGAAGTACGTATGCAGAAGGCAGGAACATGAGGTAACTATAATTGTAGTATGGATGGGAGCTTCCTGTGTCGGCAGTGGTCTGCACACACACCGGCACAGAAATCATAAACTGGCCTTAAGGTTCAGACTGACTTTGAGAGAAGGATGGAGCAACTGATTCAGCAGCTCAGACAGGATTAGATGGAGGGTCGATTGTGTTGATACGACTGATGTTAATACTGAGTCAAGTGCACTCACTGTACATGTCTTGTCAAAAAAAAGAGAGGAGGTGTTGGTGTGGTTTCTGACAACAATTAAAAAAAAATAAAAATAAAAGGATTTGGCTTATATTAAATTACATCCATATATGGATATTTAACCACAGCCAATTTCCCATTTGGAAAAGAAACAGTGGGATACATATGCTCACATACATTAACCTAGCATTTGCTTTCTTTCCATCCTCACACGGTGATACAAAAAAAAAAGGACTGTGGTTTACCAAGTCAAGAGAAGTTGAACACAACATAAACATAAACCAACGTCTAAGGCTTGTGTATAAATGTATGGGATCAAATATTGACAGTTCCTTGCAACTACAAACAGGACTTTGCCTGTGAAAGTGTTACGTATCTTTCCATCTGCTGCTCCTTGCTCATGTTCTTTACATGCCGTTGTTTCTTGAGCATGTCGTCCGTAAAAGATCGTTGCCTTCGTCTTCGTTCCCATATCACGTATTGTTTTGTCATATGTTGCATGTTCTTTTTCTTCCACGTGCCCTGCAATGATCAACAACATAAAACCATAGTGTGACTGATGCTGAAGAAAAAAAAATAAATAAATAAATAAATCTTCTCAGGTTATCATTGCACTATATATTTGCAAAGCATGGCCTAGGAATCTGTCCATGCTTGTTTTTATGTTGCTAGAGTAGCAATCCATTAATTGTCCCTATAAAGTATATAAGTTCATTGAAAAGGTTCATTGCTTTGTATCCCTGATATGTATGGATTAGCTTGTCACATCCCCAGGTTTTGTTCTTTTTTTATGTGAGCTTTTATAGTTACACAAGATATGCATTAACAATATGTCCATATTTTGTTCTGGTAAAAAATAAATAAATGCAAAAGCAAGCGAGAGAGAAAATAACAATGCATATCAGCTGCTTCCTTCAAAAAGTGCTGAAATGTGTTAAAGGATGGAACAAGATGTCCAAAAAGCAGTGAACAATACCAGAGCCAGTATGAGTGGGGTAGAGTGGTTATCCAACAGACTGTAATGTCATGCTTCAGCAAAGCTGCTGTGGTCAAAGCAGCCAGCAGAGGAGGACGAGAAGAGAGAAGCAGGACCGGTAACATTATTTATTGCATCACTGATGTGAAAGATTTTGTGAGTCTCCCCCACTCGCCGACACCACCACCACCTGAATGCACTGAGGCATGCCTGAAAAAAGTCCACAGTGGTCTGTATAACTGCATCTTCATTTGAAATCAACTAAAATATTGAGCTGGTGCAGGTTTCTAAAGAAACAGTGGATAACTCTGTGGAACTTCATATGTGGAACAGAGTTTTTAAGTCTATTGATCTCTCTAATGAGTCCAGTTGGCACTGACATTTGTCACCTTACTCGCCACTATTTAAAGACATGAAGGCTCATTCTGTAAAGTCAGCTGCATTAACTCCAGAGTTATATTTATGCCCAGGTGTTTAAATCTATTTAAAGTAAACTTGAATTCTAACCAATCTGGGTACTCATTTATTCTCTATTGGATTTACTCAGTTAATGTGGGAACCTGTGGGAGCTACAAATACACAATGGTACAAAAGCTTTTCAAGAAATGAGATTTGGTTTGGTGCCTTTTTTTCCCCTCCCCTTTTTACTTTTGTGTGTTTCACTAATGCACATCAGAGTGTAATAGGCTCTTTGCCCAGACCACGTAATAATCTTTTACTGCAGCTATGGTGTAATGCATCACAGAAAATAGCAAGTTTCGAACAGGATAAGAAAGGTGAAAAGGCTATTGTCTTCCATTTAGCATTAGTAGTCCTTTAACGTTAAAATACAAACAAACAAAAAGTTATTTTCTGTGAATGAGAGGGCAACAGTTGTACTTCGTTCCCTTTGCTGCTCCAGACTTTGCTGCTCTCAGTCAGGGGTGTCGTTATTGTGAAACTAGTATTGCTATCATATACTTGTTGGTTTCCCAACCATCATTAAAACCAAAAAAAAATAAAAAAAAGGGCGGAATGTGGTGGGAACTGTGGTTAGCTGGCTGTCAGCATGGATATTTTGGGGTCAGAGGATAGTTGCAAATGTGGTAGATGTAAAATAATTAGACATTTTAAGCAATTCAGCTTTAGATGTGTTCACACCATGAGCAACAAAAGCTACAACTTGGTCAGCGTTGCCAAGAATGGTTCACTGGAAATTCATTATGGCTTATTGCGCACTTGAACATAGCAGCGTTCTGCCTTTTAAGGAGACTCCAGCAAGGCAGACTTTCACACACAAGTATGAATGGCTCTCTTTGTGGGGACACTAATTGACAATGCATTCCCTAGCCCCTTTCCCTGACCACCTCAGCTAAGTGCCTAACCCTCACCTTAAACATGACCACAGCTTTATTGTAACCTTTACCTTCAATCTGAGTCTCAACAGCCTTGAAGGAAGTGAGGACCTCCCCATACTGTTCCTCAGAGAGACACACTCAAAAAAAACTGTGCATTGTGGCCGTACATACCACGCTGGCAAAACTGCATTATCTGTGTTTGCGAATACTTTTACTACCAGTTTTGGCGAGTACCCAAATATAAGTACTTGTACTTAAAAAGTGCAAATACTCTATTCTTGTAAGAAGAGTGAATGTGTTTTAGTTCTGCAATCAGATGCAAAATCTAGACCAAATTTTCCCATATTTTGATGATGGCGTTGACAGATGATTTTTAGGCGTAGAAATTACCGCCACAGGTGGCGTGACATGAAAGAAAGCGCACAAAGTAAATTAGATAGTATATCATGAGTCACGTCTGTCTCATTTCATCTCCCATAGTTGTAAAAGTATGTGTATAAACAATGGGTTTTGGCATTAAAGACATTATATACGATGTTGGCATATAAATATGTACACATATACAGTACCATATGCAGTAAATATACTCCATTCATACTGAAGCCACATTCACAGTTACAGCTGCACATGGTCTATCACAGCTGCATTTAACTGATAAGGCACTTAAGGAACAAACCTGATGGCAGCACTGAGACCAAAGACTAGTAAAATAGATTGACTGTATAAATCCCATGTGGAGCCTTCCATATCTTAATAGACCAGAGAGAAGGCAATGATTTACAACACAACAAGCGATGGTGGTCGGCTGGTGCTATGTGTGCATGTGCGGTTGGTGTGTGCCCGTGTGTTTGGCAAGCTCAGGACTTTTCTGTGGAGGACGTCACATTACTTTTTCTGAGTTAAGAAATACAGCTCCTGCGCAGCACATCTGCTCAGAGTCACAGAAGGACCTGCTGGGAAACCAAATGAAGCTGTCTGCTCAGCCACCGCTCTCCACCCACTCACATATTTCCAACTTTCGACTGTCGACCAGCTAGTCACTCTATTTACCCTCTAATCCACTACCGGAACTGACAAAGAATCTGACTGAAAGTCGCATTACAGTAGGATGCATTTGATGTATGAAGGTTCAAATCCACACAGATGGGAATTTTACACATTTAGCCAAACTGCAGTAGTAGTGCAAAAATGAGTTTGCTGAAACATCTCATCACAAAACACAACTGTTGCTTACATTTTAAGCAATAAAACAAATAAAAATCCATTACTAGTCATACACTGAAACAAATCATTACTTTGACGTATAGGGAGGCAACACATTTAGGGTAATATTTAGTTGTTTTTGGAGCATTGAAATACACCTCAATCTTTCTGTTACATATACAAACACACTGAAGATTTGCTAGGTATTACATATGTGGCAACTTTGTAAGAAAGTTTATCTTATTTAAAAATGGTTCCATGGCTGGATTATAAAATACAGAATAGCATAATGCACCTGTTCTTCTAGCCACACCATAGGGTTTATATTTGTGGTGTTGAGTGACTTGACAATTATGTGAGGGGTTAGTTGTAGTCATTCCAGCATCTTTCAGGATGAACTTTAGTGATCTAATCACTCATCATCTGTCATTGGTGTGGTTCCTTCATCAGTAAATTTTGTTTCCCTCTCATTTTATCAATACTTTGACTTATGAGCCAATACCTGCAAAGGTAAAGGCATTGTTCTCTGGCCTACATTAATGGTCGTTCCAAATAATTCTCAAGCAGATTTGTTGCAAGCCTTTGAGATATTGGAACTAAACATGAATTAGGTGTCTTTCTATCAGCTGGCTTGGAGCAAACAAACATTTGGTGGCAAATGCCAATACTGACTTAAGATGGAAATCATGAGGGCAGTAATGGTCAGGAAGCGTAAACAAGACAAAACTTTGAAGAACCTTGAAGAGGTGGAGATAGAAGACAAAATTAGTTGCCCTGGGGATTACAACAGGAACTTTAAAAAACCGTGCAACCATCAGAGACAATGTCTTCTTTAGAAGCTGAAACAGCTGATCAGTCAAGTGTAACAAGGAACTGCTAAAAAGACTTCAGTTGCACAATCCAAGGCCCAGACAGAGGTTAAAAATTGACTCCTTTAAACAGAAAAAGCACAGATCAAAATAATGAAGAACCCAAGAAGCAAGCTTGTGAATTTCTGCCATGAAGAACTGAGCCAAACTGGCAAAGAAGGAAGGGAACACAGAGGCTAAATACAAGTGGAATAATGAGGAACAGGTGAAATACATCAGGGTGGGGCTAACAATCAGGAGAACCAGGTACAAAGGGGAAGGGAAGACGTGTAATGATGAAGAGTTTAGCAACATGGAGAGGAGGTGATGTTTCTTCTGAATGTGAACCACTTGTTCCTCTTAATAAAAAGTTCTATCAAATTGCATCATAGTAACCAGATGGGAGTAGTTCTGATGATTGGTTGCAGCACTTTGCTGGATTATTTCTGTGGTTCAACAGCATTGATTTTTACAACAGGGTACTCCAGTGTAAGTTATCAGGTATCAAAATACTGAACTAAATTGTAACCTAATATTTTTGGCAGTTTTTGAACAGCTTTTGGGAGGGAAACCATTAACTACATCTGGTGTAACACTGTAGGTACTAGCATTTAGCTCGGAGCACCACCAGAATACTTGTACCTTATTTCTGATCAGGTGTCTCCATTTTTAACACCACTAACATTTATCATTATCATACATCTGTACCACTAATATACACCTGTAACTTATCATTCCAAACTGGTAAATGTCCAAACAAAAATGAAAATAGCTACAGATTTGCCACTGTATAAAGCTGGGGATAGTCACCGCTTCACAAATTATAGGTCTGTTTCTCTTCTACCACAGTTCAAACTACTTGAAAATTCAATCATGACTTATTAATCAATAAGGTATTGAGTTATGGGGATAATTTTGCACTGGGTGAAGAGTTACTTAAGGGACAGAAGGCAATTTGTAAAGATGGGCAATGCTTTGACATTGCTTGTGCGTCCCCCAGGGGTCAGTACTGGGTCTAAAGCTGTTCATTCTGAAAATAATGACATTTGTAAAGTCTCTAATATTATTAAATATTAATATGTTAAAATTAATTTTAATTGCTGATGATATGTATATTTTTGTTCAGGGGAGAATTGACAGTAGCTTCTAGGGGTAATCATGACAGAAATGTGTAAATTAAAAAAAAAAGCTTGATAGAAACAAATTGTCATTAAATATAAACAAATCTAAACTCATGTTATCTGGGAACTGTAAAAGGAAAAACTCAAATACGAATGCATGTAAATAAAATAAGTTGGAAATCTCATTTAAAAGATGGACAAAACAAACTGTCACAGAGAATTATAGTGCTACATAAGAGGGGAACTAAATTTAAAACATCTTCATGTCCGCACAACATTAAAAGCATTAAGTATTTCTATATGTGGAGTGAAATTATGGAACAGGCTGGGACAGGGAAATTAAAGCAATGTCCACGCATGTATAATTTTAAGCAGCGGTACAAACACATGGTGTTCACCAGGTATAGGGAAGAAGGCTGGTCTGAATACATCTAAATATACATGCTGATGTTCATGTGGAAAAGGGAAATAAACAACACAAGAAGTAAATGTTAAATGGGGAAGGGGTAGGAATTAAATAAGCATAAGGCAACCCGAACATTCTAGGCAAATATTGTTCAAATGGTTCTCTTGTTTTGTTTTTTCTTTTTGTTGTATTACATGTTCAATATGAAGCATTAAGTCATTACATATTTATCGCAACTGTGCTTTGATCCGTCTATACACTCTCACTTTGAGAACAATGAAATGGTCAAAGAACAAAAAAAAAATACAAAAGCAATTTGCAAACACAGAAGAAGCTGACCTGTAGGCGCATAATTGTAAAATGCGGCTTCCCATCGGTCATGTGGCTCTTACCCAAGAGAATCAGTCCTGATTTTTTTTTTTTTTTTTTTTTTTTGAGACCTTTGATCTGGGATTACACAGGGAGTGCTGCGGAGAGAACTAAGTGATTGGTCGGGGAGAGCACATGGTGCACCCTGAGGTGGTCCGGGCCTCTGAAGTCAATGCTGCTGCTAAATCTTCTGAAAATATTGAAAAAGGTTGAACTCAAGTGTAAAAAATATTCAGAAAACAGTTTTATACTTATGGCCTGGTTTTATCCTAAGAAACACAGGCATCTTTTTTATTTATTTTCTTAAGTTTGAATTTTTCCACATTTTTTGTCCTCTTTGTTTAAATTTAATGATCATTTAAAATTGTAAAAAAGAGGTGTCATCAATGTCGTAAAAGGGTGAAGAAGGAAAGAGAAGAAAAGCCGCGTTCACTGAAATAAATGGTTCTGTGTTTCAGTCCCATTTAAAGGATTTTGAGAGGGAAAAGCAGCAGCCGCTCAAACACAGCCTGGGGCTTGACAGCTCACTGTACTTAAAGAAGATGTCACCTCCCCTCAAACCAAAGGCGTTATATGAAAAATTGCACAATATGTGTGTCACACAGCTTGTCTTGGGTCTTTAGACTGAAAGGTGAGATGCCTGCTAGGATCACCTAACATCGCTGCGCTCACCATCCACTGCGATTTCCCTCTTCAGTGGAAAAGCCTTCTGAATATAAATGCAGATATCTTTCCAATTTTCTTATCAATTAGCCCGAAATGAACTTATTGTCGATTCTATTTCAACAAGATATTTTATTACTCTTCCCCCCCCCCCCATCAAAACGGTTTGAATCAATTTCATGCCCTACAAATACTGTTTACCCTCTTGGGTATGAAACATCTGCAGCGAGCATCCACAGGCTTCTTCAGATTTCTCTCCCGCGCCGGCTTTTATTTTCAAAGACTTTACAGAAGCTCGTTGCAGTTCAGGCAAGGTGTGGAAACGGTTGATTGCGCATGATGCGAACTGAAGACTGGGCAGGTGCAGTGTATTTATTTCCCGTGTGCACCGATGAGAGGCAGTGCTAAGATTAATTCATCCTACGGTACGTTTCTTGCAGCAATCTATTCTATGTATTGACTCATTCCTCAGTGCGTCTGTTATGAGCCCCACACTCCGCCATCTGGAAATATTAATTGTATTTATGAACGTCCGCTAAATGCTATAAGAATGCCTTTCTGTGTTGTTTTTCCCCTCACGCTGGGAGCTGTCAGATATACATATATTTTTCTTTTGTGATTTTTAAAAAAACGTTAATTACTGATGGACCCCAGGGTTTAAATGCAGTAACTGCTGAAACGCGAATGCTTATACAGCGTGAAGACTTAGAGGGAGATTTGCACAACTAAAGTAGAAGGCTTTAATGTCCAGTAATCTAGTGACATAGGAGGGCTCGTATTATTTGTGTCACAGCTCAAGGATTTGTTGGTATATTTGTATAGCACAAAGGCATGTAACCTTAAATCCTCTAATCCATATCTCCCCGGCATGTTTTCACTCAAACATATTAAAAATGTTATTTTTAAAGTCTGTAACCACAGTTACAATGTCAAGGGGCATAATAGCTGCAATGCTAGGGGGAAAAAAAGAGGTGCAGTTCACCTTCTTAAACCATGATCACCAGAATCTTCATTCTAGTTCTCCATTCTCTCACTTTGGGATAACTCTTGAGATATTGAAAGGTGGAAGTTTTCTTCCTTCCTTTTTTTTTTTTTTTTTTTGAGAGTGTGACTGGGAAATGCCACTCTCTTTTCTCACAGAGACCTGACCTTTTCTGCTCCCAGCCAGTCCCCCGTCTGAGTTTTCTATTACCTCAGCTGGAGATTACCAGGGTTTCAGACCCGCAAGATAAATATTTCCACTGTTATTACAGTCCCTCCATAGTGAGAGGTAACGACGGGGTTTTTATAACCGACTGATTGAACTGAAAGATCAGAAGTGTAAAGTTGCTAAATTGGCGTATATATCTTACATATGATATCATGAGATTTTCTTTAAATAGCTATCTGGTACATTTTACACGCCTTGGCTACACATTTTAAACTTTTCCTGTGTCATTTTACGGTGTTTAATGACAGATGACTAGGGTTAAGGCTTAAAACAGGGGGTCAATCAAAATTACATTGTGTTAAGATCAAAATCACAAGGAAATATTAATATATTAATAGAAAGCAACAAATGACAAGAGTTCTTCAAAATAATTTATGCCCCGAAACATATGCTGACATTCAAGTCAAAGCCCTTTGCCTTGAAAGGATCCACTTGAGGTCACTCAAGAATCCAATAAGGATGCCTCCACGGTGCCTTTCCTAGAAGGGTTACCAGGCAAGAACAGAGTGGAGAAAGGAGAGGAGGGCATATGGTAGATGCACAATTTTCTGGAGGGATTACATGTCTCATCTGGCCTGAAAACAGCTTGGGATTCCTCATCATAAACTATTAAATGTTGGTAGGAAGGCGAATGTCTGGAATGCCATGTTTAGCCACCACTGCCACCGGGACATGGCTTTGGATAAGAGGACAAAAATGCATGGATACATTTGTCTGTGAAGGTTCTCAGTCATCCAGGTCATGGGAATCATCCAAAAAAGCGTTGAATAAGGTCAGCTGGACATGGATACATTTGGTCATTTGTTTCCTTCATCAACATTTCTTCTAGGTTCTAAGTTTTTAGCTTCAGCCGCACTTTGTCATCTCCAGTTCTCTAGTGAAATTGGTGGTTGTGCTGTATGTGCACACTGATTGTCTAAGAAATTGGTGGTTCCTAAAGAACCACAGGCTGAATCTTTTTTTTTTTTTTTTTTTTGGAGGGTGTTGTTAAAGCCTGTACAAACTATGTACAAAAAATCCAAAACAAAACAGGATTTTGAGGATTTTGCCAACATTATCACAAATTGCTGATACAAATAAATCACTACGCTAAACCACAATGAAGCACACAATCATGAAAGATGTATTTGATAAAAACGCTTGCGTAATGCTCACTGTAATCCCAGCCATCACGGCTGTAGTGTGAAATACAGGCGATAATGCTCTTATTCAGTAGATTAAGGTCAGACTATTAAGCTTTAGCATGTGCCAATATGCTGAAGTGGATATTCCAACAGTGACACGTTTATCCAGTGCAAATAATGATACTGAAAAATAACATAAACATAATAACCTTTGTGGGACTTGAATCCTTTCAGTTGTCTGAAAATATCATTGTCTGAACTTCTAAACCTCACCATATGCCCTTAAGGGATGATCTTAATCCTTTCCCTTTTTTGTTTAATCTTTCCACATTTTACTGCTTTGGTGTTACTGATACAAAACGGTCCATTAAAGAATGCTAGCTATGTTATGTGTTGTGTTGGTACATCGAAGGTGGGCTGTTTCTGTTAACCCTTACCTGTGCCATAAAGGGGTCACCACTCTGGGGAGGTGATTATTCTCTAGCCTGGTTAATGGTCCTTGCTGACAGCACTTAATGGAAATTAATGGCCAGCTTTAAGACGGCATGCACACAAATAGGGCAGCAACTGTATTTTGCCTACTTTAAGATCCCATGTTCACGAGTCACAGGACAAATTTATATGGATAAAGATAAATGGGGCTTTTGCAAAACGCTCTCAGTGAGTTTGTTTGCATACTGTGCCAATGCATTGCCTATCAGAACACAAGTTCAAAAATAAATCATACCACCCTGCAGTATTACCCCAAATTTACTTGATAAAATGAACTCCAGAATGTATTTCTGCCTGATAATAACAAATTTAAGATCCTGGCAAAGCCCCTGACTAACCATCTTGGCAGTGTTCTTGCTACATCATCCACTCATTGGACGGGCCAGCTGACTGCGGAGGGAAAGCAACTCCAGTAAGAGGAGGTCATCCTCAGCCTTAAGCCTGTGAAAATCCTATTAATGGGAATTAATGGACGTCTTGGAATTCCGTGATCCCCACAACATAGATTAGATCTGGAAGTGCTTAACATGGCTCAGTCTCAAAGATTAGGTCTTATTGCATTTAAAGGTAGATTAATTTTATTTACTGTCTTGATGGCTGTTGACTACCCTGTGACACAGCTGAAACCAACTGGACAAATTTGTTATCCTGGTCATTAGACAAGTGAAGTTGGCTCATGAAGAACAAGGTGCTCTGTATCTTTTTATCCTTATTGCATTGTTATTATGATGAAATTCATAAAAGTATAATGTACTGTGAGTTCACCTACAATGGAAATTTTATTGCAGAGCTAATAAAGTTCACTCAACTTGTATCTTGGCCTCAGACTGTACACTTGTTTTTGGCCAAGATAATCATCTGCCTGTTGATCAGATTCCTGTCTACTGTATTTGTGATCTCACTAAAGCTTCAACACAAATATCTGTGGTGGACATCAGTTAAAGCCATGTCTGTTGTTGTGTGCAAGGCTTTGAACGTTTCAAGATGGCGGCAGCCAGTGATACCACAGTGAGCTTCAAAACCACTAAGTAAGGTACATCTGGAACATGATCAACATTTGACCACAATGAAAAGCTGTACCTCTCTCAGTCTCCCAAACATGCAGCCACCTCCAGGGTTGAAGAGTTAAGCCTGCATTCAAGTGTACTTAACAAGTACAGTACAGTGTACAGTGTACAATCCATTTCTTTGTAACTGGTGGAGACAGTGCAGAGCACAGTATTAATTAAATGATAACACAGTTCCATGGGGGGTCCACTCTCCAACCAAACTGCTCTGAATCTGGCTTGAGGTGGCACAGCCTGTATTCCTGGTAAGCATCAGTTTGATCAATGCAAGAGAGTGTGGATACATAGTCCATGTTTATATGCAGGCTATTGTCAGTCTCCATAGATTCCCATGATTTAATCGTGAGCTTTACAGAAAAAGAAAATAAATATATATGTGGCAACACGAGGGATAATTTACTCAGTTATGTCTCAAAACTCTTTTCTCTTTTGTATACAACCGACAACGCCACCTTGGGTTAGGGCCCAAGGACCCGTATTAAAGGTCAATTACCAACTATTACAAAAGGACACAGGTTCGTTCAATCAGGGAGAATAGGAGACGGAGTTCAATTATCACATACAAAAACTTTATTTTGGCACTCTAAAATAAAAAAGGCATGGGACAAAATGAAAATAATAAAAAAACGGAGCCAACTGAGAAAAAGGATACGAGCTGGGGCTTACCGGCTGGAGGAGGAACCAACATGGGGAGTGACGTCCACAATAAAAATGAAAAGGGGGGAGGGCACCCCACTCACACAACCAAAAAAACGTGAGGAGCGCACAAAATAAGCAGGGACCACCACACACACACACACACACACACACACACAGGGGACCAACACCACCCGGGGAAGAACCACCACCACCGTCCACCTCCAGCTCTAGGGAAAATAAAGCACAGTTAACAGGGCTCACAATTAAAGGAAAACAAACAATATCCCACAATATAAACGAATTAAAGAATAATCAATTAATACACTAAGGAATAATACAATTAGATTCATCAAAAATCAAACAAATTAACAAACAGATTAAAAAGTCTCTGGCCAGAGATATCTACTCAACCGTAATCGTAACTAATCCATTTCTGACAAGTAACTGAGGGCTGAAATTAAGAAGTTTTTCCCCCAAATAGAACGTAAATAATTACAATAAACTCCCAAAATGACACCTTACTCAAGCAAAGCAAACCACTTAACCAAAAAATAAATAACCACAATAAACTTTACTATTAATCAGAAAAAGAAACAAAATATAAATAAATGAATAAACAAAATTACACCACGCCTTGAGAATTACATTTAAAACGCGCACACACGTAAGCACTCACGCACACACGCGGGCACTCACGCACACACGCAAACACTCACGCACACACGCAATCCAAACTAGGGGCTGGGGGTCCGGACTGGGCTCGTAATGTCCAGCACAAGCGGTGGCCACACACCCACGAACGCGCACCGCCACACGTGCAATAGCAGCAGAAAACCCGGGCCAGCAGCGCGAAGCCGGTCGACCCAAAACGGCCGTCAAGAACCCAAAGTCAGGAGCAGCGAAATAACAGGAACAACGAAGTAGCAGTAGCAAGGTAGCAGTAGCGAAGTGGCGAGGCAGCCGTGGCTAATCAACCGGAATTATTCAGTACCAGTCTTACTCTGCTTGGCGTCCAAACTACCGGCCTTTTATCCGGTCGGTTTCGGTCTCTACCAAAAAGGGAGAGGGGTGAAGAGGGTCGACGTAGCGGCGGGGGACAGCCACCACAACACCAACAACCAGCACTGTTAGAGGGAGAGGAGTGGAGAAAGGAGGAGGCTCAACACCTGGCCAAGACAATTAGCAGCAGCAGCACACCGCAACTCACCTAAACGCCAGTGATAGCGACCCCAGTGCCCTGCCAGGACCGCGTCAAGGATGCCGGATCTATCGGAAAGGTTATGTTTGAATTAACTGACACTAACAAGTGTGCACTTTTACCGGCATGCTAATGCGTGCCTACCTGTCCGATGCGGTGAGCAGCGGGGACAACCTGGAAGTGGGCGGGCCGACGAGGCAGGAAGCGAGAGGACAGGGGGGAGAAACCTCTCCTATTTTTATCCTCTCTGTGTGACTAATGATTGGCCAGAGAGGGCAGGGTGAACCGGAAGTATTCAAGACAGTGGTGCCTCATACCACTACATATAAATAAATAAAATTGGCCACTAACAGCTAATTTCTCAATCTGTAACAACACCTCGCCAACTCTTTGTATAAAACTATATAGTGTTAGGACACGGCTACTCTGAGTGACCAATTACTTTGCCCATTATTCATCTGGTATTTAGATGGGGTCAGTTGTTGCCAGTTACAAAATGGCAACAACAAATAGCTTGAGAACAGCCCTTCAGGAAACCCATAGTAGACATCAGCTGGGTTTATCTATATTTTCATACAGTCAGTGTTTCCAGCTGTTTCTGAGTTAAAAGTGACATGCCGATTGGCCCAAAAAGGTCACACATTCTTTTAATAAGCACCCAATTATGTTATGCCCCCCCCAAGAGCAAACATCATGTTTATCCTCACTTGGTTCATGGAACAGGATTTCCAGTCATTCATGACCACAAAAAAAAAAAAAAAAAGCATTTTTACCTAAACAGCTGTTGCGCTGCACTTTTAATTATGATTGATTTTTGTGTCGTGCATTTAAAACACTGCATAAGTGGCTTAACTAATCTACCAATCATGCATATTATTATGCACTCCCCAAGGTTTTTTTTTTCTGTTTTGCAGTGTCAGAGGAGCCTTGGTGAATGTGCAGGATTAGTGAATATTTAAACGTGTTGTAAAGCTAAGAAGGATCTCTCATATTCAGCGACAGGAAGACTTTCATTCATATGCAGCAGAATCAAGAATCAGCAGCCCTGCAGTGTAAGTGTGTGAATACATACTGCACATATAGAACATGTAGGATATGAAAGGCGACCATGCTTGTGTGTGCATATATGAAATGTGTACAATTACAATGTCTCTCAGCCATATCAGATATTCACGTGTGTCCGTTTTTTTTTTTTTTCTTCTTTTTTTTTGTGCAACTCCACAGAGGCCGAGCCGAGATATTAGCAGTCAATACTTGCACGGCGCATCTAAAACCAGTGCAATTTATAGGCCTTGTTTTTGCTGATACAGCCTGGCTGTCAAAATCATCAGTGTGCGCACACAAACACCAGTCCTTCTGGAGGCACGGAAATGCATACTGAGCAGACACAGCACACACGGCAAGAATGAGTAGAGGATAGAATTGAATCTCTCTCTTTTGATTTTTCTCTCCCTCGCTTTTTCTTTCACTCCGGCTGTTTATCTTTTCCTGCCTCTCCCACCCCTCAAGACTTCATGCCATTCAGAGATTATCTTGTTTTCCTCTTCTTCCACAGCGGCAAACCCCATCAAACTGGGATTTGTGTGGAAGGCAGTCATTCAGATCCTTTCAGCTGTGTTTTTACCAATAATCTATAGCATTAAAGGAAAATAGACGAGATTGCATTGCACATTGCGTGCCAGTGCGAATGTGTTCTTGTGGTAATGTTATTTGCCCAATAAATAGAATATTTTTTCCTGTACGCTTCAGGAGAGAATTTAGAGCTTCAAATGTTGTCTACCAGTAGCAGGTCTACTGTATATTCCCCTTTAAACATATGGCTTCATTAGCATTTACTTGATTCAGTTTCATTTCATCCTACGGTTTCATTTGTTTGTCATCCTTTTTTTTTTCCTTCTTTTTTTTTTTTTTATTCCTGCCACACCATGTCCAGGTGGACCGCTGTGCACATCATATCTCCTCCACATTTACAAATTATACGGTTCAATTGGCCACAATGGACATGCCCAAACCCTACAGAGACTGATAAAAACGAGGAAGTGTGAGATTTTAAAGCTATCAAGGACTGATAAGTCAAACTGATAAACCCTACGGTGGTTCCTCCAGTGGCCCCATCTAACATACCTGTTTGGATCAAGCCACACTGTCAATAGCGCGCAGTGATTTGATCTCTGCCTCTGGGTCCTGTGATAATTACACTGCTAGAGCATCAATGAGGATTTATCGGGCTTCGCTCCACAGTGCACAAAAGAGTCTGGCCTTAATCTTTGTGGGGTGAAAGCTTTCGACTTGTTAGCAACGCGTGAAAAGGCCCATCGCTTCTTTATCCTTGACTAATCATTAGTGGAAATTAGCATGAACGGGGATGGATGCCGTGTGGAGAGAAATAAATGCGAGAAGTGGTCACAAAGTGCACGGTCACACTCCGCAACAAATGAGACACATATGACCGTGAGAGACAAAGGACAAGGCCATCCCCTGAATGCAAAGGGGAAACAATTCACTTTTACTGAATTGACAAACTCTTTAGTAGCATTCTAACAGTCATTTCCATGGTGTTTGCTAAGCCCTTGGTGGCGTCTAAGTTTTTGTCCAAATTGATTTCCATGTTTGCTCCAGTCGAATTAAGTTACATTTACTTGCTGTCTACACAGTTTGGTTTCTAATGATCTGTCTCGTGTCAGTCTAACAGAAGAAACACAATTTAGTAACTGCTCTCGACTGTGACCTGGAGCATCTTGTTACTGTAGAACGGAAATACATATACACCGATCACGCACAACATTATGACCACCTTTCTAATATTGTGTAGCGGGGGGCTTTGGGTCCTATAACCCATAGAGGAGGGGCCTCTGTGGATCAGGCTTTCTCCTATGCAGCCCACAGTTCAGAATGTAGTGAATTTGGAGGCCAGGTCAACAATTTCTGCTGTTTGTCCATGTTTTTCAGTTGTTCCTAAACCGTTTTTGTGTGTGCGTCAGTGTCAGGCTGCATCCTGCTGGGGATGGCTGCTGCCATCAAGGAGTATCATTGCTATGGGGTGGGGGTGCCTTCCCTACCAAAGACCTTCCGGTGGCTGAAATGCCTCACTCCCACTTCACACGAATAGCACGTATAAGCAGTCATGAAGTGCATTTTCTGCTGTAGGCCTGTTCCATTCCATGCAAGTGTTAGCCCTACACTTGACTATCTAACCACAACACAAAACGCTGAAAATGCTTTACCCTGACACATGAAATGCATCCCGAGGGTCGTTCTACTTGTACACAATTCCGTGTCATCATGCAGGTATGAGATTTTCAATGTAAAGGCTGGGAATGAAATGGATTTTGAATGATGGGCTCCGTGTGACCCGCAGCCTTGACAGCCTGCAGCCTCTGTGCCTAAAGGCGCCTCGCCATAACAGCATTCATGTAACAATCCTTGTCAAACTTCACAATATCAATTTAAGATTGCTGGGTTGTGTGAAGAATGCCTAGTGCATCACAGTGATATGATGTAAATAGAAAAAATAAAAATAAGAATGCTATTGAAAGCAGAGGCAACATTTTCCCCTCAAGTCGTACACTGTATGTGTGGTGCTTTTATGCTTTTGAAATGGAACTGTACCAGGTGTTCTTTATTCTTCTCCTTCTTTCTTTTTTTTTTTTTTTTTTTTTTTTTTTTCCCAAAATCACAGATTTGCTTTCATTCCTTTCACCTTTATCACTTTGGAAATTGGATTGTAGCCTTGTGTGTACGGCTGTGGTACGAAAATGTCAGAGTGTAAACCGAGAATGGGAATTAACTCTGTGAAAAATACGTCTGAATGAAAGAAAAATGTAATTAAACATTACACAATACAGACTAGACGCAATGCTGCTTTTTTATCAACAATGGACCACGGTCATTTAATTGGAAAGCAAACACTCGCAGTGATTAATCTACAGATAATCATCACCCAAGTTGGCAGCCACTCCCAGCTACGTGGAGCGTTTTATCATCATTAATTTATCATCAGTTGATTGGTGGAGACCAAATTAGAGCTAAAATACTGATTTGCTAGTAACCAAGTAGCACGACTCGAATGGATGTTTGAATTAATGTGTGAATTAGCATCTGTTTGCTGCCATTGTCTCAGGTGATGACATATTAGAGCTTGCTCAAAAGAGGTTGAGGGTAAAACTTAGGTTTAAACAAAAGGGAAAGTAGTCTCCACAGAATTAACTAAGTCAATAGATTGTTCTTTAAAGTATGCCACACTGGTTTGTGTGCTTGTACCTTTGTGCAGCTGTGTGGTCTATTCCCATACCATCCACATGTAGGTCACAGAAGCCATCGCGATGTGCCCTTGGCCTGAGCGCATGAACACCGAGGTCTGAGCAAGGTGACTCCCACAGTGTGTAATTAAACAGCAAACTGCTTCACTAAACATGGAGCTGCCCTGCCGAGCGCCACCCCGCTCTGGCATCTGTGCCCAACACCAGGCAGGCTTCGTTCGCCCATTTTTCATGGCGCACTCCTCGCGTCGTCGAACAAGTCAACTGGCAGAGCATAAGGAGGAGAGCTGCTCCGTGCCATCAGCCTGACAGGTTATACGTCAGGAACTCTGGAACACACAAAGAAAAGTTTGTTTCACCTGTTGTAACACATCTCACAGTGCCTCATTACGGTGTATCTGCCAGAGCGCTGAGGTACCGGTTATCAGATAGCAGCAAAGAACACACTTTGAACATGAGGGTTAAGTATTCTTTAGCAAAGAAAAACAAAAATGTCACGAAATGTCAGATGAAAGTGCTTAAAGCGGAAACGGTGTTCTCCTTTTTCATGCAAGTCAAATGCCAACTTGTGGTTGATATGTTGAATTGCTGGAAAGAAATACATGAATTCAAGTGAATACTAGGACATATCTTTTGTTCCCATTAACACTTGCCTGCAGAATAAATGCTGAAATTTTCATCATGCAAAAAGCTTTTAATAGGCACTTTACTCCAAGTACGAAGAGTCTATTTCAAGATTTTTACAACTGCTCATGTCTTTTCCTTCACAGTTTCTTCCATACAAAGAGGTGGAAGTAGAAAAAAAAAACGGGCATGTGAGGAAATGCTGTCGAGGAGGAGCACGAACTTTTCATTCTTGAAGGGAAAATACACTACAGAGCCTTTCAGGCACAGGGCTTGAGGCTCAGGGACAGTTTGTTTCCAAGAGCCATAAATTGACTTAATCAGTCCAAAGTAAGTGCTCCAGTCAGAGCTGTCACAATACAACAATAACTAATGACAGCCAATGAAATATGCTTTGCTGCATAACCCTGCACATCTACTACCGCATAATATGGCACAATACCACCGGTCAATATCGCACGATACTTCTGCACAGTATTTCGTCAGTTCAGCGATTGCACATTTACCAAACAAACAAACAAAAAAATGCACATTAACCCTCCACCTTATATTACGTTTTTACATGCTTTTAAATGACTCTCCTGTTTGTAATTGATGTTATTTACTGTACAGAGGGCACTGATCGAGAATTGCACCTGTGCACTTATACAGGATTGTGGGCATCAACAATAAAGGAATTCATTTTAGCTACACACAGTCAATTGAAAAAAACAAACAAAAACAAACTGTAACCTTCTGCATTCATTGATAGTTAATCAACCTCTGCGGAAATCTTCTTTGAAGCTGCGCCAGAAATGGGAGGCGCTGCACATGTCACCGGCTACAAGCGCACACACACTGACGATTTGAATACGACAGAAAGGCCACATTGAAAAATCAAATACTCTCACACTGAGCTACAAGTAATGAAACCTTATATTTGTGTGGGTTTGAAAATGATTCTGTGCATTGGTGTTTAACCACAGTCACCCGTATGAAATAGCCCGAGACCATCTGCGATTTATGATTCGCTCCCAGCCTCTGGCAAGCCAGGCTGAATAATTTACATTGTGCTGAGGCCTACGTGCCCAGAATGTCTGATGCCAAAAATAGAGGAATGAGGGGAGAGAGAATGGGATGGGGGGGTGGGCGTGTGAGGTGGGGGGGGAGTCAGACGAGCTACCATTGGAATGTAGCACAAAGTGGGTGTGACGCGGGAAAAGGGAGCGGGTTGCATGCTGAGTAATTGGCCAAACACGCTGAGTCACATGGAAGTGCTCTTGTGAGCCCCAGCTAATCTGTGTGCCTCCAGTGTGTCACCATGACATGATAAACACCATGTGCAGGAAACACTTTCCACTTCCTCTTCATCGCTCGAAAGAGATGCTCGCACTGAGTCTGTAATCCACAAGTCAACAATAAAGTTGGTGGAAAGGATGAGAAGCGTCACTTTTTTTCCCCCCCGTCCCCCAGCTGTCAGATACTATTCATGCAGCACATATGAAAGTCAGAAAGGGGGAACATCAAACAAACAAATGACTCTACAGTACGTAAGCCCAAGAATAACAACAGTGGATGAAAGAGAGGTACGAAAAAAAATGTGTTTGGGGCTTTTCAGGAAATCTGTAGGGATGCGTATTTGTGTGTACATGCAAACAAAAAACAAAAAAGGACTATTTTCTCCCACTGTGCCTCCTAGCTATAACCTTGGATGGCTCCGACTCTCTCACAGGTGAATGCACTTTAACAAAGGTGCGGCCCTGCTGCTTGCAGCCCTCCCAACGGTCCCCAAAAACTGCAAAATGGGGAGAAAGCAAAAGCCTGATAATGTAGCATATGTTAATTCAAAAAAAAAGGTCACAAGTAAAAAAAAAAAAAAAAAAAAAAAACTCATTAACATTGCTAGAACTATAGACAATAACAAGATACAATGAGGATGAATGGTATTACCTCCACGGAAACCCATAATGCTATTTGTCTCTGACATAAAACGTGTCCTTGAGGATGCATTTCTCGTGCCTTTGAACACAAAAGTAAGCAGGCGAACAGCGATTGCATTCTGCGATAATCTTCAACTCGTGCCAATCAGTCAGCCTAATCACATTGAGGGTTTAATGAAAGTGGAGGACCACAGGCAGCACAAAGTTAAACTGAAGCAGATAAGAAACTCCAGTGGCCTGTAATTGGACCTCATTGATCCGCTGGGTTTATAGATCCTTATCATCTCGCATTATGTAAATTCCTCCTCCTCGCAAGAGCATTAGCAGACATCCCCCGTGTCTTTACTTCAGACCCCACATTGTCGTAAGTAAAATATGGTACAGAGAATTCAGTAGCCATGGAAATCATTATGCAACACTGTACAATAAGCATTTCCATAGTGTCTGATAATATGAAACAAGAACACATAATTTTGACATTTTAATTTCTCCAAGATCTTAATTCTGGTACCTTGAGCGCTGCTTTTACTTTCTAACTTTTCCTGTATTCCCTTTGCTCTCTGTGCTGAACATCTCCTGAACTAAACTGGAGGCTCTCTGCCTGCCCATGTTCTACCCATGTGAGCTTATGTCCACAGAGACCCCATGGGCAGTTGACAGATGGCAAGGCACCGCCATACACAGATGCCCACCTCTTATCCCTCACATCTTTGCCAAGACAAAACACATGAAGCAGGCTTGGAATCGGGGGAAACAAAATACGCTAAGGAACGCGGACGTACGAAAGGCACGCTACAAAAGACACGCAGCGTGTCTAATAAGCAAAATTTCTCGTCTCCGCTGTTGTCATGCCTGGCACAGTGACATGAAATTGTCTTCTGCATCATGAGCAACTGTGTTACCATGCTTATGCAAATTAATTTACAATAATAAATGTTTCCGAATTTCTTGGCATAAATTCAATAAAAGCTTTCGTCTCGTTAAAAGAAAAGTAGACTCTGAAGACCATATGATTGTGCTCGCAATTTATGGCTCTGTAATTACAGATCGTGAATTGTGTGTGGGGGGGTCTGTAAGTATAGGCTTGTATAACTCACAATCAAGTTACACAGCCCCATTATTGGTTACTCATGATGTTAACAACAAAATAATTATTCTGAGGAAATTGAAACATCACAATGAACTGCTATCTACTCAAAATTTGCTCAATTAATTACTCAATTCATATTCCCGAATTCGAAAAGTAGTTACAATGCTTATTACCTGGCAGCTAATATTTGCAGATGACTGTAAACAACCAAGCAGTGGATTTTTTTGTGTTGTATTCAGTCCATGAAGAAAAAAAAAATAGGCATTCGCTATTCCAATGGCACAAAGTGCTAATCTTCCAGTGGTGAGAGGCGAGGGTCTTTCCCCACATCCACCTACTGAGCTAAGCTAACTCGTAAAGGTACGGTTTATCAGCTGACTATAGATCCAGGCTCTATGTAGTATCCAAACTAAAATGAGTTTGACACCCCTGCCCTAAGTGATAGGGTGAAACCTTTGCTTGTCACAGGCCAACTTCAGGCAATCCCATTCGTAAGAAAATCTCACGGTTTGAGGGGGCATTTTGACAGCTAGCAAGCAGAGACGGTAGCTAGCTTTCTAGCTACCTTCCCTTCTGTCCTTGATAATTCTTGCCGTCCTTGAAAGAGATATTTTTACTCAATGAAGCATGTCTCTGCCGTAACATGACGTTCTCCAAGTTAAGCTGACCCCAATTATTTTCAGAGCTCTAATGATGTAGTGCCACATAAACCAATCACATGTGTCTGTTTCAATAGTTCATTTTTAAATAGAGGAACAACTTCATGAACGTCAACTAGAGTTGTGCGAAAATCACCACTTAGCGTGCCACATTTTCTATTTTCTTACATTGGTTTCCTTGTGCTATTAACACAGAGATTAGAAGTGACCAACAACATTTGTAAAACAAGGCCATTTTTGCCGACAGTTACTCACAAGATAATGACTGCCGCACACCGCTGTGGGTCAGCCACAAGGGAATAGCTCGAAGCCTGGGAAATGGATCGTCATGTGAACTTGTGATCTTGCAAGAATCCATTTGCCTCAAAAGGCAACCTTATGCTCATCCTGAAAATGCCTCACAGTGTCAATGACAGTCCTGCCAATCCTGCTAATGGATTGGAAGTAAAATATTCATCAAAGCTACCTGAAATCTAGAATAAAATGCATCCATGTGCCTAAAATTCAGTGCCAATAGCTTTCAAGGATATAGAATAATTACTTGTCCTTAGGCCATGTGAAACCAGACTGGAATGCTACTTCTCCCCCGTGCTCCCAATACAAATAGAAGTCCTTTATCCAGCTTGTTTAACATGCTTGAAGCACTTTACATTTTGTCTGGTATCATGTACATCCCAGCCCAAACACCTCAGCTGCAATCTGAGCCGCAATGTGCAAAAACAGCTCTCCAGATTGGAAGCCAGCTTGGGGTAAAGGTTAATGGAAGCGACCTGCGAAAACAGAGATTTACAACTACCACATCTGCTGTTCCTTACCTTGGCATCACAACATTATTTGTACCAAAAAATGTTCTTCTAAGAAAAGAAAAATCAAAGGGGTAAAATATTTTTCTTTTTATTTCGTTTTTCCGCGTGGCTCAGTGTTCACCATTTAAATGGTCCCTGGGTATTTGCCCAATGATTCACATTCATAGGTGAACTCTGGAATTCAGTGTCAGGTTGAAAATTGCCTTGAGGCACGTTAAGATGATTCTGCCAGGCTTAAGATCAGAGGAAATGGAAAAAGAAAAGAACACTAGAGAGAACAAGTCCCAGTCTAATGTGAACATGGGAAGGACAGAAAGGAGCTGTCTCTTATCGTGAAGATAGGCTGGAAATATCTCTCCTTGTCAGAATCACTTAGGCTGAACACATGCGCCAGTGAAGGCCGTGCATTTATGCAGCTGTGGTGGTTGGTCATCGTACCATCCGCGGCCGTTTAATCTATCTCTCTATTGTTTTCACCTCACTTGTTCTATATCATTCATTTATCCTGGAGCTTTGTTACTCGCGAACATGATTTTTAACATTTAATATTGAATTCTTATTTGTCATAATGGCCTTTTGTCAGTAAAAATAAGCAGGATAGATAAGCCTGTTTACTTACTTCTGTTCTGTTCTGCTCCCAGCATATCTACTTATAAGCTTACAAAGTGCTTTCAGGCAACACAGAAACGTCTGTTTTCATTCTCTGAGCCATGCATTCTCTCATTTATTGGATTTATAATGCAATGTGTTAAACATTCCAAGCATATAAACAGTATACACACATATGCCATATGCTAGTAATAGTTTATTAGCAAATTATTTATTTTTGTCTGTTGCATTCACCACCCTCCGTGTCGTATTGTGGGATGTAAAAAAAAAAAAATATCTATGACATAAATATGTGTTTTTTTTAAGCATGTACGGGATTTCTGTTCCATTTGTCTCTTTCAGTAGGCTCTGAGAGAGCTCAGAAAGCAGCGCTATTGAAATTGGTGAAGGCCTCAACATTTGCGACCTGGATGATTGTTCAGCATGTGGATGTTGCCGGGCAACAAATACAGTGCCACACAGGGAAGAATGTTTTCGTAAATATTACTTTATAACTATATTTTGCTCCAGGACGACACAATTGCTCCTGACATTGAATGGCTACAGTTAGTAGTATGTTGTCAATACAGATGATCATTTCACATGAGAGCAGAGATTTGTTTTTTTCTGTCTGAGGATGCTCTATTTTCTTCTATGGTAGACACTTAGACCAACAAGCGGCTCACTGCTGGAGTGAAAAGGTGAGCCTAAACTGTTCGGTTATATTTCTTGTGAGGAGAAATCACTGCTGTAGCCAGTGGGCTGGCATCGTCTATATCTCCATAACTTCACAGAGTATTAATTGTTTCAGCGCCGTCAGCAGAATGGCCCCTGCTTGTTGAACAGAATCCAGAAGCGGAGAGTCATCAGCCAAATTGCATGGGAGCAGATACAGAGCCTGAGCAACTGTGCAAGATACTTAATTTTAAGAGGGTGTTGGAGAATGTCTGAATCATTTTTAGAGGGTCTCTGAAAACAGGTAACCAACACCACAGAGATGGCTGGATAGCACAAGGAATACTCAGTGGGAAGGTGTCATCAAAGTCTGTTAATTATGAGGATTGTCAAGGGTGCAGACCACATTCACATTTATATAACAGACACAGTTAGCAACATTGATTCAGAGGACTCTTTTGTGTTTGCTAGCGCAATGAGATCCTCAGAGGAGGGCTTTTTAGTGGCAGTCATACACTACCAGTAATTAGCTGAGCATGAGTGCAAGAGATGCTGCAGGGAATAAAACCCCTGTACTAGATTGCAACACTTCTGGGAAAGCTTTCTAATGTGCAATGCTAAAACAAACTCAAAAACTGTTTTTTTTTTCTTTTCTTTTTTTTGTGTGTAAACATAAACTATTTTTAAAAAATAATTTAAAAATTGGTGGTATCAAAACGTCACTGGAAATCAGTGTTAAATGTTGTGGTATTGTAGTTTTGTAACTGGTCCAGGTGGTTGTACCTTTGATCACATGACTACTGCATAGTAATGTGCATACGTGATATGCAGAGATTTTTCTGTTTAATTACAGAAATTGTGAGAAAGTAAGTATCAATGCTACATCTATCTAAGTAAACTTGCAATTAGAGATTCATAAACCAATTTATTCACAAGATAATTCCTTTAAAAAAAAAAAAGAATTAATTTTTTTAATGAATTTCATACTGCAATGACCTAAAATGTCAAAATGGGGACATGGTTTTTAAAAACTCAAATCTACAAAACTGTCTAAATCTTTAGTTCAGCTCACCATAAAAGATTCTTTGGCAGCAATTACACTTTTGAGGCTCTGCAAGACTTTGCACACCTGGATTTGGGCAGTTCATCCCATTCTTTCTGGCAGATTATGGGAAGTTTGGGGGTGTGTTCATCCACAGACATTTTCTAACTCTTTAAGTCTGGGCTTTAGCTGAGGCAATCAAGGACACTCTGAGACACGCTTGTCCTGATGCCGCTCCCTTTTTGTCTTTGCTGTATGTCATGGGAGTCTCAGATCGCTCCACTTTGGAGGAAGTTGTCTTCAAATACCTTCCTACTGGTCCCCCAATGATTGGTGCTGATAAGATCCCCCATAGCAGGATGCTGCCACCATCATGCTTTACTATAAGGATGGTACTATTAAGAGATCAACAGTGCGTGGTGTTTCAATTCAAGCCAAGAGGTTTCCTGTTGTCAGTCCAACCATATATAGGTACATGTAGTCCAAAATCAAATTAAAACATTGTTCCTCCAGGTTCACGGTACAACATGTAACAACCTGCAACAAAAACAAAACAACAAAAACATTTCTACAAAGTACAAGTGTGCAACGTAAGCAGACAATACAAAACTCAGTAGACAGTGTCTCAGCATGCACTGAGCCAGACAGTACAATATAATATGCTCACACAGTGCAGATAGTAAATAAGGTGCAATAAAACTCAGTTAAACTACAGTTTGGAGTGTCATTTTTAATTTAAAGTTAAAATGTCTAATAGCATTTATTACTGTGGGCTATTTATGCGTAGAGAAAATACCGCCAATTTTCTTTGTGAAAATTAAATGCACTGTAGGCCTACTTTACAGACAGACAGACAGATAGACAGACATACAGATAGATAGATATGCTTTTTGAAGCCACTGAAGTTGTCCATGTAAGAATACGGTTAAATGTAGTTGAAGAAAGTTGCAGCATAGATTAGTAACCAGAGCTGATGCAATTCACAATAAAAATTCAGCTGTGTGTTTCTTCTGTAAATACACCCAAGCTTTAAAAGGACAGCTGGGGTTGTGTAGAGGGAGGCAACTGTCAATTGACTGCCATTGAATCACCGATACAAGTTAATGATGAATGTTAAGTAGAATCGTGTCTGTGACTTTTGGTTGAGAAGGGGTTTATTCCAGCCAGTCAAATTTCAGCACCATGGACAGCGTCCCGCAGAAACGTGCATTGGTTCACATCATGTGGCTAAAGAATAGATCCTATTATACATGTTTAAATCACAAACAAAAAGGCCTACAAGCCCAACAAATACATTAATCTGTTCAAAGTGCCTTAGCCCGAGCATCTAACGTCATTAGCACACACAAACTCATAATTCACTAAGTAAAAACGCATATCCTTTCATAACGTTTTCATAACGTGAACTATGCTAAATAATATTTCTCATTGAAATAAACAGCGTGGTTTAAAATGAAAGGCTCTCTTGTGATATTTGATTTAGTGAATTACTGTGATGATTCATTCCGTTTTGTCTGTGGCAGCCTTCCTGCCACCGTAACGTTTTTAACACATGATCCACTCTTGGACAGGCTCCTGAATCGTGGTCTCACCAGAAGAGGGCATTCCGATTCTGCCTGACAAAGTTGCTTTGACATGCAAGCGCGATTAACAGCAACGCCAGGCTGTATTTCAAACCGAGCAACAACGGGAAGGAAAAGAACGTTGGGACGAACAAAAAGATAAATTGGATATTTGAATATCTGACTGTCCCGTGACAGTCGCTGACAGCGTTTGGCAGAGACTTGGGGATAACATACCGCTACTTTCCTCTGTGCGCCATGCGCGGATCCGACTGAGCATCCTTTAGAGCAGAGACGCAGAGATTTACTGGGAACCCATGGGCTGCTTTACCTCGTTGGAAAATAACGCCTCGTTTTATTGCTTCATGCCATCGCGTTTGTGAAGTTCTGAGATTGGATTTTCGAGGAATCTCTACGCGCATGTAAGACTGACATGACTTACTTGGATGTGGCTTCGTTAATGCCTGCGCCTACTGCAGTACTGTTTTTGGCTGTAACTTGAAAAAAAAAGAGAGCGATCCTTCGCCGCGAAGATATGGATAGAGAGTTCTCAGTCCGGATTTATAAGCTTATTAACCTGGAGTTGGACGTAAATGACATTCGCGCCGGTTCACTTGCACGGCTATAGATGCAGAACTAAACCGGATAGCACCACATCCAGGTCCGGGAGAGTAAAGGGCAGGTGCGCTTTGGAGTCAGCGGCTGCGCGGAGAGACCGGGCTAGTGGATTAGGACGATACCTGTCTGTGGTGAGCGCGTCATGCGGACTCGGATGTCGCGCACAAGAAGCCATTAAAACCTGTAGGCTGGAGCTAAAAGATAAGCGGATATGGGTAAGTTTATTTATGTTTCCATCGTGTTCATAACGTAGGTTGCTGCAAAGAAAAAAATCTAATCGACTTGTCCTCGTTTTCTCATAATACACAAATAAGGGCTTGTTTCGCCCGAGCAGGCATCCGCTCCGAATCAAATGTTTGCATCGGGGGTGGAGAAAAAAAGAACGTCTATTCAAATGCATATTGTAAGCCTTTTGATTTCTTTTATTAAGTGGTTCGAGATGCTTGTGGAATGTGGCTGAAACCTGCGCTGCTGCCTGTTAGTCGCAGAGCTGCAATGTGTTTTTCCTCCATGTCCTGGAGGTACGGTTTATTAGTGACTGAAGATTCTCATTGTATATTATTATATGATTTTATTTTTTATTTTTAAGACTCTGCAGTTAAAATATCCCATTCAGAAATGGCCAGCAAAGCAAAAATAAATAAATAAATAAAAAACAAAAAGCCCGTTTGTATGACTGAGGACTATCCATTGTTTTCTTGACTAGTTAGAGTGGCTGGTACATTGACATGGATCGGAATGCTAATCACGGTAAATGTTGGAAGCCAGTCAACTTTATAAAGCGTGGCCCCGCATAATCAGTCTTTCTTGTTTTTTTGTTGTTGTTGTTGTTGTTGGTGCCCTATCTGTACGCACGAAGCCTATTGTCCATTTGCAGCCCGGTACTAACGCCTCCTCAAAACTCTTGTGGGTAGAAGGCACCAGTCTTGCACGCTTTATTTATTTATTTATTTATTTATTTTTTTTATAAAAGACTGATTTTAATTCAAGCAACCCTTCGTTTTCTGCACCTGCTATCGAGAACCACTCTCCAAATCGCGCATGAAACTGTGCGCCTATGTACCCATGCTCCGTATATGTGTGTGCGTGTGTGTGTGTGTGTGCGTGTGTGTCTTTGTGTGTGTGTTTGTGTGTGTCCGTCGTCGGTGTACCCCCTCACCCCATTCAATAACGCACGATCTGTGCGCATGCACGATTTCCCATTTTGTCCACACTTCTAATTAGAATTTACCATTTTCCTGCTCTGTTTCACGTACGCCTGCGCGCAGTTACCCACTCATAACTCACCCCAACCACCTCCTCACCGCCCTCCCTTCTTTCAGTTTGTCCCTCTCTTAGTATTTAACTGTCTGCTCCTTTTTTTTATACCCCCCACTCCCCACCCCTCCCATTCATGTACAGATATATTTTTGCTTGTTCCCTTGCTCTGACATTACTTGTCTTCTCAGCCATTCTTAACTAGTATACAGATGACCAAGTTGACCGGTGGTGCTGTGCCATTAATTGTGAGGCTGCCACGGAGGGTTACTACACCACATCAATATCAACTACAACAGCACACAACAGCCGTATGGTGCAGGCTGTATGAGCTCAGATGCATTTGAAGTGCACTTCTTGTTTAATAATAGAAATCGGTGTTTTATCGCAGAGCATGTCAGAAAGTTCTGAACACCGGAGGCGCAGGGATTTTTGACTTAGACTCGCAAGCACACGTGCCTTCGAACCAGGTGCTAAAACCTAAAATCGGCAACTTTTCAACCTGGCATGGCGTGATGCTTGTGCCCACAATTATCTGATAATTACATGGCGCTGCAGTCTCAGTTACCCGCCAGTGTAGCTGACTGAGATGCTCTTCATTAGCAGCATGCAACGCATTTAGCTTTCACGGACCATATCCTTAGAGATCTGCCTTTCAGAGAGGGAACAGTGGGGCAGGGATAGTAAAAAAGCCACAACCACATATGCAGTTGCAGAGCTGTAAGACAAATTTGGAGATTGCATTCCGTGGGAAAATTTGTTTAGAGAAAAAGTAAAACGACTTCTATGTTCGTTTCTTAAAAGTCAGGGTCACATTTTCATCTATTGTATGTGAGTTCAGAGCATCACAATGCGGGCAACAGATGACTTTCTGCCAGCCCAGCAGCCTCCAGCAGGCAGTGTTCTTGAAATGTCACGTGAAGCGGGTGAACAGTTTGGGTCAACGGGCTCCATGAGGGCAAAAGCAATGTCGTTTTTTCTTTTATGTACATTTGCCTATATTAGAAAACCAATCAGTGGCTTATGAAGAACTCTTGACTTGCCATCCATTTCACGCATCTTGTTTAAGATTGCAGTCTGAAACAGTTCACAGTAACGCTGCCAGTGTTTATGTGCGCCACAAAATGAAGGACTGCCGTAACTGTTCCACAAAACACAATTTAAATTGGTTTCAAAGATTGCACTCAAAACAACTTTTGATTCCTCAACCTCCAACTCAAAAGCTTGCACAGCTGAATGCCAAACCCAACTCTTACCTGAACCTAATTCTAAAAGTAAATCTGAAACCCAGTCTACATCCCCGGGAAACCTTTGCAGAACCATTTGGAGTTTTCTAGTGTTTGTGGACCGTTTCTCGCCATGCAAGATTTCAAAAAGATGTACTTTAAATGAAAATGTCACATGACCCCCTGCGTCATCTCCAGTGACGCAGTGATGCGGAAATGGGACAGAAGTGTTTCCAATTCACTTTTGAGATACACTTTTATATAAATACCTCTGGAAAACCACCTCATGAGAGCGTCAAAATGTTTTAGCAATATTTGACAGGTTTTCCGAAATGTAGGCATTTTCATTACCGTTTTTTTATTAAGGTATTTAGGTTTTTGTGCATGTTTAGGGTTGATGGAAATACAATTGCTTGATCAGAAGAGGCCAAACATCCCATTTAGAGCGAAATATCCAGCGAAGTCACTGTCCAAATAGTTTTGAACCTTGGAAAGAACTCCCATTAGCTATGTTCCACGTACATTTTCATAATAAACATTGTGATAAACAAAGGATAAGCTGTTTCCCGGTAATGCTTTGTTGACGAGCGCATGTATTCACTCCGTTGTTGTACAGAGAGGCGGAAGGGATGATTATTAATTCACGGTCCACATTCATGGAACTGTTGCCGCCGAGGGAAATCAAAAATCAGACACAAAGGTAAAAACAAAGCAGAGTTTATTCGTGGGTGGACGGCATTCATGAAAACCCTCCCTACAGTGCTTTTCTACCTAATCAGCGTAACAAATACAAGACAGGCACACCAGGACACAATGTTTTCCGGCCACTGTTGAAATGGGTCTGACTTGGCAGGCCTTGCTATCATCTCAAAGATAATTGGAGACTAATAGGATGGCTTAGGCTGATTCAGGGACGTCCTTCCTTGTGTGTTAGGCGGCTGTCCAGCCTCTGTGTGCAGTCAAGACTGAGGCCGGTAACAGTTTTGTCAATGACAGGCAGCAAATAGCAATGAGCCACTTGTGTGCACTCAAAGTGCACCAGTTAGTGAGTCCATTTGCCAAGTTATTAAGCTACATTTGGTTTTATTTTAGGTCAGCAGTAAAGTGCACTTACTCTCTCTATGTGTTAGGGTTGAGAGGCAGAAATAGCGATCTTCTCGTGCTGAGGACAGCAGCACTGTCTGCTACATAACTAAGCATCGCACACATGCCTTTAGCAAACTTTAGCTATGACTTATCCATCTGCATTACAGTTAAGAGTGATGGCTGCGCAGAGTGACAAAGAAAAATGGCAAGAATAGATCCATATGTCAGATGCTGAAAACTGAAAAGTAAGCCAAGGCCACCATTCTCCATAAAAGGAGGATATGAGTGCGAAGGACAGAAACAGGAAAAGACGGGTGAAAATGGATGTCAAGAAGGTGAAATGGAAGGGCCGGGGAGATGGCTTTGACCACATGCATTAAAAAATGGACTTCATATTATATTAAAAAAAAAAAAAAAAAAAAAAAAAGAAAAGAAACATCCACAATGGCTACAGGATTCAAGGACATGAAAAAGTAGCACATTTTCAATGCGATGGAGAATAGAGGAGAAACTGTTCATCTTAGCAGATACAGCAGGAGAACGGTAATGGTGAGAGGTAATAGAGACACAAACCTCTTGAGTGACACCTCAGAGGCTGACTTGTGCTCCTTTGTGAATGAGATTAGAGGAGTAGTGGGGACGGAAATGGCTTACAGAGGCATTAGCGCATGGAGCTCTCATTAAACCACATATCGTGTCAGTAAGGGGAGAGAGGTGTTTTGTGAGGCAGCCTCAATCTGTAAGAGATGGCAGAGTCACTTCGAATAATGCAAGCCTATTATGCACATGGGAAATAAAAGCAATAGGGGGTTGTTTCTACATCCTCACGGGATACGAGTCAAATGAATTTTAGAATGCATGCATTCATGTTTAACAGCACACACGCGCTGTTCCCCAGTCAAAAGTGTTGTCTGTTAAAACTGCTTTGATCATACACGGAACATTACACATGCGCATTCTTCTACATCAGTATTCATCCGTTTTCGCTACCTGTTTATTTTATTGTCGGCCTCAGAGGCATGGGCCTGTTGACAAATCAGCTTAAGCGAAAACCGGCCGGGCCTCATTCAGAAGCGCCGCATCTTGCGATCGCCATCTTTTACCCTCTCAGCAATATTTATGCTTAAGTATCACAACAGTGGCATCCAAGATGAAGAAACGTGATTGATGCATCGGCTGGTGTAATCAATAGCCAGCACAAATTATCTGCACAGTTCCACTGCTCCCTCCATCTGTAAAGAATGATGAAAGATTCCTGTGAAAACAAACAGTAAGTGTGTTTCTCTCCATCGCACTCTTAGACACAGACAAATACACATGCAATACCCATATGGGATCAGCAGATGCTTGGCAAGGAGCGAAATGGCTATGTTGGATACCATATGCTGTTTGAAGCCCCTCAGCCACTGTATGTCAGGCACTTATTTCTGACAAATCCTTCAAAGATTGCAGAGATACTACGAAATTGAAAGTACCCCTTAAGCCCCTCATATGCACCAAATACTCTGAAAAATCTGCATATTCCACATTTCAAGCAGAAGTTTACGATCAGTCCAACACAACAACATGGAGCACATTCATTCTAATGAGTCAGTGGATTCTGAATGGCTCCTGCCGACACATTTTACATGTTGTAAGCTAATTAAAGCCTGGACCACTTCTATCCGGACGTATTAATCTTATCTCACGGTAATGATAGTAATAAACTCCATACTTGATGATATTGCCTTGAGAAACACACAAGTAGTGTATCCCCTCATACCACCTCCTCAAGGGGAAATCAATGTATCTTAATGACAGATCATTAGTGGCTCTGTGAAGGGAAACGATTTTAATGGAAACAACTCTGTCTCACCTCAGAACAAGGAGCGATATCACAAGACACTACTGACCACTTTACTTTTAAAGTGAAGAGATCTCCATTGCGCCCGTGGAGCTGTTCTCCGTAGCTGCACTTGGCATTCACGTAGCCGTGTTCTGCACCAGAGAGGAGTTGTGTAATTCCATAGGGCATACAGCCATTTTTATTCATTTATTTAGACCTGTGTAAAGCCGAAGTGATGATTCACACTGAATCTGTACTGCTTTTGGTCTGGTTAAACATTAAATGGCTGGGGTCTAAATTGAAACGCCTCCGAGACAGTATATACAAACCATCGGCTCTTGAATGCTAATTTGTTCTGTGGAGGCTGCTTTTCGTGACTTTTGTACTTCTGCAGTTGCTGCATTGATTGCTTAGGGATGGACTGAATATAAGTACAGAAAAAGATATGATAGGGCAAATTGGAAGTTGCTTTGCTTCTCCTTTGACTGTAAGTATTATAGTTACTGGAAACATGCACCTCAAATGGCATCAACCTAAGCACCTAACATCATGTAATTAGCTTCAAGTGGTGTGCTTTAACAGAAGATAATAAAACATTTTTTTAGACCACTTAAAGCTAATAAAAGTTAACATAAAAGCAAATTTAATAATATAAAAATGTATACAGGGATAGGCGCCAGCAACCCCCACGACCCTAGTGAGGATTAAGCAGTAGAAGATGAAATGAGAAAAACGTATATAATAATAGTGAATATTAATATATTACATCAAATTTTAAAAAGCTTCTATTGTGATGGCATGCTTGGATACAACGAAATTATAAATTCCCATCACTGCAGTGCTCTACAAAGAAACAAAATACATATAAACTGTAAATACACAGATCAACACCATAATAAAAATCAAATATATTGCACAAGAATTTTAATATTAAGGAGGTGTTATATGGTTGAGTGGGAGGCACTGGATGGCTTTGGAAAAGAAACCAGTCAATAGTTAAGTACTACTAGTTTTTATGGCCACGTATCACCTCCCAGAGGGCAGGAGGTCAAACTGGTGGTGGCCAGGATGAAAAGAGGCCTTCTCATGTTCCTTGCTTCTTCCTTGCTCCTTGCTCTTGAGAAATAGCCTGCAGCTGCGATGCCATGGAGTGAGGGCAGAGGGCAATGATGATTTCTTTGTGCTGTTCTGATGACCTGTTGTAGTGTTTTTTTGGTGACCAAGTCTGTTGGAAACTGAGGTCTTCATCTTGTATGGTACATTATTCTCTTGGAAGTGGCTGTTACAGGGAGACAAATTGTTGGCATACGGGCATAATAATAATTATATTATTATTATTATTATTATTATTATTATTATTATTATTATTTCCTTAGTGATCCCTCATGGGGAAATTCCATCTCTGCATTTTGACCCATCCATTTGTTTACACTGTAGTGCATACAGATGGAGCACTGGGCTGCAGCCTCACTTGTACATTGTTGGAGACCATACACATGGTCAGCAACAATATATGGATAATGCAGGCCATTCAAATGATGAATCATTGATATTAAAGGGTCCAGAGTGCTCTGTGAAGGCATTGCCCTCTCCATTAGACCACCATCAACACTCTGGACCCAGTTTGACACTAGGTTGGATCCATGGACCCATTTCTGACCGTAACATCTGCAGCCTCAGCAAAAATCAAGGTCTATATGCACACGTGACATTTTCAACTGTGTGCGCACAGTGCACTGTCACATTTCTTTGCCTGGCTAGCATAAATAAAAGCGTGCCTAATCAAAGAGTTTTTTTTTTTGTTTTGTTTTGTTTTTTTGTTTTTGCTGCTGAGACGATCCACCTCAAGGTTGATTCTACATTCTGAGATGCTCTCCTGCTCAAGAGTTGCAGGTTGTCCTCCTTCAGTCTCATCAACATGACATGGCATTTTTGCCCAGAGAGATACTGCTTACTGGATTTTTTTTGAGCATTTTTTTTTCTTTTTCTTTTCATGTTTGACTGTGCTTGAAAATGACAGTAAATGAGCGTTTCCAGAAATACACAAACAAGTCAACAATCATGCCCTGGTCAAAATTGCTTGGATACAACCTGACTTGTGTGACTTGTATCCACGCGATTGACTGATTGGATAATTGGATAAATAGTTACAAGTATGCAGGTGTTCATATCAAAGTGCTTGGTGAGTGAGAGCAGATAATGTAGGATGTAATGTGCCAGTTCTGGCAGTTCATCAATTACTGTCAATCCCAATCTCCCCAGAAATTTTGCAACATGATAAAACTATATATGTAAACAGGGACGCTTAAGGAGGGTGAATGTGAAACTGTGCAGGCAAAGTGGAAATAAAACTAAGTCAATTACATGTTTATTGTGTCAGTTTAGAGGACATGGAACTGTAAAATCAGGGACTGTTTATGAGACATAATGGAGGAATCTGACAGCCTCGAATATAAGATATAAGCGTTATGTATGGGAAAGGTAAGTGTAGGACACACCCAATCTCTGGAAAATAGCACAGTGGAACATGAGTAAAAAAAAAGAAAGAAAAAAAATCAGTAATGGTATGGGGAGAAACTATTGAACTACTGCAACTGACATATCGCTGACACCTCTAATGGGAAATGTAGTTTAAAGACCCTGCTCTAGAGGTTTTGACATCTAAACATCAAGTGAAGATAGACACTCATAGATACTCATCATACACTGATCCTTAAATCATAACACACAATTTGAACATTCCCCTCTCCGCATCAATATTGCTGCTAATACAAGAAGAGCATCTACATTTTAAAACACAGATACATGATGCTTGCCTCAGGGTCTCTTTGGAAGTCCTAAATAATATTACCAAGACTGCTCTGCCTCATCTCTTCTTGGGCAATAAGTCATGTCGAGGTGTGTTTAAATATATCTTCTATTTTCAAGTTTTACGAAAACCAAAGTAGGGCATGTGCTGCACGCTATATTTCGGATTCATTGCAAAGAGGTGTTGGATACTAGCAGGGAATGCATTTGTATGTGTATAACCTCAAAATTAATATTTACTAGGTTTAGCTAGTTTTTAAGTTTGTGATTATCTAACTATTTTCTCCATTTCCTTTTGCTTCCCCTTTCCCCTTTCCATCACTACAGGCTCTGCTCTGCGGCGTCGCTGGCTAGTGGTCCAACTCCTGATGCAGGTGTGGCTGGCGGCAAATCCATCTCTGAGTGAGCGCCCATGCCCCAAGAGTTGTCGCTGTGATGGAAAGATTGTGTACTGTGAGTCGAGCGCCTTTCGTGATGTCCCGAAGAACCTCTCAGGAGGCTGTGAGGGCTTGTCCTTACGGTACAACAGCCTTGCCAGTCTTCGTGCAGGCCAGTTTGTGGGGCTAAACCACCTCATCTGGCTCTACTTGGACCATAATTACATTGCCTCCGTAGATGGAATGGCCTTCCAGGGGGTCCGCAGGCTTAAAGAACTGATCCTGAGTTCCAACAAGATCACATCACTCCACAACACCACATTCCACCCAGTCCCAAATTTGCGTAATCTCGACCTGTCGTACAATAAACTGCAAGCCTTGCAGCCTGGGCAATTCCAGGGCCTACGGAAGCTTCTCAGCCTGCACATACGGTCAAACTCTCTAAAAACTATCCCTATGCGCCTGTTCCAAGATTGCAGAAATCTTGAGTTTCTTGATCTAGGTTATAATCGTCTGCGCAGCATCACTCGGAATGCATTTTCAGGCCTTGTCAAACTCACTGAGCTGCATCTGGAGCATAACCAGTTCTCAAAGATCAATTTCTCCCACTTTCCTCGCCTCTACAATCTGCGGGCTCTTTACCTTCAGTGGAATCGCATTCGCTCAATGAGCCAGGGCCTGACATGGACCTGGGCCTCCATCCAGAAACTGGATCTGTCAGGGAATGAACTGACAGAAGTAGATGCTGTAGTTTACCAATGCTTACCCAACCTGCAGACCCTCAACCTGGACTCCAACAAGCTGACCAACGTTTCCCAGGAGGTGGTTGATGCCTGGATCTCTTTGACTATGATTAGCTTAGCTGGGAATGTATGGGACTGTGGCCCTGCCATCTGTCCTCTAGTGGCCTGGCTGAGAAACTTTAGAGGGGCGAAGGAGACCACCATGATTTGTGCCTCCCCCAAGAAAGCCCAGGGTGAGAAAGTTATGGATGCTATTGAAGCTTTTGGTGTTTGTCAGTCAAACCCAGCGACAACACTTACAGTGAGTATTCCTCCAAACCCATCCAGTATCCCCGTGCAGACTGAGCGTCACCCAGCCATTCTGGCTTCTCCTACTGGTTCGGGAAAGAGAGGCGAGGGACCTCTTAGGGGTCCCACGTCATTAGCGGTTACCCCACCTGTGGCACTTCCCCCAGAACCAGACTTGGAGCCTGTCTCTTTCCATAAGATTGTGGCTGGAAGTGTTGCCCTTTTTCTGTCTGTTGCTATGATCCTGTTGGTAATCTACGTATCTTGGAAGCGCTATCCTAGCAGTGTCAAGCAGTTGCAGGAGCATTCAGCAGCAGCCCGTAAACGTCGCAAGAAAGCTAGAGAGACGGAGCGCACCCTGAGCTCTCCCCTGCAGGAGTACTATGTGGACTACAAGCCCACCAATTCTGAGGCCATGGATGTGCTTGTCAACGGGACCGGACCCTGCACGTATACCATCTCAGGCTCCAGAGAATGCGAGGTATGACCCACACCACCGCCACTCCTCCTAAACAAAACTCAGAGGTAATTATTTATACTGCTTTGATAGTCTTCTACTTCAATACCTAGCCTAACAGCAGGTTACGCAAATCCTGTGTACCCATGGGTTACTTCTGACCTAAGTAAAGGTTGTTTAGCATCCCTTTGTGTTTAACAAGATATCTCCTTGTTTCCAAATGGGTGTTTGTATATTCGCTTAAACCATAGTCTCTGCTGAGAAGCAAATGTTTGTCTTCCCACAGAATTGTGAGGAAATACACATAAATGAGGCTGATTACAGATTATGTTCTGCATAATCTTGAGATTAACTGACACTGTTTGCGATTTGTGTTTGTTCAGGTACTTTGACTTTTTGTTGCTTGCACACCGCACACTTTCTCCTTCGTGTGTTTGCTCTACAGCTATTCAGTTTTTGATGAGCAGTATTGTGTGGGGAGAAGAGCTGAATGAAGGGAAGATACACTTTTGGACACTGGTTGTGAATGCTAATAGAGACTCTTGTCACTGAACAGAGCTCCCCCTGAGTCGAATACTTCACGTTTTTCTTGGCATAGGCATGACTCAAGATAGTTGTTGCAAAATACTTAATCTCGTAGTCCCTGAAAGCACTTCCTTTCCTGCTGACTTGCTGAAGTTACTCACTTGTTTGCACACTTGCTTAATTGATTAGTCACGCTTAAACTATAATGCATACTTTCACTGGTTATTCACACTTCAATTCACACGGGGAAGGAAAAACTACTTTTGACACAATCTCACAAGTACACACACACACACACACACACACACACACACACACACACACACACACACACACACACACACACACACACAAGGAGTTAGAGCGAGAAAGACAGAGGGAGAGAGAGAGTCTTTGATTGTCCCGAAAGGAGTGGGATTCCTTTGAAAGGTTTTGTACACAGGCAAGTGAATTTCTTCAAAACGGTATTTATAGAATACAACGATATGGGAATACCATTTTCTCCTCTGCTTTCAGTTACTGCACTTTTATGTACCTGACATACTGTACCACTCTTGGTTAAACATTGTTATTCTGCAGAGTCTCCACAAGTTATCCAAGTAAATGCAAAGCAAAGCTTCTATAAAAATGAATTCCTTATCACTGGTTACCCAACCCATTTGAAACAGAGGCCAAGGACGGGCTTGGATGATCGTGTGCTGTATAAAATTCTCACTGAATACGTGTTAGACATATTTTGGTTAAGCTCGCTGCATATTTTCAAATCAACATCACATGATACTCTAATTTTGCAATTTTCATGCATTTCCGTGGAATAAATTTCTGTCTGGTTCTCTCTGGAGGAATGACTGTAAATGCTGAGGCTTCAGCACAGAAGAGGTGGGCTTGATCCACCATATATTTTTCCATTTCTGTTAGTGACTGTCTGGCTTTCCTGGAGGCAGGTCAGCCGGTAATATGTAATACTTGCAGGTAGCTCTCACTAGTTTTATTGTAGGAGGGGAGAACAAATCACAGCTGTTGCTGTTGTTTTCCGTGTCCTCCCCCATGCAGGTTTTGAGTGGCTCCTTTTACATTACGCTGTTGCCTTACATCGAATGTGAGTTTTCAGTTGCAATATTTTGTTATCAGCGACAATGTGGAGGAAGAATACACACGTCTGTTCTTTTTAAGCAGTTGGATATCATTCCATACAATGTCAGGCAACTTCCATTAAAATTATATGGTTTTCACATGGCCTCATTTTGACACTTCTATTGTGTCTTCAACCCAACACGCGATGCTGTGTGCAATTATTATGATATGTCTGCAATGACATCTTATTATCAGATCAAAAACGAGGTCATAAACACAGGCTGGCGTCACTCTTAGCATTTAAGAGGCTTTGATAAAAAGAAAATGAGTAAAATGCAGTATTTTTCCAGTACAAGAACAATGCAAAGGTGTATAAAATGTATTGCAGAGACGCACTGACTTTTTAACTGTGCCCCACCAAAAACATAAACTTCACAGAGCGAATATTTCAGAAAATTCACAGGGTTGTTATGGATTTCATCAGCCTGTACAGGTGTTCATGTGCTTGTGGCTGCACCCTATAATTTAAATCATTAGCTAATTAATTTGCAAAGCACACAGCAAGAGGCAGCTGAGAAAAAAAAGGTATAATGATACTTGCGTTAAATGTGAGTATGGGAAATTGTCACGTTTTAATACTTACCCTTTTTAATTGGGCATTAAAACATGACTGTGTTTATAACAAATTATATGTTACTTTAGTGACTTCTTTTTAGTAATTACATTTTGAGAGGGACTTTTTTTGGAGGGGGGTGGGGGGTGGAAGAGGTAACTGCCACACCAAATGACACATTTTAATTTTCCAAAAAATATTCTAAACTTTATTCTCTGATTAAAGTGAGTTTGGGTGAATTGTCTATTATCAGACCTGTACAGTACGGTCTGGGAGTTGTGATATATGAAAGGTGCCTTCCACCTCCACAGTAAATCATGCAGCGCTGAAATCGTTGCATTTATTATCATTAGCCCTTCATCTTGACTTAACTGCACTTGGCAATCTCGTCCACTCTTTCATTTGGAATTAACAATTCTGAGAAGGGCATGGGCCAAATCAGCATCACGGATCCAACAGACCGGAACAGCTTGGGAAATAAATAGTCCTTGAAATAGTATGATTAAATGCTGATGCAATCATACGGCGGAATATTTAACAAATAAGTAGGAATAAGGGATCAACAATAGATCAAGTAAATACTCCAATGAGCGTAATAAAGGGGACTGTTAAGTGAGAAATTTTCTACACAAAAGGTAATAAGAACATTAAAATATTTTTACAGTACTTCAGCTCCCAATATAAACTTCTGTTCTGGTGAACCATGAACCCAGCCTGGAAGCAAGACAGACCTTTTTGAGCCAGAATGTTGGTCTGGAGTCTCTCCATGCTCCAGGGAAAGCTCTGCTGGTCCAATCCAATCATTTGGGTGGGCTTTATGCAGTGTTGGACAGAAGAATAACAGTGACATAGTCATCAAAATCATCTGAGTAGTTGAATTTGTTTAGCCGAAACACAGTTCCATAACGGAATCCAAATTACCAGACTCATATCCTGATAAGCTACTAAATCAGCAGGTTCCTCAATGCCTCCTTAAAGAAGACAGCACACCAAGGTCAGATTAGATGTTTCATTTTAAGAGCTGTGAGGTGCTTTCTTAATGTGCTCAAATGTATGATCTAAAAGAAAATTAAATCAATTTAGAAGGTCTCAGAGTGACATAGCATTGAGCGTAAATGTTTCTCAAGATGTGGATGAGACGTTATATTAGTGGTATAAGACCTTCGTTATGCACCTTGTGATTAGTGTGGTTGTTTTCTTTTCCATTCAAGGCTTCCACTGTTTCATTCCTTCCTATGTACGTCTGCAATCTTCTAATTAAATTCTCCTGATAGCTACCGCCAAAAGTATTAAATTTTTTTTTCTTGTACAGCTAAGCCTGTATTGATGTAGCCATATTTCACAAACATTGTTTTCACTATCTGTATAAGCATTGAAGGAAAAGTGAATGAAAACCCAGCATTATGCTGATTCTTGTCACATTAGACGTTCTGTTTCTACAAGCTTTCTTTTGTATTCTCTGCCTGTTCCACATTTATTTTAGATATCCTTGAAAGTGCATTCTCTTCGGCCTTATCTGTCCTTCTGCCTCATCTTAAAACACTGTTGTTGGGAGACAGGAACTATCAGTCAGGAGTCCGCAAAGTCCTGAGTTCATCTCAGAATGTGCTCCCATCTTGTTTCTACATTTTGTCGCCTTCGTATAGACATAAATCACTTGGCAGAATGCGGCAGCACCTGCTGCACTCTGCCCACCTCACAGCCTCACTTCCTCTGTTCAGGCTCGAGGACATAGCAGCTTAGGTCTGCCTGTACCTCCTGAACGGGAATTGCTTATTCCTCCTGTGGCACTCTTGAAATTTATTTCATTTGGATTCTGTGCCATCAGAACATAGGAACCCTGCACCTCTTCACATGGCTGTCCTTTATCATCTCTTGGGTCCACTTGAATGCGAGCCGGGCGGCGTTTTTTTGGCAAACAGCCTGAAGATGGTGCAATCCTCATTTTCCTGCGTCACTTCAGGATTATTTCAGTCAGGTCATTTTACATCTTCCTTTGATCCACTCCATTCCAGCTGTACTCCTGATATTGACAATTATTTCACAAAAGCTTTGTATGTGATTTCACCTTTGTCATACATGAGGACATTATTTTTTGTGTCCCTTGTCATTTTTATTGTCCAACCTAATTTATAACCTCACTACATTTTGTTCAAGTCTCTAGGAAGTGTAAAAGCTAAGTGAACTATGCAGATATCTGGGAACACAAAGTGCCTCAAATACGCTTTGATAAGGCTTTTTATTATAAGCTAGGATGAGCTGCCATCTTATGCTACGCCTTCCGTTTATAAGCAAGCTCTGAAACTCATTTCTTCCAGCAGGACTGTTACATACCCTTTTGACTCCACCTCCTCATCCCTTCTTCTGATACTGCTGCTGACCTTTTCCCAACTACAATCATCCACTTACTATAATGTCACGCTACATATGGCTGTCTCTGAATTATTTAATGTTGCTCCTCTTTTTAAGGAGCCCAGACTCATCTGACCCTTGAAACAATTACACGCCACCTGCTTCTTTTGAACGTACACTACAAACCAGAAGTTTGGACACACCTGCTCATTCTATTCAGTGAGAAGGAGTGTCCAAACTTTTGACTGGTAGTCTTCAGAGAACTTTTTTTAGAGATCCTGAAGTTTTTCTAATTGCTGTCATTGTAATGTCTCACTACAACACAGAGACATCTCTTTTTAGTCCTTCTTGTCCTGGATTTAAAACAGCAAAATTCCTGAATGTCACTGAATGTTCCTTGCCGGCCTACAGATTTGTATACACTCATTACATTCAATCGATGAATCATCTGAGCCATTCATAAGCAAACATTGCAGAATGCACACCGACTCATATTCAGTTCCTTAAACAAAAATATCATTATTTGTCCGATAGACTGCGTTAAGATCTCACCTTGGGGCCGGTGGGATATTGATGTGAATCTTTCATACCTAGCTGACATTTACCGACTGAAACATTAATTAAAAATAACACATCATTAACGAACATGTTTTAATTATCTGTACTGGCTGCTTGAACTTTTTCCACACAACACCCTATTGACTGGTGAAATGAACAGAAGAAGCTGCCCTTGTTTCAACTTTTTATGAGGATTCTATATACATTTATTATTATTCTGTGAATCCACTGTAATTTATTTGCATGATTCAGATAAAAAAAAAATGTTTCATACTGAAACTTTTATATGTAGCTCTTCAGCTCAGTGTCTTCCTGAAACCTGACAATATTGGGTCTGGGATCCTTAAGCCCCTTACGTTTAAAAGTCTTTCTCATTGGCAGGCTTCGCACACACATTTGCTTGTAAGCACTGTCTTGAGGTTCTAAAAGCAAACTGAAACCTCCTAAGTGACATAATTACATGTTCCTGATTAGAAACGGCACCTTATTGAACAAACTCAGCAGATGGTGCTGTTTATAGTGGAGAGAATTATGGAATTATCACCGGCATTCATGATTACACAGCATAAAAAGTGACTTAGTGGTGGTTATTTGTATGGTGAAGCACATCAAATGCCTGTAATTACTCAAGTTGTTTCGTGGCAGTTTTTGTGAAGATCAACTGGCAACCTCTGGGACTGAAACAGGAAGTCTGCAGTTCCTTGAATGACCAGTTGAGGCTGTCCTAAAAGTAAGGCACCACCACACTGGACTCAAATTAAAATTTTACAGTATCAGTTTGTTTAGAACAGGTACAAAGAACAAACAAACAAAAAAAGACAAAAAGAAAAAAATATATTGGAAAAACAGTTTGAGCTTGTTTTTACCATTCATGACAATTATTCAGGGATTTTTATTCACCTTTCATGTGTGTTGTGGTCTAAAATTACCTAAAGATACCTGATTAAGGATGCGGTGCTTTTGAATGTCACCTCAGGCTCCTCTTTGTCTCACACACAGCAAATTTATTTCTTAAGATGTAAGAACGTCAAAGCTCAAGGGTGAATATATATATATATAACTGTAGTCATTTGTCCTGCAACGTGTACATTAGTAGCTGTTTCATAAGGTTTGAGTCAGATTTCCTCTCTCCCTTTGTCTCTCCCTCTCTTTACAGTCCAAGGTCATGGTGTCAGATTGTTAATTGCTTAGAAAAAAAAATCAACACAAACATTGGGAGGCTAGCCAAGGGCAAGTAAGCTATCTGTAATTCAGTGGGGAGGCTGAACTTCTCGACGCTAGTGTCTTCAGCCGACAGTTAGCCATGTGGGAGACTTCAAACATGTGCTGCGCGCGGGAGAACATCTCTCTCATCCGCTAATCCTGTCTGTTTCACACTCTGGTTCCATGCCGCTGCTTTCTGCACTGCTGTTTGATCCATGCTTAATGAGGGTGTTAGATCGCCAATATAGCAATTACATTACCTGGAAAAGAAGCAAGACTCCTTTCTTTTCCTCACCGTTTTCACAAAGCAAGCCAAGTACATCATTAATGCTAAGCTTTCTGATGCACTGCCCCTGTTATCTGTTCTTCTCTCCGTGATATTCATCTTAAAATCTTCTGCAGTTTGAATCTGATGTACTTGCTTTGTACGTACTGGCTCGGCAATTATTATTATTTTCCCCTTGCTGGTATGTTCACTTTCAAAGCCATTTTTCAAAGCTTTGCTCATTTGTTTTACAGAGGTCTCTTGTCTGTTTTACTACCTCACACTTGTTTCACTACCTACTAATGAAGGACTGCCGCTCTACACCGCTACTCCTTCCATTGAGTCCCCCCATATAGATGATGAAAGCTGAATGACATCCTCATTCCTGTGTTTATGAATTTGTTCTCCATAGCTGATAGAGAACAAATGCGGCATGTTTGAGATTATATTAGGGCCGCATCCCAGAGTGGTCTAAGTTTGGCTGTCTACCCACATGTGACTGTATTTACTTGCAGCGGTAGCAATTAAAAGATGTTCCCAAAGCTCTGAACTAGCATCTGTCTTCCTGCAGCAATTCTACACCGAAACATTAATCATGTAATAACAGAAACTATCCTTAGAGAGAGTGTGCAGCCTTTTTTCACTATGATGATTATGATGCTTTATAGCCATTGAATTGTCTCTCGTATAGATGGCTGAATCGTAAAGATCACAAGAGCTAACTGCCCTCTGCTGGATTATCAATGTAGATAGTTTCAATCAAAATCATTGTAACTGTTTTGGCATTGTGACCTTCCAAGCTATTTATTTGTTAAATTTTGAAAAATTTGCACGGAACGTACTTTTACTAATACTTCTGTGAAAGCCTAACCCATTGCTTTCGGTCATAATGCATTTTGTGCACTGTTAAATTATATTGCGTTCATTGCGTTCATTAAAATAATACAGAGATATAACACCAAATATACAGTTTTATAATCTAGTCTGTCACAGTATATTATATATTAGAGGGAAATTTAGTATTTAGTATTTTTTTCTTCATAAATTTTGGAGTAGTCCACCCAAACTCAGTAAATTGACACAAAGGCCTGTTGTATCATACAGTGAAGAAACACACATGAAATAGATTTAACTTTTAATATTTTTATTTCAAAGTGATGAATAGCTAACTAAAGAAAGAAAAATTTAAAAGTAATTTTCAGATGAGGATCCCATTTTATCTGTCAAACCTCACAGGTTTAAGGAAGTAACATCAAAATCTGTGTTTTTTTTACTGATTTTTTTTTTTTTTTTTTTAACAGACAAATAAGACATGACTGAATGAGACTTTTTCTTCACATGTTATTATTTATTATATATTATATTATTTATTTATTTGCACCATAAGAAAAACAATTACAAAGAAAAAAAATTAAATTAACACATACACACACACATATATATATATATATGTATATAGCGATTTCCGGTTGCTTTTAAAAATTTCTGCTATGCCAAGCAACTAATTTACTTTTCTTTTGTTGTTTTATTTCTAATATTTATTGCTCTAAACAGGCTAAAAGGAAGGTTAGAGGACATTAGCATGGATCCAGCCTAGTGGAGCACTCATTTTTACTCATTAGCTATATTATCATTTTCAGTAAGGTTTAACAGCCTGACTGCCACCATGGCCATTAGTCACCAAAATTAAATACTTGTAAATCAGGGAGTGTGAGGGAAGATGAAGATGAGTCATCAGTGGACCGATATCGAAGTACACTGTTAAGCACCTACAGTGGTACATCTGTTGAAGACTAAAGGCCATAAAATTAAGAAGCAAAAGGTGACCAAGCCATAGCTGTGATGGGCATCTTTAATCACTTTCCCTCATCTTAGAAAACACTCATGACTGAGTGAAGCACTTCTGCTGAAGTTGTGCAGACGCATTTGCTCTGACCCGAAAGTGATGTGCTATTTATTGAATTGACAATGAGTCAAGTATAATTAGTCTGTCATCCTTGCATAACGCCGCTGTCAGATGGAAATATTTTAGCTTTCCAAAGTCAATTTTATATTTGGTTTTAATAGGTTTCATGGGGCCTGTCAAAGATCTCACTTGGAATGAAAGACCGTAACTCTCAAGTAACTAAAGTCTTAATTCATTACTTCTAGAAAGAGCTGTTATGTGATTCTGTAGCTCCTAATGAACTAACTACTGTAATTAAAAGCAGACTAAAAGAAAGCGTGGCATTGTCTTTGGGGTTGTGTGTGGGTGGACAAAGAGTCAAAGAGATCACACAGATCCATGCCTCCATAGATTTTTGTCTTCTTTGTGATCTGCGGCTCCTAAGTGGTAATATCTGGGTTTCAAAAAATCCAGTTAACAGGCTTCCTGTTCATAAGTATTGTCTGGATCGTCTTGGGACCTGATCTTAAGGTCAACACTCCAGTGTATCCTTGCTACATCCCCTATTTCCACTTAACTGATTAGAATTCTGCTCAGGACTGTATGTGGGGGTGCAAACACCGCTTGATTGACAGCTGAATCTCCTGGTGGATTTCTAACACCTGTTAGGATGTGAAATTGTACATCTCAGGACTCAGGACTTTAATGTCATCCTTATACATAGGGTCACTGTCCGCACATGCAACGGAATGTGATTAGATGTTAAAAGGCAGATGGAGATACTGAATAAACATGGAGCAAAGTAACACAGCAATCATGCAGTTTGTTTTGTATTGGGAGACCATCCTAAGGTTATTTTTATTTATTGTTAGTTTTATAGCTGAATACATTGAGTCACTATTTCAGAAATTGCAGTTATGCATATGGAGTGCAGAATATACTATACTGTATGCTATAGTATGCAATATGCTTATGAAACTGTATGAACTTCAAGTAAATGCACCCCCTCCCATAGAGCCAAGGAGATGTTTGTGCTTTTATTGGTAGTGACAGTATTAAGGTCATCCTGTCCAGCAAATTCAACAGGCAGGAGGGACAGACTGGTACTCGGACTTGAAGTGGAGTAAGACAGGTACGCAAGGGAACCTGGCAGAGGAGCACGTTCAACATGATGGAGCAGTCGACAGGCAGACAAGAGAAGCAGTTAGAGAGCCAGAGGAATCAGGCAGTCATCCAGACTCCACGGCAAGATTGGCAGACATCCGTCCACAAAGACACATAGGCCTTTGTCCACAGACAGCTGTCCATACTCTGATTGGTGATGGATGAAAGCTTTTTTTTTTTCTTTTTAAAGAAAAAGGAAGATAAGAGGACGATAAGATAATAAGTCTGAGGCAGGGATCTTGAAGATTGGCAAGTTGTCCTTAGTGGTGATATCAAAACTTTTATGGACTGAGGGTAGTGTCCTAGAATTATAGGGCACTTTTGATCAAACTTGTTTGATTAATAACGTGACCTGGACAAAAAGAACTTTTCTACTGAGATGAGAACATTAGTGTGCAACTGAACTGCCTGCTAGACTAATAGAGGTGGTGTACATAACACTGCAGCCTCTTTAATTAAGATGACAGAGTCCTTGTTTATTAGAATGGTGATGATGATGGTAATAATAGATAGAAAGTAAACGTGAAAGTGACCAAAACTGCAGTTCCTCAAATGGCCACTTGAGGCTCGAGCTGGAAGTGCTTCAGTACCCATAAACCACCAACTACATGGTTCAAAAAAAGACCAAACAAACAAAAAAAACACTTTGGTCCTAAAAATTAATTTCCATATTCACGACAACTGCAAAGGGAGCAAAGATTTATATAACGGCTTAAGGTTATGCATAATTTAAGGCATGCTTAGTTTGGGTGACAGGTGGGTGCTATAAATCTAGATGTCACACGTACCACCTCGGCTCTGCTTATGCTTCATGTCTTTGACCATTTTTATTTTTGAGTTAGGTGGCATCAAGCACTGCCAAGATGGCCACACCTGGAGAAACTGCAAACGAGCTTGAAAACTGCTATATGGGTGAAATCACGGCATTTTCATTTAATCTTCATATGTGATGGAAAAAACATTCAAACTGGGGCACATGATTTAGCCTTTCTGATTCAGTTCACTCTACATCTTACACTAGACTATCAAACACTGCAACACTGTAGCAAAAGCCATCAGACATCAGATTTCTGATCCTGCTGTGATGTGCAGCCAGGTCTTTTGTACTGTGTACATACAGTATATTTATATAACATATATAGGTGTCTGAGCAGGCTTCCTGCATGTGCCGCATCCACTCGTGGCGGCATTCAAAGTAACCTTCATCTCCCCAGCTAGGCTATTCTCGGAGGTTTTCGTTCCGTTGAATCTCCTATTCCTTTTAAAGCTGCTGCTCTGTGCTGTGTCAAGCACATATTATTTTTAGTTAATTACCTGTCTCTGTCAACCTCTAGCATCCCACACTGTGGCCTCGCTGCACAAGCCTGACGCGGGGTTGTCTTCTACCGCAGGAAAATGTGCACCTCTCGTGATTGATGGCTTCTGCTCTCCCACAGATTCACTTTAGTATTCTGGCCTCACACGTCCAAGCTGCAAAGAACATAATATAAACACATGCTCCAGGAATAAGTCAATTTTTTTCTTCTTGCGTGGTGTTTCCAACACAAACACAATGACATCTCAAGACACTGGTGGAAAGAGAAGGGGTAAGGCAGAAAAAAGCGAAAGAAACAAAAAATGGCTGTAGTGTCCCTGCTCTCCAACACACAGACTATTCTTAAGCAGAAGCTGCCTTACAGGACAATATGACCCACGCAACAAATATCATATTATTTGAAGCATCTTTAACAGTAAAATTTAATGGCTCCTCTCATTGATTGGATTAGCAAGGTAATAAAGGCACCATATTGACAAAACTGACAATGGATACGTTGGGGATTGATTGTGCCATGAAGCTAGTGAGGCTACTTAGGGACCGGGAACCCTGCTCTGTATCCGTTGAATGGCATTTCAAATGGAAAAATGATCACAGATAATGATGATCATAAAATGATGAAATGAAGGAGAGTCCAAATCCCACCTGAGTCTTGTGTCTGTTACACATATTGACATGTAGTACTTCACCTTTTTCCACTGGCAATAAAATAGTCCATAATAACACAATTAAATGGGACACATACTTGCATTGTTGTAAATTGCCACGGAACTCTGGCATATTATATTACTTGGTGTCATTGCTGCTGTTTATGCATTTAATTATATGGATATAAAGAGCTCTGCTTCCTCATTTACCTCCTCCAAAATCCCCTGCATTCAACATGTATACTGTTGCCTTTAAAAGATTTATTTCAGTCAAACAGGGGTTTGGGGAATCAGCACGCCAAGCTAGATCAGTACAAACCACATCAAACATCTCGCCACTGCCTGAAACCAGAAGCTCACTGCTACATTAACTTTGAGCCTCACACACAGCAACAACGAGATAAAATTGGTCCAATATCTGACCAACATGTTAGCAAGATGCATTATTGGCAGCATGGGTGTCAGGAAGAATAAATGAAATAAAAAATAAAATATCTTTCTGTTCCATCTTTTTTTATGTTTTCCATCCGTGGCAGTTAGGGGACTAAGGCTTTAGCGTATATTATAAACCCAGTCAAAGCGATGTCTAAGTGCATGTAAATTGCATTACTTATTAGCAAATCATATGTCATCCAGGAGGTTTAGTCGGTTTTGTGTACATAGAAAGAATAAAATAATTGCATTTCATGATATCCTAGATATTGAATCCTGTGTTGCCAGCTATTACCCTCATAATGACTCATGTAGCAGAAGACAGGGATCGCTGTATGAGCTCTAAATAGTGCAGGTAGAAGTCAGTTCTTGTTCATGAATAGAAAAAACAGAAAAAGGAAGATCATTCAATCATTCATAATGTCACAGCTGTGAAGGCTGGACGCATCCTCGGTGAGTTAAGAGGTACTGCCAATAGCAGAGTGCCATTGTGAAGCCTCCTGTTTAGCATTTTTGGAGCACAGGTGACTGTATTTGGTTAAGAGGATGGTGGTGTGGAGGAGTGGGAGGTGGATCTGACTGAGAACCTGAAGACAGTTTGTAAATCACCAGACGCGTCGATCAAGTCAGACCCTTTATTTCAGGACTATATAGAATAACGACCACCAGCACAGTGATGAAGAAGTCAACGAGAAATCAGTTTATGTAGTGAAATAAGAAGGATTGATAAAAAATATTCACTTAATGGAAGCCAAAGACTTTTTTTAAGGCAGCAACAAGTAAAAGTCAAGGGTATTGTAATTCTGCACAGTATTCACTTTTCAGACCTAGTGTTTAATGTGAGAATCTATAATAATCTAAATATGTTTGGGTTTCGAAGTCTTGGTGGGAAAATTAGAATGATCTGATAAATCAGTAAAGAAAGTAATTAACAGTTGAAGCCGTAACTGCTTTGTTATATTCCATTTTCTAACTCTTCCGCTTTTTCATCCTCAGGCTCATTTAATGCGTGAGGAGAATTCACTAAAGATTACTTTTTTTTTTTCATTCATTCATCTTGCCTTAAAGGCTGCCTTTGAGATATGGGCCTTGCTGCTAGTTTGCCACATATTATAAGCATTAACCAGCCAGTGTGTCTGCGAATGGATGGGGTCGCCGCCTTCAGAATTACAACATTCATCACTGAATATGATTCTGTCTGTGCTCTCGTCGTGTAACTTGGGCATTTGCATGGACGCGCGTTCCCTCACAATCAGTGCGGAGGGAGAGAACATTTTAGACGCGTCAGACGCTCTGCTTTGACTCGATTCTGATCTATCGGCTCTTCCACTTCTTCAGCAAGCACATCTGATCAGCTCCCTCCTCTCCCGAGAAGACTCTAACCTTTACCAATGTGCTGCCTCCTAACGCGATGAACTACCCACAAATTAAACAGTTAAGCAGATTTGTTTGTCCACTCTTTTTAATCAAGGCAGGTGGAGATTTTTGTTTTCAATTTCCTCATAATAAGGGCCCAGTGCAGGACAGTAATCAACATCAGGCTGACCAGATTTGCGTCAACAAATTGATGTTCTGGACCTGTGACTGCTATAGTTGATGAAGGTAGGATAATCCGCGGGGTGCGCATGAGTGCTCGAGCAAGATTACGTAGTGGGTGTCAGTCTGATTATGCATTCAACGGCAAATTAAATCACCTGCAGAGAGGACGGAAAGGGGGGAATCGCGACAAAAACAGGGACAGTAGCATGGACTCTGGACTGAGGATCTTTTCAGTGGAACTTAGAATTTTACACTGTCACCCAGATTTATCAAGTCAGCTGTAAAGAAAGGTGTGCAAGAGAAAAGGGCACGGGAAAGCAATGGAAAATTACTAGTTGAACCAAGAAGACAGAGGAGAGAGAACCGGGTAGGTGGACACGGGGAGATGTAGGATTTAAGGACAGAGAAAAATTGATAGTTGGAAGGGAGAGCGGAGCGCACGCACAGTCACTCTCTCAGCTCTCTCTGACCCGAGAGGCGCAGCCTGTTTGATTTAGTGCCAATCAGAGTTTTTAATGTCTGTGCAGCGCATCATAATTTATTAGGATTATCATAAACTTGTGCTGGGAGAAGGAGCGGGGCACTTGTGCCTCCCTCTCAGAATGAATTACTTGCCGCAAGCCCGAGCGTCAATCAGGCTAGAAATGGCGGCGCCATCTTTTTCCCCACTTTGTTTTTCTCCAGCCTCTCCACGCAGCCCTTCAGAGCTGGGGAACCACAATAAATATTCATCCCATCATATTCCAACACTAGTAGCAGCCAAGGATGTGAGGTGAAGGAGAGCCAAAGGCAGGTTTTAATTACGTTCTGGCTTCAAGGGACTGTCTTTGTCATCCACTTCAAGGGGCGGGGAATTCTGCGGGCTGCGGGAAAAGTTGCATTTTGGTAAATGCAAAGCATCAGTTTAAAATGATTTCCACGCTGATTTCAGCGGGTGTCGGCTCTCTTGTTTGTGGCTGCTTCATTCGCACCGCAGCAGATGTAAGCATCTCTCTCGGGCTGTTTTTAGAAAGACTCAGATGAAGACTGAGCACTCATCTCCTGCTAAGGCTTCTCACTTCATTTTCATCACGCAGAGGATGGAGAAGAGTCGTTGAGAATCTAAAAACAGTATATGTCAGAAAAGCTTTGCCTTAAGACTCCTCTTCACCCATTTTACCCTCTTGACGATGGAGACCTGGTGTTGAATTAATTTGATCCGGACAAGAGATGGGTGATTACAAAGCAGAGGCGGTGATATAACTTGAGGTAGCCATGTGAAAACTTCTTAGGTTTGAAATCTAACTGGCTTAAATAGTTTGTTGAATGAAGCTGCATCTCACTGCTTTTCCCTCAGCTTTACGGCCGGTACCTGGTTGGTTAGAGAAAAGTCATGTAAAAGTTCACAATTGCCAAAAACAATGGTTTTATTTTCCATTTAATCAAAAACCACAATCTTCCCTAAACTTAACCAAGGTTTTTGCTGCTGCCAGAACCTGACCACAAACTGGAGATGAACCCTAGACTCTGCCCACCTCCTCCTCCTCCTCCTCCTCCTCCTCCTCCTCCTCCTCCTCATCCCTCTCTGCAAGTCCTGCTGACTCAGTTCATGCATGCGGTGCCTTAATCACTCAAAAACTCCTCTCAATATAATCTAACCAGCAATTACTTCTCAGCTAAATGCAACTGTGAAAGCAAATTGCTTGTGTAGGAATGCAATCTCGTTTTTTTCTTAATTCTAATACAGTATAGTTTTTTTCCTCACAGTGCAGGCATTTATTTCTCGTTAATTCATGAATTGGTGCTTTGGATACAGGTGTCTATGTTGGTGTTAAATGCCTTGCCTGTTTTTTTTTTTTTTTCTTCTTGTTTAGTGAAAATAACATTTTAACAAACGATTTTCAAGTAGCTTATGTCAATAGTTTATGCTTCCTTCACAGCTCGCACTGCAAAACTTAATAACTGTATTGCATTTACTTGCGAAGGAAAGCAATTTCTGCACCAAATATGCCCTCATTTTGACTTCATTCCCATGCACCCAGCAGAACCCTCCAGTTATTTTTTTATGGAATTGACAATTTGGTTGTAGTTTATTTTAAAATGGGGATATTGAATTGTTGCCTAATCAACTTGCTTGTGATACTTTCGAAAAATTAAGTATTGTTTTCTCAATTCAAGTACATTATTCTACTTAATTAGTCTTTTGTTTTACATTTCAGACTTATTTTTTTTGGAAACAGGTTTCCATGTTGATTTTAAAAGCCTTGGCTGGGTTATTTTTCTTCTAGTTTGGGGAAAATAACATTTTAAAGAAGGATTTTCAAGTAGTATTTATTAATACTTTATTCTACTTTCACTGGTCACACAGCGTGCTGCAAAACTTAATGAACGCATCACAAAGGAATGAAATTTACTTAGGAAGGAATGCAATTTCTATATCAAATATGCACTCATATTCACTTCATTCCCATGCACCCTGCAGAACCCACAGTTATTTTTATATGCAACTGACAATTTAAGTGTAGTGTGTAAAATAATACATATTGAATCTTGTTTGGAATGCTTTCAAAAGATAAGTATTGCTAGTACAATATTCTACTTAATTAGTTTAGACAGTTTTTTTCTACTCGTTTTGTTAAAAGAGCCTTTTTAGAGAAAGATTTTCAAGTCCTTTTTGTCCATACTTTATGCTACCTTCACATATCCCGTGCGTCACAAAACTTAATAACTGCATCACAAAGGAAAGCAATTCACTTGTGTAGGAATGCAATTTCGGCACAAAATATGCACTCACTTTGACCTCATGCACCGTGCAGAACCTTCAGTTATTTTTTTTAATGTATAATTGAGAATTGAGTTTTAAAGTTTCTTTTAAAAATGTGTAAAAATAATAAATTAATTAATTAAATTAAAGCCTGTTCATAACCAGCTTGCATATTTAACAATAAATGTCAATTATACCAAATTTATTTATTTATTTGCTTCATTTTGCAAATTTCTTGTTAATCCCTGAATTGTTTTGGGGAGTGGTTTGTATATTGGTCCAAATTGACTTGAAGATTATTATCATTATTATTATTTTTTTTTAGTTTTGTGAAAATAACATTTTGAAGAAAGTATTTCAAGTGACTTGTGTCAATACTGTAAATGATGTTGTTCATGATATGGCCTGTGATGGTAGCATAAGGATTTCTGTGCAAAGGAAAGCAGTTTACTTGCGTAGAAAATGTGGGAAAAAAATAATCAATTTTCTCGCAATAAAAAGAAAGTTGATTCTTATGTGAAGCAAGAAACAAATTGGGCTGAGACTTAATTATTGGGTTAACAAGATGGTTTCGAGTGTGTTTAAAACCAAGAAACAAATTATTTCTGTGCTGTTTTGTGGAAAATAACATTTAAATTTCCAAGTAGTATTTGTCAGTCATTTCACACCCTGCGAACGTACCATAATGATAAGTGCATTATAAATGAAAGCCCATATCTCTAAACGAGAGAATCTGTCACCTTGTTGGTAATTTAATCATCATTAACCAAATGGTCCTTGCGGCGCAATTCACGCACCCTGGAAAGCACAATCTACAATGGTGAGATTATGTCTGTCCTTTTGAGGGTGTTTTGCTGTAATTTTTTCAATACAGCGTGGTTTTAAATCCTGCACTGGGGAAAACATGCATTCCAATGAATGAATGGAAAATGCGCAGAACAATAGAAAGGCTGGCTTATGGGAGTCAGTTTGGGGCCTGTGCTGGCATGGAGCTCAGTGGGAGTATGAGAGGCAGGCAGACTGGAAGCCTAATTAATCCAGCCTTCCTTAATTAGTCCCTCTCCCGTCCATGACGCACTCACCAATCTTCTGATGCTGCCTTTCCCTCCGGTGCTCTCCCTGTCTTCTTGTTATGCTCTCCCTTCTCTTCCCTCAATCCTTTTTTTTTTTGTCTTTATATGTTTTACCTGTTCTCCCCTGCTGCTGTGTCTGGTTTGCCAACTTTCCAGGTATGACCGAACGGTGTCAATGTGTTCCGGGATGATAAACAAGCACATGCTGCTGCAGAGGGCAGCTCAGGCAAAGCTATGGCTTTCTCTGCTGTTGCCTGTGCTGCCACTAGAGGACCAAACAAAAGCCCAGCTGTGGGCAGCAGAGACCAGCTGCACTGTATTGTCTTCAGAGATACACAGTGTCTCACAATGCAGGTGGTCACTCTGTACCTGGAAGGCGCAAAAACCCAGAGCGCTGCACCTCCCGCTTGCAGATCATGGCAGTAATCTGCACACGCTGGCACAGGAGGCGCTGGATGCATCCCTCCGGCATGGCTGTGAGAGTAACCAGGCGCTCAAAGATGCCGACTTTAATGATGCCGGGCGACGAGGCCCAGCCCACTCACTCTGTGCCTGGAATAATGAGGCTGTTATTCCACTCCACCGTCATTCGGTGGCCATGACCATTCAGAACGTCTGCACTGTGAATACCGATCATGACTAACTGTTCATTCTCATGCACCATGCTGGTTTTATAATGGGCTGCATGATTAACTCATCAGGGTTTTCTTGTCTTCCTCGCATCCAAGACGACATATTCTAGACTTCAAACGAAATTGAAACCAAACGTAACGGTTTTATTAAGCTGAAATATATTCAGGTAATTTATTTCAGTTGGAAGTTTAAGTAGCGGTGCGTTAGCTACAAATTGATTGAACAACCGCAGGTCAACTGCAGTTTAGCCCCTTTTGGCTTACTGTTTTTTTTCTTTCTGCTTTTCTGAATTTCCAGCTAACAAATTCACTGCCTGCTGTGCACAAAGTGAAAGTTAGTCAGTCGTATGAAGTAGGCGGAGAGTTTGCTCAGGAGTTGGTGGAGACCAAAACGGATCTAAGAATGTCGTAAAATATTTAACTAAGGAGTGTCAGGAGTGCCACACAATATTTCTACTTGCAGGGTAACTGCAAATCCAGTATGGTACAACACCAACACGATGGCATTAACCTAAACAACATGGTAGTGACTGACTCTTTAAGAATGACAATGCACTCGACAGAAGCACAAGCACAAGCATTCATGCATTTTTAGGGCTATTTCTCTCCATACATTTATGCCACAAAGAAAAAAGAAAGGTGATGAAACAGGAAGTGATAGTTACCCAAAAGACCTGGAAGTGACCCGCCGTACTGCCAGTGAAGTTTAATGGGATAAGTTAAGAGAAGGTTCTCCATCTTTTCCTGTTTTTTTTTTTGCCTGCAAGGATGGACTATTTGTGTATGAAGGTCATCTTGCGTCCCCGATGCACTTCCACGGGACACTTGCCAGTTTTTCCCTTCTCACTGTCTTTCATTGTCACCCCCTTCTGTTACGAGAAAAAAAAAAATCGTGTCTGTCTGTGGTGTGTCTGGTTCAGTCCTCTACCAGAGTTTGAGGGTCTTTGCAGCCCCTTAGGTGGGACTTAACTTTTCTGGACGGTGACCTGGATAATTTCTCTGTATAGCGGAGGACACTGAGATAAAAGAGACTCTTGGAGTTGTTTCCGATAGCATGGCGTTTCCTTAGGTTTTAGGTGGGATAGTAAAGGTTTACAGTTGCGACATGAACATTTTCAGCTGTGTAGTTTATCTTTGTCTGAGTTAGAGCTTGCTGCGCAGCTCCGGCTTTGGGAAACCCGTGGATAGGGAGATTGTGGCCGACACACAAGCCAGAGTTGTTAGCTTTTTTTAAGGTTTCTGTGTAACAGCTTGGCAAGCCTGAGTGTAATTCCGTACTCTTTCCCTGTCATCTGAGGTTACTCCAAGGCTGTGTTGTCCTAAGATCTCAGAGCCTTTAAGGTTCTGCACTCATATCTATGTAGAGTATATGAAGTGACTTGCTTCTACACTTAACCATCGCGGCCCTTGAGCAAGCAAGCACTAATGTGTTTCATTCCCTCCAGTTTACAGTTACTTTCCTTCCACATTTGTGTTGTTTGAGGTTGTGATTCACTGGCTTTGTATGTGTATATATAGATATATATGTATATGTATATATATATATATATATATATGTATATATATATATATATATATATATATATGTATATATATATATATATATATATATATATGTATATTGTGGCCCATTTATTCCTTTGTGGGTTTTTATTTCTATAGCACCGCCTTTCCCAGGGCTTGCTCGGCATCATTTGCATGGCCTACTTTCTGTACGGGGTTTGGTTAATACCCACAAGAAGACACTTGAGCAGTAAACACTTCCCTTGCAGTGACTAACAGTGGGCTTTCCAGGGTGAACTGATCCACTTAAGGCTTGATCTGTATAATTCTTGCTTCACCATACTTCTTTCCAGGAACATGACCTGCATGGTGAAATCAATTCGCACTTCATAAAAAACGATATCAACTTTATTTGGATTTAGCAACAATACACATATAAGCTTTACGCTTTAATTACGACATTACTATACCACAGTTGCAAAATTAAATAGATATACCGCATCAACGCTTAGTGAAAACTGGCCTTTTGTGGTGGTAATAAACACTCGATTATTTAAGTCCCGGTTCAGATTGAGCCTCAGATGTGCCACAGCTGAACGGAGTCAAGAAGAGGCAGCTGTGCTTCTTTCACGTGAAGAGAAACCTGCAATCCCGCTTGCAAATACAGGGCTTGTTTTCCCCTGTGCTCGATAGGAAGCTAGAATTCCTCAAAATATATTCAGAACATGTGAGTGAGTGGGTGGGAGACGACTTACAACTGTACTACCTTCCATAGACTTTGTAACTTTCTTCTGTAGTAGTGTTCAGTTTTTATAAGCGTGCAGCTTGTATCGCGGTGCATACGTATAGCCAGTTCATTAGGTACGCAGATGACAGGTAAAAAATAATATCAGGCATTATTCGTGCACTCAATCCCCCTTCATGCTTGTAACGATATTCAGTTCGTGTCTGCGGTACTGTTAGACCATAATTAACTCAGTGGGGTAGCCAAAATCATATAAACATGTGTCAGTACACAATAAGGCAATTCACTTCTACTGGAAACTACCAGCTCCAAAATGAAAACACAGCTGAATCAACAGCTCTTTCAGTCATGAAGTCCTTCATAAAGCTAAGACTTTGTGCAGAACCGTTATATTAGAATGCATTTGTTGTCACTGATGTGCCAAATGATCTGGCAAGTGAGTGCATGCTCACACAAGATCAGTAACTGTAGAAATAAAGATCATGTTATAGTCTTCACGTGTCATCCTGACTGTTATTCTCCCTATACAGTACCTGCAGGGCACTCACGTGTTACCCCTTTAAATGTTCCCTACAGAGATGGAAGGTAATCCATATAGAAGTGTCAAATGAATAACTTCACACAAATGATTAACGTTCACACATTTGAGGTTGGAGTGATGGGGGGCAGAAGATGGAGGAAGAAAATAAAGAGAGATCTCAGAAAGCTAATCACCCACTGCATTTGCAAGGCTTTCTGGGACACCGGAACCCCAGGAGGAAGCTGTCTGTGCACTATAAACAGCTTCTCTGAGTTTGCATTGGGGTTTCTTTGAGCGAACTGCAGACAGACAGGCAGGTTTGTCTCCCCGAGATGGGAACGAGGAAATAAAAGACTGGGAAACGGATGAGAGATAGAGAGGTGGAGAGCAGAGTTCATATATAATGGCTGACTGGTGGAGAATTAGAATTGGCTGTTTTTCATTTCACCTGTCGTTGTAAAGGAGTGCCTGTCACAATGAGGGCAGTGCCACCAGGGCAGCGGATGTTTCCATGACAACTAGGGATTTGTTGAGCTGCATGGGATAAGGTCTTTAAGCAGGCACATTGTCGTCCTACACTGAGCATAAATGAGAGGGACACTTGATCTGTCCCTGCTGTGAGAATAATGTTGCATCTTTTATCTCCATGCCGCTGTTTAATTCTGCTCATATCAAGCTGCGCCTTTTGATCATCATCCGGCTTGTTCTACATAAAACTCTGGCAGCGAGAGTAAATTTATAGTCTGTTGTGCTGCGACGCTTCTAATGTCTTACATCTGTATTTAACATCTTGGCTAAAGTCAAAACAATCAAGTTGTCGTTCTCACATCTTCGAGTTTTTCCAAATGTCCTGGGTGAGTGCTGGGAAATAAAAAGGCTCCGAAGATTCTGTTTGTCCAACGGAACACAAGAGCGCACGGGTTAAGATCACATGGCTGTCCAAGAGATAGCAACATCCCATCAGGTTTAGGAAGTTAACCCCTCGCTATCTATAAAATCCTCAGGATGAAATGTATCAGCCCTGTGAACGGGGATGTGGCGCTGTGGAATACTGCGACACAGCAGTGATTCAGTTCATTTGAGTGGTTTTACCCTTTATGAGGCAAAGAACTACGTTTTAAATTGCATCCCTGTGCCTCTCAGGGAGGTTTAGGAGCATGTGGTTTTCATTCAGCCAATCAGCAAAGATCAAGGAAACATTGGTCAAATCATTGTGAAATATGATCTGGAAGGCCCTCCTCTACATGAACACTGAGCGTCACTAATTTATTAGGTACCACAAAGTGTCCTAATGTTGTCTAATGCGATAATGTTCAGTGTAAAAGTGTCTGCATCATCACTACAGTTCACATTTGTTTACAACATAAGGGCAAGGGAACATATATGGTAAATTAATCTTGGTTTCTACATGAAAATTCAAAAATTTCACAAAAGTATTGGGATGACCTGCAATAAAAGGCTGGGGTTGAAAATTTTAAATTTCATTAAAGTTCAATGAGTGGCCTATGAAGGGCTAATAAGTGTTAAAACAGGGTTAAAAATGAACTCCCTAAACCATTTGCGAATAAAACGGTTTCTCATTCACCTTGACCGGCATCTACCAGTATAGACAGTGTGGCCAGTTCAGAAAAAAAAATATATATAAAAATGTGAACTTAATAGGAAAAAATGTATTCGCCATTTGTTGTAATTCTCGTGAGAATGCATGTCTGGAAACATAAGATTTCATTATGGGGAGTTTCAACTGATACAGAAAAAAATTATCTCTGTGTGCAGTTGGTTAGTTCTACAATCTATCAGAGCCAAATTTTGGAGGAAAAAAAAAAGAAATTCAGTAACCAACGGTGCGACTCCAGACCAAATTATCTGACAGGCTGACTTCCTTTCAGATGCACTTTTACTGTATTTACTTTCTTTGTGTGAGCAAAATATCAGAAAAGGTCAGTAAAAACCCTTTAAATAGGATGAGCATTTGTGTGAGGCTTTTCCATTAGTAGGAGGCTGGTTCAGCATGATGAGACTGATTCAGGTGTGACACGTATTGTTGAGATGCACAATCAGACCTGATATAGAAAGAGGAGTTCTGGCAAAATCAGAGGCCACTTTTCCATTGTCACGCTGCGTGAAAATGATGAGGCCAATCTGTTCCACGCAGGGAGAGACAGTCCCCTGTAGGGATTTTGAGGCAGTGCGTCTACGTTATGTTCTACCATCTCTCATTTTAGAAGCTGCAGGTGGGCCTTTTTCTGGTGCACGGATTCAAACTCCCCATTCCCACCTGGTCCTCCTTCTCAAGGCGTGAGCAGGCCGGCGGTAGCAGATATTGTTTTTAAGATGCGTTTACTTTGGGCAGCCACTGCAACAGAGGCCCGTTTCACCTTCAGTGAAGCAAATTATTATGTGCTACGTCGATATATTGCGTTTGTGTCAGAGTAATTTCTTGGACAACACACATACGCATATATGTTTATTTTCAATAGTAAATAATATTTCTGAATGTCAGTGAGGCAATCAAATAATGGTAAATTTAATGGTATGAATCTAGTGATGAATGGCATCACATAGTTTAACCTCCTCAGAGACACTTTAGTTTTGAGTGCAGTCTCTGTGGAAAACAGGATGATGGGAACAAATTGAGAAATGAGGGTACGCACTCATATGGTTCTCACAAATACATCTGAATGCACACAATATATTTTTTTCTCCTTTTATTCCACCAGCGACTCTATTCCTACTACGGTAATGACATGTCTAATGAATGAATAACTTTCATCAGGTTTAAGGGCCTCCCTCTGACCAGAAATGTGGGCTTGTTTTTAGCATGCGTTTGTTGACTGTAGACTACATTAAAAGCCCTAATTTATTATAATTATTCATATTCCATATGTGTCCAAAGAATTCTCCCAAAACCTGACTTATATCATTATACATCGCGTATGCCCAGTTAAAAAATCCTGCATTTGGGAAAAAAAAAAAAAAGATAATGCACGGCCTGAGTTTCATTCACATTCTGACAAAGTGTAGTTGGATTTACTTGCATCAAGACATTAACACACTAGTCCCCAAGAGAAGGTAATTTGCTGGACAGTCCAACTTGTTGGACGCTGATGGAAAAACTGTACTTTCAATTAAGTTGCTGGTGTTCTCTGCCAGGAACCCCCCTCCCTTTTTTTTTTTTTTTTTTACAAAGCCTGAGCAGCAGCTCATTCCCAAGATCAATCAGTTGATTTTGTCTTGTTTTTGCTGCTGCCACTTTGTTAATCTGTTTCTATTGTAATCAGTGCACATATAGATTTCTTTTTGGAGGAGCATCACTTTATTGATTGTATGGACCTTACGTGCCCATACCGCTTAGTTTACTCATTCATTCAATACACGTACTGATTTATGAAGCTTTGATAAAAATGAAAACCCGGGCACACATGGATTTAGTGTTCCATATAAGAACGTGCAGTTCGATAATGTCGTGAGAAGCAATGCACGATCGCATTTCTCACAATCACAATTTAGTGGAATATGTTAAAGGAGCTCAATACATTGATTGTTTTCATGGCTTTATTTGTCCTAGGAGGTGGAACTAGTTTCAGTGTAGTGTTTGCTTTTGTTCTCAAATCCAGAGGCAATAACATTAAAACTTTATTACGTATGTGAAATTTAACCAATGCGACAGTCAAGTTTATGATGTTATTCCTCTGACTTTAAAATAAATAAATAAATAAATCTGTGTTTCCCATTGATGTCCATATGATCATATGACTCTTCACCTGGTGTGTTGAAAGAGAGTGTGGATGTCACCATCCAGCTCCATCCTGGTCTTCAATAATGTTGGAGTGGCTTCACAAACGAGAATCAAGAACCAAGAGAGAATTACATATCCTCATTCTTCTGCTTAACCAATATCAAGTTAAGAACGTGACATTTTACCTTTGGGGATCTAAAAGTGAGTGTCACTTAATGTCAGCGGGAAGAGGAAAGAACTAGTGACACTGAGTGCACCCTGGATAATCTAGTCTAAGTTCCAATGTAAGTCAACAGGATAGGGTGCAAACTATTTGTGAGAAGTACAACTCCCACTACGCCTGAAGGCACTGCAGAGTACCCGCCCACTTACGGCACTTCCTATACCAGCGTTAAGGCAGCTTTTACTATTTCTGACATCAGCTCCACACAAGCAATACTTCTTGTGTCTTTCTGATTCCAACACACAGATCAGAAGCTGTGATAAATGTGTGAGGAAAAACAACAGCGGCAGCGTCTCACAGCACACAGACCATTTTACTGGTACTGTGTAAGATCTGGTAAATGGACTTCTAATATCTTAAACAAGCCTAACAAGAGGCTTGGGTAATTTAAAGGCTTCATGTAGAGTATGATATCAGAGTTGTTCCTTACAACTCAAGTCATGTTCTTTTGGTCAGTGTGGCGAGGTGCACAGTGAGCCACAGCAAGTGTGGAAGTGCACTTGGCTGTCATAAGAACTGCACTAAAACTGTACCGCCTCTCCGTCTCCCAGGCGGCCAACCATGCTTGATTCAATCAACCTTGAGTTGTGTTGTCGAGGGGTCAGAGTTGAAACAAAACTCTTAATGACTCCCAGCAGAGACGGCCCTCAGACTGTGGTCTCTCAGTTCAGCATGATGCAAATGCACTGGAAGTGTGCATTGATTTTCTCATCATGTCAGGACCATTCAGCGGTTCCAAATCCTTTCCCAGTCTCTCCCAATTAGCTTTCGGCCCGGGGAACACTGTCGATCCCCATCTGCCCATCTGTCTGTCAGTGGCTTCATTCCACCTAAGGAGAGACATAGGAAAGTGGAAGAAGGGAAGGAAATGAGGGAAAGAGCATGCGAGCAATGGATAATTCTGTGTTTGGCTGCCACAGGCGAGAAGGCTTGGCAGATCTGTCCAAAGCCACAGCCAGTAGGGGTGGCTTGGAAACGGAAGGACTCCCTGAGAGAGATACTGTTGTTTGGATGATAGAGTGAGGCACAATGCCCACTCACTCTCTCCGCAGCCATTTATCAATGAAAACACAGGACTTCTCCGCTCTATAGCCTCTGCCAAGGAGGGATGCAGATTTCTCATTTCTCCCTCTTTTTTTAGTTTTTATGCCTCTGTTTCTGTCTATCTTTCCTATCTCCCCTCGGGACGAAACTATCACAGCGCTGCCCTGAAGGTTAGGAAATCTAGTCCAGATAATGGCCTGTCTAAGAAGACTTCAGCTGAGTCTTTCACGCTCCCAAAAGGCCCTGCCGCTTGAAGCTGGCAGGGCCAGATGGACGTTCTGTATGATTGCTGCCTCATCATTCTTCCGGGTTTCCTCCACTCCTCCCCTCTGAAACAGAAAATACTGCCCCTGTGAACCTGGATGAGTGACAGGATATATCCTCGCAGTCAACCTGCGTACGGTGTCAGCTCATATCTTCAGCTGCAAAAAAAAATGGCCATATGCCACAATTGTCAATTTAGGGGCTAGAATGAGAAATCTGTGCCGGAGTAAATGAGATTAAAAAAATAGTTCTGTCCGTCAAATTTAATGTGACATCCAGTTTTCTCTTCATGGGGGTCTTTTGCCTTAGCCACCTCCTACAGCTGAATAGTGTGTAATTGTGTTTGTATGGAATAGCTGTTATATTCCATTGGCTATGAGTGGTTCATCCTTTGGAATTGGCTCCTCGCACAGGACAAGGCTTTGACCACGCACATATAAATGAGAGTCCATGCTGGTGTGGCAGCTCTGCCTCTCTCGCTCCCTCTCTCTCTCTCCCTTCCCTCATTGGTATTCCTCTTCACTCTATGTCCTGATGGGTGGTGTAATTTTTGAAACCACAGGATGTTAGCGTTTTTTAGAAGCTCGCAGGGGGCTGCCCACTAGTGGGGAGGAAGCATAGCACGTGCCGCTGCTTCTCAAACTCATCAGCCGGCGTGCCGCAGTCGATGAAAAGAACTAACCTTAATGAAAAGAATGCATGTGCACGTACTGATGTTAAGATGTGATTGGGTGCTATCATCCATGGACAGAATACACACTAAAAAAACACTCATTTAAATGCATCCTCACACAGCAAGACATGTAGACATACATTGCCGGGATGTAGCTGTCTGCCCCGGCACACAAATAGATAAAGTCACCACTGGTCTGGGTTGCAGGCTGATAAATTTCACCCTGCATCCCTTTATGGGTTGTGCTTTTTATTTTGCTGCTGGGGCTTTATCTGGGGGCAGCAGTGGCTGCATCCACATATCCTGGCCCTGGCGCAGCTCGAACTTCATCCACAGTGCATTAGTTCTCACATGAGGAATGAGTTTTTTGATGAAACGTCCCACCATTCTAAGGGCTGATGGAACACCGCTATGGGTTTACCCAGAGTGATCTAATCCAGCTGGACCCAGACATCGGCTGATATTCTAGAGAGGGGGCAGAGAAACAGAGAAATTGAAGGAGCTGAACAGAAGAGATGTGGAATAAGAGCAGGGGATTGAACCAGAATGAAAAGGATATACTCTTGGAGGAGAAACAGCGCGAGAGGATCTTCCATTAGAGAGTCCATATTTGGCGTGCGTGCGTGTGTGTGTGTGTGTGTATCTCGCCCATCTTGCTGGCAGATAAACAACGCCGCGCATGCCTGCAGGCACACTGGTGGGTCAGTGTGGTGTTTTTGAGGGGGCTGAAACGAGAGAATAAATATCAATAACAACAACCGCAGTAAGCAGCAACAACAACGGCAGCGGAGGCTGCAGTGTTGTCGGGAAACACACTGAGATGGCCCTGGAGGAGCAGGGGCTGTATTCAGCTGCGTGGGGATGACTCATTGGTGGGCTATAATGACCACAGATGGCCATTAGCAAGGTGTGAGGTGAGCAGTGTAGGCCCCAGGCCCCTGGCGCCGCAGAGGTTTTACACTGCTCTGTTATGACAGGCTCAGACTTGATGTGAGTCTAACGAGCCCCCTGGTAAATTGTTCTCGTGTAAGGAGCATCTCCCCTATCCACCTGGCGGAGGAAATTCCATCAACATGTATATTCCACATGCTGGGATCATTTACCAACCTGAAACGCCTATGGTAGATATTTAAACAAAACTCCTCTGGCTCCTAACCAATCACAAAATGTGTTTGCCAATACACTGCCGCCTAGCTTGTGAGTTAAAAAAAAGTGGGTTTTGAGTGGGATAAGCACTTCCAACAGGATACACAGTAATCCATCACTCACGGATTCCTTTACAAGTCACTAAGGGCATTCATGACCCAATTTAAATCAGTCTGTGGTGGTGCTGTGAAGGAATGGTTAAAATTAAATTTTATATACAGCAGTTGGCCTTTCCTGACGAAGCTGCAAAGGGAAACTTGTACCAATATCGATTGATGAAAACAGCAAACGGGAAGCTTTGGCACTCGAGGACTTGCTGTGCAACAAAACAAGAGTCTAGTTTTTAAATTCCTGGAGGATTCTAATTTGACAACTTGTTTCATAGATGGTGTTGTCTGAATTCATTCTGCAGGGAAATATATATACTCTAGGAACAGGGAGCATACAGAACAACAGAAAAAAAAGCCTCGTAGCTTTTATCCCTGGCTGGGAGCTTGTAATTTGGGCGTATTTAATGACCCCCACTTCTAGGCATCAATCGGCTCTCATCCATCCCTTTTCCCTAATATCACCAGCTGTGCGTCAACACGCCACTCTGCTCCCTCACAGCTTCAGTGGTGCCGTTATCCCTCAGGTGTATTCTGTGTAACTGTGCGGGAGGTATTAAGCCTCTCTCCTGGGGAATAGGTGCTCAAATGCTTGGAAGAGTTCGTGAGAGTTTGCTTGGCCTTCTTTCGTCTGCGATGTGCCTCATATTCCTTCATCCTCCTCGTTCTCCTCTTCTCTCCTTCCCTAGGTGCTTTAGAATTTCTTCCATGTTCGTTCATGGAAAGCGAATACATCCCTGGATATTATTTCTTTTAAAAAAAGACTCATTGAGGGAGGAGGGTGTGGGCAGGGTTTTAATTAGTATTCTAACAGGCCACACCACCTACCAACAATGACAACCCAACACGGCGAAATTCTGAATCTACTACTGACACTTGGATTGGCCACATGACTTCAGTGAGAGCACAGCTCACACAAATTGGGATGACACCTTAGACTGTGCCCAACACCAATCTATTTCTTGTCAAATATTGGCTGAGGCAATGTATTATTAATAGATCCATGGAAGAGCCGGCCTGAGAGCGAAAGAGTGGCTTCAAGTTTACCGCAGTCATGTAAGAAGGCACATACTGCATGTTTGAACATATTTCAGTGTTTAAGTATATTGCATATACTGAGTAGTAGGCAAATATAATTGGAGAAATGTGTGTGGCATAGCACTGAATTTCAATGCAACTGTAATGCATGTATTCACATTGTGTTATAAAACAAGGTTGCGGTGCTAGGCTTAAGGTTAGATTTACCATACACATGATACAATTCAACACTTTTTTTTTGTGACACATCATCACACCGATAAAAGTCCACTAGACTTTTAATTTGTTATGTATTAATCGTCCAACAAGCTATAGTTGTCTTCACACTGACACATCAGTTTTTAATCAGACTTTTATCCATCGTTCTTTGATCATCTGATTTTCTGCTGTCAACAGTTGGGGACAGCGAAAACAGTCGGTTACCTCATTGAGAAGTGTCAGAAATGACAAAAAAATAACATTGTTGTTATAGTCATAGCGGTGACAAGCATATTGCATTTGCGGTGACAACTTCATATTGAAAGGCAACATTGCGGTAAAATACATTTAATGCGAAGCTCCGGCTGTGGGAAATGTTCTGTTTTGCTCAAGCAGGGATCTCTGTACCCACCGTCTGTCATGATGACAGATATCTCTACTTATAGTGATTGCATTAGCAGTAACTTAATACAGCATTTCTTTTTTTTTTTTTTTTTTTTTCTTGCTGGAATGTTGCATACATCTATTACATAGACATAAAACTGATATGAGCGAGTCATGGGTTCAGCCTCCATACACTGTGTAGGTGGCGACATTTATTAAAACTTTTTACTCACCGCTTCGGTTCGGTTTAGGAGAAAGGTTATACGTTGGGTTTGGATACATCTGTTAGGAATGTGTGGTGCAGGAACAAAAATAAATGGTAGAGTGCCAATTCAAATACTAGTTTTGAGGTGTACTCTGTATAACAAAAAAAGGCCAGTTTGTGTCCAAGGACATGAATCACTTAAATTACATTCAGGGACTGATTTGCGGGCTCCCAATGAGAGTCCCAGTGCTTTAAGGGAAAAAAAAAATTGGTGGCAGAAGTGAATGAACAACATTTTCTCCTGCTCAAGAGGCTACACTCCTGACCTTGTGAACTTGTGAACAAGTAGCTCATTTAAGGTTTGATTCTAGAGCAGTTCAATAAATTCAGTTCTTAAAAGAACTAACACACAGAACAGGGCAACACTGAGTTAGGAAACTTCAACATTCGATTTCATAGCTTTAAAACATTGCTGTTGGAAAAGAAAATGTCCATTTAAAAATGCTTTCATTAAAATACATTTTTTTCTCTCTTTTTTTTTTTCCATTTGCATCCAACACAACTAAAACTAGTTTTCACTTTGTTCAGGATCAAACATGTTTCATCTGCAACACTCTTTTTCCTAAAGCCGAAAACTTCATCAAAGAAAGGCACTGCCAAGTAAGGCTGTTTCCAACTTTTTAGACTTTGAAATTTTCCATCCCGTCCTTTCTTGTTAGTCAAAACAACAGAGTCTGATCCCCTGAGAGGCTGCTATAGGTTCTGGGCGTCCTTTGTGGTCCTTTATGGTGCATCAGGCCCGTGATGGAGCAGCTTTGCTCGACTCAGCAGGTATCCATCTCCAACTCCTCCTCTCAGAGGCAGCTGGACGCCAAGCAGAGAGACTTGCAGATGCCTGTGGCAGGGCTGGAGAAAATGGATCGCATAAAAAACAACACAAGCTGACTGTAAATGAGCACAGGAGCAGACAGACGGCCCTAGAATGGCGGCGACTGGCTGAGGCAAAGAGCCAACGGGCCTAAGACCAGACGCTCTAATTCAACATCTACAATCATTCATACCACCTGAAACCACTGTGAGGATATTATGGGATTCTGGGATTCTTCTGGACGTTTTTTCTCCATTGGCTCTCAGTGTGACTGACAGCTATCTACACAGATTGACACTGAGGGAACTAGGAGCCAGCCGAGGGGGGGGGGGGGGGGGGGGGGGGGGTGCCAGGCTAATTGACTGTCTTCTAGCTTGATGGCTGGCTCCGGAAGAAACGGCAGGCTTGTAGCACCCCATTTTTTCTCTGCAAATCCTGGAAATGATGAATAGGACTGGAAGGTTTTTCACGCGAGGAGACCACAGACTGTATAAATACGGACGTCGTGTCCCCATTTCTTTGCATTGGCCAAACTGACGTTATTCTCACAGGGATACGGGCGGCGCCATCTTGTGCCTTTCGGAGCCAGAGCCGGTTCAGTATGGACCAAGACTGGAGCCATGCCACACTTCCGCCAGACTCACTCACATCTCATTTAATTAATACTACACTCTGCCTACCTCCACCAGTTAGAAGAAAATCACTATACACTGTACTTATTTTTAGAAATAGTTTTCACCACTCATGGTCGCACCGGACCTTGTTACAGAGCATTTAGCAACTGCCAACTGGTGGTTGTCATCGTGTGAAATAAGTAACTAATATGAAAGTTATCCAAAAAATTGGCATGTTGTATCAACATTATATCCATCTAATGAATTATTTTATAATGACTGAAATCAACCTTGAAAGAAATTAACTTGATGTGCATTTTACTGTTTTGGTTTGTCCACGGAGGAGGTGAAGATTATGACCTGTATTGCAGCCATTCACCAGGGGGAGCTCTACTGGCTTAGGCTTCATTTCTGATGAGCAGTTCCGTATCCATATTTATGCAGTCTGTGGGAGAGATATGAGCTCGGCTTATCTTTTCCACCGATGCGAATGTGGACGTTGTGAGTCGACATCCCCACTAGGCTGGACATGGGGAGTTTTCTTCGCTGCCATGAATATTGCCTCCATGCTCCAAAGCAGAGATTAGAATTAGACAGAGCTCATGGGTTCGACTAAATAAAGCATTTCACCCGCTGAATTATTGAACAAACAGAGATGTACACCTGCAGCAAAACAGCAGGGCCTGCTGGTCTTTTTGAACACAGTAGCAGAATCAGCCATGTATTAAATTATGTGTTCCAATTATTTGCTTCAGTCTACTACATTGGACTAGGAGGGCTTTTTTTGACAAGACTATGATTAGTAAATAATAGATATTGCACGTTGAACATGCACTGGAAGCGAAGACAGAGGCCTTAGAGTGCCCAAATACAAAAGAGACCGTTACTGCCGCAGGTGTACACTATAGAGAAAGTGCCACAGTGCACAAAACCTATTCTAGGCTTAGAACAGAGACATGTGCATTATGATGTTATCTTTTAGTTGACATAAACTCAATGTCCATTTCATCCTCTTGTAAAATGACACTTCTGACTCAAAAAGTAAAGATAAATAAAATAATCACATGTGTTTTCTTTCCACTATAACATTTTTATAAAAAGTGACTCATTTTCTGATGAGCTCCAGGGCTGTCTCCTTCTTATGCTTTATGCAGCAACTTTTTAAACAAACTTAATAGTAAATATCCTCCTGAGCAATGCTGATAAACAATATCTGATCCCAAATCTAATATCCATTTTAATTTGCAAGCAGATACACAATGAATGCGCTGAGGTCATCTTATTGATTTGATGTAAGCCTGCTGAATGGGGGGGAGTGGGGGAGGGGGCGTTCAACGAACCCGCACGGAGACGGTCGCGTTTGAAATTGATTCCGCGGGGAGATGCGTGTTTCGGCGGAATGTTTCCGTGCGGTCCACCTGGAAACTGCAAGACAAATGAATACATCTGATTTAACTGAGGCTGGGGGAGATTAATTGCGTAGATGGGTGGCTTGTTGAACCATGAAAATGTCCCAGTCAACTCTTATACAAGCCACTTGTCATTGTAACTACCAAGTTGAGAGGCAGGGGGGGCTTTGCTAATGTGGTAAGACCACGTATTTGCAAAGACGAAAGTAGCCTGTGTGGAATTTGGATGGCCATCCAATTTTCTGCTTCAGTAGCCGTCTGTGGGTCTTAGCTGCATGCATGCTTCAGTTTTCAGATGCTTAAGTCAGCAAAGTCTAGATAGATAGATAGATAGATAGATAGATAGATAGATAGATAGATAGATAGATAGATAGATAGATAGATAGATAGATAGATAGATAGATAGATAGATAGATAGATAGATAGATAGATAGATAGATAGATAGGCAGACTTATAATAAATGTGTGGTATGTGTGGTGTTGCTCTACAGCTCTTGCTAAGGCCTCAGCATTGACAAGCTGTCCACATCTCACTGTAATTTAGAGACCTTACCCCAGAGAGCAGGTCTGAGTTATAACATTTCTCTCTACCCGCCCTTCCTCTTCTCCTCTTGCTCCCCAGCCATTTTCCACCTCCTCCATCTTTCTTTTTCCTGTGGATCTTAGTTTCTGAGATGACCACTATTCCCACTGGAAATAACAACACTGTACTCATACAGATGCCAAAAGTGAGATCACGGAGAAACACCCCATACTGCATGTTGCCATGGGTGTTGACATTTGTCTGTCAAAGTCTCCAAACTGACTTCTTGTTTCAACTATAACCTACAATAGTCATCTACTTAAGTTTGGGCGTGCACAGCCTTTCATTAGGAATTACAGCAACACCTACTCCTTAATTTTCTTCTAGCTAGTTAAACGGATGATCTAGCTAAACTGGGTTCTTGTTTGTGCCCTGTCTGATCCGCCAGTTCCTTGTTTCTTGTCTCACAACATCGAGCTGTCCTTTAATTCATTCTTGTCTGGTACATGTTTAAAATGTGTTAATTAAATTTTCTATAGTACACCCAGTCTATTACAGTGTTTCCCAAAGGTCCAAAACCTTCAATGAAATATAAAGCACGTGCAAGCATGGTGTACTTACATGAAAAACTAAAAAAAAAAAAAAAAAAAAAAAAACAGAATATGACAACTTTGTTAATTTGATGGTAATTGTCACAGCACAACGAGCATCAGGAGGCATTGATACTCAACACTATGACCATCATCAGAGAAAGGACATGGGCCTTCTGATGCTGTTGTGCACTTCTCCTGTCAGTGACCATGATGTTATGCCTGATACCTGTCTACATTGTGTTTATTGAGAATGGAATGCTTGCATGGTTGTGAGCCAGATACCTTCATACATTGTTGCATCTGTATGGGAATACCCGTTTGCCCCTGACATTAAGCCAAAAACATGATAAAATAATACTGGTTGAAAAGCAAACTGAAATGAGAGATAATAAATCTTAAATATAAATGAAACAAAGCTAAAATAAAGAAAAAAATATGATTAGAAATCAGATTTGTTATGCACATGTGCTTCAAATTGCCCAGCTTATTGTCATTATCACATTTGGACTCTTTACAAGTCACTATCGACCTCTATTATTTTATATTTGTGTCTTGGTCGACAACCACACTCTGACTCATAACAGAGACTCTAATGAGAAAATGATTTGGTGCCATTTCAGTTGCATAATTGAGGAAACAAACAAGTATAATGTTCAATGTTCAGTGCTCAATGTTTAATGAAAGTTGGATTGAACTGGTTGAACAGAGATCCCCCCCTACAGGTGAGCCGGCCGACATGGACGAAGCTTTGTGCAGTATCCAGGTGCGTCGTTGTAGAAGCCAGATCACCTCAAACCGCTGCTGTCCGGGGTGTTCCACAATGACCTCTGCGCGTGTGCCTCAAGTACAGCGTGTGAACAAATATTTAGCACTGTGGTGAAGTAGCAACTTGGCAAAGCTGCCAAGTGAAGCCAGCAAAAATGTCTGTCAGCAAAAAATCCTGAATATGGTCTGAAACCTGCAATATATACACTAAACCAATGGATGTTGCTATGTTCCTTTTTTGCTGTGTTGTAATCTAAGAATGGAGATAGCATTTGTGGAGTGATTTCTGGTTATTAAACATATTAATAAAGGTTTCCCTCACTCCAATTGAAAATTATTTCTGATCGGGCCAGTCTGTTCTGAGCGAGCTGGTGTCATGGGGTATTCTTTTGTTCTACCACAAACATTAGCACCTAATAACCATGCCAAATTCCCAGTCCCATCGATCACTCTATTCTTTTAGTGCATGCTTGCTCCACAAGGGGTAAAACTCAGTTTCTGTGAAGAGTTTCTGGGAGAGATGAAAACATGGCGGTAGCAAAACAAGTCTGAAGGACGGCTCAGTAGTTTGAGTGGGCTAAATACAAGTCAATTCACCGTTCAAAGATATAAAATGGAACTCATATTTTTTGTCAGACAAATTTATATTTAATAATCAATAAAGCTGGGGAATAATTCTCCTTCTGTTATATTTTCAACAGAACTGATCCGTTCAATCGAGTTGATGGAACATATAAACAAGGCCAGTGGTAGCTTTGCAATAACTATTATTTTACTAAAACATTACACTGCATATCCCTTGACAATGTGCAATGGAAATTTTTTGATTCACCCCAAAGCAGCATTAACTCTATAAGCTTTACCCAGTTTCCATTAAATCAGTCCTGTGTGATTTGAAACGTCTTCAATCAGCTCGCATCTCTTCATCAGCCGTCCCACGAGACCAGTTAGAAGGTTTCTTTAAGCGCGACTGAGAAACAATCAGGTTAAATGAAAACGGACATTTCCTCTGGACACTCAAAAAGCAATTTATCAAAACTCTAATGGTAGCCCAGCGAATGACAAACGTTAATTCTTTCCCCACTTATAAAGCAGATGCTTGGGAACGGTTCGGCGAGAATTTAAACGAATGACATAGAATTCAAAGCAAGCTAGGTAAGGAGTCACGTCTGGAGGTTCCTTGTGCCTCATCACTGTTGACATTTCCGCCTGACAGCGAGAAATTAAGACCGTCCACTTTAGATGCTAATTTAACGGCTTAGCACATGATTTCCCTTTCTCGGTAAAGCTTTACTCGCGACCATAAAGCTGTCGTGCTGACTTCACATCCTGCTTCCTTGTACCGAGGTACACAGGAAGTCATCTTCCCCCCACCGAGAGGAACAACAACCTTCATTATGTTTCGTTTTAATCACTTAATCCATGCTTTAATACAGAAGTAAACAAATAAAAGCACATCTAAGTAAATGAACAGTTGGAGTTGTTCTGTAATAGCTCGTAAATCTTTCAGCGTTCATAATGAGCTCCTTTCTCCTCTGGGCTCAGCGGCAAGAAATCAGCACTTCACACACGAGTGAGAGCGCCGTGCAGGAAGACTCCCACTCCAAATGTGCACCATTGAGAGTTTTTGGGAGGAAAATTGGATTGTTTGTTTGGGGAAGTTGCACTAATCCGTACAAGCGTCTTACATTCCATTTCGTTGAAGAAGAAGCCGGCACGGCGACATACTGTAGCCATACGCAGCTGTGTGTTTATGACAAAATGCTGCATCATGCCATCTTTAATGGAGACTCAAACAAGCATGCGGGTGATTTCACAGCTGATGCCAGTGGTGTTTATGTGAAAGGATCCTGTTTTATAATACATTTCAGTTTAAGCACCAGATACCTAACAGTAAGATGAGATGACCATCCTTTCCTCTGTATCTAGGCAACAAGAAAACCACATAACATTTCCATCCCTCTCTCTCTCTTTCCTTTTCTTTTGCCAACTCTTCTTCTCTTTCACCCCAGGGAACACCCAGCATTTCTTTTTAAATTAAAGGCATGCACACAATATTTTGTCCCCAAATGTCCACGACTTGCATCCAGTGTTTCCCTTTAATGCCCACGTGCAGGTGGATTCCTGCCGCATCATCTGCCGAGCAGGGACCGTGTTTTATGGCTCTCCTTGAGGGGTGATGAAATGTTTACTAGTGGGTGAGGAGCAAGCAGGGCAAGGAGGTGTGTGTGTGTGTGTGGGGGGGGTGCACAATGTGTGGGAGGACTGCTGGGGAGGAAGGAGGATGAGAAACGGGTGGAGTTTGATGTCACTGAGGCACAGCCCCCCCTCTTATTGAGATAAATCAAATCTGGGTGCAGAGTTAGCTAGAGCTGTGTGGTTCTCCTTAGGTGAGTGTGTCACATTGAAGCGATGTCCATGTTTTTTCTTTCAGTTTTTTGTTTTTTGTCCTGTGTCATTCTAGCTGCTCTGCTGTTTCTCCAGTTTTAAATGTTTCCTGGTTTCTGCCCACCAGGCAGCCTTCCATTTGCAATCATTTCTGGGCATCAGACTTACATAACCTTCATTTATCCAGTGACGTCTGGCATTCAGCGCTGATGCTTTGGAATCGAGTTGCCACAGAAACAGATTTCTGCTGCTGGAGAGGAAGAAAAAAGAGACAGCTCGGAGAAATAATTGTTTTTATGGGCACAAGGGGACACTAATTGTTTTGAGCAGTGTGATTATTTTCTTCGTAGCCTATCATACAAGCTGATAGTTATCAATTATTTGCAATGGATGTCTTCACTACTATGTAACATGTTATGTCACGTTTAGTTGTATATGTACCTCTTGATGATGAGGACTTACTGCATCTATCTATAATCCCCTCTTTTATTAAGAGTTTTAAGCTGTTCCCATCGCTGACATTTTAAATATATGCAAATTAAATAGACAATTCTAGGATCATCTTAAACTTGAGCTCAAGGTGCAATTTGAGTCTTTGATTTGCTCTGAGGCTGCCATGCCGAGAGACTGAGGACTTTTTTACAGCACTTAGCATTAACCAAAAACACACAGTTCCTACTAAAAATAAAACAGCAAAATCAGGTAAACTCGCTTAGGAAGAAAGTTAATTTTCTCACTTGCCGCTGCAAATACCAGCGTCTCCGCTAGTTTCCACCGAGGGCAAGAAAAAGTTTGTTTAAAGGCGTGCAGTTGTAACTGTAGTTTTTTGGTAAACTAACCCATTTGCTGTTTAAGTGACAAGGTATGAAGAATGCTAAGGAACGTGTGCATGTGCAGCCGTGGTTTTAATTTATTGCACTTGCAGCAAAATAAGTGCACCTGCTGAAGTCCCAAAGTGTCTGCGGTTTTAGCTATTTCGGGAGTTTTGATTCTGATGCCGTCATGAATGCAGAGAACTTAACTGCTGCTACAGTACTTTAAAGAAGAGTCAGAGAATGAACATGGGCCTTCTTCATCAGTTTGGGATCTAGTGAATTTGGAGGCCAGGTTGTCCAAAAGTTTCCAAGCGGAACATTGAATTGTCACAAGATGATCAATGTTATTAACTTCCCCTCTCAGTGGTTATAATGTTATGCCTGGTCAGTATACAACATCAGTAAATGATGCCACATATAAAACTACTATGGTGGCTAACAAGTTAGCAAACCACAGCCATTTGAGATGTCTTCTTTTTTTTGAAATGTTTTGTGCTTTTAAATAAAGTTTGATTTGATTTGATTTGATTATTGAAAGTCCTGATGACTTAAATCACAAGACATATGTTCTATAAAACTGAAACACTGAGCTAAAATGCACCATGAAGATGCAGAGTTCAGTTGGTTCAGCAGATTCACTGTGAGCACAGTTTTTTTAATACATAAAAGAAAAATGGATGGAGCTTTTCCTTTTCTTTTTTAGTTGTTGTGGAATTTCCTGTGCGCGCCTGTGTACATTTTGCCCGCATTTGGATTTCCTCTCCATTCTTAAAAAAAAAAAAAAAAAGCCGTAACACAGCACAGGAAGTTGGCTTCAGGAGGAGATGAGACACTGACTCCGGATGATAGTTCCACATGATGGATGCGGCTCACAGGTGACAATTCATGCCGACACCTCCAATGACAAAGGCATGCTTTATAGCGCCTGGCAGACTGCTACCTGCAGCCTGGCCTCGATGCAGTTGTGGCTTGATATTCTCTGCGGTGTAAAAATCACTTGTGACACATAACCTAACAGGGATACCACAGAGCAGTGCTGCCATGTAGAGGTAAAGTGAGGTGTTTTCTAAAATTGCCTTACTCCCAGCCTGGGCCAGCCTGTGGTTTGATTCCACATTGGTGGAGTGGTGTTTCAGGCGGGCACAGTAGCAGAGTAAAATTACTAGGGCAGTTATTAATTATATCTATGCTGTTGTGCACAAGTTCACCCTGGGAGCGTATGGGTGTAGAGGTGAAGGTGGGTTTGCATGTGTATCTCATGCCTGTGTGTAAACAGCGTCTTCACACACACGCGAACGTCCCCCGGGAACTGATGTGAGCACAACTACTGGAATGTGAGACACTGCTGGAAAGGAAACACAAAGAACAGTCGTAGAAATAGTCTTGAACGCAGAAATCACTCAAATTAAAGTCAACTTTTTTTCGTGTGGTAAATTTAAGAAAGGAACAGCAAATTGTTTCCTGTCAAATTCACTCTATTGTAGTCTATGTGACCTTGTTTCTTCCTCAGAAAACATCCTTTCAAGAAGATAACCCTGCAGGGGGAGAAGGCAAAACATCAACACCGTCAAAACCCTGCCGTCTGCTTTGTGATCGTTTTCCCACTCTTTTTCTTTTTTTTCCTCTCTGTCTGCTGTTCATGCGTACCCTTTTCCCTGGGACACTGTGGCTTATTAGAGGGCAGAAGGCTTGAGCAAGGAAGATATTTTTTCAATACCCATTTAAGTACTTCTCTAGCCATGAAGATGGAGATTATAGCTTCAAAGCTAATTGTTTTTTTTTATTATTATTCTTTCTTTCTCATCCTTCTCACGGAGAACATGCAAGAAACCAAGAAGCGGGGCCCTTCCCTTTCAATTTACCTCCTAATAAATCCCCCCCACCCCCCCTTTTATCCCTTGTCCTAATATAACACCAAATTAAAATTCATTGAATTTCAACATGCTCATTAGGCTATGAAGGTGAGCCCTCTGTGAGAGGATGTGCTACTTTAAAGGTATTTGTCTCCCTCTGTATAAGTGAGTGACAAATAGAGATAAAGTGAATGCAGTATTATGCAAAGTGTGAAGGAGCCAGAGCAGGCTTCCTAGTGGCTGAATACAGTTACGTCCTTCATTTGATATGGTGTAGAATACCAGCACAGTGTACTGGTGCAGTGTTATAGCCGTAGATGTGTGTCCTTTGGCCAATATGTGTGTTCAGCCATCAAATGCACTGACACGTCATAGCGACTTGAGCTCGACAGTGACTTGACAGGCAAACCAAGCAACTGTTTTGGGCATCGTGAAGAAAATGAAATGGACCCTCAGATGGCAACCCTTTGGCATACTTTGCAGCGGCAGCCATAAATCACCCTAAAAGCTCATAGGTTTAAGGGGGTGTATTTTTCGACCCTCCTTCCATCCACCATGATGGATATCACTATAAACTGGGGAGATGACACACGTACGTCTTTGCCTGAGGGCCCTCACAGTGTTCCCAGATATGCAATAATTATCGATCAGCTCATACCTGGTTGCCTCCTCCTCGCTGTCAATCACACCGGCAGCGCTCGGCTCATCTTTGTCCGCGCAGCTGCGCTGGCACCGCAACAAGTTCGGACTAAGAGGAACAAAGGAGTCCAGCAGCATTGACACGGACACCAGTAAGAAAACCGTGTCAATGCTGTGGTCGTGCAAAGAGGTGCAATTTAGCGGGTGGGTTGGTGTGTTTAAATAAATCAGTTGTTTCATTGAAATGGCCAAACCTCTTTGTTTATTCCTGGGTTGTTTTAGCACATGATAGTTTGGGTCATGGTTATTTTAAAGCGACAGTACAATATTTCTTTATTTCACATCTGGCACCACTCGTTGACAGAACCTAGGATTGATGACGTCAGGTAGTGGCTCCTCTTACTTAGAAAGAAAGGTACCTATATGAGCAGCAGGTTAACATAATGTTAGACATGCATTATATCTTTAGTGCTAATGGTGGAAAATTTGACACCTTCAAGTGAAGAAGTAGTTCTTATTTAGGTCTAAATGCAAAAGATGCATTTTGCAGCATTGCCCACCTTAATATTATCTGTAATATTACTTGACTGACCGATTTCAGTGATTTTATTGCTCTCCAATGACCCAGCAGTACATAAAGTTTTATCTTAATCTAATAATTAGTTTCACATAACACCTCATTTCTTCCTGGTTAAAAACATTCCCACCAAACTCAGAGCTGCCGGACAACGTTCTGTTTCTGGTGCTCACTGAACGCAGTTTATTTTGTGCTCATTAAGTCGCCCTAGTTAGAACAACTAGTGTAATTTTTCACAATAACGCCACAGTTAGTGGATCGAGTTAATTTATTCTGTACGACTATCGCAGCCTCTAGAGAGTCTAGCTCGCTAAACAGTGTTAACCTTGCTGACATTATCTGCTTCACCATGTCGAGACAGGCAGCCGCATGCTAGTCAATGTGAGGTGAATAGAAACTGATTACTGTGCTGTTGTTTTATGGATCCAAACCCTTTCGCTTAATGTTCTTGAGCCACTTAGGACGAACATTTTTGTCTTCTGTGCAACTGGTGAAACTGTGTGATGTGTCTCAGACAGGGCCATTCTTCAAGAGTGGAAGAGTTGTAGATTTCTCACTTATTTCTTTTTTTTTTTCCAAACTTTGTCTGAGAGCCAAACAAATTCAACACTGTAAGTGGGGCTTGTTTACTTCTGGTACTTCCCTGGATTCAACGGATAATAGTGCAAAGGCAATTGGTGAAGTCCTTGACGCATTTTTGTTGGCAACAGGAAATTATGAGTTTGAGTTGTTGAAGAATCTTGGCTGCTGAGGATTCATGTACAGCATAAACAACACTAGGAACCCAGACTCCTTCACATAGACGGCCTAAAAGCAAACAGTCACCATGCCCACAGGGAAAAACTAAATACCAGACTGCAAAAACCTTTTTGTTAAATATGACTCATGAAACGGTCTCAGCTTGGTTGTCCACCGTATCTGGATAAATATCAGTCCAACAGTTCTATCTTCCCACTGCTGCTTGTTGCTTATACACAAACAAATGTGAGCAATGATATTTTATTCCTTACTGTCTTTTGGAACATTTCCAAAAAAAGTAATAATAATAATGGCAATGTTAACATGTTTATTATTGAACAATTTTTCTCTTACTGACGCCAAACACAGCCCAGTCTCACAGGAGTTTGTGAAATAATGCAGTCAGTGTATTTAATTAAAGAGTTTTGACATTTTTCCTCCCATTTTTTAAATTTTTTTCCTTCAACAGAACATGACTTTAGAAGCATTTAATATGGCAGTAGGCCTATCTTTTGTACTGGCACCACATATTTGAAAGTGTGCTTTTTAAGCTAGACTATGATATTTTCCTAAACCCGGCCAAGCAGCAAGTAAAAGCAAAAGAAAAGAGCAACACAAAACAAAACAAAAACAAAAAAAAAAAACATACTCAAGTGTAAAAGTAAAATGAGAATGTCTGGTTCTGCATTGGAAATGAACCAGTCTCCTACAAACCACCAAAACAATTTAAAGCAAAGAACAGGCAGTGCATACATGTCCGTCGAAACAATTCAAGTGAGCTTGAAAATGAGACCGGACTGCCTTTAAAAGATGAAAGCTGAACAGATGAAAGACACTGCCAATGCAGAACATTCATTTTAAAGTTGTGCCTTGTGTTACAAAAAATAAATAAATAAAAACGACTCGTGATCGTGGATGGAAATCAATTGATTAAATGTCATCATGCTTACTCTAAAACTGTGACTTAGTGAGTTTATGTATTACACACAGTCACAGTCACTCAGTCCTTTGGCTTTATCTTCTCGAGTTAGCTTTTTGACCTCATCATCAACAAGAGGGTTTCGGAAAGAAACAACATTACAATCCTTATAATAATTGTTATTTGTCCCCGTTGCAGACAATTATTATTATTCAACTCCAGTAATTACTGAGATATGTCATGAGAGCTCACATTATTGACATTACTTTTTGCAAAATGTTATTTTTTAGTAGAAATCAGTAGAACTTTCAAGCACAATCTAGTGAAATTAATATAAAAAAAAGTCTAAAGAAATCTGCCTGAATGGTAGATACAAGAAGCCGAATGGATTTTGATGATCAGCGAGGGTTCCAGTTAATCAAAATGAGTTCCAGTAGATAAGTTGCTGGCTCCAACACATATTTGCGAATGTAAATGCTGCAAATTTCAGTTTTTTAAATGCACAAGTGACACTATTTGCATTCATCAGTGCAAATGCAAACAAATCTTTTGGCAAATAAATAGAAATAATAGATAGATGCTACTTATTTAATTGTGGTGGAAAGTTGGCCTGGAACCACCGAGCTGGGAACTGAGTATGCTCGATCAGGACAAACAAATCATTTGGGCGGCCTTCATGAGGTGATGGAGTAGCTGCAACACAGTCATACACGTGAATTTACTCACAGCCAAATGGCTCTGGTTGATTGTAGGCCTATCCAGTTGCGTGCAGAGTAAGTTTTGGTTGAAAATCAGTTGAAACATGCACCGTAATGAAATCACATTCTGATAAAAAAAAGGAGTACCTGGCTATGTGAGGACAGAAAAGTAGTGAATGTGTTTCATTTATTTCAAATGTGTCACTTATCACCTGAATTGGAAACGTAAGAGTCACAGTAGCCAATCACATACATGGTGACTCTTAGTGGAGCCGTTCATTTCTCCTGACGGGCTTTTCACCTCCTTGTTTTGTAGTCTGGGAGAGACAATGACAAAGAGAGCAAAGGAGAGATGGGGTGCAGAGAAAACAACAGAGTTCATTAGGTCTCGGCCTGCTGTGAAGTGAAGGTTGGGGGCTGGGGGGTTGGGCAGCATGTGAGAAGTTTGGGTGCCTGTGAATGTGTGCCTGCTGAGGTTGGAGGATGATGAGAAAAATCAAGGACAGCCGCCTGTGTCTTCCCCAACTCTGTTAGGCTCGACTGGCATTTTAATAAGGGCTGCTGAATACCACTGCTTCATCCCCTGGGGAAGCTGGACACACACACATTCACACATCTTCGGCCACATGCGTACAAAGCATACAGAGGTAGGGGGAGGCACAAATCATTTGGAGGTACGTGTGAACACAGTGTACACAGAACACAAAAAAAAATAAAACAACTCCATGCCTACATTTTGTAAAGATATAGAGGCACACTAGGAAATTACTTCACAAGTAAATCCACACGCGGTAAATTAAAAGGCTGGCAGAGATCACGGACAGCCAAATCCACATTGTAATGCCATTACTGTCCGCACAAGAGCAGCAGGGGTGGGCCGCGTGAATACAAGAAAGCTTTCACATTCTCACATGTCAGGCACGGAACCCACTGGCACAAAGAGGACTGGGAGCAAAAGAATCGAGAGCACGGTGGCGCTGAAACACAGCACGGGCCTCGCATCGGTGCACGCCGCACGTCAGCCATCGACTGCAGCGCGCTGTGTGTCACATGCAGAGGTGGCACTTCGGACAAAAGCGGGCTCTAGTGTGGAGCGGCGTGCGGACGTGTGAACACTGCCTCGTATTGACCGATGCAGATGAAAGGAGAGTCGCACATAATGTTCGCACATACTGTGCCTGCTTCTGCTATTGATCTGAAGTGTGGCAGCGGTGGACGCGCCAACATGCTGCAACCCCCCCCCCCCCCCCTCACCGGATTGCTGCTGTCACACTTGTTACTCTCTGCAACATCCTGTTTCAAAATGCATCTCAAGCGTGTCAGCATGGATCCCGGCCCAGCTGTAGTTCCCTCCTTTTTTTTTTTTCCTCCCCCCGCTCCCTCTTTGACCAAGCAGCAGGGACATACATTAAATGTCATCAGCTGCTCCTTGAAAATGCAGAACATCTCCATATCATAGGTTTTCCTCGGCGAGCGCAGGGCTAGCGCAGTGACTCGACTGGATCAACTTAGTTTAGAACAACTTGAGAACTGCATTTCTAATATGTTGACCTTTTAAGCTGACAAGTGTGTAATGCGATTGCATGAGCGCGGCTCTGTTTCTATTTTCTCGAGATTCCTTTTCGCGCAGTGGGGAGAGCAGCATGTGAGGGGGATAAGAGTGGCCGTGATAGCGCTCGCCCTTTTTAGCATGGGAGAGATGAAACAGAGCAATGTCCTGATTGAAGATAAATCTGCCCTGATTAGCTTTGCTGAGCTCTTTATGTTGTTGTTCTGCGCTTCTTCTTCCCCTTTCCATTTCCTTTCAGGCAAAAAATGTAAAGCCCCTTCATAAAACACTGACAGGTTAGCATAATAATTCACTGGATAAAGGCTCATTTTCAGCTGAAGTTAATTTCCAGGCTTCGGTGTTTGGTTGTGCATGTCTGACACCAAAGAATAATTTGTTTTCATCCATCCAAGGCACAGCTAAGCGTGTGAATTGCCATACTCGCATGTAAGCAGAGCCATGCATAAAACATTGTAAAATACTGAAGGCATTGCTTCAATTTAATTATTGTTATCCCCTTAAGTCATACTAAGATATTATTGGATTTTTCTTTCATTTTTTTTTGTCTGATGAAAGACAGGGAAGCAGCAGAGCCCTTTGTTTTTTTTTTCTTTTTTTACAGTACATGGAGGTACTGCTTTCATCTATACACCTATGCAAAAATCCAACACGTATAGGCCCAGGCTCGCCCCTTTACATTATTGGAATTGCCCAATGGGCATTGACAGCCGGAGTTTAATGAATTAAAGCGGACATAGCTGACTCAGTTCAATCGATAACTGGTCCCCAGTGAAGCCCTCTACACTGAGCGCCAGAAAGAGTGGAGAAGGGTAGATGGAGAGATGGAGATACAGTGACTAAGAGAAAGGTGGGAGGGGGGGAGGAGTGGGGTGAAAGAGAGAGCAGAAAAGAGCATACAAAGGAGAAAAAGAGGAGGGACTAACCCTCCAGAGAGATGATGTGAAGGAAGGGAAGCAGGGATGGAGATGAATACAAAAACCTGATGGGGGCGATGAATGAGATCCGGCCTATGAAAGGGTTAAGTGTTTTGCAGTTCTTCAACCTAATGGCTCGTGAGGCTTCTCCTCAAGAGGGGTAGTTTGTACTATATTCCCCCAAGCTCCTGCGAGATACTCACTTGATTCCTGCTTTTTTTTTTGTTTTTTCCTCCTTCCTCTCTCAACCCAACAGCGGCATGTTTGTGCTTTACAGCGCAAAACAAACAAACTGGGGCTTCAGAACACATGTGGCCTCATTCAGTCTGGCGCATGCAGAAGCTTGCATTCGTCTTGCAACGTCTCCGTAGCGCCGAAATCATAATCGTTGGGGCCTTCTGAGCAATAAACACTTTTCGCCCGTGTGCTTCGTTTCCAACGCGCAACCCAAACCGCCTCACAGGGCGGAGCGATTACTCTCTCCCAGGTTCGTATTGGTTTACGTCGGGGGATTCTAAACACCCGCCATTAGATTGACTCTGGTTGTTCTGCTTTAATGCTGTACGACTGTGTGACTAAATCAGGACATAGTGGCACTTAATGGGCGTTCAGACAGAATGGTCAGCACGTTTTAGATGCACAAAATCAGCGTGGAGACACAGCTGGGCGTAAATAGTTTAGATCTCCCACCATGTCGGAAACAAAGGGAAGAAAAGGCTTGATCTGTTAGTGGATGTCTGACCTTCAACAGAAGCTTGTTTCAAAATTTGTCTTTGGTGGTGAATTGTACAAATAGAAAAAAACAAGCGAAGGGCTGAATGATTCATGAAAATCAACAAGCTAAAGTGGCGTAAAGGGGTAAAAAAAAATAAATTAAGACACTTAGAACTGACGCTCACATCTGAGGTAATCATTCCTATTTCTCCAGATCACTGCAAACACCCGGGTTCTGATTGCCTGCACCCGTGCCTCCTCCAAGCAACCCCCGCTCCTTTCAATCATCATTTCCCTTTCCTCATATTCTATTATTTTGGCTTCAGCTCATCCCTGCCCCGTGCTCGTCCCTACTATTTTGCTGCCTTGACAGGGAACGGTTTCGCCTGTCATGTCACACTTGTGACTGACTGCGTGATGGATGGTGTTCTGGTTAGAGCCTTTCTCTGTTTAAAAGGCACACAGCGGGTGCAGATGCACTGTGCCGCCTCCCACTCTACCTGTCAGGCGCCGCGCCCTGCTCGCGTCGCCCCGCATCACTTACGTCCTCTCTCATTGCTTCTCCTTTTTCAAAAAGCAGCCTTGTTCTAGCTCTGCAGCCGTGTGTTCACTTTAGCTGTGTTGGGGCAGTTTTTTTTTGTCCTCCAGAAAACCTGAAAGCTTGTTGAGTCACAAGGTTTCTACATTTTATTTATACTCCCAAAGCTCCTCTGCAGTTTAACATAACCCGCTCTCTGTGCCCTACTGTCTTTGGACAAAGACAATATAAGAAACCCTTTTCATGTTTTTTTTTTCCTTTTTTCCATTAGGCTCTGTTTTCTACCAACAATTATTTCCTCGCAGTAGCCCATTCCGCTAATCATAGTCTGCGCACACGGACTAAGTGTTAAAATTTAGTTATTATACTAAATTTAGTGCTAACAAGGAGCGGGACAAACGCAGCCTTTTCCGGCGCTACTCTGGTAATGGCTCCTTGACTGATTGACAGGCCTATTCTCTGCTGCTCCTGAGTGACAAGCCTGCAGTCGCCGCTGCAACGTAGGAAATGAGAGTGGAATTACAATACCAAACATGTCACCTCCTGAGGGGACAGGAGAAAGGAAAATACAATCACTGTCTCCATCAAATACACACACACACACACACACACACACAAAGATGCAGTCCGCATTTTCCTTCACTCTGGTGGAGAGTAAGACACATGCGGTTCAAGCACGTACACACCTAGACTCCAGCTATGTTTTTGTCCAATATTACGCAGGCTTGCGCTTCATGTTAACATGGCGTCCACCCCAGCTGTTTAGGCAATGACAATGATCGAAAAGCAGCATGCGTAACCGTGCCGTTGCGGCCTATATTTTTATGAGCGTCTGTAGTATTGAACTGTATTTTTTGAACAGTTTGAACCAAAATCAATGCATCATATCTAAATTGAATATATCGATTTTTTTTTTTGTTTTGTTTTTTCCTGCGCGTACACATTGGTGACCTCAGTTTAAATGGCACGCACAAATAAATTTGCACCCGTGAATATTTGTGCGAGTTTCAGTTTAAAGGATGTGACGGCGAGACTACGAGAGGAGGCTAATTTTTTTCACACTCCTGTTGGGAAATGAGCCCGTGAGCGAGCGCGGTTTTCTTAGAAAAAAAAATCCCTTAATATTTGCTTAAAATAACTCTGAAAAGGACGGCAGGTATCTTTGCGCTTGTGTGTGCGTTTTGCGTGTGTATTAAGAAGACAGAAGAAAAAAAAAAAACAGTGAGACTTTGCTGGATCGTCAAGGTATGTTGTCTGTTTACGCCGCATGAGAAAATGCAAATTCAAATCCGCATTTCTTTTCTGTCAGTCAAGTTTAAGTATTCTAATCCCTGTGAGCAGGCAGAAAAAAAAAAATAAATACTGTGATGACCACCGACCACTGAGTGAACCCAGTTCATGCTGCGATTTTAGGATGTGCATTACGCCGTTTGGGTCATTACTAGATCTGGTTAATAGGATGCCTGGGTAGATTAAAGTTTAAGTGGGGACATTTCCTTTTAAAAGCTTTCTATTATGTCTGCTTTTACACTGAGACAAGCACGGCCCCGCAGTCTGTTTGTGCCGCATTTACTGTCCTTCCCCTGTCGCTCTGCCTTTACTGCCTGCGATGCGAGCGGGAGCGTTTATGAGTTTATAAAGGCTCATGATGCATCATCACGTTTTTAAATTCAGACATGAAAACTCAGACCGCCCGCCCTTCCCCGTCCCATCCCACCGCCGACCCCCCGTCCTCTCGTTTCTTAACCGTCCCAGTGCACTCATTTAAACTTGTTAAACCCTCTAAACCGGGCTGCTCAAGGGTTGTTACGTGCCACAGTAATCTCTAACAAGGGATTCATCGCCGCCACTGTTAAAGTAGGCGAGTGGTTTGCGTCGGCCATGTATAATTTACGGACACCGGGCTCAAGAGGTTCAGAGTGGGAGGAGGATTGGCTATTGTTGGGATGTTACTTGAGGATGTGGCCTTGGGGGTAAAAATAGAAACAACCAGGCCTTTCCGTGGTGTGACAGGGCAGCACAAGGGCACTTACTAGTGCAGTAGATCCACCAGTGGAGGTACAAAGACAGATCTGTGTCTTTAAAGTTAAGCAGGTAGCTGGGTGGCTGCACGGCTGCCGTAATGAACCTCATTGAAGGTGAGCACGATCGAGGTGGCCAGCCTTTCAGCGCTGGACAAAAGGCAATCAGACCTGTGCCCCCTTGGTTTGCGTGCGCACATGTGCTTAGAGCATGATGCACACACTCCTGTAGTAGTGAAGAGGGGATCAGTCAGAGAAGGGGATTGTGTATGGTGTTGAGAATTGCTTTCATGGGAGCTGGCGCGTGCTGCTTTAGATGGACTGGTATTATAGCTGCAGCAGACATTGCCCAGAATGCGCTGCGGTTAGAATAAAGTCCCAGTGTCAAGCATAAGAACAGTCAATAATTCTCAAGTGTAAATTGATTGTTTTGAGTGTATTGCTCCTCGTAGTGTCATGGGCTTCTGAAATTGTTTTTCGCTGAGATATAGGTTTCCAATCCTGCAGTTAATGATACTTGTATTTTATTCTCCCAACTGCAGCCATCTGTACTCTTGAGTTTCGCACTGGGCTCATGAGTGCACCTGTTTGAATGAATAACGGCTGGTGCAATATTGTGCTGTTAAGAAGCGTCATATGGGGAAAGAGATGGAGATTGTTTCCTTCCTCGAGATGTTCTCCTTAGGCCCAGCATGGGGCCCACTCCATAGATAAACCACCAGATGTTTCCGCGCTGCAGATTCGGCTATAAATCCTCTTAACTGCAACTCAACCCGCGGATGACAGAGCGAGTATATGGTCAAATCACTGTTTGTGACAGCACCCCACAATTTCTGCTCTCCTAACAACCGCCATTGATGGTCTTCCTTTACTCATCCCCACCTTTCAGTTCCGTGACTCCCCCTTGCATGCAAGCTGTATTTCACACTGCACTGTTTACGGCTGCTAATGCATTTAGTATCAATGGCTAATTAAAAGTGCGAGATCACTTTGGTAAAACATCTGTTCTGCTGTTAATAAGCAGGGCTGTCTTGAAGCGATTGCGTTAAGTGTCATTAAGACCTGATCAAACGATGCCGCCTGGTCAATGCTGGTAAACGTTGCTGGATGCTGCGTTGTGCATGCCCTGAATCCAAATGTGTTCTGTACCCATTGTTTTATGTAGTGTTCACTGATGTACTTTGCATGAAAGTTGTTGTTGTGCATCTTTAAATACTGTCTACACTTCGAAATCCTTTTACTTTATGCCTCTTTCACCAGAAAAAGAACAATCCAGGATAATTGAGCCCATTTGGAGCTGGTCACTGGAAATTGTCTGCAAAGCTCAATAAAAGACTTGTTATCAGTCTGCAGTTTGGGCTTAAAATGTTGCAGACAAATTCCTGTAATGACCCTCAGTTATGACATGAGTGTAATTGCAATGGTTCTCAGCTGAAATTCCGTCTGGTTCGATTTGACAAAAATTGAGATTTTGCAACTCTTGTTTTGAAACCTTAGAGGCGAAGCTTTTCACGCCGCGCTGACTTACCCGGTATCAGTAAGTGGAACAAGAAATGCATCCTTATCTGGGGCATCTGTTCACAAAGACACAAAAAAAGAGACGGGAAGAAACGGAGTGTCGGGGAGTTAACAGAAGATTATTTATTTGAAAGTCTGAGAGCAAAAAGAAAAACCTCAAAAGGGAAGTGAATTTTGTAGACAGTGCAGGATACTTCAGAGCGGCTGATAATGCAGCTCCTAAGTAGGTCAGTCAAAGGAATGGGTGACATCTGACTGGCCGTAATGACGGATGTTTTGAGATAATGCTGCTGAAGGTCGTTCTACAAACATGGCAGTCATTTGGTGTTGTACAGGAGCAGAAGAAATGATACCTTTAGCTCCAACCATTTACACTTTGATTTTACAACACAGCAGGTGTCAAAACTCAAAAGGTTTTGGGTTCAGGTTTGTGTTTTGGGAGCAGGCAAATGTGTCCACATTTGACACGTAACATTTTCTTTTTGATAAACGTTTCAATTGAAAGATTATAAAGGAGTCAATGTACTTTTTTTATGGTTTAACAAAGTGATGTGTGCAATGGTTCAAAGACTCCATGAAGTGTATTGCCTGGGCTGTGTTCTTTTTTTTATTAAAGCTTAATGGATTTGTCTGGCTAGGACAAGTCTCTGAAGATTCTGTAATTGTAAAGATTCACTTCTTCTTTTCTTTTTCTTTTTTTTTTTTTTAACTTTGTGCTCCAATCGCCCCACTCTGAATTACTATATTTCTGTTTTGTAGTCTTTTATGTGCATCCCTCTATGCCACCACTCCGTTCCGTGTCCCCATATAATGTCTAAAAGGCAGCATTCCAAGTCCTATTGTGTACAGCATTGGTGTGCATTGCTGAACTAATGGCTTTTAAGATGTCAAAGGAAAATGTAGCCCACAGAAAAAAATAGAAACCTCCATGCCCTGTGTGGGTTTTCATCTAAAATTGGTTCCTCTGCTCTATGCACACGGACGACTGCCATCTATTCTGCAAGAGACCTCTGTAAAATGGTAAACAGCAGTAGGCGACGATGACAATTCAAGTGGATGCATATTAAATTTGTTAATGTTCATGCCGCTTTGTGTACTTGAAAGCACGGCACGCAAAAAAAGAATATGCTCCTGTATCTCGCTGGCTGTGTTTTGGCACCGCGATGCTGTGAATTTTACACTTGGCTGTGGCACTCTCAGGTGTGTAAAAAGTGAGTTTTTCTGGTCATGAAAACGTGGCAGCGAGATGGATCCCAGCCCATTATTTTCACCCATGCTTCTGTAAGAAAAAAGAAAAAGAAAACAAAAAAAAAACAAAACACAGCATCCGGCCTGCCCTGCAGGTGTGCAAAGAAATCTCACATCTGCTACAGTGCCGGAGAAGCCATCAGCGTACACGGCGCTTCTTTGCTCTGGCAATCTTTAACCGGGCAAATAAAGGGGCTGTGTGAGTTTTATCAGCACTGCAATGCTCCCTCTGAAGGTTTCCTCTCAGGAAATGGAGGAGGAAGTCAGGGGTTGTGCACCGTCAGTTATCAGATATACAGTAGTTGCACTGGGATATTACTCGCTGATGGATTCTGAATAAGACATCCTGCAAAATTCTTGGAGGGGCACCTCTCGCATAGGTGCTTCACGAAAGAGCCCGGGCCATTTGGGTGCAAGATTGGAAATGCTAGAAGCTGCGATTGTTCCGGTTCTTATCTGTGCGACATAGCGAAATCGCGGACAGCCCCCCGAACCCAATTTGCCAAGCCATGTGTGTTAAGAGGGTGTGTGGCTAACAGAAGAGGACAACTCCACTGTATCAACAACACTCGGTCCGACACATCTGAAAGGTGCTAAAATGAAACATAAGGGCCTGTAAAACCAGTACACGGAGAGCAAGGAATTTGAGAGAAGCCATGGATTCTGGGAGAAAAACACGCGGGCAGACGCTGCTCTCTCAGGCCATAACCCTGCCAGCGTCATAATGTACCATTCATCTTCATGGATGTGACAGTACTTAATTATTTCCAGGGGAGGCCGAATGATTTGTATTTCGGTCAGTGAGCTACAGGCCTTTTCTTCATCGAGTGTCAATGATTTAACTAAGTGCCTCTCGCGTGCTTTATCTGCATATGAATTCCGCTAACCATATTTTTAAAGCCACCTTATTATCACTGATAGCTATATGATTCGCTGCCGTCTGTTTAATTAACATCATCATTTCAGTAAAAAGTGATAGTATTGGTGTAATTGGCTTCATCATGTGGTCCACTTTGCTGCTTTTTATTTATTATTTTTTTTAACTTGTCCTTCAGAATACAATATATTAATAGAATTATTTTTTTGAAAATCAACCTTTGAAGCTCCACGTTCGGCGTTCACTTTGTTTTCCTTATACGTTGTACAAATCTCTCCTGAAGCCCTCACGCTCCCAATCTCTTCCCCCTCCATCTCCAAGGCATTGCTGCTGTAAATAGATGTACCGTTCCCTATAGCAAAGTCTTTTCTGCATATGTTTCCCCTCCCCAATCATCCCTGAATATCCAGGCTTTCTTCTTAACCTGAGACCGCACCGAGCAGACGGACATCAATGTTTGGTCCCATTTAAACGTAATCGCCATCAGGCGACGGGAACAGTTGTTCTTTTGCTCCATCTGTTTCACAAGCAGCAATAAACAAACCGAAAATATGCTAAAAATGCCGATAAAACGTGTACACCTCAGCTGGAAATGTGTGAAAATAGCCTGCTCAAAAATGTATTAGCACCCTCTGCCATCATTAGTATCTCGCTAAGCTGACGGTGTCACCTTCCTATTCATAACATTTAAAGTCTTCCTGCCATGTGACAGCAAACAATGTAGGAGTGGCTTCCAAAATCCCCAGTAATCCATCTTCGCAGTGATTACCGCAAGAACTGGCTCTTAACTGCTTGTGACAGCCAACATGAAACACTGAGACAGATGTCATAAGTTATTGTCGTTGGCAGTCAAGAGGCATTATGCAACTTTAATGATGACTTTCATCAAGCTTCACAAAAGCCCCGCCGATTCCTAGCGAGGATGCCGTGTCGCGGCACTGTGTAGTGTCTCTTCAGCCCACATACGCAACACCCTGAGCTGCAGCTACGAGAGCAAGGCTCCCAAAAGACTAACTGGAGCATGGCCTCGAGCCACCTTGAACTATACCACTGCTCCTCAAATAACTCAAATGGAGGTCATTTTTGCAGAGCAAAGTTACTGTATGCACAATGGATGTGCTCAGTCGGCAGCAATGGCCCGAGGACTCCTGGAGCACAAACAAGGCCTTGGATACTGCGTTCGCCTTTTCCTCCTCTCCTCGTCATTTATGCACACACGCAAAACACGTTCCTTCAGGTTCGGTTCTAAGCACAATTTACGGCGGCGGCGGCAGAAGTTCACAGATTGCAACTCCCACTCAGCTCGTTAATGTTCAGACAGCTTACTTGCCGTTCTCTCCCGCCGACAGACCTCCCAGACTCGCGCTCGGCTCCTATTTTTAGAGGATTTCTGACCACTGTTTCACTTCACCCTCAGAGGCTCGAGCCCTGTTACGTGAAGCATCACAAAAACCCACTTGTCTGGGGATGTTTCACTATTTTTTAAAATTTATTTTCTAGACGGTCTCAGACATCCTCGGCCTAACTCATCAGGCTGCTGCTAACAGTAGCCACTCCTGCCGAGCCACTCAGAGCAGTGACGGGCTGAGTCCTCTCTGAGGTTGATCTCGCTTCTGAACTTCGAAAAAGAAAATCTTATTTGCCAAAGACCACCGAAGTGTAATGTGCAGTCTTAATGAGTGGGAATAGCAAATGAGTTGCCGGCGTATACAAACACAGGCTGTCTAAATAATTCCATTAGAAAACAGTCAATGTTCATTTGGGCCGTAATTAGGCCCCGTCTCCCAGAGACATGCTGGCCTGATTGATAGTCAAATTGTAGGAGATTGTGTTTACTTTTTTTTTATTATATCTATTAGGAATTCTTCCTCCATCTCATGTCTTGTGTTTTTTTTCCATCCCTCTTCCAAGCCCACATTCATCTCATGAATAAACCAAAGGAATGGCCAGAGGTTAGCTCGTGGAAACAGGAAGCACAATTATTGCAAACCCAAGGTGAATCTCTCCAAAGGAGGGATGGAGGCAGTAGGGTTGTTTGCATGAATGTTTTCCTGCATGCTTACTTTGAAACCTTCACCGTGAATGGTACAGGCCTGTCATTGCTCACAAATAAACCTCACTATCTCCGCTGGAAACAATTCCGACATCTTGAACTCGTTCGAAACATTTTTTGAAACAAAATGCGATTGCGTCTCAGAGGAATAATCTATCTGAGAGAAGAGGTATGGCATTGTAGTGGCGTCATCATGATCCTTGGAATCTTCAGCCTGAAGGCAGCATATATTGCTTGCTGTGTTGCAGAGTTGTTGTTTTTTTTCTTCTTTTTCTGCAGCGGTGGAGTGTGCCTCCCAGTGCACTGTTTTGTGCGGTTAACACACGCCGCATTGCTTGAGAGCAACAATTTTTTTTGTTCTTCTTTTGCACTAAGTGGGTGGCATTTCCTTTGCGACTGCTACAGTATTCTGGGTGGCATGTGCTGTTCTCATAACTCAGCAAATAATGATCCCACTTCTATAAGTACCCTTCGCAGCTTTAAAATCCAGGAGCCTGATTGCATCTTGTTGCAATGCGATTCAGTCCAAATCAAGTGATTGCAATAAGATGCCTTTTTTTTTTTTCTTTTAAAGATATTGTGTGCATTTTTGTAAATAAATCCCTGCTGCCTGGTTCCACCGTTTCCCCATTTGTGCAAGAAATATGGACAACAAATAAAAGGGATAATATAGAGCCCTATACCATTCTCTGGCTTTTCCATTACCAAAGGGCCGGTGCATTTTGTAAGTGCACACAACAGCAGTTTTGTGTTCTTTATTGTTTGCTCAGGAGGCCAGGCTTATTGAAAAAGGCAGGCTGCATGATCCAATGGCCATACACCCACCCTGGCAGCCATGTACGCAATTGGAGTGTGCTGGCAGCGCCTGCAGTAATGACTTAATATCAGTCCTCCCACGGCGGAGCAGATGAGAGCACAGGTGTGCAGATTGTCCCCCGTCACATGGCACTGCGGGGACCACACGCGCCATTCCCTGTTAGCTAACCCACCATCAGGCCATTAATATACACACTGACATTAACACATATACACCATATTTCTGCATTTGTTTAGCTGCCGTTGCTCCTAGCTGTACAGCATATTTGTCGATTAAATCGTCCATAGGGCTAAGTGCGCATCTCCAACTTCCTTTCTTGATTGTTTTCACTTTCCTGCTCCTTCTGTCTGCATCTCGCTCTCCTCCCCTCTCACTTCCACGCTCTAACATGTGCCTACATAACCACATTGTCCAGCAGCATTGAGGGGGGAAAGGGAACAGTGACAAACGTGCTTTGGCTTTAAAGCCATCCAAAAACCGACCCCCAGCTTGGCCCAGAGAGGGCAGACGGACGCAGCCGTTATCACAGCCCTCGCATGCGAGGCTCCGTCGGCAGGTCAGGGTGCTTCAGCGCCCGCACTTTGTTCTCCTCCACCAACTGTGGCAACGCTTGTGCCTCAAGAGCAAGACGCATTTAATTTCTTTTCCCCTGCTGCTCTCCTCTGATTTCTCAGCCTGAAAACCAAATCTAGTTATATATATATTGCATGTGGTTAAAAAAAATGAAAGCAAAAGATAAATAAATAAAAGCTCCCACAAATTAGACTATTGTATATCAACGTCAGATACATTTCAGGCAGCTTTTAAAGCGCAGTTCTGGTCTATCACAAGTCCTATTTAATTCGTTTTCTCTTTTGTCCCACCCCCACCACACACACACAGACAGACAGACACACACCTCTCTAGATGCCTTATTCCTCAGACCTCAGCAGTTAATTTTGAGAGTACAGTGTTTTGAAACTAAAAGCCGACCGTCTCGTCAGTTAAGTGTGACACAGCTTTCGCACACTAGATGTGGAAATGTTAAAGTAACAATACACAGGCATTTTTTTCACTACCATCTCATCTGTGTTTATTTATTTATTTATTTTTTTTTCTGTAAAAAGTTCACAACTTGCCACTGACGTGAGAATAGAGGCACAAAATCTCGGCAGCCGGAACTGACTGGGTGCCGTTTTCACGCCTCGTGACATATGACTCAAAAGTTCACAGTAAAACAATGATGCGTCACAGCATGGATGTGTCATTTGGTTAATTATGCAGCTGAGAGCATCGGCTTCCTGGGAAACGAGTGTATGCAGCACGGTGGAGTGTGCATTTCTCCTTTCACGCTGGCGCTCCCGGAAGCAGCAGCGGCAGCATGTATGTTGGTCCCCGCCGACAGTTCCAAGCAAGTACGTCAAGAAAACCTGACTTGCGGCTGGACACGAAACACGTGCTCTGCTGGAAAAATAAAGAAATTGACTTTTACAGTACTTTCTTCACAGTAGAATATATATATATATATATATATATATATATATATATATATATTTCTACAGATGACCTAGAATAGAACCAAGAAATCTAACATTTCTGAGTGTGCCTGGAAAAAAAATGAATAAAATGCCCAACTGTCAAAAAGGTGAAAAAATAAGTCAGCAGCTGTCAAACCAGTTGTTGTCAAGTCTTAAATGTATCTCACAATAACAATATAATATATCGAAGATCAAGATGAACGTAGTTACTCTCATGGAAGCAGCTTTGCGCCACTAAGAAGAAAAAGAAAAAAGGTCGACTCTGATTTCTTTATTTCTGCCTTTGATTTTCTTTTAACATCCTACTTAAAGATTTACGTAGGGGTTATTGATTTGTGTGTGTGTCAGAATGTGAAGTCATTTGCGGTGTCAAGTTGATTGTCTGCGCGGCAAATTTAGCCCGTCACGAGCAGTGACTCAGCCAAAGATGTTCAAAGCGGCGGTTGTACAGTTTTATTTCAAGTTTGACGAGATCTGCAATGGAAATGATTTGTAACCAGTGGATACCAAAGTCCCCAACTGTTAATTGTTAATACTGCAATTTAGGTTTAATGTTAAAAACTGGCAATCAGTCATGTCATTTTATGATATTAAAGAAGAAGATATATTCCCAAGAACAAAACTTTTTATGGATGCCTGATGGTGTTCACATTTTTGATGATTAGAGCCAGACTTGATTGAAAAATTATCCTTCCAGTAAACAGTCAGTCTGCCAACATGGAATACTAACTAGTCTGCACTGTCATTGCTTTCTTTTTGCCTTCTCATATTGAAGCTACCGTATCACGCATTGGCTTTAGGACTTTCTTCTGTTACTCAGAAAAAGCAGTAAAGGTCAATGTGCTATTTTCCTGCATCACAGCTGCAGAGAAGTGTTTGGCCATTCATGAACAGGACTGCACTCTGAGCTGGTTCCAGCTTGTCTACGTGGACAGTGTGTGTGTGTATGTGTGTGTCACTATGAGTGTGTAGCTGACTGTCTACCAATACTGTAACCGTTGTGTTGTCAGTGGTTTTCCTAGGTTCCCGGAGGTCCCAAGCAAACCTGTACGTATGTCCACTATCCCCCAAGTCCAGGTGGAGCATTGTTAATTAACTCTATGGCTTTCGTAGGCTTTAAGAGGTTATGGTTATCATTGCTAAATATGCCAAAAGGTAGACATGTTGAGGAGGGGGCTCACTACCTTTTTTTTTGGTTTTGTTTTGTGAGGTCCCAAACATGTGTATTTTCAGACTAAATAAATGGTGTCCATTTATTTACAAAAATGCAGACCTGTGTGTTTTCACACTAAATAAATGGTGTCGTCTCGTACCTGAATAGCACTTTTACTGATGGGAAATGCAGTTTTAACCTCTTGATGCACTAGTTTCTCATAGGTCAGCTTGAATGAAAAAAGTAAATATACATATCAGTATCATGGGCAGTTAAGAAAAAGATTAGCCATTAAATCACCTCTTTCTCATAATTCTTGGAGGATCCTTGATACGGATTATATGCTGCATATTGCATGAGAGGGAGAAAGCTTCCAGGCACGACCTCACCCCACCCCAAACACATGGCATTTGTTATGGATACTTCACAATAAAAAGTTATGTTTTGCCAGTTAAATGCTTCAGGAGTAGGAAACGATGTGTTTGCAATAGCAGCAATCTCGGGAGATTGGCCAGCATCTGCTAACCATTCAGACGCATTTATTTCCAGGTGTGATTTATAATGATTTCCTCAGTAACTTAATACAGCATTATTTTCTGTCAAAAATCGCCACAGACACTCAATTTGCAATAATGCATACACAATATTGCCTTTCAATAGGCTCAGTCACCATTGTGTTATTTCAGTTAACATTTTTTTGGCCAAATGGCCAGAAAACATATTCAGACATGTTGATGTTGGAGTCAGAAATGGTAATTATTATTTATTCATTCATTTAATTAACACAAATGAAGCATTATTGGTGTTGTCTGTTCACTAAAGGCAGGGGAAAAAGAGAAATCACAGGAAATGCTGTACAAGTAATAATATTCAAACATTAGCAGTTAATTTGACTAACCTTATGACAGCACCCCACTGCTTTACAAATACATCATTCATATTATTCGTAGCAGAGCTGAGTGGATTGTGGGTGTGGAATTAGAGATGAGCCTGTGAAAGACTGTGCCTGGAGTTCATTACTGACTGAGGTACACACTGAAAAAATAGTGCTGAAACGTAGGTAGACAGGATTCTGTATATCAAACTACTGCACATATAGAGGAGAGAATCATTTCAATATACAGGAGGGTTTCATATGTTAATGCAAAAGAATTAGGATCCTCGCAGTGAGTGCAATATTTGGAAAAACCTAGATGTAGAGTGATAACTCCATAAAGGCATTGTAACAGTATTTACCGTCGACACATTCATCACTTAATACTTCACTTAAGATAATAGCATATGATAAAGGGACTGAATTATGATTAAAACTATACAATATTTCATGATTCCATTAGAGTATTTGGTTTATTCATTTTTGACAATTTACTTTTGGCTGCTGGGGAGCATAGATCAAATTTATGTTCTACAGATGATGGCTGCGGATAAGCCCATAGTTGGATAGCTACTCTGAGGCCACCATTTATTGAAAAGGGACATTAAACTAGTTTTAAGTCAATGGCTTTGCAATTAAACAGACAGCCTGAATCCATGGACGAGGCACTGGGGAGGTTGCCATGGTTCAGTGCTGAACCACATGTCCTGCAGCAAGGGTACTGGGACCCAGTTCATTTAGATTCTTTTTTTCTCTCCCTCTTTCTTGGAAGTCTAAAAGAAAAGAAAAAGAAAAAAAAAAACGGAAAAGAATCAGGCTAATGCAGTTAACATATGAATTATACATGCTTCAGTCAGCGGCACAAATATATTTGCTAAAAAGACCAATGACCAACTTGATTTTGTTGCCTAAACCTGAAAACACAAATGACTGTGGACGCAAATGGGTGTATGCAAGCCCTCACGTCCCATGATTGTGTCATCGCCCATGGCTTTGTAGATGGCCGTTGGCTACTTGTGCACATTCTAGGCTCTGGTTTCCTTGGTAACCTTTTGGAATATAGCGGGTAAATATATTTTTCAAGGTGATATTGACATGACATTTTCACCAGTGACAGCCCAAGTGGTCCGCACAAGCAAAATAAATCAAATCATAAATATCCATAAATCAGATTACGTGTAATAAAATGGAATGACAGAGAAGGAGTATTGATCATGCTTAGAGAAATGTATTTAATACATTGTCCAAAAGCCTGTATTGGTAATGATTGCCTCAAGACGGCTCCTGTATGGACAAGTCAGTGACATGCATTGCTCAGGTGTGATTTCAACCCATTCTTCCACCCAGTCTTCATATCTTGAAGGTTCTGTGGGCAGCACAGGGAAGTCTGATCAATAATTATTTCTGTAGATTCAATTTTTCAAGATTTGGATTCAGCTGAAAAATAGAGCTGCCTGAAGGGCCAGCTGTATTTTCTCATTCTCTTTTTGTTTTGTTTTTTAAATTGACAATGTCTTAGTTGGTTCCCACCTCCAAACTTGTTGTTTGCCGTGTGTCCCAGCTTCCAAAATTTAAGTTTTGGTCTCATCTGACTAGACTACATTCTCTTGGGATGTGAGATTGTTTTAAATGTTGTGCAGCAAACTTTAAACGAGCTTCAGCATGTTTTTTCTTCACCAGTTTTGTGTGGGTAGTGTGCATACAGGCCACAGCAGCTGAGAGTGCGTTAGTTATTGTCTCCTTTGAAAGAATTGTACCTGCTTATTCCATGTCTTTCTGAAGCTCTCTACAAATGGCCCCTGGCTCTTGGACAACTCTTGCAACAATTATTTTCACTCCTCTGTCAGAAATCTTGTTTTGCAACAATAAGGTAATGAAGGTCTTGGGAGAGCTCTTCACTTTTACTCATCATGACTGGTTCCTTGTGAGACACCTTGGTAATGAGACACCTTTTTATAGGCCATCAGTTGGAACTGAACCAGCTGATATTAGTTTGCACTGACAAGGAGCAGGACTGCTTTCTAATTAGTGATAGATTTCAGTTCGTGTCTTGGCTTCCCACTCCTGTTTGCGCCTCACTTTCTTCATGTGTTCAAACCTTTTCTCCCCCGTGTCATTTCACATTTTTACACCTAACTTAAGTTATGAACTTCTGTTACCTACATCTGGTGTGAATTGCATGTCAATAGCACCTTTAGAAATACATTTACTGAGAAAAATTGTGGCACGTTCAATACTTGTTTGCCTGATCGTCATGCACCCTGACCACCGCTGCACAAAATTTGTGCAGGAAATAAACAATTCAAGCTCCAAGAAACATGGCGGCCGTAGCTTGTACACATTTAAATGTTAACAGTGTTTTATTATTCATGATTGAAAACTTAAGTCTCTCTTGGCCTTTGTCTGTGTTTCTTCCTGTTTCCCTTCACATCACGGGGAATGCATTGCCCCGCTTTGAAGTAACACATAAACCTTATCTTTTCTTGCAGGAGAATGATTGAGATAGTCTGTTTTCTCAGGGTGTAATAAGATTGACTCACATGACACATCCGCTTCTTCAGACTAATTGCCCTTTCTCGCAACAGAGGGATTTGTAAGAGCCCATGGGACATCAAAGACAAGCATCGTCGCCTCATCCCTGTAGCCTCTGTCTCTTTAACATCCCTTCTTGTAAAAACACAAGTCTGGCTTAATTGACTTGCCCCACACAGAGTAGCTCTTCCATATTACTGAAACCTAAGCTGCTTGTGAGTGTCATAAGGCAAGCCAGGAAGGCCTGGGGAGAACATATCCTGCCACAGCTCCTCTCCCCTGAGCTCTTATTGTTATTTTAAAAGTACCACTGACTGAGAATGGAACATTTAGATGATTAAAGGGATTTGGTGGCACGCTGTGTCATGTTCCTGTAATCTCCCGGATGATGGATTAGGGGTCTGCCCTGTCACACTCCCCTAATCTGGCCCTGATGGTGAAGGCCCACGAGTCCCACTTGCCTTGACGCCCACGCCGTCTTCCCAGAGGCCTCTGCTGCCTTGAAGGAGTCACGGTCGCAGATTGAACCCGGTCAGCCAGATTGTTGATTACAATAGCCAGTCAGTGAAAGCCTGGCACTTATCTCTCTGCATTCCTAAATTATAGTTATAATGCTACATATGGTTCTTCCTCTCACATTTCATCTATATATATCACTATTCTTAGCGAACATAAAGAAGGCTGCTGGCGTTACACAGAGCAAGAGCATTACTATTCAGATTAGTTTGAAACCCCTGGGAGTGTCACACTTACCATCTGTCATAATGCAGATTCTTTCTCGACACCAATGACTTGGCTGGATTGTCTCAGTGGATTTTGAATTTGATAAAGCAGAATGATATTGAAATTAATAAGGTGAAATAGACAGATGTGAGCCTTGGCCTTTGCCTTTTAAGTGGCTGTCACTGCATTTTGACAGGTTTCACGAGGAGGAAGAAAGAGAACAAGAGAAAAAGAGAAATAGAAAAAGGGGCAGAGGGGATGAGGCAAGAGAATAGCTTTCGACTACCGCCGCCCCTAACAATAGCCCTGTCATCTCCCTCCAAAGAGCAGATACCCAGGTTCCCAGTGGCATCTCCAGGGAGAATGTCAGGGGAGAAATAAATCTCCCAGCCAATTTATGTGAGGAAGGTGAACTTTTTACTAGCTTTCCATAGTAAAGGCAAGAAGCGAAAATCACTGACAGCTCCGAGTGGAGATTTTCTTTCTTCTTTCCTCGTTGACATGGCATTTTTATTCATTGGACCTCCAGAATGCACTCTTGTGCAACGTGGGGGTGAAAGGGAGTCGAAAACAGTCCATGTGAAACCCCAGTCGCAGGGTGAAAAAAAGTGAGAAAAGTAAGAAATAGTTCTTTATACAAGAGATCTGAAAGCCTTGCTGATCAATTGGCTATTTTTCTTCTTTTTCTTTTGTTGGGGTGAGGGGCGGCAACATCCCATTAGAAGCAAAGCGTTAATATACTCATGCTGGTGGCTGAAAGACCACATTGAAAGACTGTATCTATTTCCTGAACAAACATGACCCCCAATCGCCATTTTGTGCACTTGCAGTACATCTAATGTGGCATTTACCTTGATCAGGCAATGTAACATGGGAAACCATTGGCAGGCAGCACTAGAAATTATGGTCTGGTTGTGTTGCTCATATGAAGCTGTCATCAGCATGGTTCTGGTAACCTTGAAATACATTAAATTAGTCAATTGGTTTCTCGGAGGAAAAACACAAATTTGGTTTGGGTAACTGCCTTGGTCATGTCTGCACTGGGAATTGAATAAATGAAGACGTTAGACACTCATTAATAGCAGGAAATCTGAAAAAATCTGAAAAAAACGAAGAAAAAACATGGCCCCCAAATCCCCTACATCCCAAACTGATCAAGTATCTGTGTGATGATCCACCAAGGCCCCTCCCATCAATCTATAGGTCCCAGAAGCCCCCACTAACAACATTATGTTGCCAGACACTATAGGACACCCTCAGAAGGCCCTGTCCATTCTCTGATGAGTCACAACTGTTTTGAAGGCACAAGGGAGATCTACACAATAGTAGGAAGGTCATATTGTTGTCAGAAACACACTGAAGTAACTAAACCTTTACCTGGAGTGACCCACACCTTATTTTTTATGAATGGAACCCATGTGTATGTGTCTGTGTGCATGGTGGGGCATGTGGTAAAGAGACACCTTGTGTCGCAGTGTTTCTTGTGCTGTAAACAAGGCCGACAGCCTTGTATTGCAACCATCGGAGGGGTTCACACTGCATAGGTCAGTGACTACTTTCCCTAGCCCAGAGATGATCAGATTTTGCACTTAAGAGCACTTCAGCGCTCTGAATGTATTTTGACGAGTCACTGCATGACTATGTAGATGTGGTGAGAAATTTTAATGAGAGAAACTGCTTCCTCATCTCCCTGGGTGATGACTCAGTGGCAGTCAAAGCCACAAAAATAATGCAGCAGGGGCCAAAAGCTGTTGTTCCCAATTTCTTTACAAGAAACGCTGAAAAATTGGATATGAGCCTTCTGGGCCTTATTGCACAGGAGAAAAGTCAAGAATAATCTTCGTAGCACTTGTAGAGTTCAAGTGGAAAGCTGGTGCGGGGGAGGTCTTACTCATGTCAGTCCTGTTCCATCTGTCCTTTTTGGTGGAGACTTTCGGCGCCCGAGGGGAGTGTGTCCACTAGTTTAGCACACTCTTGGGGCAGGTATCTGCAGTGCCTGCTGGTTGCCAGGCCAAGTTCAAATATATTTGCTGTCTGTTGTGGCACATATTGGAGTGGCTCTTCCTCGGCAGCATGTCAGCTCTACCTATAAGTGTGTGCAGGACTGTAGCAAAAGCTGCCAAGACACTACCAGAAAAGTCCATTCTCTTCCTGTTTTAATGAGACCGTCCCATAAGTAGACACATCACCTCCACTATCTTGGCGTGAGGAAGCTCATTAGTATGTGCATAAAACATAAGGTGGCAGGGAGATGTACAAATAGTGCGCTGTCCCTCCATCCAAGGTGGTGTTATTATGTGCATATCATTCCTTCCTCGGACAATGTATTCAATACGTAGTATTAAAATGTATGTAAACCTGCTTTTTTTATCAGTCTGTTTCACCTTCAGGGAATACCTATGTGAAATTGGTTACGGGCTTTATCTGAACATCATGGTAGCATATTTGCAGTGAGCCTGTAGTTGTTTGGATGCCTTAATATTACTTATACCATATGCCAGAATGATAGACATACATTCTCTCAATTTTCCAGTGCCAGTAATCATTGTAGAAAATGTGCAACATACTCCATATCAAGATTTTTTTTTTTTAAATGTCAAAATGGTTTGATCCCTAGGGGACCATGCAAGCATTTTCCAACCTGTCATCTCCGAGGTTAACATGGTTAAAGTGAGTGAAAGATCCCAGTCAAAAGAAAGAGAAAGGCCTCGGCTTTCGGAATGAGAATTACGAGGGATCAAAGAAGTGGTCTCTTTCGTATGAAAGTGGCATGCACTGTGAAGGTAATTATCCTTGAGGTCTGTGTTCCATCCAGTTCATCCCAACAACATCTGATTTGTTAAATTTGGAAGCACATACGACTAGCTCCAAACAAGAAATAAATGGAGGTTTGTCTTGAGTTTTCTCCTCTACACCTGGTCTTATTGTCTTTCAATGTGCATTATTCTGTATTGTCACAATGTTGCAACCACGAGCATAAGGCATGATCCAATGAACAGTGGAGGAGTATTGTAGACTAAGCGTATTAGATGTGGCAAATTTGCTATGTTCTGCATGTTCTGTTCTGCTTTCTTAAGCTTCATATTTTAATAATAGTATTTCACTGGGCTTCATGTCACATCCCGCATTGCAGAACAATCTGTTCTAATTCAACATGTATTGTTCGTTTGGCACCGTCATGTGGGGACATCCTCCTTAATACTGCTGGAATTCACTGAATGTTTTTTTTTTTTTCTGTCCATCTGTGAATGGATGTCTGGTGCCTTGGTGTGTGTATACATGTGTAAGTTTGCAATCCACCTCTCCTCTGGACATTGGGAGTGGGGGCAGGATACACTAGCGCTGTCTGCCAGCCTTCTGAGATAATGTCATAATGGGGGTAGGGTGTGGGAGGGGGACAGCTGGCAGCTTCGTTTCCTGTCAGCGCAAATTTTCTACTACATCAATAATGAGTGCCACAGCCCAGCCATGAGCGCTACGGCTCAGTGGGCGCATGCCTGTGCTCTCATGTGTCCTCTCTCCCTTCTCCTTCTCCGGGTATTTCTCCCTCCCTTGTTCTCTTCACCTTTCCCTATTTATCTTTTTTTTTTGTCTCGTTCACACTTGTTCTCTCCCGCTCCCCATCTCCGTTGTCATTTATATGTGTTAGTCTTCGTATCAGTCTCTTCCACCTACACAGAATCTCCTTGTCCTGATTCGCGTTCACGTTTCCAGATGCCTTTACATGCTAAATTGTTACATGAAGCATACGTTGGAGGTTTACTGTAATCCAGAAACACAGGTACAGTTTTGGATATTAGAGAGGATTTTCTTGGCCGCCGGTCTTTGCATATTTAGTATATACTGTGACGTTCCCGGGGATGTACAATAAAGCTTTCATTAAGCGCGGAGGATTTGAACTATGTTTATATGAGACAAGAAGGAGCTTATTCAGACGTCAACTAAGAGGGAAAAAAACACAGCAGAAAGTGAGAAAATTACCTGAAAGCCACAAAGAAATTGATCTATTTTAGTTTCAATTTCATTGTTGTCGCTTTTGGCATGCCCTTCTAATCTTCAAATGTTCTCGGTTTCCTAATATAATTTCGCTTGATTTTCTTCCGCACTAGAAATATATATGTGCCGCATAATAATAAGAATAATAACAATAATAATGAAACATGTCCCTTAAAGGAGCTCCACATTTGAAATATAGCCGTTTGCTTTCAAACAGTTAGTTTTACATAAATACAGGCGAAGCAAATGACGGATAATTAAAGTCTGGAGGGCTGGCTACAGAGCTGGGGACCAATAATAATAATAATAATGATGCATCGGTCTTATATAGCGCTTTATCATAGACACTCAAAGATGCTTTACTTTAATGCATTATTCATTCGCTCACACATTCACATCTTGGTGGTGGTAAACTACCTCAGTGGTCACAGCTGCCCTGGGCCAGGCTGACGGAAACGGAAGGCAGTTAAGTGTTTCGCCTGACACAACAGACAGACTCGGGACAGGGCGGAATCGAACCGCCAACCTTTTAGTTGTATACTGACAACCAATGGAGAGCGGACAGTGTGACACTTAAATGTAGCTTAAGATTTTGTGAAGACACATACACAAAGCTTAGTGATATTTTATGGTGATTTCCCATCTAATAGAAGGGGGGAAAAACAGCAGGGAATCCTCCAGACACCAAATCGAACAAGTTCACCTGAAATATTCTTGTAAATACACAAATCTCTCATTATGTATTAACTCAACAGGTTGATGGACAAAGAAGAAAAAAAAAGAGAAGAAACGTGACCACTGCTGATGTAATTTCCTTTGCAATCTTTCCCAGAAGAACTGGTTTCTGTGTGACCTTTCAACTTAAACCCTCTATAATTGATAATCAACTTTGACATATAGACAATGAAAAAGTCAGATCTTCCATATGGCACCAGTAAGCAGAGGACAGAGAAAAGCTGCACTGCAACTCAGAAAGATCCTTCTCACGTGTACACCTTAAATCCAGTTTTCCAATATGCCCGGCAGCGCTGATGCATTGTAGAACTGTTAGAGACACTTTTGTCCATGCAGCGCTTTAGAAATAACAACAGACTACACAAACAATGGAAGACATCCGTTGCTAACATTAATATTTCATCGCAAACGGTAAGGCCGAGAGGCACAAATTAGTTATGTGATGGGATTTATGCATATGCTTGTTCCTTCCTCCCAAATGAATCATCAAGTGTGAGGCTTTATGGGTCATAATGTCAATCTGTAAACCATCGGATTACACTGAAATATCTCGACAATTATTGACCTGCTAGCTTCATTCACGGTCCCCAGCTGATGACCCCCCCATGACATCGCCATTGCACCATTTCCTCCGTTAAGAACCGATAGCAGGGAATAAATTGTTTTTGAAATATGACACAAAGTCATTGTTTGTTCATTAATTAATTCCCCACGCTGCAAAGTGGATTCAGGGCTTCAGTAACATCAGCAGGAGAGCAGAAACCTCCTTGCTTCCAGCTACTTCCTGAACTACTCTCAGGTCAGCTGCGAGATTCCTTCCAGAGACACCTGGGTAAACTCTGGGCCTATACGCAGTTGATCCAGCCTGGCAGATCCACTTAAGTGGCATATATCAAGTTCCCACACCACATCAATGGGCTCCTGTCAGTGTGGCGGAGCAATCTAATCTGTGCCTCTCACAGATTTCTGAACTTAATTTCAGAGTGTATCTCTGCTGTGAAGGAAACTCATTTCCACTTGCATTTGTGATCCTGTTCTTTCGGTCATCATCCACACTTGATGACCAAGGTAGAGACATGCATCATTTGGTTCAGCTCCCACCTCACAGTACACTGCAGAAGCTGCTGCTGCATAAAGTCTATCTCGCAGTTCATTATCCCCCTAGTGCAAAGAACCATGGCCCAACATCCAGACATACAACATCCCATCCCACTTGGCTATGTCAGTTAACATAGTTTTAGTCTTAAAAATAATAAAGAAAGCTAGTGTTGCTTTGTCAGTCCCTGGTAAACACTTCATCAAGCTAACAACTGACTGAACGGTATTAGCCATAGACACTATATCAAACCACTTTTAACAGTTATGTCTTCATAAGATGGCTAGTGCTCTGTGGAAAGTTGTGGTGTTAGCCTTCTTGTCACAGACAGGACATTTACGGTAGACTTTAACACACAGTGCGGTACTCAAGTAGAGAGGAGCAGCCAAAACCTGTTGGAACCAATGGTGGAATTATCTAGAACACAGGTATCAAACATACAGCCCGGGCACCAAAAGTGGCCCACCAGAGGGTTTAAACAGGCCTGCAGCATGAAAGTGCAAAAATTACATCGTCTACAATTCTTCAATAAAAATAAATGTAAACATTGTCCTCATTTACTTCTTTGCACTAAACGATCTGGAGTTGTCCTTAGTTATAGGTTATTATGCTATTATCTTACTTGTCGGGTCCACCTGAGACTGGGCTGTATGTGGCTCCCGAACCAATATGAGTTTGACACCCCTGAGCTAGAGTCAAATATCTACTGTACTACACATTGACTGTTCCACTACTGATATGATGCAGTAACATACAGTTATACTTCCTTAAGCTCACTGTATACTACTATGGATGGATTCAAGTTTCGAATGTTAGCTACGCTGTGTCACAGACACTGTGTCATTTAATGTGTTTTCTGTTTCTCTCCCTTTCCTTCATGTGTAGATATACACATGAAGAAGATATAAGCAACATTCTCTAATCAGTATCACCTTGATCAGAAATATAAAATGCATTGTTTGAACAGCATACAGATAAATGCAGACCATGTCAGTTCAAATGCCTCATACACAGAGCCAAATATTGCGGGTAATGTGAAGACCTAATGTCTCATATTAAACTCCCTGATCTCCAAAAATGCCACAGTGAAATTGGGACATTTACAAAACTTTGCATTAATCTGCATTAACAGTGTAACAATGACAGTTACTCCAGGGCACTAGATTCTCTTGTTCAAAATGGCATTTCTCAGGCACAAATGACTGAATAAAAAGAATGAAAAAAAAAAGTATTATACCATACATAGTTAGATAAAAAATATAAATAAATGAAAAATACATTTAAAATTAAATTGGAAATAGTCGATATACACAACATTAACAAGAATAATAAAATAACTGAATATTAAAATGAAACTGCAATGAAATGAAATGAAAGTCAATGTACAACATGTGCCAGTAACAATAACATCAGTGTCATCTTTCATTATGAACAATAATAATAATAATAAAAAAGTGGTATCCAAAGTTTGTGTGTTGTGTGGTGACGACAAAATAATTATTTTATTATGGAAGGGAATTAAAAAGAAATGAAGAAGATCTCAATCAATTTGCGCAAATAACTTTTTGATATGTGCCTGGAGAAATCGCCATGGAAACGGGGTTGTGTCAATGCCCGGGACATGGCCACACTGTCAGACCACTTAGCAATCGAGTCAGAGGAAGGTGATTCTTGGCTCCCTCGTCTCCCTGTAATTCAGTTACCTCTAGGCTGTCATTTAGCTTAGGCGGGCTGTCAGGACTATAAAAGTAAGAAAGAAATGGCAATTACCCTGGAAAAATGCAGCATAAATGCAGAAACCTTGCAGCGGCTTTCATGTCTGCACTAACATGCATGAAGAAGGCTGAAGGAAGCTTCCCTGATCCATTGTTTCCTTTTTGATCTCTCCGTGTGGCAGAGTGTGCTGCATTTTTGAGGGTTTTAGATAGGATAAGACTCTTAACATCATCAGTAGGCTGCTTGTCATGTACACCAGTGTGCTACACATCACATACAGTCGGTATCTGTCATTTGATAAGGGTGCTGATTCAAATGCAGAGGCACATCTACCAGGAATCTGACACATTCTGTCCAGCTGATGATATTTTCTGGAGCAGATTGTCTTTGGAGCTTTCACATCACAGAGCGGACCTTTGTAACTCCTTAGTGCATACCTCTGTTTCACTTCAGTCTGTTTTTGTTTTTTTGTTTTTTTTTCTATATCAGGTTTAATCCATGTTGGCAGGCTGTAACTGCCAGACAGTGTGATGACTGTGGAATTCTCACACTCACACTGCTGGAGAACTTATCAGTTTTAGTTCTGGATTTGGTTTATGTTTTTTTTTTTATGTACAATATAGAGCACATGTAGGATCTGGTACTGACTAATCCTGTCATTTTTGTTCATAGCAACTGATTTTTATTCATATATTCCCAACGACACTGTTCTGTTTCTTAATGTAAGGTGTCTATATCGCATGTTTCTCATCAATTTGCGTCTCAGTGTGATTGCCACACTTTGAAGCCCAATGCCTTTCTCTTAAGCCAGCAAGCTCAGGTTGAGCCCAAAGTTGTAGCTTCCCTTACAAAGACTTCTACTTAGCGTTAAGACTATATGAAACTTAATGGGATGTTTCTGAATGTTCCTATGTGAGCAGTTTCTTATCTCTCACCTGCGAGAGTCGTTTAAGTTTTTAAGTCTCAATAAGGAATGAAGCTGTGTATTAGTATTCAAGTACAGTACCATCATGCCCTGAGACGGAGCTCACCGTATTAATGAATTTCTTTATTTCTCTCCACCCATACACAGAAGAATCTGTCTATGATGCCGCTGCAGAGAGATAAGCGAGTCTGCGAGGGTTCCCTGGGGTTTTTAATACTTAGCTCCAGATTTCTGCCACCTTTGTCGGCTGTTTTGTTATGAATGCCGTTCCCATCGATTTGCTCTGCACAAAGCTTTACATTCTGTTGAGGTACATGCCAGGATACAGATCAAGCTTGGTTTGTCTCTGTTTTTAGTTGGGGGATCTGCTAATCATTGACGTGTCATTTTGAGTAATTCAGAAACACACTTGAATGTTGTGGTCTGCTCTAATGGCATGTGATTAACAGAACAAGTCTTGAACCATGCTGTCATTTTGTGGTGTCAGTACAATATTTCATAGCCTCAATCCTACGCCAGTACCTGCCCCTATCACTAAGTGGTGAGCACAACATTTTGATGCCTTCAAATGGCGCTCATGAGCTTGTGATTATGACATGGGAAGTCATGTACATAAAATCCTTGCCGTTGAAGTGTCAACCTTATCCATAAGTTGTTAGCCTCGGTGGCCTCTACACACTGTTACAAGTGTGGCAAGTGGCAAGTTACAATTGCCGTTTTAACAGTTTGTGACATGATGTTGGAAAGCCATGATGAAATAACAAGCCCACTGGGAAAAATTTTATTTTCCTCAGGCACAAAGTTATGAAGGAAACTCTATGCAACTATATGTCACAATATATCAACTTCACATGCACCTCAACCCTTTCTGAAAATGTCAGCAAACACAGCTCCCTATCAGAAAACATTTGAAGTTACAGTGCATAAATCTGTAGGAGGAATTAGAAGTTCAAATGAATAAATGGCCATTTTTTGGTTTATTTGCATGACAACTACTCCCATAAGCAAGCGGGATTAAGGAGCACTAGTTGGACTGACACTTGACTTGGCTGGAAGGTAAAAAGGACTACGCTCTGCAGCTCAACCACACATTGTTTCCCAACAAACAAGTTGTGAACAACTAGAACCATTAAGAAATGTGTTTCTTTTGGTTTCTTAGCAATATGTCTGGTGTGTCAGCTCTCTGTCACCTCATTAGTCAGCTACAGTCACTGGAGGACAGGCTTGTCAGGTTTGGCCCCAATTTCTTAAGTTGGGAAAAATGAAATCACCACATCTGTTTGTCTCAACATGAAACTATGCTTTCAACTCAAAACTAGTTAATTTTAAAGCATGAGGAAATGTGTTAGGTTAAATATTTGTGAGATGAACCTCAAACCCACAATGCAGCTATAAAAACTAACAACTACAATTAGGCCCATTTCTTCCCTTGCATTATCTTGGATATAAGAGGCCCTTACAATACAATACAATACTGATACGTAACACATTTCTAATCCAAAACGTGTTATTCTGCAGTAGATGACAACAAGATGCTAAGCATGTGCTTCATCTTTAAAGCTTCGCAAACTTTTTTTTTTTTTTTTACCAATGTTTTTACTGCACCTCTGGTTCAGCTGTGCGCCCCGAACAGAGCAAGAAAAAAGACAAGATGACAGAGGAAGGTACAAATGAGGGAAGAGAAGCACTTGGCAGTGACAGCCTGACAGTGCATGGAAACATATCGCTGTAGGCTTGGACAGACGTTCTGGTCAAAGTGCACCAGATGGGGGTATTTTGCTGTGAAAAAAAGTCTGTCAGGTTTGGATTCCCTCTGGATCACCCTATTCTGGTTGTGTAACCTCATCTGTTAACAGAAGTGCTCTGAGATCCTGCAGTGCCCTTGGCCCAGACTCCTCAGGTGGTACAAGAGTCATTTTATGCTTTGCATCTGAGAGTGTAACTCTTACATCAAGTAAAAATGTGTGGGGGAGAGTTTATTTATGCTTGTACATTGTGCATTACTTTGTACAATATCTATTGATACACCATTTACCTACCTGTCCCAGTCTGCATGAGGGCAAGGATTTACATTTTCAGGAAAAACAAAATGATGTCAATCTGAAAATGTCATCAGGATCATACTTGTATTATTTGAATGAAAATCCTGCATTGTGCGTCTGAATATTTAGTCAAAGGATGTTTATTTTGTTGGCATTTTCATTTAAATATGCATTTACTCTAATCGAAATTCTAAAAATATCAAATGTGTAATTGTCTGCTTTTGAAATAATGGATCTGTAAATGTATATTTTTTCACAAGCATTGCAAGTGCCCTTGTTCATTGTGTCGGTGTGTTCATGTAGGCATAGTACATGTACAGGGCATGAATGCAAGTTTTTGCTGCCATATGTACGTGCACTCATGAAGAACTGTAAGGAGGAGGGCTTGCTGATAGGGGCGATGCAGTAATTTCACTAAAGGCAAAATGAATATTGTTGATCCATTACAATGGCAATTACCAAGAGCCACCTGATGAAATATTTATCTGGGATTTGAGGATTGAGGCGGTTATAATTACCATTTGCTGAACAGGCAGCTCACAAACTACAACGGTGCCATCAGTCTTCTCATCCAGAGTTTGCTTGTCTCTGCTCACAGTATCATGTTTTGCTCTGTTTTCAGCGTGCATTATGAGTCAGAGAACACGGTTAACTCTCCAAGGAAACATGTTGGTTTTTGTCTTCATTAAACAATCTGAATGGCTGTTCTGCCAAATGCTTGGCTTTGCTTCAAGCGGCAATCAACAGGGCATGTTGAAAGGAGACGTTCTTGACGGAGGTGTTGTATTACACGCAGTTTGACTGTTGTCATGCCACTGGATGAGGCAACACATTGATTTGCTGTGTGTCTGCCTTCAAAACAGTTGTGACTGATCAGAGAATGGACATTTAAGGGTGTCCTGTCATGTCTGGCAACAGAATCTTATTAGTGGGGGCCTTTGGGTCTCTGTGGATCAGGCTTGTTTCAGTGCATCCCACAGATATAGGTGCCAGGTCCAAAAGTTTGACCATGTTTTGACAATGCAAGGTCAACATCATAATGCCTGGTCGGTGTTAAAGTCAGCCCATATGAGCTATTGTCTGTGAGCGGGTACAAATGTAGAATTCATCATCCTCAGAGATCTCATTAGTTGTTAACTTGATGCAGCATTTACCAGTACCAACAGACCTCTTCATGGCCTACGTCACTGTGACGTCACAATGTTAGCTGGAGGCAAAACAGAGGGACGCTTGAGGCAAACACTGTCACTTTCCACTATGAAAATGCTGTCTTTCTGTGTCTCTTGGTGCCAAAACCAAAAAATCAAAAACACTAACTTGAAGTTTTATCACATACCAGCCACTGCCAGCCATAGACAACTTTTGTTTGGCTTTGTTGATTGTCTCAGTCCAATCCTTTCTTTCAATCGTCAATGTGCACACTGCTCATCAGATCAGATTAATATGTCATGCATCTTCAGTTTCAGTCTGGAAAAAGATACGGGTTAGCCTAAATCGTGGTCCATATAAATGGCCATGACAATTACATCAAATTAATCATTATTTGAGGGATTGTTACTGTTACTTGTTACTGCTAACCACGCTAACGCAGCATTACTTGCATGTTTCAGGGGTGTCCAAGCAGAAGTTGCATTTGCTGCTTTACCCTTCACAGTGGTTCCACTTACTTCTTCGTAATATCGTTGAGGCTTCACTTGATAAAGACAGACAGATTTGGTGCCCTCTATGTCCTCCTCTGGTCAAATCGTCCATCCAGTGAGTCGGTGAATGTAGTCCCATCAGTTGGAGTCAACCTTTTAAAACAACACTCAGTCTCGGAGAGTGGTGTATTTTTTTTAGTGTATGTTCTTCATCCATAAAAATAGTCCAGTGAGATATGCTAACTGCCGTTTACAAGCTATGATGACACACAAGAGTTACAATATACTAGGACAATTACATATTTTTTTCTACCTGAAATTGAGTTGCCTTAGATTATTTTCTGTGATGTCTGCTCTCACTTTCCCGCACTCTTTGTCAAACACGTCAAACATTTTCTTGCACTATATAACACGCACCTATACATCAAGGGGGTGGGGCAAAATGATAAATACCACAACATCACAGTCAAGAATCATCCACCCTGAGTATGACCAAAAGATTTAGATGTCAGAGGGTATAAGAGCTGAGGAGAGCCAGGCATACTGTGAGGTGGAAGAGGAAGCTGTCTCCCAGTATGAGAGTGATTTAGAAATCAATTCAGAGATTTCTGATTCTGACAGTGCATTTGAAGATGGCTTTCACTCAGAACATGCACCATAAGGAGCAGCACAGGCTGCTGTGCACACTTACATTGTTAATTATGTAATGTGTCTAGCTACAACAGGGAAGAGTCATGTGAAGTCCAGTTTTTCTCAGGGAGCTTCACAAGTTTGACACCTGATTTATTGTCTGGCCCTCAATTGAGATAAGGGAAAAACTCCTTCCCTCAACTTCCCCCTCTTTGAAAGAAGGCTTACATGCACAGAGGGGCCGTAGAACCAGTGATAGGAGTAGACTGCAGTCAGCCATAATTAAATTTCTGCAACAGTTGGAGGGAACGAGGAAAGCAGAGCAAGAGTAACAATCCACTGCAGCAATAACGGCGAGTAAGACTGATCTCCACTCCCTCCCCATCCCTTTCAGTCTCTTTTCTCCTTCCTCACAAAACAAATGATTGATGGAACACAATGAAAGTCACGTCATTTTATTCTAATAATAACATTACAAACATAGACAGAGATATATTTATAGTCTTCGATATAGAATTACACGTCTCCTATCAAAGTAAATGGGTGAAACAGGCACCAGACTGCAGCCCTCGTGAAACGATGGTAACATGATCAAATAAGTAATTTGCCACAAGTTATCTGAATTACGCATTTCACTTCCAACTGTGCAGCCTCGTATTAAAATTCTAGAGATGCTGTAGCCTCAAAGGAACTGTCAGGTCAAAGTTTTCTCTGTGAAGCGCTTTTCTCGAGGGATTCGCTCCGCTGCGAGTGTATGCAAAACTGTGCCCTCGGGGACTGCCTGTAACGACCTGGATTTTCGCGCGATTACTTAAAGCCCTGTGGCTAATTACCTTTTCAGATGAAAACCTACGCCCCCTCATCAATTCAACCCTCCACAATCTATCATAATTACTGCCAAATAATTATTTTGTTTTATTTTATTGTTATCGCTTTAATTTAACTTAGGGTTGTGATTGTGGCTCGGAAGGATGTCTGGGTGTCTGCGCACATGCGTACCAAAAACTGTAGTGAGATTACACACAGTATATAAAGTATACAGCGATCGAGGGTACATAAGGGTTAATGGTTGTATTTATATGCCAAATATAGATATCGTTTGGAGTATTACACCAGCAAATTATTTCTACAGTCTTGACTGTAAATGGTTTGGTTTCTTGCAGCATTCAACATTACACTGTATATCTGATGGTCCTGTCCATCCTATAATACATCTTGTTTTATTTAGCATACTACTATACAGTTTGTTTGATACTGTATAGTAGAACAGACTGAAATGAACAAAGTGTACATCTCCTTATACCTCTTCTCTCTCTCTGTCCTCATTTATTTACCGTCTTTCCCTCTAATCAAATACCTACTCAATCAAAGGAGCGCCCTCGTTGCTATTCCCTCTTATTTATGCAATCGTCCAGAGACTGATTAGTGAGCGAGAAGGAGTATTTTGCCAAGCAATAATTAAAACAAACTATCTCTTCACACATCTCAGAAACATAAACAGAATGTATTGATTTTTCAAACCCGACACGGAGTGTTCGAGAAGTCAGGAAAATTAAGTGACCTCATCTGAACTTTTAAAACATACAGAGAACGGTGAAAATATATATTTAAGGAGAGCCAAGAGAGAAATAGAGAAAACTTTTAACCATGGAGGCCACAAGACGCTTTGAGTTGTTTGTTTGCACCAGTGGATATGCAGCTTTATTAAAAGGCCCTCTGTTTCCAAATGCCGTAGAGGCTGAGCGTGGTGAGGCCGGATGGGAAGCAGATAGGGAAGGTCTGCATATCAGTTCTGGCTGCTGCCCAGCTCCCTTTGACATGTCTTATTAGTCAGGTCTTTAAAAGCTTCGTCCTGCTTTCCCAGGCATACTCCTCCCCAATATCCCTGATTAAAGTGCGACTGACGCTCCCAGTGTAGAGCCAAGCTGGCCACACAGCGTTTATGTTGGGTCATGCTCATTACTCAGGCACACTGCCAGCGCCGCCATGACTGGAAGCAGCACATAGTGCAAGACAGCACCAGGCAAGGGATTTGGGAACTCTGAATTCATTATAGGACAGCTGAAATTAAACTACAAATTGTTCTCCTTTGACACAACCCGCCATTCTGCCTTCTTAATATGCATTTGGGCAGTCTTCAGTAGGTGCAGGAGATTTACTGCATAAAATGGAGCTCAAAGCATATGAGGGTTGTTTGTTAGGCCATGAAATAACATCAGCGTGTCCTGACTCCAATCATTTGCATGTATATTGATGACATAAAACTAAAATGCCATAGATGGTTTTAGGAGTTCCGGCTATGGGGTTATGTTATATTACACCACCCAGATTTAATTTCAGTGATGGGCTGTCTTTTTGGATTTACTTGGAAGTCTTCCTTTTCTGAATCCTTGGCAGTAAATAAGTGAAATTATTCTGATTATGAGAATAATGTTTAATTTGTGCCCATTATAACAGGGGTGATTGATGACTTCAATTGAAATCACCAGTTTTATAAAATGTAGCACATTTCTTTTTCAGTATACTTTCCATTCTCCTTCACAGCCATAGTCCAGTAGTAGTGGGGCATACAGATCCTGTCTTATTAGCCAGTGGTCTCCTGTGTGGTTTCATTGACCAGCCCCGCAGGACTTTAAGGATGGGAGTTCATTCAGCGCTCTCTGGCATGTTTGAATTCCGGAAGATGACTATGAAAAGGCCCATGTTTTGTTTTTTTTTGTTTGTTTGTTTGTTTTTTGTTTTTTATCAGAGTGCTAACTTGCAATTGAATTAACCAAAGCAAAAAATACTACAAAAGTTATTAAATTCTGCACAACTCACCTCTACATTAGGCCACAACAGAGAGCATAGGTTTGGTCTAAAAAGTTGGTAGCAGCAATGGATCCTGAGTCATATTAAGGACCACAGGAGTTCTGACTCATTCTGATTTGAAAAAAACAAAACAAACAAACAAACACTGTTGTCAATGTCTGAAAATAAAAGTGCATGGGTGTTGTTGTCTCATTAGTTTTAAGAGCCAAGAATATTTTTCCCATGTAGTAGTAAAATTGGACACTGTAATTTCTACACATAAAATGTGTTGATATGTTGTCTGTGAAGATTCTCAGTCATCCAAGTCATGGTAATCCAAATAGCATTTATATCACTCATCCGAGTAGCTTCTTTAGTTCTGTTCAGTCTTTAAGGATGGGGGACTTTAATGGTGGGGGTGTCAGTGATGTATGAAAAGTAGCCATGTGGTGTTAAGTCACTCAACAATAACCTGTGTCTTAATTCACTTTTATCACCTGAGATTTTTAAATCACCACTATGAACAGCACAGCAGTGAGATTACTGTGTCTATGGGAGCTTAAGCAGGTTAACAGGTTAGAATTAGACTTAGAGAGACTTTAAAGGGAAATTGCTTGGTCACAGTAGCTTAGTTGCACATAAAAACACTCTTAAAGATGAAATAAATGAGTGAGAAAGGCTATACAGCTTGACTGAAAATTAGCGTTGTGTCCCCAAGTCCCCATGCCGCGATGCACACGCAACAAACCGCACTGTTAGCGTTTCCGATAGAGCAACAGGTAGCGAACTGTTAGAGAGAGCAGCTGTTACAACATTCTACTGTGAAAATGCGATTTCCTCTTGAGATTCACGTGTGACGAATTTAAAATCTCAGGTCTCAAGGACATATTTTCATCTGGTTACATCGCGATCCCTCAGGAAGCATTCAAATAATCAGGTCTGACCAGAGTCAAAGGATGTCTAGAGAGCCTGGAAGTTTGTCCTATTCCTAGAAGGCTTGTTAGTGCTATTGTTACATGAGACTAGTGATGAGATGCAGACCTCTACGTGGAAGTGATTCATATGCGCTACTACGACTTGGCTAAATGTGGGATTGGACTATATTGGCATGTGAATGTGCTAGGTTCTCCTACCTATTCTACTTTAGGATACAATCTTATTACCAATCTTTTTTGATGACTGAAGAACTAATTAACAGCGCCAATAACTGTTAGTTGCAGTCCTAATCTGCATTGACAGAAGTGATGAGACTCTAAAAAGCATCAGTGAGCTGCAAGCATTCTGTCTCATTTGCATTGTTGCAGAGACCCCTCCCTCACTCCCCACCCCCTCTTAATTAGTTGTTGTAATTGTGTATTGTGCTGAATGTGTGTGTGAAAGCAACCAGGTTGAGGAACGTGTTGGGCATTGAGTAACATTTCATGGCCCATTTGCTGTGGTCTGCCGAAGATCCTGTACTGTACGTACCGTAGCGTGGGAGGAGGTTGTGATGAGCCGACAGTGGGCATTCACTGGTGCGTGAAGGGGCCCTCGATCCTGCTCTCTCCTGCTCTGTCTTTCCCTAGGTTTCTCCCTCACTTTTTTCCACCCTCTAAACCAGCACAGTATGTATTTGTTAGTGTGTGTGTGTGTGTGTGTGTGTGTGTGTGTGTGTGGTGTCAGACCTGTAATCAAGAGTCACTGCACATAAAGGGACCTCCAGTCATTAAGGAATTAGTGGGAGGCTAACGGCTTGTTTAGAAAATGAATTGGTTTAAAATGTGGACATGTGGGCTCATTTTCTCGCACAGCTCTATGAGGGAATGTGAAGGTTTAACATTCTGCCTCTGAAGTGTACTGACCCTTTATGACTTTAAAACTAGTCCTGAGAGGCCTTAAAACTCAGGGAATAGACATTGATCTTCAGGCAGTAAAAACGACATTTGGAACTTCTGCAAAGCGACACATTTTGTAGAAATGGAATGAAATATGAGGAATGTAATTTTTGTGAAAAAAAAAAATGATCAAACCATTCCGAAATTTCATTTTATCTCTTTAAAGATGGTTTTCTGTACCAAGCACACAGAGTCTCAAGAGAACACAGAAGAGTGTTGAAAATTGCATTGTTTTTTTAATAGATTTTTTGGGTAAACGCAACAGAACGCATCTGTGTGAGATCATGAAAATCTGTTTGACAGATTACAAACCCAAGGATCACCAGCACGGTGTGCTGACACACCACGCAATCCAAAAACAGACAACTTCAGATGCTATTTTCACCATTTCTATCCGCTTACTGTCGAATTTCTTTTGACCAAAATGTTTTTCTGGGTTGGGAGGGAGGGAGGTATTTCTCCTACACTGTCCAATCAACAAGCGCCCCTTTCAAATATTCATATTAATTATTCAACAATGCTTGAGCTGTGGGTCCCTTTAAAGCGGCCTTATTTAGCGCAGTTAGCGTACGGCTCAGACTGCGCTAAGCTGTCCAGTGCCGGTGGGTGGATATTGCATTTACTTACTCCAAATATATGGTAAAATAGGTTTCCAAACCAACCCTGTCAACTGCAGTAGCTTGTGTGAAGTGAGTGTACTCTAACCTACGTATATCACTGCTTTCTACTAACAGTTAACTGGGCTTTTTTGTTTGAAAAACCTGAAAACAAAAAGAACTGAAAGAGATTCCTCCTTTAAGTGCAAAAAAAAACACTTATTTTGCTGTCACAAAACTAATGGATGTTATTGTGGGGATTCTTTTTTTTGAGCAGCCTTTGATTATGTTAATTATCCCAGATGTTAACACCACTGATCTGCACTATTAAAAAACACACACACACACACACACACACACACACACACACACACACACACACACACACACACACACACAGAAGAGTCTGTTACACTGACAGGCACACACACACAGCGCTCACGCATGCAGCTGGGAAGTCTTCCTCTCGGGATGTGCTGTCTGAAAACAAACTGATGGTGTTTAGCTTCACACCTCCTCAGACACGTCCATGCACACTGCTCTGCTGAAAACCTGACTGTATGAAAAAAAAAAAAAAAAAAAGAACCTGACTGGTGGGCCCTGTGTCAATTGACGCCCACCTAGCAACATCTGCGCTGACACCAACTACCCCCGCACTTGACGCCGGAGCAGCACGTGTTCGAACACACGGCGACGCACGGACACCTAGGTGCTGCCGCGCATACTGACAACTACGTGCACACACGCTGCCTTGAACACGCGCAAAGGGTCATGGAGACCACATGATTACGGTTTAGCTATTTCAAGTAATTGAGGAGTTCATTTGCAGGTGTGTTATTTCACACAGTCACGGTGTTCAGAGCGTAACAGTTGGACCCGTGGACCCATCAACACACCTGCACATGTATTGTATGGACATATTTACACACCATGACAAAAACACACATTTATGAAGTGTTAAATTGATATTTCCTTATTGCATTACTCAATGCAGTGTGCTGACTGAACAATACTGGATTATTGAATCCCTTTGTTTGACTATTCCTCTTCATGCGACTACATACCCGTACCATTACCACAAACTCCCCAGCAACTACTACAAATTCCAACACTACTGCCCCTGCAACATTAAGCATGGACTTAATGAGGTTAGAACTGGATTGAAGCCAATGTGATGAGAGTAGCATAACACGGTAACTGTGCCGACTCATTATTCCAGCCTTCATTATATTTTATCTGCAGCATTACTCTCTGATCACATATTCAATTTGCAGTTACTGCAGCTGAGAATAATATTCCATTTCTCATATAAGTAAGTAGTGCAGTTACACAGTACTGTAGAGCACTGAAACAGATCCAGCATATACACTGAACATTCACATCAAATGTGCATCACGGCCAGCTATAAATATTGCTAAAAATCTGTTGTGGCAAATATACTTCCAGACTTGTACAAAGGAGGCTTAAGGGATAAGGACGAGACAAAGAAGAGGGCGATGATGCTTTTCAGTAATTCTACAAATTGCGGTGCTTTAAATCTTAATTTGAGCACTATTTAAACAGGTAGACAAAAAGCAAAAGAAAACAAAAAAACAAAAGAAAAGAAAAAATCATTTACAGAGACAGATACAATAACTGAAAAATCCCAACACAGTTCGAGGATTTATGGAAACAAAAATAATGAGAAGAAGCTGAAATTCAATAGAAGAAAGAGTAAAGCCAGAGCATCATTTTAGTGGGAGTCTTTTGCACCTCCTCTTCACTTTGCCATGCTTCTCTGTGCCACAATACAGTGACTTGAGAGGATCAAAGTGTTTGGCTAGGAAAGCGTAAGACTTTTGAACCGTAATGCTACTAAAGCCCAGGGAGGCATTAGCATTGTCTGCCTGTGGCACTGTTACTGCCTCCTTAGCTGCTCATAAAAGCACAGATGCAAAAAGAAACAAAAGTTCTAAGGGGCGCTAAAAAAACAAACAAAAAAAAAACAATCCCCACAAATTCACTTTTTAAGAGTGACTGATGAGTCGTTTTACCAATCGGAGCTCTTGTGAGAGTAATGTAGAAGGAAATGTTTTTGCAAACATTTTTTGCAAATGTTCAATCAAGTCTCTGACTGTGGTAAAAAATATAGTGACATTTCAAAGTGGTACCACTCAAATTAAATAAACAGCGGGTCATGCAAAGGTGACACTGAAGTCACTGGCTAAATGTCCCCATGCCAAAGCCTTTGTAAGCCTGAACACATTGAGCTGACCTCCAGCACAGAGATCCAGATCCACCAAGAGGCAGGGTGCCAGGTGTTGTCAACTGAAATACAAGCAGGTGATGGTGGCATAGATCCAAAGAAGCAAAAAATCCCCCAGCAGCGCAGCGCAGCACTGGGGGTTGAGAGTAATTTTTGTTCCTCTATACTGATACATTCTGACAGTTAGGAGGCACCGTATACACTATACAATGAAGGTGGCAACTGCACCAAACAAGGGTATCATACACCAGACTCTCTGTAGAGTTTTCTATGGAGATCCCGGACCTGGAAGCAATCACACCTGGGCATATATCCATTTCCATGCGGTTAGCAGTGACCTTTTAATCTGACTCACTGGATGTAGACAGTTGGGATAAAGCCTGTCAATTCCCTTTGCTACGAGAAACAGCCTCAGGTAGCTTTTCAGGTAGAAACTGGCAGATTTCAAAGACTATTTGGATTGTGCAGTAAGCCGCTTGGTTCCTTTAGTTGTGAAGTTCTACAAAGAATATGTTTGTATGTTTCCTGACATGACATTGTCATTTGGAATGATTTTCTTTTTCCTCTGGCAGTAGCATGCCACGCTTATTGACTTGACCAATGTCCAGATCTGTTTCAGATCTGTGGTTTTAATGAGTCCAGTGAGCTTCTCCGGATCCAAAGGATAGGCAACTTCGACCCTAGGGCATCGAACATCAGATCATATTTGTTTCACACAGCCCACCCACGGCTTTCACTGATTTTGTTTCCTCTTTGCGGGAACCAGTCATTTTAATGACAGCGTTTGCCTACCAATAACACAAATATTTCACTTGATGCTGCATTGCAAGGGCATGCCCGCTGCATGCTGGGCCCAGCGCTGTCCAAGGACATTGTGACTGGTTTAAAGAAATACAAAACAACCTACTTCCTTTTCCCACATAATAAACTGATAATGAGAACTGCCAGGCCATTGCTCCAGCTATGACACAGCACTGTGGAACCAGATCCGTCAATGCGAGACTGGTGACCTTTCAATATAATGCCAGCTGTCCATAATATAACCTGAATTTGACCGGCGATGGGCAAAAATAATGAAAAAGCTTCTATAAACCCTTTATCACTCTTATGTTTGATGTCAGAAAGAGGACAATTGCTAGTGCCGTCTTGCCGTGTGTCTTACATTGAAATCCATAATTCATAAATGCCAGGCTAATTGTTTTGCCTTCTAAATATCATGGTGCTTTCGTGTTAACAGGGACATAATGATATGACCTGTGGTATATATAGAGTGATCATGACTTGCAGATCTTCAAACCTCAAAGCTACTAATTATAATTTAGATGTGATTTGTTGTCAGTCAGGGGTCAAACCATTTTAATTGTCCCTGGAAGGTAGGACAGGATGTCAGTAGTGGATCATGGGTAAAATGGCCCTTATTGGATGAATCGCAACAAACTGGCATTTTGATGTTGTGTTCATTCCCACGTAAGGTCTGAGATCATTTGGGAAGCAGTCTTTCAATCCTTCGTAACCACTGAATGAAAAAGAAAGGAAAAGTAGCAGGGGGAAACATGATCGTTGTATACGGAAACTTTTAACACTGTTCTGTCTGGCGACACAAACAGATGGAACAGACAGGCGCGGATGTACAAAAGTGTGCACTCACACCCACACAAGGACAGATTTATGCCCTGACAATTTGATAGAACCCACCTAAACGGTTAGGAGTTAATATTGGTTAATTAATTCATTGAAAGCGTGCGGGGAGCGTTAAGCAGAGCTGAAGTGAACTGAGGTGTGCGACGGGAGATGAGGTGGTGGCGGTGGCAGCGGGGGCAGTAGGGTTGGTGAAGGGTTTAAACTGAAAGGGGAATGAGGGGAGTAATCCACTGAGTGCCCATAATGTAATGAGTCAGCCTCGCTTAATGGAGTCCATTTAAGGAGGAAGGAGGTATAGAAACTAGAAAGGGTGGCGTTAGTGGAGGTGCACGGGCGTGGCTGAAAGGAAAGCTGGGTTGGAAGACTGAAAGGTGGTTTGTGAAAAATATAAATCCCACTAACTTCATTACCAGCGGACCAGACGAGCCAGCTCTCAGAAGCCTTTTAATGTGAATACATGACTAGAACTTTGTGCAGTAAGCTCAACTGTAATGCTGCACTACATCATGAAAGAGTGTTACTCTAAAGCTTGAGGCTGCAAATAACGCTATTTTTCTTTATCTAAAACAGAGATGGTGTTAATGCTTTCAGAGTGGCTTTATCTTAGGCCTGTGGTGCAGGGTAATTCCTGAACTGCCAAGCTGAGTTTGCCTGGACCATTTCTATTTGACTTTGAAATCTATGCTGGCTCGCACGCACGCACACATGCACCTCCCTCCGCCAGCATATATCTGCATTTAATTGACACAGTCGGCCGTCTTTTTTTAAAATCTCTGTCCTAAATTCTCTTGTTACCTCAAATATGGTTTCCCTTTTCAGAATTTCTTTATGTGATAAGGGTAAAAAAAAAAACAGCTACAAGGATATTTGAGACACATTTTTCAAAGTTGCTCGTACCACTGACTCTTATTGTTAAGTCTTCCTTTTGGATACAATTTGACAGATTTTAGTACTTTGGCGAAATAAAAATGGAATCCAACTTGCTTTCACTGTATAGAATGGTAGCACCAACCTATAACCACTACTATCTGCTAAAAGCTGGATACCACTAGGAGTAAGAAGGAAATATGTGCGATATGGTATGTAAATGACATTTTTCTTCCAAGCCCTGGCTGAGATCTTGTTCTCAAGATCCGGTCCCAATCACGAGTGAAGGTTAAAAATAAAATGTCAAGGACGAGCATGCGATATAGTGCAGTTGTGACACTTGCTCTGCTTCCTCAAGAGTCTGCGGCTGTATTATTTATGTCTCCCGTGTTGGTGTCATAACTGTAGTTGCCGAGTGTTCCTTGTCGCCCGCGCACACACATCCGATGGGCTGTCTCTCTGCCAGGCTGTGGTGTTTAATCCAGGTCAGCTGCCACCTTACCCCGCTGTTTTCACGGCCTGTTAGAAATCTTTTAATTGGCGAATAAGTGTTGTGACAGAGTGTTACAAGAGTCTCATCTGTTTGTTTGGCACCGTTTTAATGTCTGTGGAGGGGGACGCAAAGCCAGACACATGGACCAGATGTGATGAGTTCTCCTGGCTATGACACGAGTGACATAGCAGCAGAGAGAGTGAGAGAGAGCATGGGATTATGCTCCAGCTCTTGTACAAAAGGTTGAGGTTTGTGTGAAATTCACACCTATCTACACATGCATACGTGCCTCAGTTTTTTCTGCCAGTCACGATGAGCATTACGGTACATGTCGTGGGCGGGAAGAGACCTGAGACTTCTACACAACATGTAGAAGCACGTATTTCAAAGAATCTTTGCACCAATTCGGCTTTTGGGCAAGTGGGGGCTCAGGTGGTCACCATATGAGGATGATTACGGCTAGCCAAACTAACCGAGCCGTGGGCTCAGAGTAACACAAATTCTGTTAAAAATGTAATTTCTCCACATTTCTGAGTGCACTGGGAAAATTAAGCATCGTTTCATTCAAACGAGTAATCAGGGCAGTATTTCTGGAAAGACGTGTTGCACGTTTTTAATGCTTTGAATGCCACAAATGGATTTTTGGCTCGCATCCGTCCATTTAGGGTCAAAAAGCAGTCGATATCCAAACGACTTGATTCACAAAAACATCAGCATGGCCAGAAAATCCTTTAAATTTTAGGGTTATTATACATAGACATACACAGCTCGATGTGAACCTTATGGCTATTTTGGTTTTAATCTTGTTTCCTTTTTGTTCCCTCCTTTCTTTCACCCTTCTTCAATCCTTGTGTCTCCTACCACACTCTCATCCCCTGCCTCGCCCTGTTTGTCTGTCTGCCTCCCTCCTTGCTCTCTGTCCTCTCAAACAGGTCCCTCACCAGATGGGTGCCCTGACCTTCTACCGCTATGAACAGCCGATTGTTGACTACTGCCAGGCCCATCAACCCCTGCGGCTCAACATGGGCTATGAAGGACCCCCACAGGGCCTGGAAGGCCTGGAGGACCTGGGGCCATGCGATAGGGGCACTATACAGACAGTGGCGCTGCCTGCCGTGCCCTCTGCCGTCAGCATGGGCGCCCCTGTACCAGGGCCTCGCTCTCCTCCACCACCCCTAAGACCACCGACCGAAGGTCCCAGCAGCGGCCCCTTTCCTCCCGCTGAGCGCACCGGCACACTCAAATTTGGACGCTAGCGAGCCTCGGTTGTTTGAAGCGGGGGCAAGGGTCTCTGATTCGCCGTGACTTTGAAATGAAGGGGCAGGCGAGCTGGTTACTCAGTGGGGCCTTGTTTTTACAACATGAATACATGAACTGGAGGATGAAATTTTCAAATTATGCCTGGAGGGATTTGACAACACACAGTCTCACCAGTGTACAGTAGGGTGAGACACACCTTGCTGACCATTTTGTTTTTCTTTTCCAAAGCACCTCACAGAAAAAAAAAACAAAAACAAAAAAACAAAACAAAAAAAAAAAAAAAAAAAAACATTACCAACCGACTCATGGGACGTAATTCAGCATATGACAAAAACTATTACCTTGTTTCCAAATCTGGTCTGGGGCACCTTTTCGCAGCGAGCTGAGTCAAAAGGGAAAGTGCAATAAACACAAGTTCTGGATCACAAACCGTGGGAGCAGTAACATAAGAGATCTAAGAGATGGAGGTAGACATCACGTGCCAAGCAGGAGGCTTCTTACTGTGATTATTATTCACATTTCTACTCATCTGTTGTCAGCAAAGGGTGAACATACAGTATATTATTTCATAAAGAGGAACAATTACACATGGATTCTTTTGTTTCTTTAGATGTTGTACTTAATTCCATTAATGTGCATGTTAAACCAAAGAGTTTACTAATATTTTTCTTTAATGCACATAAGCTATTTTATGTAAGTGGATTTTTTTTCTTTTTCTTTTTTTTTTTTTAAAAATGTCAGCTGTTGCTACTAAACTAGCCTCTGCCAGCTCACATTTACAATTACCATCAAACGCGATGGTATTTTCATATGAACTGGGACTTTCCTCACAGATTAGCAAAGTACTCAAGCGTTACCTACAAGGGGGGTAATATAACTGAAATTTTAAAGGAGATATGCATCATAATATAATGTATCTAGCCTGATCCTCCCAACATCAGGTCAGTTGTTGTCCATGATCTTAGTTATACTATGAACAACATGACAGTGGCATAAACAGAGTGCTCCATGAATTTCTGAAACAGACAGAGGCCCCTTTAAACGGCAGAACAAGAAAGTACTGTATAACATTATATCCCAGCTGTATGATTCACTATGCTTTAAAAGGGGGAAATTATGGGGAATTCATGTGAAAATAAGTACATTTGAATGAAAAGTGTTGTACATATTACCGAAGAGGTCTACTTTACTGAAGGTCAAACCACTCTCACTGCCCCAAACGGTCATTTGAAGCATGGTCGAGTCAATGTTTGACTTTCATCTCACTGGACTATTTGAAGAGCACCATGTTGCTGGGTTGGCAAAGCTCAAGCCATGTGCTGCTGTCTCCCCCACAGCTACAGAGAACAACGGTGCCTAGTGGGGACATGTCGAACCAGCACGTTGACTCCTCTTCGACCTGCATATGATCCCATGGACTGTACTGGGAATATTGCCTGGCATCTCCTTCCCCACCCCCTCCGGAAAGTGTGCCTGCAGCACTGGACTTTATTGCACCCAGCAACACTTTGGCTACGGTGTTAAGCACTGCTACTTACTGACTCGTGGAGCTACTGAGGACTTCAGATAGGGCCCGCGATGGCCTGTCAAATATCATCTATGGCTAAATCCAAGCAGTGCACCAAGGTCAGTTTCTACATGTCAGTGGTCATGTATTCCGGGGAGTTGTGGAAGCTGTGCTCGGTCCTCCCGCAGAGCGACTGATTGGTCCACAGATGAAACTGCGATGGGGCCAAAATTCCCCCCACAAAAGTGGGCATATCCTCAAGATAAGAGAACTTTTTTTGGCTTTTTTGTTTTTTTTTGTTATCTTTCCGGCTTGAAACAAAAGACAGTTTTTTGAGTGTTCAAAGATGATGTCAAGACATTCTATAAGACTAATCAAAGGACAAAATCAAATAGAACTTATTTATCGTGTAAATAATGAGTCTTTAAAGAAGAAGAAGAAGAAAAAAAAATATGAACTTCACTTCTTCTGACACACAAACTGCTTGTGAACAGAAGAGAAGCCTTATTCACTTTCCAGTGGGAATATATTACCAAGATGACTCGGTGAGGAAGTTCCTACTGTAACGCTCTTGTTGTTTCAATGATAAATATTTTTCTATATGCTCCCATCACTACTCTGCCATTGAAACACAGATTATGTTACCGAGGTTATTTGTCAAACCCGATCATTTTACTTAATCACATAAAGAGAGGGGGGAGATTGGGAGCCCTGTTATTATGATATAGCCAACGTCAGGAGCCAAACCTCACAGAGATCCATATTTTCTGTTCTGAACTCAGACGTGTTCGAGAGCTCGTCTCGCAGGTGGCGTTTGCATGATTTGTTGTCAGTTACAGCCCCATCCGCTCCTCTCGTTCAAGTATTTCTGCCATTTCAAGGTCTGCTCGGGGAAGAAGAAGTAGCGGTGTGCTGTTCTTTATACCAAGAGTTAAACGTGTGGAGGGTTTCTTTTTGACGTGCCATTATTTTGTTAAGTGTTTTACCAAAAACCAGACCCAAAAACAACAAGTGACCCAAAAGTCTCCATTGTATCACAACTAAGAAGGGTTTGGTCCCCTTCATGTACAGAACATTGCATTGAAAAAAAAAAAGAACATAATAATAAGCAGTGGATTCGTTCAGTACAGTTGCTTAATAGTGCTGGTGGAGTTTACTTTGTAATAGCAGCTGTGCCAATGTCTTTATAATGGGAGCTCTCTCAATTCTATCCATGTATTGTCTTGCCTTGCTCTGTATCACCCCCTGATAACTCCTTGGCCTGAATTTCATGTCTGCCGCTCGGTGACTCGGGTGAACCTGTTTAATGATGTTCTATTTCTGTCCGCATGCTATTTCGGGAAACTATGCCCGGTTAGGGAGGAGCGCTGAACCGGAGACAAACAGTACTGGAGTCATTTCCTGTCTTGAGTGCCCTAGAACCAACAGCTAGCGCCATGGACGACTATGCGTTTTTTAAAAGGCATCTTTGTTTGCCGACCCATTCCGGCTCTTGCCTCACCTTAAAGTCCTCTGGCACAGTAGGCCGTTAAACAGAGAAAGAGTCTTGCGTTGGGCATCCACTCCAGGGACAGACTTTCCCTTTAATAGTCTCCTGCTAAAGCCCAGCATCCCATAGATGGTAATTACTTCAGGTTTCCAGAGCAATGATAACAGTTCAATTCAGCCTGAACACAAATCACAGCTACTTTGCCCTTCATGTGTAATTGGGAAATGATAATAAAGTCTCCGTATGTTCACAATTAAGTCAGTTACTAGTAATCTATTGATTTATCATGACTACCTCCCTGATGAGATCAGATGTGTTCAGCAGAATGTCTGAACCCTGCTGCCAGTAGTTATTTTGTCTTTTGTCCATTTCCTTTGCCATCAGAGAGCTGGAAGCACAAGCGCTGCATGCTAATGATGCATGTTCGAGCTGAACTTCAGGACCGTCTGCGCTAGCCCCGCAATGCCAACAGGCTTGATTTTCCCCCTCCACTATGTTTGTTTATGGTTTTGTATACCCCGTGATCCCCAACCACCCCTCCACACTCTTTGAGTTTGGGCTCAAGTACCCGCTGGGAACGTTTCTTCTCTTTTCTCCTATTTTGCTTTTTGCTTCGGGTGGGGTGAATAAAGGTCTGAAGAACTGCAGCGAAAACTTTCATATTTTAGTGTTTATGCTTAAAGGAAAAGCTAAATGTGCATCTCTTTGGAGAATAGGGGCAAGGAGACAGAGATGCTGTGCAACCGTAAAGGACAAATGGGTAGGCGCGAGGACATTTTAAATCTTAAAATGAAAGCTTTGTTAGAACCCTGTATGTCCCCGGCAACTTAATTTTCACTGTAAGAAATGACACACAGCTCAGCCAAGCTCTGGCTAACACAGATAGTCTGTAGAGTCACGTACGGCACACAGGTTAAACTGAAAACTTACTTGCATCTTCTGAACTGTATGTACTATGCATGCACTCATACAAATATACTCTTTATTTGAAACAAAATTATAGTTTGCACCCAGAATCCACTGTTGACTTGTCTTTAACTGCAGAAGCAATCATGCATAAATGCATTCACAGGCAAGAAAAAAAATATATACACACACCCGTTCCTTGATAAATGATTATAAAGTACTGCAGGTTTTGACACTGCCATCCATTCCAGTTCACCCAAGGCCATCTGTGACAGTTCAGTAGGTTCTAATCCATTACCTGATAAATAGATGTGAAGAATTAATTCCAAGCCAGACGTGGATTTGCAGCTTTTCTTCCCTTCGCTATACATCTGTGTCTCTCCAGCAGGCAGCGCCCGGGGAAAGCCCTTGCAGTCATGACTCCTTCATACCAGTCAGCACATATGGGTAAGGATGGGCTTAGTAGAAAAAGCTCTTCATCTGCCACTTTCCAATTTGAGTTTAGTGCGTCATCAGTGCGTGCACTGACTGAAAATGGTAAGAATTAATGCCACTGTCGTGCTAAAGAGAGACTGGAAGCATTGCTAGTGAGTTATTGTAGCTAACCCGCATGTACCCAGGTGGCCCCCGTGCGTAAGTGTGTGTGCGCCCGCGCATCTATAGCAGTACCTACTCCTCTACCTCCTCTGAACCAATGTCACCATTACTGATGTTCAGGCCAGCCCAGTCCCCATTGATTGTTATTGTTCCATGCTGTTTCACATTAGCAGGAAGTCTTTAACCCCTGACCCGCATTGTCCTGACTCTGTTTTTCTGCCATTGCTCATGTCAGAGGGGACACAGTGAGAGAACGCGTGATCATTAACCTCTGTCAGGGAAACACACTTTTTCGTTTGTCTGACCAAGCCCGTTTACGGCCCTAATTGGATTTAATGTGAGCACCGAAGAAAGGAAGGGTTTTATGTAAATGGGGCCGCGTTCGTCTCCTGCTGATGACTCGGAGAGCGCGGCGATGGAGGAATCAGAGGGAAACAGACAGAAAGCAATATCTGAATTAGCCTTTGTTCAAAGCACAGGCTCAAGCACTTCCCCTACATTTTCTGTTGCCGCCTCTTTTTGTTATTTTTTTATTTATTTTTATTTTTTTTTAAAGCTTTCCACACATAAACCACGGGATCCCCGCTGTCTCCTTCTCATCAACTACTGTACCTGCAGAGAGCACCATTTTTCTGTAGGGTGTAAATATGCGCTGCATTGTTTTCTTTGGTAGTTGGTTTGTTGTTGATTTTTTTTAATTTTATTTTCTTATTTGGGTTATTTTTACTGTATTCAGACCTAAAGCATTTTTGTGGAGACCTGGTCCAAGCGCAAAAATATGGCTCTTCTTTGAGTATATTATTGTCAGAAAATGTTTTGTAAAAATTTTGATGATGATATCAGAAATAAACATCTAAAGATGGGAGTTTTTAGTGTCCTGTTCATTTTAAAATATCTCAGAAAACTGAAGCTACGAGAAATTCTCTGCGAGTTTACTGCAACCTGAACACACGCAACTGCCGAACGAAGCCTACGCTAGCAAAATAAACATAATAATAAACAAACAATGCAGCTCTGTCTCAGATTAAAAAATAAAAATAATAATACAATTCTCATATCTAACATCTCTCGCATGGTGAATTTACTGTCTTTAGGCGCATGGAAAAACACTCTCCAGCTGCGGAAACAATGTCAACTAATGGAACAACAACAGAACTGAACATAAAACAACAACAGCTCAGCAAATGTTACCCACTCCATTACAATATTGTTCGTGAGGTTGCAGTAAAAGGTTCTCTAATTATAAGAGGGCACTAACCAGCATGCGAACACAGTAACGATGGAACTGCAGCAGTCCAATGTTTTTCTAGAGACGACATTCTCCTCTGGTTCGGCCAAAAATAAAATAGAATATATATATATTAAACAAAATAATAGAATCAGGATTTGCTGATCATTCATCCTGAAAATACTGCTGTTAAAATAAATGTCTCATCAGGTCAGTTGTAGTTGTTCCTGTTCCCTCTGCAGGATTTTACAAGAACTTTTTTTTTGTTATGTTTTATAGGAAATCCATAGTGCTCATTTCAAAGCATTTTTTGCCTGCTAGCATCCTTGCCATCTGTGATTTCCCCAAGAAAACAGTGCCAAAATGTCAGTAATGGTAAGATGTCCACAGAAAAAAGAAATATACACGCACACACACACACACACACACACTTTCTGCTGGACTGCACTGTAACCGACAAGTCGCAACGATCACTCACCCAAACAAATTCACAGTAATGAGTGTAATCTAGACCTTTCACCACCTGCGGGACTGCAATCACAAGGTTCAAAGAAAGAGGACGAAATCACACTGCAACAGGCCTTGACAGCCTGTGGTTAGCCTGACTGGGGTTTCCTCAAAATAGCAACACCATTGACAAAGAGCACCAAAAAGAACAAGGAAACACAGGCCACAGTGTGTCTAACATTGTGGCCTTTGATCACTGTGACAATACCAGTGGGTGAGGAGATTGCCGTCATCCATTGTGCTCAATACGCTGGTGTTTTTTGATAACATGTTGAGACGGTGCTTCGGGCTCATCAGTGGTCTGCTTACCGGAAACACGGCTTTGCTGTTAGTCCCATGCGTGCTTTTCACCGAGCTTAAGGAACTAAGCAGTTTAGCCAGAGAAGGCACTCGTTTGACATATGCAACTCCTTAACACACCCAGTAAAAGTGGGAGGAATACTGAGCAAAAAATGTTCTTATATTAACAGCGCATATGGATGGTGCCGGAATTATTCTAAAGTTTAAATTTATGCGCCGCTGGATCAAGAACGTAACTAGGACAGTCAGCAAACAGGGGAGCGATGAGTCACAGGTTCACATCCCACTGTGTTCCTGACTTAGGTGCCCCGGGCAAGCATCTAGCATCCCCAGGTACTACGCAATTGGCAGCTCAGTGCTCTGAGTGTATACCTTACTGTGTAAATGAATGGATGGGTCCAGTGTAAAGAAACAATTTTCCCATGAGGGATCAAAAAAAGATTAATTCTACTTATAAAAAGTTTGGTATGCAAATTGCCCGCATCACATTTCCAGAAACAAGGCTGCCGCAAGTAACCTCCGCTTGAACCTTAACCACGCTAGATAATACAGTGTTGTTACTTGCAAGCTGCATGTTGAACTCTAATGGCAGCCTGACACCGCTTTTAAGTCTTAAAAGTCACAACGCAGGAAAAACAACTTCCCAGCTTGGGACTTTAGGCATGCCATGGAGCAAACAGCAATTGCGCCGTCGTCATTGCACCTAGCGGGATCATTCTCAAATATCACACAGCAAATCATGCAGCTGTACGGTCTAATGGAATCGAAACAGCATGCCACTGCCAGCTTTTCACATGTCAGTTTAGGCAGTTAAATGACACCTGGGATGGTTTAAGGCTACAAACAGGGGTTGGCGTTCCTTCAGCCAGATTACACCATGTGTAATAACATGCAATAAACTAAACCAAACTAAAGTTTTACGGTGTACGTCTTACATGCAAGAGGTTTCCATGCTGGTTTGTGACTTAAGCACAGAAGTGGACTTCAACTCCCAAGGTGCTTAATGTGCACTGCTGACCATACTTTATTTCCCCCCCTTTTTTTGTTGTGGCTACAGATCTGCACAGTCATGAGTTTGATATGATAAATTATTCAGTTTGTAACCCTAATGATGTGCTTCATTTGACTAAGTAAGCGAATCCATAATATTTTCTGAATACACCCAAACTTGACATGCTCATCTTGACATACACTTTACAGAGCAACTAAACATTATCTGAAAGTCTTGTTTTTGCTGACCTACAGGAGTCTTCGCCTTTTCTGTTTTGTGTTACTGCAGCTGGAATACACCTCGACATCAATACAAACAAAAAAAAGGTACTTCTTGGAGCAAAATTCAGTCAGCATTGACATAAAAATTGCAGTAAACCCCATTGCATTGCCAATGGCCGTCCTGTAAATATGGCTCTCCTTCAACTGAAGTGCTGAGTGAGCCACCAAAATAATAAACAGGACAAAGAAACTCTAAACAAATAAAAATTCAAAGACAGCTACCAGATAACCTATGTTTTATTTTACCAACTTTTAGGAGATGGGGATGGCGTACTAACAAGCAGGAAGCAAAACTTGACGGGTGCAGCCGACTTGTTGGGGGTGAACCAAATACCCATGGCAAAGGGAGAACCGTGAGTGTCACAGAGATGAGAGATCTGTTTGCTTCAGCCTCCTGTCACTACAGATGCACACATCACGCCGTCACCGCCTTGGGGGAACATGACAGGCCCGCTCCCAGTCCAGCTCACGGCGGTTTTCAGGACTTGAGGTCTTGCTATCTTTTACTTTTCTCCTCCAGTGATCACACCCCCTCTGGAGTAAAGTCAACGCAAGCATAAGGCAATTATACTGTATTTATCCATAGGACATTAAAAGGTGACCATTAGTAAAGGTCCTGTGTAATTAACAAGAGTTTCTTTGATAAAGAAGGCAATTCAGCAGATGTTATTGTGACCTGTGTGTGCTTTATTGTCTTAAAATATACTCGTTTTCTGTGTGTTTCATATGAACAGAAAATGCTGTGATCAGCATCATATCAAAATACACCAATTTGCTGTGCTTTGGAAGGGCACCAGCTTTTCCTCAGCAAAGGCACACCTTATCTGAAAGGTTAAAAAAAGGTCTGGCATGGCTGAAGGGTCAGCCTCTTTCAGCTGATTGCACACACCCCACCTTGTCTCAGTCTGTGTGACAAGGCCTGTGGCTTGTGGTTGATTGCAGGACTGGAGGCTTGGTAAGTATGCAGTCCCTGATTCTCAGTGACCTTTGGTGTAATGGTGGTGTGGGGCTGAAAACTCTCCACTGGAGGAGAGTGGAGACTGTTTGAGACACTCTAGGATGGTGACATAACACACGCAAAACCCTGAGATACAATCTTATACACCCACACGCTCCTTTTACCTCTCTCAACCTGCCCCCTCTCTTAAAAGCAGGCAAAGATTTCTATGGCATATTTAGGCCTATGTCCACTATAAGTGATGGAGCTCCCAGGGGACATAAAAGGTCTTCTCCTCATACAACCTACACCAGCTTTTCCATTTCCCACCACAGTCGGTACCCAGCTGGAGGAAAATGTATCCACAATGGCTGCCTTCCATGGATGGTCAAATAGAGCTCTTTTCTTGTTCCCTTTGGCATTTTCTTTTCGCACATTGTACCATGTCTGACCTGGAATGACCAGTCTCCGTTTAAAAACAGAATTAACATGTAACCTTTCTCACTATTTTTGCGCTGTAACGCAATCTTCGTTTCAGTGGTTAATGGTGTAAATGTGTCTCTTTTTAGATGTTTTGACAATTAACAATTGAGCGTAACTGGAACTGATAGTCCAGAAAAAAAAAAACTGAAAAGGCAGCAAAAATTCAGATGACTGTAAAAGCCATAGACAGTATAAAGGTGGATGGCGGAACAGCTCCTAGAAAGAGAAGCCGAAGCAGGTGTCAAGGATGGTTTCAGTCATTTTAGGTCAGGGGTGTCAAACTCATTTTAGTTTGTGGGCCACATACAAGCCAATATAATCTCAAGCGAGCCGGACCAGTAATATAACAGCATAATCTATAAATAATGAGACTTCAGATATTTTCTTTGTTTATTTAGAGCAAAGAATTAATTAAGATCAAGTTAAGATTTAACTATCCTTTAAATGCAATTTTTTAAGAAAATAAGTGCAACCTGGACACCTTCCTGCTGATTAGTCCTGATTAGTCTCAGTGTTATGTTCTGTCCATTTCTCTTACAGTGCACACATTATGAATATCGGTGAAATGTTGCAGTCAATGTAATTTTCTCACCTCACTTCAATTCATGCTTTGGGCCAGATTAGACCCTCTGATGGGGTCGCCCACAGTTCATATGTTTGACACTTGTATTTTAGATTGTTAATACAAGCATCATGAAGACCATGGAGCGGCTCTAGGTCCCTAGGTCCGCCACACCCTAGACCCATTGCAGTTTGCACACCAGGAGAAGGTGAGGGTGGAGGACACCACGCTGTACCTGCTCCATCAGACTCTCTCACACTTGAAAAGGAACAAAAACAAAAACAAAATATGATCCTCAGCATTCCCCTTGTCCATCACATTCGAGACCACATCCAAGAGTTCCAGGTCACATGAGTGGAGGTGGTCCAGACCTATAATAGCCTAGGTCTACAGTTGGATCACAAACTGAACCGGTCAGCTGACATAGACTCCGTGTACAAAAAGGTCAGAGTCGTCGTTAAGGTCGTTTAATATCTGCCAGAAGCTGCTGGACAAGTTCTACCTACTGTTGTTGCCAGTGCCCTCTTCTATGCTGTGGTGTGCTGGGAAGGCAGCACTAGGAAGAAGGACACATCACAGCTGGACAAAGTGATACAGAAGGTGGGCTCTGTGGTAGGGGCAGAGCTGGAGTCCCTGACATCACTGGCAGATGAAAGGACCTTGAACAAAATCCAGTTCATCGTGAACAATGTCCACCACCCACTACATGACACCATATTCAGGCAGAGAAGGTTGTTCAGGGCCAGGCTGCTGTCTCTGTCCTGCTCTATGGACAGGGTGAGGAGATTATCCCTCGGACCATACAATTATACAACACCTCCATGTGAGGAATCAACTGTATTGTGGTCATACTCATGTCGTTCTCACCCTAGCATCTGTGCCATTTTCAAGCTAGTGGAACCAAAGATCTCAAAGAACCCTCAGATATATTAACTGTACACATTGAAGTTAATGTTAAAATAATATGACATGTCAGGGAAAACACTGAGCTTGACATCTTGGCTTTAAGCAAGGCGCGATTCCTTAACGTGCACATTTTACGCTGAAAAGAGGACCCTCATAAACCTGTCGCTCTTTGTGAGGATCTGTTTGTCTCAATACCATGTGGAACAGTAGCTATACTGGGCGTGTGTAGTGTAGTTATGTCACATTTAGGTTATGTTTGTCCAGCCCCCATGCAACCCTCTAGAGGACAAGCGGTATAAGGAAAGGAACGACCATAAAAAAAAATCCAAGATTGTTTTCATCACACACACACACACACACACGGTGACTTACTGTGCAAATTGGATATTTCACCTGAGGTTTGAATTTTTCTCTGGCAGGCTGTCTTGTTATTTTTTTATCTGCTTTAAACTCAATTAGAGAGACTTGTACAATTCTTGAATAAAGATTCCAAAAAAACCAAAAAAAAAACAAAAAGAGACTCCCATGGCATAGCACACACACACACACACACACACAAATACAGGACATGTATTAGCTGAAAATATACTGGTGGGAGGGCTACAGTAAAACCCTCCACTGGGTAGGAATCATGCTATAATGATATTCCGTTCAGTACTCCAACAAAGCAGAGTGGAGCAGAACAAAGAACAGACAGGCTCCTATAGCTAGAAGAACATGGTAGCGAGTGATTTCAATGGAGCAACAAAACAGCAGGAGATTTTGATTATGCAATGGAAACACATGCTACATTTTCCAAGTGAAAGTGAAAGTACTTGGTTCTCATGCGAGCTAAACTGGTATTCAAGGTTGAATTGATGGAAGAATAAACTGAGCTTTAACCATAATATCCTGAAGACATTTTCATCCCCCGCATCTAAACCTTAATCACATTCAGTACCTGCTTACATAAGGTGATACTGAATGCATAACAAGGAAAATAAATAAAATCATAGGTCCAACTGGTAACACTTTGTCATATAACTGTTCAGCACTAAATCCAGCGACAGATTGTTGTTCATTTGTTTTTCAGTATGACATAGAAAAAGACAGAAGCCTTGTGCAGTGCAAGAATACAGTCAGCTACCAGAATGGAGTGAAGTCTGCACATTTAAATGTGTTGCACCGTGTGCTCCGTTTGGTTAACATCTGCTTCCCCATGGAGGAGATGGTGGGATGCATTAAACGGTAAATGATCCGCACTTAAATAGATCTTCTCTACCTTAGCAGTACTCAAAGCTTTGCTATGTTTCTCATTTACACACCAATGGTAGAAGTTGCCATGGGGATCACTACCTGCACACAACCAAAGGATTAATTCTTCAATTATCCAATTTGGAACCATTCTGTTCAGCACATTGATCCATATTAAACTTAAACAGACCTAACCATTACAGGAGATGGAAGTCATACATCCACTTGCTATTGTTGCCATTAGTGGGTGGAGTCAAGCCCGGATACTGTGTTCAGAAAGGCACAAATACATTTTTTTTTTTAAATTTATTTCGAACAAATAAAAAAGCTCTGACTGGACTAAACATGACTTAACTGCATCACTATTTTTGTTATATTACATTAGCACTGAGACATCTGCAGTCAGATTCTCTTATGCTAGCATTTGTCTGTTAGCTTTGTAATTCATATTACTGTCTATTGATAATGGTAAATGTTTTTTTTTTTTTATATAGCGCTTTTCTTCCCATTGGTACTCAACGTGCTTTACAGTCAAAGGCACATATACCCATTCGCTCACACAAGCATTATATATATGGATGTATATAATTATGGATGTATATTGCATATACATCCACATCCATCAATTGTTATAATAGCTAATTAAAGAATTTATTTTTACACTTACATATCCTAAATTAGAACTGTAACTAAAGGGGGGGGAAATAGTTTTTTTAAACATTTTTTCCCCTCAACAAACACAAATACTGAGATGCTTTGCATACCCCTAGTTGCCATATAATGGGATTCATTGTGAAATAAAGTATCTGGCTACACTTTATATTTCTCAGCTATGCTGCCATTCCCATTTCTTGACCTCTAACCCAGTCTGTCTGAACACACTGAACACTAAAGAAGAAATGAGAATGGCAAGCGGCCGTCTCATTTGAATTGGTTGACTGCCAAATATGCGAGTCTATTGGCGTGTGTTGTTGCTTATCTACTGTTTCTATAAAGCACTCTGAAATCAATCTATTTGTTAAAAGCTATCTTTAGGGGACTTGACTTGCATGGAGATAGTATAATGATAAAAAGGGTTCCATGTACAGTATGGAGAGGAGCGGACATAATCTTAAACATGACAGAGTAAGATGTGGGTTTTTTGATAAATCTATGACCTTGGTGTAAGACAAAGTTGTCTGAAGCCCCAGGAGATGGATGAATATTTTAGAGCTACAATTCTGGGGTTAGATGGGTCCTCATTGTTACTATTTAATGAATGATCTATCTAATGCTTGTATTCAAATTTCTGTTTTATCCTTGGCATTACGTGCCACAGGATGTGTGGGTTAGATTTTCCGAGGTCTGAGTCAGTCTTTTCAGAGACAAGAGGTGTACAAGTGATTTTATGTGAGCGATGTGAATGTGAATTATGAGAGTTTAATTATCCATATCCGTGGTGCCACAACAATGTAGGTAAAAGAGCAGTTTTCAAACATTAACACTTTGAATTGGGGAAATGAATTGGGGATATGGTGTGAACAACAGTTGCACAAGTAAATGTTTTCTTCTCAGCTTCAAAAGGTGTTATTCTTCTGTAAACCAGTCACACAAAATGTAATACATAGATTCCAGTGTTTTGTTGACCCATTCCTCTAGCTTGACCTCTTCCCACCGCTGATAATCGAGCTCTGCTTTATCTCAAATGTTGCCTAATTTCCTTCTTTGCTTGCGACATGATAATTCTAAGGAAGTCGGTCATTAAGCACGTGCCATTTTTTAGCGTTTGCTGAAATTACAATTTCTATCATTTGTTGCAGAGAGACAGTGTCATTTTTCTACCGTTAGGATGAGCAATTATCTAGCTGGGGTTTAGGGGTGGCCACAAAATGAACCGTAATTAATTTCAATGTTTTGTTGACCCATCTCACCGCCATAACCTATGCCTTCATAAACAGCGTCAGCCCATTTCCACCTCCCATCATAATGTGGTATTCGAGACCTTTTTTATTTCAACCTAAACATGTCATTTTGTTTATGAAACGCTGAAAGGCCTGTTTCAGTTATTCTCCTCTGGATGCTATACTCTTTAACCAGTGGTTCAGGGTAGCGAGAAACTGCTTCATTCTCTTGTGTTTGGAGTTTAATGCGAGAGTGGATACCAAACCTCCACTGATCTGCAAAAAACACAACCTGAGCTTGGCAAGTCTGCACTCCCATGCACAAGCAGATTGATTTGCAGTCACAATATTAACAAATATGCACATGTGCAAAACGGTGGGGGTGCTGGTGGAACCGATGAAATGGCATTGTTTGTGCATCATTTTCCTTCATCATAAGCCCAGTATGTTTATTTGTTGGTAGTTTTCTCATTCCTGGAAGAGTAATATCTATTGGAATAATGTGTACTGTAGCATTGTGTGAGGCATTCAGAAGCATAATGTGATAAATACTGAATATTGAATAGCAGCAAACCACCCACTAGACCAGGAAAGCCTTATTTATGCCAGGTTTACCATTTCATTTGTACTATAGACACCATCACACAATCTTAATGCTTTTCCAAAGGAGCGATGAAGATAGATACGTTGCATAAAAGCAGGTATAAAAAAAAAAAAAAACACACAGACAGCACTGCAGTGTTGAATAGTAATCAAGCTGAAACACAGAGCACTGAGCCCGATTATGAACATGTACTGTACGTAAATCTTTTCAGTCTCATTTTCCTCTGTACATGTTGTTAAATTCAAAATCTTGTTCTGCGGCATGCGGTACTGTGGGGTGAATTGATTTACTTGGTGGTTTTTCATTTCCTTCCTCCGTCCATAGTTGTTTCCCCCCCCGCCCCCACCCCTTTTTCCTGTGTTAAGAGTAGATAGACTTATAAAATGGCATTTAGGCAGGGTAATGACAGACATCTTGGACTCAGCCACCAGCCAAATAGTAGAGTGCAGGGCTGTAACAGGCCACTAATTTATCTGCATTAGAAATTTATCAAGGCGCATTGGTCTCTGCAGGGTAGGGACTGTGCATGGTGGGGGACTAATGGCCAGATGGGAGAAAATCGTCAAAGACCATGAGGAAACTGCATAGCCACTGACCTCTGGCCTCTTTCAGAGCTGTCATTTTTCACTTGTATAATGGAAACTTGCCTGATATTGAAGCTCAGCAGTGTGAATGGCATAGAGGGGAGAGAAACGGTGGACTAAGTTGTTTAAGACACACATTTCATCTTTCCTTTTGGTAGACAATTAAAATTGTGTTAAAAATTTTCCCTCTTGCATTCGAGCTTCAAACTCAGGGTTCATTATTGATGAACATATTTATCATCTAAAGGTTTAAAAATGTAATTGTAATAAGTCAAAGCAAAAGCAATTGAGTGCATCTGGCAGCAGTCTCTTCCTCATTTGTGGTCATCTTCAAGGGCAGAAAAGAATTCAAATCCCATATCGTCCTAAATCTGTCTATGTCAACAAAGCTTCAGAGTGCTCTTCTTCTTTCTAGTCATAAAAAAAAAAAAAAAAAAAAAAAAAACTCTGTTCTCTCAAAATGTATGAGCTCGGTGCAGGAAATAGACCCAACTTCAATTGAGAAGACACAGAAAAACTTTGCCTTTGAAAGTTTGTGCCATGTTATTTTTGGTAAAGCCCTTGTTTGCATCAAGGCTGCTTCTTCTTCTAAAGCACTGAATCATGCCTCCGGAGAGTAACAAGTTGAAATCATCACTTCGCCATTTAAGCAGTTGCAAGGCTCAAGCTGAACACGGTTATCAAACACACAGAGAAAGACAGGGAGGCTCGTTTTTGGACAGCCCGACTTGCAAAGAGCTCAAGATCTGAGATGTATTTAAAAATGCATGCACGATTTCCACACAAGTCCTCAGAAGTGGAAGTAAATCACATCTTAATATATCTCACTCCCACGAGAGACGAACTTGATTAACAAGCCTTTGTTTTTTAGATGTTTTAATTACTTTAAATGCACGGTGTATAGAGCTGCTCAGTTTCACTGTCTATTAATGGAGTTTAATTGCACGTCTACTGCTACATTTACCGAAATGATGCTTGAACCAGGAAGTGTAATCTATCCAAATCCATTTCCATTTCCTGAATACAACAGCAACTGCCATATAAAAAGAACACTGTTGGCATTATGATCATCTCTTCGTTATTCTTATGTTTTATATTTATAGATTATGATTATACAGGGCCAAGCTGTCCTTGATGTATTAATCTGTTTCAACGCATTATTAATAATACAATAATATTGCCTCACCACTTGTGGCTATAAATCAAACTCTCATCTAATTCCATTAAATGTACAATAAGAGATCAAGCCTACAGAGACAGCAAATTAATTGGGAGTTTGGTTTGATGAACTCCAATCCAAGTTTTCAAAGTTTTTCATTATTCATACCAAGGTTGTGCTTTCAGAAAAGATAAATACATGGGTGCACAGCTATCAGGTTTTATATTACGCATAAAAGCTGCGAAAACAAATGTATTCTACAGTATTTACTATGGTTCTAAAGAGAGATTTCAAAAGCCAGAGAATTAAAAAAAAAAAAAAAAAAAAAAAAGTCAAATGGTTTTAGCTTGGCTTCAGGGTCTTTAAATTTTTAGTACAAAGCTCTCGGCATCTATGTACGTTTGTGCACCGCTTGCACGCAAGAAGCGAGTGGCATGTCAGAACAGATGCCGACACCCACTGCATATAATCCACATTTGGTGCACCCCCCCAATATAGAAGACCGTGTCAGACCTAAGAGTATCCCTGCAATCCACCATGATCTTGGTGCACAACACCAACAACAACATAATCAATTTAGTAACCACATAATACAAATCTACTTTATTATTTAGACAGTCAAGACAAATATTGAATATATTTAGTAAGGTTTAGCACATTTTTATTAAGAAAGTATTTAAAACACGCTATTGCAGATAGACACATTAAAGTTTCTTCTCCAACTTGATTTTATAAATATATAGTATATATAATCCACAGTTAGTCTGGTTGCATTTTTATTGCTTCATTATACATTTAGATGTTTGAGTTTAGTTTAACTGCTTCTTCAACAACATATTACAGCACAGTTGTGGGACAAGGACAAACAATATTTCACATCTCTACTGGCATCGTTTAAATTCGAGGTTCAAGTCGTGTTTATTGCCACTTCCACAATATGCATTTCCACAAGACAGACTTCACCACGCTTCCAGGCTCACAAGGTTCCTGACCATGAGTTAGTACAATGTACCACACAGGTGCAGCAGGTGCTTGACTACTTGCAAACTGCCTGCATTGTGTGCTTATAGGTATAGATGGCAGCTCCACAAAAAGCAAAGAAAATTAGTTATATCATTTAAATGTGAAAATCCTAACATAAGATGACACTGCGTTTCATTATGGGGGTCATTTTGGTGGCTTGGATGACAAAAGCCTGTGCCACCCATGCGGACTTTCCAGACTGCACTTCAAGAAACTTACGGGTGATGGCACGGACCACCTTTTCCATTTTTATATACAGCGAGTAATATCCCAAGCCCTCTTAACTACTGTATAGTCTTATTATTTCTAACCTTTGTAGACGCCAACGTTCAGCTACGATGACAGCGAGTGTGACATTTTGTCTAATGACGTCATATAATATACTTCAGCTAACCTGAGGCACACAGCACAAAGTTCTGTCTCTGCAATTTGCAGAGGAAAATGATTTGAAATATCTGGCAGGGTGAAAATTAGCACTTCACCAATATTCACAGCTGGAGATGAAGAGCACAGCCAGGCTGCTGCAGCCAGGCTAGGTTGTCTTGGACACCACATGCAAGAGCGAAACAGAGGAAGAAGGAAAGAGCAGAGACAGAATAGGAGGATTAGTAGGAGGATGAGGCTGACAAGAGAGGAGACAAACAAATGGCTCAACAGATTGACCATTGATGGAGTGTGATTCTGCCAAAATTCATAATCTTGCCATGACAGAGGGGGAAAGAGATTGATTTTGTAGTCAGTAACCTGTAGTTAGTGTCCCATTGTAATATTGCTATAAATGTCTCCCATGAGAAATGAATAAAAAGTAAAAACAAACAAAAAAATAAGACCACTGGAATTGCGAAAGATGATGCATTCTGAGCGCAGGATACCTGCTGCCTCTTAATTATAGGATCAGCGTTTTAATTACCGCCTGTAATCTGACAACAGAGTGACTGTCCTTTCTCTCATTACCTGAAGCGCCTGCGTTAACATAGACTTCACAGCGTCATCCGTTGTGAAAGTGTCAAATGAAAGCCAAGTCAATTTCCATCACCTGGGTAAACACTGGCTCCAACTTCAAACAGCAGTCGAGAGAAAACAGAGGAATGGTGACAGGAAGTGGCGGCGTTGAATGTGATTAAATTAATTTGCATTGGAGCAAGTGAGTTTCTTCTACGTATAGTTTTATTTTTGTATTCAAGAGAAGCAGATAAGAACATCTGAAAAGACACCTAACATAATAAAACCATAATTATCTTTGTCTTGTTGTCAAGGCATCCAAATAAACGTGTATTTTCCATTTGTCATTCTCCATACGGGCCATCCTTGAAGGTTTTCGCCAGCCTGCATTTGATTTACAATAGGAGCTCAACAGCAGGCCATTGTGTTTGAATTCCCTTGTTGAAAAGAAACTTTAGCGATAAAGCCGTTCCGGAGGCTTAATTGCGTTTTTACGTTTTTTTAAAAATGGAAACGTTTCATTTAACACTTGGCGAAATCAAATTGCAGAAGCTTAAAAAAGAAGAAAAAAAAGGCAGCAAATACAAACATTTTTTTTGATGATTCTATTGTTGAAGTGAAGAGACGCTGGGACTAGAAGCAATTATCTTTGACTGGAGCTGTCACACACATCATGTGCTGGGTACAACACCAATGGGACCACTTAAGAGGCAGCACTAGTGACACAAAACACTCGACTGAAAATCCCTGAAAACGCCAAACTTCTTTTTTTTTTTGGCATTCTGTGTGGCAGAGCAGCAGGAGGAGAACACCTGTTCCTACATTTGCTGCTACAGGCAGGAAGAGGCTCTAGGGATATACCTTTAGTAGAACTATGGTTGTAAATCTTATACAGAGCTAGTTGATTTTGGTGGGGGCCGTTCCTCGAATGTAGGTAGATTTAGCTAATTAGTGGCAGCCAGGTGTTAATTAGTCGAGGCGAGAGGGGATCGGTTTGGTTCCGATCCATACCGCTGTGTCTCACGGAGCTCCAGCTCTTTGATCTCCCCTGCAGGGCTGAATGCGCCACTGTGCTTGTCATTTCCAATTAGGATGTTAAACAGATATTCCTAAGATATCCCCCTTGTTACCCCTTCTCCTCCGCATCCCAGTCAGATGAGTGGAACAAGAAGAATGACAAATCGGCAGAGAGAATATTTTCTTTCTGTCATGTGTTCTCCTTTCAGCTGTCTGCCGGGGAAGCTGCAGTCCCGAACACAGAGCAACACCTGCTGGAGAGGACATGGGGAGAATACAAACACAGGAACAATTTGCTGTCAGCCTTTATTAAAAAAAAAAAAAAAAAAAAAAAAAAAAAAAAAAAAAAAAAGGATGAGATCACTTCTTGCCATCACAGTTTTTATTTCAGCGGCAAGAGAAAATTGTCTTCTCTCTGCCTGAGCTTTTACACTCACACTGAACGTTCCACTTGGCACACAATAAACACACAAGTTGTTGAGGACCATTAAATGCATCATCCAATCTCAATGTGTCACCAGTAGAAGTGAGAGGTAATTTAGGCCAATCAATCTCTACACTGAGCTAATTAGGTGGGGAGTTGTTGGCATGGCCATCAGAGGCACACATGTGTGCTCAAATTTGACTCCAGATGAAATACAGTGTGTACAGTCAACTGTTGCTGAACTTGCAGGGACAGGTGATGCATTTCAAAGACTGAAATACGTTGCCAAATCAACTAGTGTTGCATTAAGTTGTCACCAAGATCTTATATTGATGACGGGAGAGTTTGACCACTGCCCAAAGCCTCATCCAGCACATCCCAAAGATTCTCAATGGGGTTAAGGTCTGGACTTTGTGGTGGCCAATTCATGTGTGAAAATGATCTCTTATGTTCCCTGAATCCACTCTTTCACAATTTCAGCCTCATGAATCCTGGCATTGTCATCTTGGAATATGCCCATGCCATCAGGGAAGATAAATATCCACTGATGTAATAACGTGATCATTCAGTATATCCAGATAGTCAGCTGATCTCATTCTTTAGGTATAATGTTGCTGAACCTAGACCTGAGCAAGTGCAGCAGCCCCAGATCATAGCACTGACCCCACAGGCGTGAACAATAGACACTAGACATGATGGGTGCATCACTTCACCTGTTTCTCTTTTTACCCTGTTGCCCCATCACTCTGGAACAGGGTAAATCTGGACTCATCAGACCACATGACCTTCTTCCATTGCTCCAGAGTTCAATCTTTATGCTCCCTAGCAAATTGAAGCCTTTATTTCCAAGTTAGCTTCACTGATTAGTGGTTTTCTCAAGGCTACGCAGCTGTTCAGTCCCAATTCCTAGACTACTCACTAATAAACATTAGTTTTGAGTTCTGTTGTTTTTCTGCCATTTGACTTCAACATTTAAGTGATCGCCCGTGATAATCAGGAGCCATTTCTTCCTCGAAAATGATAGTTCCCCACTATCCTTTCAGTTTTTAATGCCAACCATTTGACCCTTCTCAAACAGAATAACATGTTTTCCACCACCATGGGATGAGTCTTTCCACATGATTGTTTAAGAAACGAGAAGCTGCTTACTGCAATCAGTTGGGGTTAAATAACTTGTTGCCAGCTGAAAGATAATCACCCATGCAGTAATTATCCAATAGGAGGCTTGTACCTATTTGCTTAGTTAAATCCAGATCCTTTTTTTTTTTTTTTTTGCCAGGCAGTGTATTTCCAAAACAAATTATCTTAACAGGCAGCCATGGATTAGACTTATTTTCATTCATTTCTACCAGATTAAAAGTTAGGAGGTTCACAGTTGTCAATAAGGGATGTCTATGAATGCACATAAAAATGCGTATTAGAAGTTTAAACTTCAAACACAGTTTACAAGAAAACTTCAGAGTACTTTTGTTTATATTCGGGTTACAACATTACCTCATGCTGCCTTATTGATCGCAACTCAACAGGGGTATGTTTAGTATGCAGAACGGCTCAAGACGTTTTGCTGAATGCCAATAGATATGAAAAGCCCGTCTGCAAGAGGAGCACAGCTACAGCTCACACATGTAAATATGTTGACGAGAGAAGTTGAGGCGACTAAAAATAAATTACCTGCATGTCTGGTCATGTCTCATCCCGACGTTGTTGTCAGACTAGCCAATTTAACGCCTTGATGTTTCTTTTTTGCAAACAATCGTCCTACTTAAGGCAGTCCCATGAGCCTGCCAAGGCGTTATCGTGTCTTGACATTTTATTCCGATTTATGAAAGAGGTGGCGCGCAGTGCAAAAATGCTTAGAAAATGGATTACAGACTGTCGAATCTTACTGGTGTCTAATTTGCATTTCTGCAGTGCCTCAAATATCTTGCAGCATTTGCTGCACTAGATCGTGTAAACACCTTTGTTTTGTATGATGAAAGGCAGGTGGTGGGAGGGGGTGGGGGGGTGAGGCATTTTCAGAACAGCATGCAAATACAGAATAATAGAGGATTAGAAGAGGCACATTTGCATATGAACAAACTCTTCACTTATGGGGAATGCTCTATGCTTGCAGTCTGCCGTGAACACTCAGATGAGTAACGTGTCCTGTGGAAGAGCACATGCAGAAAAGGCTCGTAGGTTTGTCTCCTCAGTCGGATCCAATTGATGGGCTTAAATAGAATTTGCCTGGATTTGGAACTATAGCATTTGGCTGCACAGACACAAATGACAGGTCATTTAACATGCCACTGTAATGTTGTGGGGCAATGTGGCAGTTGTTTGCCTGTGTAAATATGAACCCGAGCGCTCTCATTCTGAACTGTGAATTTGCGTGAACAATCCACAGAGGAAATGGACGATTAATTGGATGAGTGGCGCACACACACGGTGTGTTTGCACACTGAATGAGTTGGATGGAAGGACGGGCAATAGTGTGGAAGGGATCTTTGGCTATGGTAAGATGTACAGTTGCAGCTAAATGGCAGGCACATAAATGTATTTGTGTGGGCAGAGGGGGTTCCAAAAATACCAAAAAAAAAATAAAAAGAAATTGTAACCCTTAAAGGAAATAGATTAATCAGTTCACTGGATACATACCTAGTGAACTCAAGATGGAAAAGCCACCAGCTGGAAGTGAAAAACAAATAATGGAATTTTATGCTTTAAGGTGGTATTTTCCTACGGCCCCCATTTTGGTAAAACCTTTCATTCAATCTGGCCCGTTGAAGGCTTTCATCAATGTCTCTGCAGAAGCAATTATAAGAGGCACTTCTGCTGTAAACCCAAATCATCGCCATGCATATATTCCCAATAAATGTTGGATGGCAAGCAGCAATAGGTGGAAATTGAAAAAGCACGGCGCAGTTATGCTTCAAGGATTGGAACAGAGTCGTTTCATTCAATCAGACAAAAGCACACAGATGCTAATTGAAACAACCTGAATCACTGCACTAATGCTCCCAAAGAAATATTTGAAGCGGTGCTGCAATATTCTCACAGGAGACTGCTGTAAACACAGGCATTTTATACATTTTAAGACAGTATCTGCCTCACCATCTTTCTATCCCTCCCGCTCCCCCTCACTCAGCTATGTGATAGACTGACCTAGGGATATAAATGACATGAATTCCTATCTATCATTCCTCCTCCGTTCCCTCTCCCCTTCTTCCTCCCCTGTGCTGTGGAAATCAAAGACTGCTGAGCCAAGGGGAAAAAAGATTCCATCAATCTTCGCTTGTCCCTAACAGTCACGTTTACCTGACAAAGTTGCACAGCACTCTGTGAAATGCAGTTCCCTTCATGCCAAACCTTTGGCTTGTGCCCCTGAAATACTGTTTCTTTCTTTATATTAAATTCTGTTTAATGGGCTGCCTTGGTGTCTCAGCAGGCGTAATGTGAACTTGCAAGATCATGGAATCTGTCTCATGACCTTCGTCACATGTCTTCCTCTCTCTACTCCCGGCTTTATTTATTCAGGAAAGGTTTGCTGAGCATGCAGGCTTGCTTTCAACAATACCTTGCTTAACATTCATACGGTCACACACATTCACTCAGGGCTGCCCCGTGCTGATCCAGTCCCCACAGTTTTGCACCGGGCAGCTCTGACACTTTAAAGAGCCCCTCAGTGGTAGTTGCTGTATCAGTGTCTACAGTACCTGCATATCTTGTGTATCTCTTTATCTCCTAATTAAACTCAATGAAATCCTTGCGCTTGTTTGTAGTTATCCGTTGTGGTGCATTTGTGTTGTCCATAGTCATTCAGTTCTACAGCTAAAATAAAGTATTGTCCTCAGAAAAACACGATACAATTTCCCCTGACGCAATATCTTAGTAACCTGATTTTTGCCTTTCCAGTCATAGAAAAGCCGTTTAATAATTCAGATACAGGTTGTTAAAGGAAGAAAAGCTGATGTAAAATAGAAGGTGCGCAAATCTAACCTGATGCACACACATTCTCAAGATATTCCACCTTTTAGCCTTGTAAGTAGGATCGGAGTGTCCAATTATACACTCGGTAAGACAAAACTTAGGTCTCCATTCTGGTATGTAATCAAAGCAGTGCTCTTACTTATAATTGAGAGAGATCAAAAGAGCACATACCATACCAAAGACCATAATAAATCAGTCATTATCCAGTCCAAGCAGAAGAGTCCTTTACTATCTGCATTATGCCAGGATTTCTACACCGAGACTGCCTACACCTTACTGAGGTTAGGGGCAGCACATGACAAGCATCATCAGCAACAGCCAACAACACTGCAGCAGGAACGTCTCTTCAGCTTCAGTCCCCGTCCACCTGAGGTCTGTATCACGAAGCGAGCTCAGCTTACCCGGGGTTACTCCCGACCAAAACAATGACAATCTGAATAAGCGGTGTCACGACGCTGGTTATCAACTCGCTAACTCAACCCAGGTTTGCCTTGTTGTGAATCGGTGAACGCACACGTATAAGGGCGGGTTCCAAGGCAGCAGACCAATCCCATCATGAGCGCTGATCAGGCAGCAAAAAGGAGAGAATACTTCTCCTGCGAGGAGCAAAGACTGATTCTCCTCAAATATGTAGAAGAAAAAGTAAACCTCAACGAAAAGTCAAACATGCCAAATGGCATGGCAAAGGATTGCAGATTGCATAAATGCATAAGTTACACATCAATGGCTCAATTAGTTTACATTTAACGCAGCCGTGAATCCCAATCACCCTGCTGCATAGATGAATCGCGTGTATGACAATTAGTCTCATCCGCCCAGATGTAACCCCTCTGGAGTAAAAAGAACGTGGGGGCAGATAAAAACCAAACCACAATCCTGCTTCGTGATACAGGCCTCTGGTCTTCTGTTACTTTCTGTGGCTAAACACAGACAAGGTCATATTAGATCCAACCTGCCTTCTCAGTGTTCAGCCAATCAATAGGACAAATAACCTGCAACACTGACAACCGCCACAGACGCGTATATTGCGCCATTCACATGAAATCTCAGCATACGGAAATAGACTAATCCTGATCTATTTTGCCATTTTGAGGCGTTGTAACAATTATTCTGAAAAAAATGGTGAGAAAATAGCAACCTCAAGGGAAATAACATTCTCTCTTGAGATATGTTTTATATTGATCAAAGCAAAAGAGAAACCGTGTAGTTACTGGATAATATTTGTAGGTGTGCATGTTTTCCAGGTCATTTAATTCTTGAATCCACATATTTTTCATGTTGTCCATTATGAAAAAGTTCTCTTCCATTACAGTTTTACCAGAATGTAAATGGCAGTTTCCAGTAAGATATATATATTTGTTGGTTCTTTTGAAAGGGGCCAACACTTTTAAACAACTCTCTAAAAATGTCTCCAATTTGCAAGGGTTTCTAGTAGTTGGCTCTTATACAACAGTGCCATGAACGCATTTCACATAATTCCTCCCTGACATACTATGATACATGGATAGGAAATTGTTCTCAGCTCTCTACTGAATGAATTATACAGTATGTTAAGGCAAAGATAGCCAAAGATTGCTTTGCACACTCTCCAAAGCTGGAGTATATCTGTGCTCATTATTCTGATATGATATTGCCCTAAGACAGATCAGACAGCAAATGCTAACTACTCCGCTAAGCTGGAATAACCCCTAAAATCTTTGCCCGTGCTTATTTTTCCATTGCTACATTGATGTTATTGCAGATATGCTTATGATGGGCTTTCTAAGTATAGCGACTTCCCTGGGTTTGGCTGAAAGCCTAGAGGATCAACATTATTATTGCAGGCCAGAAACGATCTGCCCAGAAGTCTGTCCCCGGAGGCTGCTTAATGAGAGGACAGTGAAATGGGAGTCGAAGCACCTGAAAGCCAACCGTTTCCCCGAGCCCAACAATAACGCCAGCAGTGAATGTGTTGACATGGCCGTGGGGGCCTCTCGCGACAACGTCAGCCCCGGCCCCACCCCCGCGCTTTGCCTCTCTGCCAGCAGTACCGCCGCCTATCCAAGATTTTGACCCCTGTAGCTGCTGCGAGGGTGACTTAACACAAGGCGACTCCACTACAGTGAAGGAAGAATTCCAGAGGACACATTGTTTATCTGAGATGATACAGGCCTCTCAGCGTCACATTTATTGTGTTGTTAACATGACAAGACACATAAAAGCCACCCCTGAAATACACCATGACAGGTGTATGATGTTATTGCTCAGTCAGGGCTACACAGAGCATCATAATTCTGCAGCAGTACCCCTCAGGGTTATGAGCTAGCGAAATGCATGCTTGTCTGAAAGGCCGGGAGCTGGTCGGACTTAAGTGTTGCCTTTAGATTACCCCAAGGTACGTATGGAGGCATTTATCCTTGATTTTATTGTACAGCAGCTGTGTGCCAAACAATTCAGGGAAAGCATAAACACCGCAAATGTCGAGAACAAAGGTGGGTGAAAACAACAAAACAAATCGTATTATTCTTCAAATAAGAAATTTAAAATAATTCATTGTACTAGAGTGTCTCACTCTTTGGGCTCAGATGGACAAAGAGCTGGTGCTTAGAGAAGTTTATTGTAGCAACAGCACATGTCGACTGTCGTATTGCAATTAAAAGAAAAACTAAGTAGCACTTACGGGCTGCAGCCATTTGTCATGTCGACGACTTTTACCTGGAGCCACGTGAGCCGCACAGTTAAAGGTCGCAGCGCACGGCGTGAGGCAGAGCAACAGTAAAAAGTTGGCTCTGGACTCCTGTAACCTCCGCTGGAAAATTATAAATGCAATAACGGAAATGCCCTCCTTCTCTCAATGAGAATATAAACAAATGATGGATGGCAATAATCTGAGCGGTCGCCAGAGCGCGTCGGAAGCTCCGACGCCCACATGGCCACATTTAAACATTCAGGTGGGGGATGTGAAATGGGGCGGAGACCAAATTGAACAATAAAAATAGCTCCCCCAGAAATAACTATTAAAAGTGTGATGACCGTTGTGAAACAAAAACTAGCAGGTAGGTACCCAGTGAAAAGAGGGACCCCGCGTTTGATGGCACATGTATTTGACTTTCTCAGTTGCCGACGTGACACAGTGTGTGTACCTGGCAGTGGATACAGATGCACTTTTCACCTGGTGAGTTCCATCCATGTCAGGCTTTTACAAGTTTTTACTTTTCTTTTTCAATTATCCAGGCCAATATGCTGCTTGTCCAAACACCTATTTTATGAGAATTTCTGAAAATCTGTCCTAAACGTTTACAGTTGGCCAGTCAAAACTGGATTTTACTGTTGAGGTAATAAAATGTGACATATTAAACTGATGACGAGTGCTATATGTAAAAAAAAAATAAAAAAAAAATAAAAAAAATGCAGTAGAAAGCAGTGAAGTGACAAATGCATCTTGTTTTGCAACATCGCAATCTCTGTGCTTAATCCACATTTGTCTTATGTGGTCTTGTAATTCATTGTGTGATATTGTAAGAAGGAGCAGAGGAGCAGTGTTATTTCATTATGCATTGAAGACATCTGGAGTTGTGATTATAAACTTTATATAGTATCACATCGAAATGAAAAAAACAAAAAAAAAAACAAAAAAAAAAAAAAAAAAAACAGCAGCTTTCTTTCTGGGTTCGGGTTAGTACGCCATGCCAACTGTCCAGCAAACAGTGCCCTTTAAAGATGTGCTCTTTGCAAAACCAGAAATGGGTTTTGATTCTCCAGTGAGATGTTGTATTTCTTTATCTTGATTGCAAAGAAACAAGGCTCATTCCACACTGGGAAGACAAAATGACTGAAACAATGCCACTCTAAAAATATTGAGTTGGGATATGTCAGAGTACCTCGATCAAGTCATATTCTTTCCATTTGAAAGCTCCCCCTCTCAAAACTACACCTGGCGCTTTGAAGAAAAAAGTCCCGGGATCGTGCCAACTTGTCACACTTTGATCCAACCGTTATTCGCAGTTCAGTCTGTCTCGTGACACTTGGAAGGTGCTTGGAAGATCACAGTATTCATAAATGTTTAATGTGAAAGTATTTTGTAGGTGAGGGAGGTGGGTTACACCCTGGATAGGATGCCAGGCTCCCATTCTACACACAGTACATATAGTTGTACACTTGGAAGAACCTTGTTCTCAGGAAAAAAACAAAAAAACAAAAAACAAAACAACTATATACTGTACAGCGGTGTGAAAAAGTGTCACCCCCTTCCTGATTTCTTATATTTGTGCATGTGTGACTAAAATGATTCAGACAATCAAACTGATTTAAATATTAGCCAAAAGATAACAAGTAAAAACAATATGTAGTTTTTAAATGAAGGTTCACCCGTCCCGTTAGAGTGACAGCGTGGGTCCATGGAGGTCAGCGACATCCTCGCCTTAGGGCCCTTTCAGGGTATCCACAACTGCGGCGTTCACCTTGGAATGACCTGGTTCTTATGTAGTATTTGGAAGCAGACCTTTCAAGCCGTGTCAGCTGGCCTAAATAATGCCATCACCTGAACAAGCAGGAGTCCGTCGAGGGACGGGGAGGATTAACCAGCATGCTGGCCGCTTGCTGTCTCGCCTGCTGAAGGGCAGATGGAAATTACAGGGAAAACAATCCCTTCTATCACCAGTGTCAATATTAAATTGCCATGGTAGCAACCCTGTGAGCAAAGCAAAGCTTTTAAAAAAAAAAAAAAGTGCACATGTAATGTGCACACATGGCGCTGCTTTGACATACATTCGCTAAAGATAATGTGTTCTAAAGGTCACTTGAAGACTAACCCTTTTATGGCTGCAGCTAAACGGAAGATCCGATATAGCTTTCTAAACAGACCAAAAAAAAAAAAAAAAGGTTTTTAACTATATTATATTCTGACTGTTCAGTTGTATCAGTTTGACTTATAGATTCATAGTTAAACACAGTTTAGAAGAACAGAAATTTTCAGACCTTAAATATTTTTTATTTTTTTCAAAATTTTATGCAATGTTGCAGTTGCAAAATGGCACTTTCTTTACTTTTTTTTAATAAACAATTCCAAGTTCATTGCCCAGAGAGGGGCAAAAGGGTCAGGGGAACGAGGCTGCTAAAAAGTGTGCCAATTATTTCCTGTGAGATGATAGAGAAGACAAACATTAATGAGAGAAGAAACCAAAACCCAGAACTGTAATGCCTAAACAAAACAAGGCTAAACACAGAAAGCACAAGTTCTACTAATCTAAAAGGACATGCAGGTCTGTTGCTACCTAGAGTGATACAACCAACAGAGCAGCCTTCAGTCTCTCCTTTTGTACCTGATTACCAATTGGGAACAGATGCACCGAATCACCTGCTGCATAATGAGGGATGGACTGCACCTGGAGGCAAGAGAGAGGAACAAGCCCACACACAAAACACACGCAATATCGATTGTAACTATTAATGATAAGGCAGTGTACTGTGCCTCAGCTAATAAAAACAAGGAAAAGAAATCAAAATGCACTTTTGGTTGGATGCTGTGTAACTGGTTAGAAATAGTGTAAATGCGTAAACAACAGAAGGTAAGGGCAGATGGAGCGAATATGCAAACACTCAGCCACTGGACCTTAGTATTGCTCGAGAAAGCAGAGAGCGGCGGAACTGGCACAAGGCTCTAAAGAAAAATGTAAAACCACAAGATAATTCACAAACAAATGAACCATTTTCTGACAATTGGGTTCCGGTCACGGCTCGTGGAGCGTGACATGCGGACGCACAGTGTGATGGGGCGGAACGCAAACAGCAAAAGGTTATATGACATGATTGTCATTTTGGTCGCACGTTGCGGGGATACGCCACCGTGCATATGAACATTTGCAGTGATAATGTATTATTTCAGGTGACTCTCTTATACTTAAGCTACAGGGTGGGTTTAACATATATGAGTGTCACGATGCACAGACACCAGATCTTACTACTGAGATGTGTTGGGAGCTATGCTGCTCATTTGCCAGTGTGTAAGACAAGTCACTTAAGCTTAACTTAGCTTATAGGATCACGCAGAAGAAAAAAACAAAAAACAAAAACATTTTGTCAATACGGACTCCTTTTCTCAGATCACTGCTTTTCCTAGATAGCATATATTCTATTTGAGCACTAAATGAAGTTTTACAAGCATCATTTGGTTGAGGTGTTTGGAGGCCAAGTAAGTTAGATGTCCATCTAGGATTGTAGACTGAAGGCAGCTCAATTTAAATACTATCTGTGTACTACTTGACGTTGTGTCTTTGTTGCTCTGATGGCATTGTGTCGGCCGTCTGATCTAATATTGGTTTGCCATTATTGATCAATTTTGGCAACAGGTGTTTTCGCAGTGAGGAAGAATTAAGCTGTAGATTTCAAGAAAAGTTTCTGAAGATCAATTTCAGACAAAAAAAAGTCACGCTTACATAAATTAAAGTTGTCATGAAAGTATTATCATTTTAAGGAAGAATTCCAGTCTCAAATACTATATTTTATTTGATCCCAGTCTAGATTAAAAAAACAAAAACAAACAAACAAAAAAAACAATAAATAAGTCACACATAATAAAAACTTAGATTAAATTTACTTTGTTTTGTTTGTTTAAACAACTTTCTTCTCCTTTCTTTGTCTGGTATACTTGTGGGGGTCAAACTTGCCGTACCTAATTTGCTGCAATCCTGGAACCCTTGTCAGGTGTGGCTCAAGTTGTCAGATTGAATCAGATTCAAACAAATGGAGTCAGCTGATTCCATTTTGTAGCGATTAAAGTCCCGGGCCAGGTACACTCCCGAGCTACCCCCGCAGTACTAAGCTCTCCCTTCTTGGATTGAGATTTGAGAGCAGGAAGGGAGAAAACAAAGATGTTGCAGAAACATTGTGTTGGCATGTTAACACTGATTCCTCCAAGAGCTGAGCGAGAATACGTGGGATGTGGAGTAGAACTACTGGGAAATATCTCTTGGAAATCTGGCAGTAGGGAAATAAACGTAATCCCATCATGCTATTATCTCCGCCTGTGTTCGTGTGTACTTGAGATAAAGCAGGCTTGGAGGGTTCGAATAAGAAGCCTAGTCTTTCCAAATATATGCATCTGATTAGCCTTTGGCCGTTGTCTGCGGACAGGGAAGTGGCGTTATCTCTAACTTCTGTGGCAAAAAGACAAAGGGGTGAAATCAAGGAAGGAGAAAGAAGCTTGTAGAAGTGAAAGAGAAGGAGGCATAATCATGTTCGCCAGTCTCCCTGGTGCTACTTTAAAAAGGCACCACTTCGCCTTCACATAGAGCGAATGCCTTGCCTTCCATTAGCTGAAATCACTTCAGCCGCCTGTGGCATATTAGAATGCCGTTGTCCAAATCTATCAGTTCAGCTGACAACCAAGGGGCCTTTTGATGTCGAGGCGGGGTTAGACCATATCCTGACTCAGCCTGAAGAATAGGGGCTCCCCACATTAATGACATCCCCACGAGAACAAAGAAATTCATCGCTTTCAACTCGCCAGACTCCCCTCCATGCGTACCCATCAGTACGAAAAATTGGTTTTGATGTATTATTTTCTTATGGAAATATCATCTATGAAACACAGGATCGTATGTGTCATGTTACTACAAATGGAGCCGACCCCGACTTGCGCACACGTTAAGTATCTTTCATGTAGCGGGGAGATTTTCTGCCACTTCATTATTCCTTTTGGATTCCTATCAAAGTGCATACTGCAAATAGATGTGCCCGAGATTCATGCTTAATTCTATTAGTCGTTCCACATCTCCAAAGGGAGAGAGAGGGAAAAAAAGGAGGGCAGAAATACTGGGATCCTTTTTTTTTTCCCCATCCATGCCTTTTTTTTTTTTTTTTTGTCTTCATCTCACTCAAAAGTTTTCCTCTGTCATGCAGGGAAGAAACGCACAACCCGCTCCCTTAGTATCATCCAAGTAAGTGATGGAGTGATGGAGCATTTCCGATGGGCCAGTGTTCTCCCCACGCCTCCAATTTGTTGTTGTTATAAGTTCGATGTCTTCCTCTGTCCCCTCTCTCTGGCGTCTGTCGGCTGCCGCTGTGCCTGCAGGACACCGCAGGAGACGACTGGCATCCTCAATGAGGAGGAGAGCTGTGTTTGCCTTCACGCTCCGGCGCCTGCACGCCTGAAGAGATGACAGAGGGAGAGGAAGGTGTGGTGTTGACAGGCCAAAACAGCTTTTGCATTTATGCAGAACACAGTTTTATTATTTTTTTATTTTTTTTTTGTCTCAAATACATATGCATGCTGCGAATTTGTGCACAACAAACAGGGGCTAGACAGGATGACGGTAACACCTGTACATTATAATGAATATCTGATCCAATTCCTCTGCCTGGCATAAAGTTGAGTGAAAATCTGTTCAAAAAAAACAAAGAAAAAAAAAAGAATTTCATGTGTGATTCTTCTTGCATGGTCAGCACAAGTGTGTGGGCATGAACAGAAGCCGATCGTGAATAAATTCATAGATGCACATACATTCATAAATTCAAAAAACCCTGATCTTGCAAACACATTTTATTGTCACGGATCTGGTTCTTTACATTCATTTATACAGCGATCCATTCAGTCTGGTGTTCCTCCTTTCTACCTCCCACCTGCCTGGCCTTTCCCGCCTGTAGAGTCACCTGACCTGGCCTTCTCCCACACACACACACCTGATTTCACTTCACCAAACGCCCCTTTCATTATTTATACCTCCACCACAAGTCCACTGGTTGGCTTTTGTGCCTGGTGCTTTAGTTGTCCTGCATTGTTTTATGTTGCGTGCCTGATTTTCTGTAACCTTGAATGTGTGCAAAAAATCTTACCTTCAGCATATTGTTTATCAGTGATTGATGCACATATTGATAGGTTTGTGGCCTCTCATGTGGGGCAGCAACATATCCTTGTTTGATAAAAGAAAATGTAGCTCCTTCCAAATTCGCGTGTGGGTAGATATAAATTGTAGGAAAGGCTGGAGGCACGTTGTACCGATACCAATATTGATGCTTCAAAATGCTTTGAGCAACTCGTGTTTACAATGCCCTATCATCTTTCAAATGCCTTCAGAAACTCTGAACAAGTAGCACCCTATATAATTATGTTTCTAGCAAACAGTTTATTTGTCACACTGATCAAGTCATTCCAAAAATGTGTATAAACTTGGTGACAGCCCCTACAAACATTGATCTTCTCCTAGGATCCTAGGACTCTCCTGATGTCGCCTCTAAATTATGTCTGTACTTTGCGGCGGCAGATAAGCTCAAGATGAGATTTCGCAACATAATGAGGGAGTGTTTTGAATGACCCCCCATCTGCAAAGTCGCATACACAACGCATCTGCCAAATGTGCGTTTTTATTCTAAATTTGGTTTGCTTCCAGAATCCACACTAACTCTTAACAGAAAATACACTGTATTATATTTATATTCAACTGAAATGGAAATTGTTCTCTAACCTTAACCCAAGTGCCACAGCAATCATGACGATTCCCAGCTTGGTCTCCCATACGTTTTATTATGCACCCCAGTTATCTCTATAGGACTTCTGTGCAGTCTTTCAAGTACATGTTGCCATGGAAATCCAGCACAAACTGCATTTCATGTAAAAACACATTTGCCAGGGCGAATGAGTTCAAATGAACTTCATCTTGCAATGCCAAAATGTCTTGATTACATTATGAGAAGCAAATACTTCCATTATACAATGCCTTTCTAGTAGCTTTGTACATTGGTTGCACCTTGAATAATTCAGTGAACTCTCTGCATGGTTGACTATATTGACTGATAACTGGAAAATCTCAATACATGTTTTCAGTCTTGTCATTTTAATTGGAACTAAATCATTTTAAAGACAAAATTACCATTTTCACAGATTTAATATCAGAATCCAAGGTGATTTTTACTGCAAGGACAAGAATTTTTGTCCGTGATGAACAGATTGATCGTGCCCGCTCCAGCATTTGGACTGGCATGAGCTGGTGGGTGAATTTTGGCTCCGATACGTGGACAACAACATGATGACAAACTGTCTCCGCAAAAGGTTGCACGTCATGTAAAGGGGAAAAATAAATAAATAAATGTAATTAGGCGCAATTAAACAGCCACCTACCACCCACTGTAAACACACACAGTTTACAGATACACACACATGCTTGTACAATATTAAAATGAGATCATGTTGGGGAAATAGAACACATAATTACAGGCTTTAAAGCTTTTTGGCCACTGTTAATGTTGACTGACATACACTCTCATCCACATAACAATATGAGCCCGAAGCAGAATAGGACTGTAGTAAAGCATAACCCTTTTAACGTAATCTTCCCTTTGGGTTTTTTGCCAAATACAAATATTACGACAGGCAAGTGGTGCGTTTTGGCAGTTTTTATTTTGGGCACATTGTGTTTTTCTACAGTTCTAAGCCACAGTGATAGGTAATGATGCTTACTTTGTCAGTTCACATCTAGGCAACCAGATGCCTTAACATTTTGTAATGGTTTCAAAGAGTGTACTACCCAAGACATCTATTTTTTTTTTTTTTTTTTTTTTTTTTTCTCCCTTAGATACATGTGGTAGCTTTGGCTAAAGTCTTTGGCATTACTTCTGTTTACTCTTTGTTTGACTTTTCGCCTGGAAGCTGCACTAGCTACTCCTGCCCACATTTATTTATGGTATGAAACCCCCTCCGTTGGGAACTGATTAGGCTCCAGCAAAGATCTGTTGGGCCAATTTAAATAGTTTGGGCAGGCTTCATGCTGTAGTGGACAGATGGGCAATGGTGATGTAGAAATACATGCCATACATTGGTTCAGCCATATCTGAATGGCATGTTAGCAGACATATTCTGATAAGAACTGAGTATGGCTATGTCAGACTTTGTTTTATTTTAATCTTGGGTTCATATGGCTTTCAAAAAAAAAAAAAAAATCCCTAACATAGTAACCATCAGTGGTATTGCACCGTAAGTCCCCTCTGAATTATTGTCAGCTTTTGAGACCTGGTGGCCATCTTTTTATCAACCATCTATTAATGGTGTTGGGGTAGGGGCTCTGTAGGTGTGTTTTTACGACCACTGTGTATACATGGGATGTTGAAATTGGAAAGCGTCTGTCCCTATGTTGTTCGTGTATATGTAGCTAATCGCAGCGTCAAGTTTGCAATTGGCATAATTCCATCAAAGTGAAGGGTGAAGATGACTCTTGTTTGTGGGTGCCTATGATAGCAAGAAATTTATACAGCCCACCAGAGAGGGCAAGTATTAAAGAAGATATCTCTCTGAGTGACAGTCAGTGAGTAGGAAAAGTGGAAAAGGGGGCATGACCTGTGCAAAGGCGTCATCTCGAGAAGCAGAAGGAAAGGGGACGGTGTTTCCTCAGCTTCAATGGCTTCCTCACCGCTCTACAAGAAAGCTGCCGGCCATCTTCCAAAAGGATTCCCTTTCAGTCAAACTCCATTTTATCCCTCCCGACTCCCTTTCTCTCAGCCCCCCCCCCCCGCTTCATTTGTCAGACTCTGTTGAAGTCAATGGATTGCAGGTGTGTTTTCGCACTGCCGGAGGATTCACTGCTGTCGTATGCCGTCAGCCTCTCATCGTGACGCAGCACCTCTCCCCGCTTACCCTGCTGTAATTGATCCTAGGACCCAATATATACTTACACTACATTTATGCATGCAGGCCTGATGGTTATCCTATTTATCATAAAGCCCTACCTCTGCATTCATTCTGAGCCATGATTAACTGCAAAATGCCACCGCCTGTGGGCATATAAAGTTGAGCAATAAACTGCCTTACTTCGTCCACTGTCCACACAGTGATGGAGATGTTACTCAGGCAGCCAATCGGTGATTATCCTGCATTCATTTACCCCAGGCGTTTTTAGCATACAACTAGATGTATCCATGCTCAGTGCAGTTTTTATATCTCACCTGCTGTGTTTTCTTTTTTTTTTCCTTTTTTTTTTTTTTTTTCTCCCCTGCGTCCTCAAACTGGCAGCTGCTATCAGTAAATGGGACGAACCTTTCTCTGCGGGGTGAAAATGACTGCCTTGTAAGCGTTGCACCAGGCCTCAGCCCTCTCCCAAGATGGTAGTTAAAAAAAACGATGTTGACCTATGCGCGGCCACAGGACTGTATATCTCAGCCCGAACAGCACGCAGGAAATAATCTCCCAGTTTTGAATTATTATGTGTCCCCGGGTCCCTAAATGGATTTTCTTAGGCGCAATGTGAGTCTGTAGAAGGTGGACATCAGACTGTTTTGCTTTGTTGGTGTTTTTTTTTTCTTTTTTTTTTTTCTTCCCCACCCTCTTTTATTGATTTTAATATTACCTGACCCTCCATAATCCCACTTATACAATTAGAGTTATCTCCGCTCTCCCAGTGCTACAGGACGGGGCTGATTAATTGAATCTCTATTGACAGGTCTCAATTAGGTGGACAAAGCACTGGATTCTAAGCGTCCCAAAATTCATTACTAGCCTTCTTTTACATCAAGGATATTATGGTGATGGGTGAGTGAGGTCTGGCCTTTTCAAGATCATAACCGTAAACTGCTTGAGACACTCCATTTCCAAACCAAGCACCTTTCTTTCTTTCTTTCTTTCTTTTTTTTCTTTTAATTTTCCAAGGGCCTGTCTGTTTTGCTGGGTTTTATATAAAACAATCACCGCACATGTCCTCAAGAGCTCTCGAGGGTCAGTCTGACCAACACCAAGTGCTCAAATTATATTTATTGGGGAAAAACTATCCAGAGACAACAGGTCCAGTCTTATTGTAGCTGCCACACAATAAACATTCGTCTGCAGCAGGGTTAAGGTTCAGTTTAAAATTGCTTCAGTTTCATGGGGATCTAAAGGTTTTGACCTTCCCAAGACAGGTGCTGCTTAGAAGCTGCAGATTGCTCAGTGATTCTATTTATTTTTTTATGTTTTCTGTCTATTGCTTGCTGTTCCACTCGAGCGCTGACAAAAATGGGAAGCGACAGTAAGTTTTCATATCAAAAGTACCCTGCATCCTCCATCCTTGATGTTTTGTTGTCTTCATGTTAGAAACTATTACAGTGTACTCTTTTTCCCCCTTGGGTGAATTTTGCAAAATTGTGTGTTTATATGAAAAAAAAAAGAAAAGAAGAATAAAGACGGGCGCAAAGAGGCTGGAGCAGGGGGAAAAAGAAATCAATAAAAATGCTTCAAAGAGTGCACCTTGGAGGAGAAGCCAAAACAAGTCAAAAAGTCACAGTCTGATCTGCCATAATCCTTCTCTCGGTTGCAGTTTTAAAAAAAAAAAAAAGAAGTTTAGTCAGGATTTATTTAACTAAATATAACTATACCATGAAGAGACGTGGTCATGAGATTTTCTTCTTTTTTTTTTTTTTCTTTTGGCAGCTTTCGTTCCTTACAATGAGGTGGAGGCGAAGGTGACCCCTGCGAGGCAAGAATCTCAGTCTGAATCACTTTCCCTGTAGCTCTTTCCTGCCACATGGGCCATCAGAAAGCCAGGCTCAATCCACTTTTCTAAATTGCTACCATTTAATGGAACACCTTGACCTGACTTCCCTTCCTGCCAAAAATAAATAAAGAAGTTGTTGGTAAAAATGAGGCCCTCCAACTTAGCTGATGCTGGAGGAAAAAAAAAACGCATCAAACATTGCTTTTACTGAATTGACTTGATGGATACTTACTTACTTCACTAGGATTCACTAGGAGATGTGCTAAATATGGAGGGGCAGTTTTTATTATTATTATTGTTATTGTTATTGTTATTGTTATTGTTATTGTTATTGTTATTATTATTATTATTATTATTGTTACTTCTATGGAGAGATTAACCACTCATAGATATATGTCCCGAACATAGGATCCAAAATGTTGAGATTTTGGACCAGTTCAAACTCCCTTCACGTACAAGACATGTGTGAATACCCCTGAGATGCAGTGAGATTGCATTTCAGACACCTGATCTGACCACATTTGGAGGTGGTCTGGCTTACATGTGTAGCCGGATGAGTTGGCATCCAATGCATGTTATGCATTCACACTACCAAAGAAATGCAGAGTCACATTAAAGACCACTTATACACGACGGGGGTGCTCCTACATCGGTGAAGTTTTGCCTCATTCGGCCGCTATTATAAATGATCACCTGAAAGGAAAAAATAAACGTGATGTTTGTTCATTAGTAATGAGAGAGCCTTGTAAAATATTCTGTTTTTGTAGCTGTTAACTAGGTTAAAAAAACACAGTAAGAAGTACGAATTTAAGAGTGAAAGTATGAGGACATGAGTATGATACTGTGTTAAGTATTTATGCGACCATGTTGATGTATGAGGAACTGTGTGTGGTTAAGTTACATAGTTCCTCATTTACCGGAGATTATGGTGCCTGGAAACTTCCAGGGATGGAGTTATAATCTTTGAGTTTTGTGCGGGTCTAACTAACTTCAGGGTGGAGATCAATAAATAATGACTGAATATATGTGCCAAAGTTATGAAGCACACATTAAACAGTGCTATTCTCGGTTCGGGAGCAGTGGTAGGGATCCATCAGAACCAGTAGTTGTATTGTACTGCACCCCAGATGTTGGTTTATTTCCATACAAAGCAGGATTTCCAGATGGGAAATCAATAAAAATCCTGCTGTTGCTTTAATATCAGAGCTATTCTATGTGTGTGGAAGTGCACTAACCTAAGGAATAAACATGGAGGATTGGCCATTTGAGTGAAACAATTGTTTTATTCATTTGCAGTCAAACAGCATCATATATTTGCCCTTTTTAGATCGTTTAGGCCCTGAAACTATCTGTCAACTGCTACATCTGGCAACACTGATACTGAGATTGGATCTGTAGATGCCAATACCAAGTCTGAACACATGACCCTTAAGCTAGTCACTTGCAATCAGATGGCGCAGGCTGGATCTTAATGCAAGGTATGAACAGGCCCCTAGACATCACCATCTCAGTTTGAACCAGAGTTAAGAGTAGGCACAACAAACGCCTGATCCTTCAGGTTAGCTTGGCCTAAAGTGTGCGTGTGTGTGTGTGTGTGTGTGGTGGTGGTTGGTGTGTGTGTGTGTGTGTGTGTGTGTGTTGTGTGTGTGTGGTGTGTGTGTGTGTGTGTGTGTGTGTGTGTGTGTGGAGGAGCAGCAGCGTGCTGCGTGACCTGCCTGCAGGTGCAAGTGGGAAACTATCAAGTTCAAACAGGAATGGTGGAGGATTACTGCACTAGGTGTCTTTTTTAAACTTCTCTCCTGGTTTCCATGGCAATTACCCAGCTCATGTTCTGATTTGTAATCCCTCCAAAAATTCACAAGTTGACTTTTATCTTTCCGCCGTCCTTAAAACCCTACATGGACATCCAGCAGAGTAATTGAACTTATTTTAAAACAAAAAATGCGATTTGGTTACTTACTTTTATTCACGTTGATTGTCATCCTCTGGGTGTACAATAATCCTCTCAGATCCAAGATATTATAAATATGTCTGTAATTGTGCAGTGTTCTTTAAATACGCCCAGTTTGATATGATGTTCTCTCTATTTTTTAAGGTTTAACACCTCAGAGGACTCGGATGAGAATTTAAATGGAACTTTCCATAAAGCGTCCCACATATTAGATTAAGCCAGTGAGAATCTAATTAGCAATGAGTGTTGACTTGAGTGACAACTTGTTTATGTAATGCATCAATACCAGAGGGATGTTTGCCAAAACCAAAGGGATGAAACAAAGTCCCCGTTCTTAGCTGCTGGCTTAGTGTTGAAAGCAAACTTGATTGCTTATGACTTTATCTATATAAATAAGTGACTGGAGTATTTCATCAACACTGACTGACATGTTCTTTCATTAAAAGCCATTAATAGTAATTATGATGATTTCCATTTGTTTAAAAAAAAAAAAGTCAAACGTAAAAATGTGCATCTCTTGGAGATTATCTAATCAACATCGTCAAATAACCTGTGATTTGCATGTGTACTCCGATCAGCCATGACATTAAAACTACCCACCAAATGTTGTTGCTGACCAAGCACCCCCACCCCATAGCAATGACATTCCCTAATGGTGACTATGCCCAGCAAGACAATGTGACCTTTCCCAAGCTGTTGACTCGGCTTCCAAATTCCCTAGATCCCAAACTAATCAAGTCTCTGGAACAAACCTGATCCACAGAGGCCCCTCCCATCAACCCACAGGTCTCAAAGACTACCCTACCAACATCCTGGTGCCATGTACAACAGGACACCCTCAGAAGTCCTGTGACCATATCCCGATAACTGAACTGAACTTTGTGGAAGGCAAAAGGGAGAACTGAAAATATTTGGTGGGTGATTTAAATATAGTGGTTACAGTGCATATTCAAGAGATCTGTATCTGAGATGTCCTAAATCCTAATCTCGTTCTAGTGTCAGTGGGGTTCTGCGACCTGAACATTCAGATTACTGGAGGTGAACTGCAGCTATATTGGCTAAATTTTCATTGGTACCATTTCAAAAACGTTGCAACAGGAAAAAGGGGTGGGTTTAGACTTCCATTGGCATGAGTGGTGGTCTTTTGATCTCTGTTGGAACTCCATTAGCCTGCTGGGTGAACTTGGGAGGAAAGCTGAGAGCCCAGCACAACTTTTACAGGGAACTTGGCTGCTGTGAGGATATCTGTACAACATCCAAACATTCTTGAGGTTCAACCAGGGGGGAAAAAATTGTGTCATTTTCTCACTGAAGACATGGCATCATGGATAGAGATGCGTGGAAAGCCTTGTAGGACTCAATGCTTATTGAATAAAAATAAAAATTCAAACTACAAATGGTAAATTTGGATATACCAGTGTTACAGTACATCAAATGCTTTTTGATGTACAAAATGTAATAGAACAGGGGACAATCCCCACTGCCACAGTTATTTAAATACATTGTTAAAGCTGTTTCTTTCACGTTACTTATTGAACATTTTGGGAATTTCTTCCTTTTTTTTCTTTTGTGACACAGCATAACTTTTGGACCTGTTCCACATATGATAGGTGAATTTTAACCCGAACCATGCCCCCCTTTACCAATCCTAGCGAGAAGCGACTGAAAGCAAAATGAAGAGAGCAACACAAAACTACACTTTAGTGTGCAAGTACTGCTCAGCCCGTTTCCACGGAAACGAATCAATTGATTTAATTTTGTGACCCTCACACGATGCCGTGACACTGTTGAATATAAATATATGCGGCCAAGGTTTTAGAACATCTATGGTAATGGTTTTCAAATGCAACAATCTGAATTTGGAAAAGAACCGTAGCAGAGTAAGTGGATTGTCATTGGGACATTTGTTTTTGAGACTTTGTTGCACCTGTATTCCTTTTTTCTCCCATCATAATTAAACTGCTATGGCTATTAGTGGGTGTACTTGATCATGTCTTGTACTCCGAGTGGCTGTATGATTCCTACAAGCTACAGCTGCCAATCCATCGAACAGAATTTTTGCCATTTACACGGAACAGTCTTAATGTGGGGCAGATTTCTTTGATCTCCACATCAGGTGTGGCTGGTCAAAGAGCTTTGATTAATGCATCTTACAGAAATATAAAACTAGCATAGACTTTTTCTACTGCACTCAAGGGAGTGGCTTGTATGTGCGTAATTTCAGCTTTTTTCTTTTTTTATCACTTGTATGGAGTAGATTTCAGTTGATAACAAGAACATTTATGGCCTTGAAAGAGACTAAACAGACACATGTCCATGATGCTGTTATAGAAATGCCCCACTGCCAAGCACTCAAGAAGTCCAATAAAAACACTGAAAGGAGCACAATCAATAGAAGGTCCCTTTCCTTTATTATTTATTCTCTGGTCTCATCCACCTTTGCCGATCCTGTTAGCACCATATAATCTGTCTCAGTATGGCACCTTTCCTAGATTCCGCCTACAGGCTTATGGATTACTGCCTTTTTATTGGAGAGAACAACAGAACAAGGACAGGCTTTAGTTGCTATTGGAAAACTATAAGGGCACAAGCCTTGCTACTATATCTAAGGCCCTCACACAGAAACCATGCATCTCATGTTAAGCATGCTAGAGCTTTGTAGGTGTTTGAGTAAGGGATAGAGGAGGGATCATGGGGTGCATATTGAATTAGTAAAATTATGCCATCAGGTATGTGTGAACACATTATAAAGATGGCAAAGGCATATTCTGTACAGTGGTTTTCAGATTCAAAGGAGAGGATCAAATTACTAACGTTAAGGTTAATGTCTCCCTTGGTATGACAAGTCAATGTCAACATGTAATATGATTAAATGATTATTATTGCATTTTAAATAAACATACATTGTCCATAGTATATGCTTCTTTCTCTTCCTCTTGTCTTGCTAATTTCCTTTTTTTTTTTTTTTTTTTTTTTTTCTGCTTGTATAGTCTTTTTTTTTTAAAGAGATAGCTGGCTCTTGCGCTTCTGCTACGATCCAGGTACCATGGGTTGTTTGTCGTGACTGCATGGAGAAGGGGATAAAAATACACTCGGGGAAACTCTAAAGCAATTTGTCTTTCCAAAAGCAATCTCCTTGTCACATTGATAGGCCAGAATTAATTGTGACCAATTTTCATTAAAAGTTACCTTCAACCAGTCAGTCCAGCTCGCTGTTTCACACGTTTTCATGCTGTGACTAGGATGGACAAAATTAGTTTTTAATATTCTTGTATCAGTAGGACGGTGTGTAAACACAGCCTAAAACCATATGCATAGTTAAATTCCACTGAGGGGAGGAGAAAATACTGCGTTTGACCTTTTCTGACCCTTTTCACAAAATGCACTGAGTAGGAGTAGCCCTGGAGAGAACCGCTCAACAAAATCAAAGCCACTATTGTTAGAAAAGCACAAACCTTTTCCCTACCTGAATCTACATAAAAATAAAACACAGTGTGTAACCCTTTATATTGTCACAGATTTTCTCAAAGCAGGGGTATAATTAAAAGTCTGGTATACAAAAGGTAAGGAGTTTGTGTCTGTACAGTACCTGTATTAAATATGCTCATACAGATGGGGTGTACGGCCATTTTTGGCTGTGCAAATTCAGCAATTCAGTTTTAACACGATGGCTGTTAAACAACAACGGCGTGTTAAGCTTACTCCCTTCTGGGGTGACCTTGGAATTTGAATGAATGTTTCAAGCAATTTGTCTAAAATGCCTATTTATTGTGGTGATGACAGCATAAAATAATTGTACCGACATTGACAGAAACGATAACATTTTCACTCTGACAGCCAAGCATTAAGAGCCAGTTTGAGCTGTTAACCACAAACATTGTCCTCCCCTTCCTTGTTTTTTTGAATCCTTTTGGAATGCCTGGTTTGCTTCTTTTCATCATCCCATTTACCATTTCTTGGCTGGTTTTTGGAGGGAAATTGATGAAGCATGATTTGCTGGCGTGTCAGATGGATGGCGCAGGAAATGGATGACTTGCTTTGATTAAAGCACCCCGCTTGGCTGGCTTTGCACATCATAATCTAAGAATGGATTACACTGCAGTAATGTGGGTCACAATATTTAGCAAAAGCAAAGGCTAAGCCACTGCAGTGCATGAGGAAACAACACTGGAGAAGATTACAATGAGATGCGCTGCACTGTATGATTAAATTGTTAGCCGAATACAGAAAGTCACCGCTGCCCCGTTAAAAGGTGATTTTCCCTCTCCAGCCATCCATATAACTCCTTTGCTCCTACTTCTGAATGTAAAGGTGAGCGTGATGATGGTTGAGCAGGGAGCGGGTGTGTGCGTGTTTGCACTCTTTCACGTGCATGTGATTGAGTATGCTGGAGTTATTGACCTCTAGCGAAGGAGGAGCATTAATGTCCAGTGTGCCGTGAAACCGGCCTACACCCCGTGTCCAAGGTGACTGGCACTGCCCTGTCCCATGGCACAGTTCTGCCTCTGATGGATTGACTGGGCCTTGAAGAAGGACCTCTTATAGTTTACTGTGTCTTTTCCTGTGGGAGTGTTTGGGAGGGAACTTAACGAAAACAAACTTTTCTCTAGACAGTTATCTTCCTCTGTGAAAGCTGGTGTTCTTCCTTCCTTAGCGGTTGGTTCCCTCCTCTATGCCTCATGCTAATGAATCCTTACATACTTTCTACTCTCTAATGACCCTCAAGAAATTCCCCTTGTTGTCTCCGTGATATCACTATCTCTCATGCTCCTGCACTCTTTCATTTGAGTAACGCATAAAGGAAATGTCCCTGCAACATTTTCTCCCCATCATGTCCCCCTTATCTCCCCTTCTCTTTTTTCCTCTCGCTACACTTCTACTTGTGATTGAATGGATGAGCCGAGCTGAACAACCGGAGGATGGTGCTAAACTCCAACACAGCGCTGTATTTTACATTGCAGTTCCATTTATGGGATGAGTTATAGATTTTTCCCTCACCATATCACGAGGCAGGGATGTGGACAAACCCCTAATAATATACTCAAGTTACAAATATGATTACAGGCTGGCACTTACAGCTCTTGCCAGAAGACTTCTAATTGAACCTTTGGTTGTCAGCTGTGTCACACTGGTACTATTGGTTACTGGTGCTATCTACCAGAAGTTCGACCATGAGGGCTTGATTCGTGTATTTGTCTCCAAACTGTTGCCATTGAGATGTCTGTTTTGAGCCTTCTCCACCTTTCTTCTTCTCTCCATCATGGTATGTTGAATATAGTTTAATCTGTGCCAAGAATGCTATTCCCGAACTGGCTTATACAGTATATTATTAGGGTTACGGTATAAATGATTTGTATCAGCTCTTCATCTCTACCATTAAGAGTTATCTTTATGGTAGTGATGGATGATGTTTCTTTACCATGGAAAGTATTGTACCAACTAGTGGCTGGCTAGTTGGTACAAACCCTTGGGCAAACCTTGCACACTGTGTCAAACATGTTTATTCTTTTAGTAGCACAAATTTGCAACAAGAGACAATATGTAGTTATAAAAGCAGTAAAGAGGATTTTGTGGCCATGTGGTCAAAGCTATCTGAGAGTATAGAAAGAAAGAAATTGGGTCCGTTCAAGCTGTCAGATTATCCCAATGGTTTCCAGGTCTATTTAAGGATGTTAGTGGTTCAGTTTGACACACTGCTAGTGATACTGAAATCACACATTAAAAAGAGGCTCACCAGTATCCAAGATCCCGTGCAGTCGCTAGAATAATGTCTAAGGTTTGTCGCAGTATTTTTAAACGTGGAACAATTGTGGACATGGACTAGGTGTGCCAATTCATACATAGCAGCCTGTTTGCTACGTTCGCCAGGAGCACCTATAAATGCATGTGGTGGGGTACAGTTTGAAAATACTGTACAAATGGCACTCTTGGAATCAACTCCAGAACTTAAACCTGCCCAGTCAATGAAAAAATAATGAGGGATTATCTCACATGCGCTCATGGTCCAGATCCGTTTGGTCCTGGATGAGGCTGGATGCAGTGTTGCAAAAACAGGCGGCTTCACGCCCAACTGGGCAGTTTTGAATTTTATTTAGCAGCCTAAAATAGTTGGGCAGGTGAACAAAATCTGGTCTGGTTTGGAACCATTATGGAGCTTTTCTAATTACTTTTTAATATCCCATTTGAAACAAAGCCAAAGTGTACTTACTCCTTCCAATACTTTGTATGCATCTGTGAGCATGCTGAATGTCCTCTATTTATGCAAACAGGAAGATGCCTATTGTACTGTCAATACAGTATACTATATTACATATCCATAGTCAATATCATGTCAGTCTTCACAACATACATAATTTCTTTCACGTTGAGCCACCACATCATTTTTTTAGAGTGTAACAATTTTGTATGGATATATTAAAGTGTTTTCCGTTTGTATTGAGTATGTACCTCAGTGTACATTGACATTTTCATACATTCATGCATTTAGGAGAATGCACAAAAACTACTGCAATTAAATGGGCAGTGGGCAATTACACACTCATGCTGTTATTTAAAACTAGCTTAATGCTGGTATGACCATGTGGTGTCAACAATATTCATTTTTAGACTGAACTTGGTGCTACAATCACTGACTAACAAACCAAATGTGTGTTCAGTTACTTATGAAGCTATTGCTGCTCAAGGCTTTGACAAATATTTTATACTACTATAATTAATTTATAATACTGTGCAGAGCTGCACAAGGATTTTGCACACAGACCCTCTGCCGGTGTAAGACATTTGTACTTGTGATTTCGTCATTCTGACTCGCTCAGTAATAACGCAAGATGGCACTGTGTCTTTTTTGCCGATCGGGTTAATTGTAGTTTCTACTTCCAGCATCACTTTCCACTTCCTGCTTCTCTATCAACAATGGCGGTTGACAGTTTTGCCGAGATTTTACTGAACACTGAAATCGCAGACCAGTCACAGCTCTTGCGCTCTATGTTGCCTTAGCGTGTAGTTACATTTCTGGAGAGGCACACATCAGCTACACAACAAGGTCCATGGAGGGTCTGCTTCGGGTTTTGCATTAACCCAGGACCCTCTGTTAAAACCTTAAAAATCCATGTCCGTGTTAGCATCAATTCGGTGCAGTAGCATTACGAATTAAGTTTTGCTAACTGGACACACTTCTATGTTGGCATAAATAAAATTCATGTATAGACAATTACATTTATTTTCATTTAGACCAATGTATACACAAACTTATTTTTAATTTTATTTACGCCACCAAAATTGCTTCATAATAGCTTGTTGTGAGAAGTTATGGTGGTTTGTTCTGCTGGATTTCTATGCTCTCCCTGCATTGATGAAAAATATTGATCTAATACATATATTGGGCAATTTGGGCCATTTTTGAACAACTTTTGGGATGCACACCATTGGCTGTATCTGGCTACATGTTAAAGAGGTGTAATAGCATTGTGAACACCCTCAATTAATACAGTCTTAAAGTACTTTAAGTATTTAGCCATATTTTGCTGCTGTTCTTGGCAGTCTCTCAATCCGCCTCACGGGGTAGTCACCTGGAATGGTTTGCAACAGTCTTTCTCAGAGATATTGTCTATTTTGCTTTTATTTTGCCGTCCAACTCATTCCAAACCATCTCAGCTGAGTTTAGGTCGGGTGCTTGTGTAGTCCAGGTCATTAGACACAGAGCTCCATCACTTTCCTTCTTGGGTAAATGCCCAACATATGGCACTCTATATACCTATTGTTACTATGCTATTCTGAAAGTTCTGATAAAATAAAGGGATATCGCATATTTGAAAATGTTAGTTTTGCTGTTATGGCACAGCTACACCTCTAAAATGAAAATTACATCTTGATATTGACTGATACGGCTTCAGTTATAGGAATTTCCACACATAAAGAACAGTCAAACTGGCATGGCTATTTGCATGTGTCGATGAGTTTTCATCAGTTTACATAAACCGAGCATCCACTTCATTCATCTCTCACTGTATAGTTTCCCATCAGTGCTGACTGATAAGCTACTTTGACCCTGTGTGTCTACATGTCCCTGCAGTCGATGGGGATGATGATCGATGTTTCAAGTGACATTTCTCAGCTAATAACCTCTTATCCTATTGATTCCCTGCCCAGATATCCAGCTCTGCTCTCTTTCAACAAATGGATTTTGTCCTCTGCCGTCCCTCTCTTCTTCTTTCCCCATGTTTCTCTATTTCATTTTATACGCCATATAGCGTGTCCCCTTGGCTAAACTCCCTGACAAATTAAGACCAAATAATACAGTTTCTTTTAAAGAGTTTCCCACTTCAAAAGTCACCCTGTCGTTTGCTTACAGGAAATACTGTCACTAGAGATATAGTACATCTGAGAGGGCAGAAAAGGAAACGTACTGGAAGAAGAGCCCTGCCAAAAATCCAGCCAAGAGTTACCAGAGTCTTTGAGGAGCTTCTCAAAGGAAGTAATGTTTCTGCATACCCATATCACAAAGCCAATCGCTCACATCTTAATTAAAAATCGTGCCTACAATGACTGCCAGTTGTGCTGCCAACTTTCATATTCATATTATAACAAGAAATCATCAGATTCCTTGTCTTATTTATGTTGTGCATTCATATAAACACAACTAAAACGGGGGAGGGGTCACAGGAAGGACAGAAGTTAACAGTTCAGCTTTGAACACTTTTTTACTCATTTGCTAATACTTAACAGTAACTGATAGAAATGAGCTAGATAATTAGCCTGCATAATACTGTAGTCACATTATCTTCATTAGATGCTCCTTAGCGTGCTTTTACCCCCGAAGCAGATAATACCCTAAAAAAGATACGTGGTGTAAAACTTTTAATTTGCTAAATGCCTAAATGTAGACACTAATGTAAAAAGAGTGGCACATCCGCAGCTTTTAAACACGCGTGTTCATCCATCCAGTTTCCAGCTAAAGAGGACGGAACAGAGAATAGATTTGATTTTCTGTCCACTGGTTTCTGTGGAAGGGTTGATTACAGCTATCCAAATGAAACAAGCCTCAAGCCTGATAGACCGTCATTAAGTCATTCCAGTTATTTCCATGATTAATTACCCTATGCACTGTATAATGCTGAATGTATATTAACCACAAGTCCAAATGGCCACTGCAGGCACTCGCATTTAACTTGACAGTCCATAAACGGCCATAAAGAATAAGGCAAAAGTATTAAAACTCACTATAGACTTGAGACGTTTATGTTTGCTGCATCATTTTTGCCAAAGAGATGTAAAGATGCTAATGTCACCTCTAAAACTGCTGTATAGGCAGAAAGAAAATACACAAACACGAGTAAAGCAATCAAGTTCAAAGTGCTGTTTAATTTCATATAAATGTATACCGATCGGGTATAATTTTATGACCACCTTGGGACTCATGAGGGTGTCCTGTGGTGTCTGGCAACAGAATGTTGTTGGGTTTAGGGAAGAGGCCTCTGTGGATCATCCCACAGATACTTCATCTGTTGTGGATTTAGTGAATTTGGAGGCCAGGTCAACTCTGTCTGTGCTGTTTTTTGTGTTTTTTGAGTTGCCCCTAAACCTTTTTTGTGTGTGTGTCTGTGTCAGGCTGCATCCTGCTGGGAATGACTGCTGCCATCAAGGATTACCATGGGGTGGGGGTATGTGGTCTGGCCTGTATTGTCACAAGATGACCAACTTCACCTGTTAGTGGTCATAAAGTTATGATTGGTGTGCGTATATATACAAATATTAGTAAAAAAAAAAAAAAAAGATGAAAGTATTTTAAGGATTTGCAGAGTGTGTAGACATGTTCTAATATTCAAGTCGTTTTTGTTTTTTAATGAAACTGTAAGATCAAACTGGATGCTCTGCTGCAGTTAAATAACTGTAGATGATGAAGCCAGGAAAAGATCAAGAAATGTCTTTAGACACGATTAAAATAGACGGTTTAACACTGAGCATCGTGTTCTGAAGCCTTCGTTCTTGCTGGCAGTTTGAACATTTCCTTTTTGTTACATTAAGCTGTAATGCTGAGAAAGTAAATGCCATTTTCAAGTGAGTATAGATGATGACTGTTGTAATTTGAGTATCAGTCTTAATGAATTCAACCGAGGACAAAAAAAATGTATTGCTTGCGTGATATACTTTAGTGTGGTGTCACTTTGGTATTAGTTTCAAATTAGCTTACATCTTTATAGAATTTGAGATTTGTATTTGTTGAAAAGCCCAGTAAACACTGAGACATAAGATAGATTTTTTTTTTTTTTTTTTTTTTTCATCTTAATGGAAGATGAGATCTTGGATCTAATCAAGTTATATTCACATGGTCATGATGATATGGATATTTCATTTCCTGAATTTCCTTCAACTGTATCATCATGGTGCTCTTCACATTCAACTGTGGGTGCTTTAGCAAAAAACTGAAAATAAAAAATAAAGAGTCATCATAAGACGGACGCTTATGTAAACTCTTCAGAAGCACTGAAACCACTTAAATGTCATATCCATTAATCCCAGATGACTCAGTTCTCCTTCTTCATTGTCTGATCAATTTCATTGATTTATCAAATAACATTTATGATGAATTCACCTCTAAATCTAAAGTTTAAGCCCACAAATCATCCAGTGTAGTCTGGTCGTCTGCACAATTCAAGGATTATGTGTGTCTGTATCCTGTAAACAAACCATTATCGGATTTACCACAGAAAACTAATTGCAGTCTGTGTTCCCTCTCCCATTTTTCTTTTGTTGTTGAGCTGTGAATCTTCATTTTGTAAATTCTCCTTGCCAGAAAACTGACATACCAATTCTATGCCACTGTCAATCACTGACACCTGGTGCTGCCATGAAATAATATAGAAGGACTAATTTGGACATTTCACTTTCAGTAGCCTCAGTGTGTGAAAATGAGGCTCTGAATTTTGCCAAAGCCATGCATGTAACAGTCCACTGTAAAAGTTGTATTGACTTGTCAATTAGTAATTTTTACTTTTGAATCATGCCGCCTTAAGCATCTAGGTGACTCCTCACCAATCACGTGACATTAACAACATGGACACCTCCAAGAAGACAGGTGAGGAGCACAGTGGAGCATAAGGTGAAGGCCACTCCACCATGATATGCAAAATATTTAAGTCAGAAATACAACAAAAGTGCTACTGTAGTGTATACTCAGTTCAAAAGGTATCCACTAAAACTAGCAGAAGAATGGTCCACATTCTGTGGACAGCAGTGAATGAACACTTTGTCAATCATAGCAATAGCATAGCTGAAGGTCTAACTTTTAGCTATGGTATTGCTATGCTATTGACAGAGCCAAGTATATAGACAGATAAATGTGTCAGGGAAGGTGGAGGTAGTAGGAGGTGAGGACCCAAATGCTGGACTGATTATTCAGGAGGAAGGAGGTTCAAACAAAAAGTATTTAATAATGAACAAAAGGCACTGCGTATGGCAGGTAAGTCCAAAGTACAAAAATCGAAAGGATCATGATATGGCATGGAGACAAGGAACGTGGACGAGGTAACATCAGTAGGTAACATAAACGATGCGACAAGGAACAAAGGGAAGGAAGGGCTATAAATACACATGAGGGCTGAGGGATGACAAGACACAGGTGAGACACATGAGGAGGATCAAAAGAGGTGAAACCAATGAACAGTAAAGGGACACAAGAAAAAACACAGACGGGAAATCCAGAACTTAACAAAATAAAACAGGAACATGACACAGACAGACATGACAAAACCACAAGGAAACACAAGAGACAGGAAACTCCAAAACGCGATAACAAAAAAAAAAGACAGATACATACCATGACAACGTGTTTGAACAGATATGTGTTCAGTTCTGTGTCAGTGATGTAGGTTGACATTGTTGTTGTTTGTCAGTGATGTAGGTTGACATTGTTGTTGTTTGTCCTTAATGTCAGTGAATGCTCCTTGCAAGAGTGGAAAGTTATAATAGAGTTGAGAGTTTGCAGAGCAGGAGCTGCATAGCCCACATTCAAGCTTCAATAAATTTCCAGAAAAGCCTCACACAAGAAAGCTACTTTCTACAGTATGCATTCAAGAATATAGATTTCATTATTGGAAAGCATTACTTTGTACTGTGTTTTTATGAGTGATGTCATCGACTAGTTGGCATCAACTTGACTTTCACTGCATAAAAGTCGACTTTAAAAAAACAAACAACAACAACAAAAAAAACTATAGTTGTGAAGAAAACTTTTCTGATGACCTGGACTAGGGATGAAACGACTTCCATTTATGTGACATGTGTAAAACATCTTTCAGTTGTTTCCAGAAAATGTTGAATATTTCTACAAATGCATGAAGCTACTGGCAGCTGTGCTGTCATCTGAAGACCAGCTGACCTGCTGCATTCAACTTCCTTCGTCGGCATGTGTAGCTTCATGGGCTCAGACTGTGTTTTTTTTTTTCTTCTTCTTCTTTTTCTTCTGTTGTACATTTTCTATTTTCAGTTTGTTTGAGGATGTACTTACACTGCTCTGCCTGCTGGCATTGTTAAACACTGTAATAGGACACTTTTCCCATCAGCTTAAAGAACACACAAGAAGAGGAGATGGAGGATATTGCAGGTTGGGGACACAGGGGGACAAAGATAGACAGAGATATAAAGAGAAGGCTGAGAGAGATGGAGAGGTTGAGCTCGTCCTAGCATTTAATGAGCTGGCACGCAGATACATTTGTCAGCACTGGAAGTTTTAGGTTTCTGCAAAGAAAGCTAGGGTCCTGGTATCTGCTTACGGTAGCTTTGTAGTATTTGTTAATTAATCTCTCATTTCTTTGAAAGGGTCCTCTGTGATTTAATTAACAGTATATCACACAAACACCTTTGATCAGGGAAGAATAGTGTATTTCCATTCCCCAAATGGTGTGTTTTGAAGGTAAAACTGCAATACAAAACAGATCCCAGTGACAAAACACGATTTTCCTTTCCATTTTCCTTTTCTGGGCTCAGATTGTCACAGTGATTATCAATAACTGTGACTTGGCATAGTCAGAAATGTGTATAGTCTGCAATTAGCGTGATAATTTCCTGAATAACGGGTGTGTGATGGCTATGAAGAGGTTACACTGATATATTCCATGCTAAAGTTTCTTCTGGAAAGTTCCTCGCTACAAACTTTTTAATAGTCAAATGTGATTCTTTAAATAGTATAACACTTTCTTGCCAAATAATACAATGACCCAAATGATGCTGTTAAGGGTTCTGTAGTGTGGAAAATGGTAACACAGGCGATTTAAATCATATCATTTTAGATGTAGAATGGAATAAAGAATTACAAGTAATGTATATAATAAGCTAATAAACACGGGAATGCAAAGGTAATGTGGCGATTGTGTGCATGTGGAGGGGGGGACAGCCAAGCAAGTTAAAGATGTCTAAATGTCTTACATGCTAACGCTTAAGTGAGTAATCTGCGAAGCAAGTCTGTAATTTAGCCTTGCAAGCTTTTCATTACGGTACTCTGAAACATTAGAAACATGCTTTGTTGATTAACGCATCTAAGTGGAACTGATTATGACATTCATCAAAATATGATTTGCTCAACTAGCGGTCACCACCCCCGCCATGCACGCTCATTGCTGTCCAAATTCATATACCCCTGCACAATTAACAGGACATACAGCTTACTTGAAAAGTAGCTCTTCAGCTACTACTTATTCTACATCTAAAATGATATGTTAGATAGTTCAAAATACATTTCTGTGCACAAATATTCCTTTTATTTCACTTTTTTTTTTTTTTTTTGGCCGGTGGTAGAAGAGAACAAAGGTAGGGATATAAAACACATAAATGTAGAGATAAAATGGGAAGGGGGACAAAAAAAAAAAGAAAATGGGCATAGAACAGAGAAGGCGGAGGAGATGACAGAGGAAAAGAGAGCTTGAACAGAGTGAGACCGAACATTCTGTCTTCTGTTTCCTCAAGCGGTTCATGCCTCTGCTTCCATTAACCTCCACGATGACAAGCAGAAAACAAACGGATACTCCCCGCCTCTCTCCCCCTGCGCCCAGTGGCGTATGTGCTGCTGAGGTGGGGAACGGATCACGGACGACACAGATTAGGAGTCAACAGGGTTCCCTTCATATGGCTGGATGCAGCTGCAGGGCCGATTAGACAACTCAAGCGTGGGTGAGAAAGGGGGCGCTTGATGCCATCAGAGCCTCTCAAACTAACTTCCTCACTGGGAACTCTGCAGACTACCGTGAAATTGATCAAGCTCCCTGAAAAGATGTCGTGTGTGTGTGTGAATGACATGTCAAAGGAGGGAAATGTGGACAAGTGCAATATAAAGATGTCTGCAGGTCACGAAGAACCTTTGACTGCAGTGTCATTTATCAGATTGTGTTAAGGGGAGTCCAGGGTAAATCGGTGAGGTTGGCTGCTATAGATGCGCACATTTTTGTTTGGTTGAGTCCATTATAGTTTTCATGGTACAACTTTCTAGCAAGTAATATATCTATCAAATGGGGAGTGTATGGAGGTGGGTCAGACCTATTGGACCTTAAACAAACTCCAGTCTGGGATGAACAATGTCCACCACCCTCTACCCTAGCATTGTCTGAAAGGAGTACTGGCCGTTCTTGTTTGCAAGGTCAACAAGTTATTTTGTCTCGGCTGGCTGAAAGAGGAGTAATAGGGCCACATTAATGTTGATAAATGTTTTTTTTTTTTTTTTAAACACATTCTACAGTTTCAACAAAAAAAAACTTGGAACAACTTAAGGGCATCTATGTTTCCTTCTTTCTTGAGTCTGTTTGCTCATGCAAAATGAAACGCGATTAAAAGATTAAAAATGACTGATATTTAATCATGATTAATCACAGGGTTGCTGATCATTTCAGTTAATGTGTTAAAAACTTTTATCATTTGACAGTTAGTTTATGTTCATCCATATCTGTTTCGATGAGATGAGAAAAATAAAAATAAATAAAAAATAAAGCATCTATTGTGTTCTGAGCAACAATGTAAAACAGAACCATGACAATATCTAAAGGTAAAACCTTTTTTTGTGTTAGCCATAGCCTGTGTGAATTGCTCATACGTAATTATGCTATAGTGCATGGTATGAGTCATTTTTTTTGTCATACATTCCACTATATGTTTCTCTACTTCAATTAAACTTAACTCACCTTGATTTTTGCAAATGGACAAAAAGCTTTGTTATGTCATGTGAATGATACCTTGCCACCTCTAAACGAACATTCAGGTACAGATAACAAATACATGGAACATACAGTCTGTTTTTTTTTTTGTTTGTTTTTGTTTTTTGTGTTTAAAACTGTTTTCAGGACCAATTGAATTGGCAAATATTGAATGACTTCAACAGCAGATATATTCGACCTAACGCTCAGCGTCAGGTAAATAACAGATTTGATGTTGAAAACTCTGGAAAAAAATGATTTTAGCAGAATTATAATCCATTATAAAGTTGCCAAATACCATAGCTCTTTAACAAGTGTGAAAGTGAAAGGAATCCGGTCTCATTAGGAAAGTAATGTGATGTTACTGCCCTGTTCAGTTTTATATTCATGAAAGCACTGTGATCAATAAATAACAGTAGTAACTCCCTTCCATAGTCTTTCCCATTAAGTAAGTGGAACACAAGCAAAAGCTGATGTCCTCATGTATATCGGATTGCTATAATAACGCACAAAGGAGGAAGTTACAAGCAAACCCAACAGTTGATTTTTTTATATTGATTAACAGCTGGCAATGGGCTCAAGCAGCCAGTCTTAACACTGAGTGAAACACTGTGTTTTGCACCTATAGCATTCCCAGTGGTGCACCAAAGAAAGAAGCACCCTTGGCATCTTTACTGATAATAACTCACAAGATTAATTTGAGGAGACTTCAGTGTTGTAAACATTTTCTTTCACTGGTTGTATATAAACGAGGCAGAAAGTAGTTGGTGCAAGACCACAGGAGACATTTTTCTTTCAAAAACTGTCTTCTGTGTTTACCAAAGTCAATTCCAGGCATGAAATGTATGCTTTGAATCAACATTGTGGATATATTTCCAGGTTAAAGTGAGGTAGTATGAACTCTAAAATGGACAAATGAATAGGAAAGTGCCATACATTCCCTATTTGTAGTAAATGATAGTAAATTGATACCCTGTGGAATGTTTTTCACCCTGTAAAGGTTTACTTTTTTTCCCGATAAGTGGTGTTACCCAGACTGCAGATTTGTCTTTCTGAGACGGATGAAATGATAGTAATCTCACCCTCAGAGAAATGAGGGAGTAGCTCTGACATGGTGGTAAGATATCTATTTTCCCAACTGTTTAAAACCATGCATAGATATTCTCCTCCTAAATTGCTCAAATTAAAAGAAGACAAGAGGGGGGGGGGGCGTATTTGACAATCTGCCATCAGTATCTGAAAAGAGTTAAACGGATTTGGGCCAATGTCTCGGTCTCAGATCACTCCATAGCTGTTGCAGACAGCAGGCCTGGCTTCACGTCCTTGTCTCCTGCTCCATCTCTCTTCCCGCTCCGGCACGTACACTTTTTCACTGGCTGTGACCTCCACTTCTTCCAGTCACTCATCCCGAGCAGTATCTGGGTCAGGTTGACCTTTTATCAAACCAGTGACCTAACAAGACAGAGCACCCATTGTGTCAACTGGCTGTTTTTTGTTTTCTTTGCTTGTGCCTGGTAAATTAACTTGGGTCTGCATTCATCTTTCTTTTTCTTATTTTTTTCAGAATGCAAACGTTAAAAGGAGTCATACAGAAAATCACTGCCACAGCAGCTGTGAGGGTCATCATCCTTTGATTTCAGGACCACCTTTGATGCTAGATCTGAGGCTTCCACAACAGAGAAAAATGGGAGAGGAAGTTCACCTCAGTATGTAAACCACATAACACATCTATGGGGGAAAAAAAACACCTTTTGCTTTTATTTTTTTGTTAAATGTTGTGATGGAAAAAGCTTGAAATATTAGACATATATACTATGCACTTCATAAAGAAACAAATTACCTTTATTTTCTCTTTAAACTGGTTTAAATCTAGAGAAAATGGCAATATCAGACTGAAAACGTCATGCTGTTTTAGCAAACATTTGCTTCTGAATGTTTTAGGTTTGAGTCGGCGTAACTAACGGCTATTAGAGATGTGATGTTGACAAGTGAAGCATATCTATTGGCTGACTCCTTTACATGAACAATGTGAGTCGTAGCTGCAGTCTGTTCTGTTTTCTGTTTTTTTTCTTTGTAGATCTCTGGATATAAAGGGCCTGTAGAATACATGTGCGGTGCAGTAATCCACACTGCCTTCACGTGAGTGACTCAGTAAGTAGCAGTCTCAAGAAGGGGGAGGACATGGAGTGGCTGGTGATTCAGAAAGACATCCTACCTATATATATTCTTATATGGTCTAAGTTTGAGTGATTCTGATCCAACCCTTACCCTATTGTTCCTCCCAGTGGGGACTTCCTGGATAAAATTAGTTACTCCCAGGCTGGCACCTCAAAGACAACAAAACGAGCCAGTCTTTTGAACAGCTCTTTGAAGGGAGCCAGATCTTGCGAATCCGTTCTTCACAAAGAGCTGTAAATCCAATCTCTTATGGCTATTGGAACCCCACAAATCCCCTCTCCTCTCCTCAGCATCATTGTTGTAACCCAGTAAAGATGTAACATGCCACAGAGAACATAACTGTACGTGTAATTGATAGTCCAGTAATGGCTTGTTTGTTTTGTCACATGATCCGTTATCGTCTCACAATGCTTCAGGTATTCAGCGTCCCCTTGAGAATACTCTGCAGCGAGAGTCTGATAACAATAGATCTTGTGTAAGTAATGCATTATCTGTACAGTCTCTGGGGTTTTTCATTGAAGCAGAGGGAAGCGCATCTGCAACGCACAAGTATAGGTACTCTAATAATTGTACTTTAAAGCGTCACATTGCTTTGTTTCTTTGAGACGACAGGAATGCAGAGGGTTTTATGTCGTGTTGGGTTCAGACAGGAGGGGGAAGCGCAGCGATTTGCTAGTCCTTGTCTGGTTGATGAGTTTTGATAAGCCCAGGTGCAGGACAAAAGGTGATGAGGCCAGGGTGCAAAAAAAGGTTTTTATTAACAAAAAAAGCGCTGGGGACAGCGGGAAATCCAAACTTCAAAAATAACATGAAAGCTTGAAGCTTGAAGTCAAAAAACATGGCATGGTTACATAAATTATGGCTTGGTGACAAAGACAAGGAGACGAAAACAGAGCGAAAGGCAGAGCTATATATACACAAGAGAGCCGAGAGATGACTACACACAGGTGAAACTAATGGGGGCGGAGCACACAAGGAGAAACCAATAAGTAAACAACGGAAAACAGACTAACAGGAAACCAAGAAACTTAACAAAGTAAAACAGGAAACTCAAATCATAGAACAGACACAGTCATGACAGTTCTGCCAGACATGGGCTTCTCTGTGACAGTCTACGGTTTTGCTTTACGTAAGGTTGATGATAATGCCATGCACTGTGTGCCTATAGACTTTGTATGTGTTCCTGGAAAACAGACATTGTTCAGCACACTATGTGAAAAATCACTGAGAGAATTAAAATAGCAGGGATAGGGGCAAGAAAAAGGGTAGGCCAGTACATGTATAGAATTCAAACCATTTTCATTTCTATTGGCATCACATATTATAAATATGCATTCCTGCTAGGTTTTTCAGATTAATGAGGCAAACATCATATTTACATGAAAAAAACAACAGATTGCCATAACGGCTGAATGCATATGGCTGTACAACCAGGCCAGCTTGATTCTCTGACAACTCACACTGGTTAGTTTATATGCGAGGCTGCCTTTCACCGTGGTTGCACTCATTTTCCGAAGAGAGCAATGGCGCATTGTCCTTTTCCGGAGGACGAGTCATTTCACTTTGATGGCTGACTTATTTATTCAAACCTGGGTAGGCAAACAAGTAGCTGAATCAAATTAAAGCAGAAAGATAAATAATGGAAGAAGAGGCACAAAGCCAAAAGGACAGCTTACCACTAGGAAAGGCCTAGTGATCGTACGGTGGCTGCCCTCCCTCAGACAGCTGAGGGGAAAATAACATTTGAAGTAACAAGTTGGACATAGTGATGTCAGACTTTAAACAGTGGTTTACCATCTCAAACAGTAGCAGGATAAGAGAACAACAGGAGAAAACACAATTCATCCATGCAGCATACACCAATCAGACATAATCATTTTTCCTGTTAGTGGTCATAATGTTAACACTACAACATTGACCATCTTGTTACTTATAAGTGTTCTGCTGGGAAACTTTTGTACCAGACACCACAGGACACCCTCAGAAGGCCCATGTCAATTCTCTGATGAGTCGCAACTATTTTGTGACATGTATACAAACCTACACAATATTATGTCAAGATGATGCATGATATATCAGAGATTGAGTTAAAAAAAAAGCATTGAAAATACTAAAATCAGTGTTGTTTCTTACTTGTATTACATGGTGGTTAGAATAATGTAGCAGCATTAGACAGCTATTTATGAATCAGGGATGACTGGTCCTGTAATGATTTTAATACATGCCTTATTCTGCCTTTTATATAAGTAATAGGTTGCACTGCAATTCATTCACTGACACGTAAAAAGAGAAAAAAAGTCATCTCTCGTCTGTTAACTTCCTTTTTGTGTGTGTGTGTGTTTTATAAAGCAGTGAACTGTTTATCAGACCGTAGTTTAGTGATGGCACAAGTAGTGTTCAAATAACGGTATCCATCTATAAATCTCTTCATTCAATATAAAATATCTATAGCTCAATAAAAGCGTGAAAGTCCCGGGCTTATGGCAGAAACATGTTTACTAATGTCGTAAAGAGTCTGGTCCAGCTCCCAGCTGAACAGACAGTCTGTAGTGCACCTACACTATCTAATAAGAGAATCAACATCCAATTGGCAGCAGTGTAACATTTTTACTCGGGGATATGCACAGATGTGCGTGCATTTGTACACATCAAGTAAAATCATTGCTGCCTTTAGCTGCTCCCTGGAAGTGGACCCCGGTAAATTCTAGGGGCACGAGCACGCAAAGGGCACTAAGCCAACAGAAACTCATTAGCTTTAGAAAGCTCTAATTGAAGCCCAACAGAGGAGTCGAATGGCATCCCAGTATCCATGAGCGCTCCCACTTTTTGAAGCTTCCGTACTGCTCTGCTCACTTTTGCGTGACCTTCGAATGGCCCTTGAAATGGAATGACAGCTTAAGCCACCCACATGTGTTTGAAGAGGGTGCATGAAAGCTAGCGGCAGTGCGGACACGCATACAGTAGAAGTCTGCGTGACATTGTCAAATTCCATCATGAAAAGAACAAGTCTCAGCGAGCGGCTGTTGCATCGGCGCACTTCGAAACATAATAATTTAAGCAGTGCACAATCTTTCTGTTCCAAGCAGTGGGTGGTTTTCTTGTCTCCGCTGTGTGGTCTGCATGTGATGAGAAAAAAAAAAAAAATCCAGTATGATATCTTAGGTTTGTTAAAAAACTTTTCTTATTCACAATTAACAAGTATGTCAGGGCAAAATCCCCAACCCCTCCAACACTGTATCTCATACACAATATTCTTTTACAGTAAGACTTTATTTTTTTTATTCCAGTTCAACAGCTTTATGATTAAAGCACATTGTAATTATACAAAAAAAGTTGTTAGGAACTTGATTGCATACTGAACAAATATGGTATGAATAATCTACAGGATCAGCCACAACATTAAAACCACTGACAGGAGACGGAAATGACATCAGCCTTCTTGTGACAATACAATTTCTGATGGGAAAATTTTGGACCTGGTATTCATGTGGATGATACATAGAGATGTAACACCTACCTAGACCTTCCCTGATGAGTCACAACTCACTGAACACAATATTAGGCCTGATCGGCGTACATTACCATACATTAAAATAGGAACCTTCTTTAAGATGTATTGTCTTTTCCTCGGCTTCCTAGCCAAGGGATTGATTAGAGGATAAGAGAATTCTTAATTATTATTATGGCTCAAGACGAAGGTACAGCCGGGAGAACATGACTTGGATTGAATAAAAGAAAGAATTAACTAACCTAGCTCTGTCCAGAGATGACAATCCTGAATCTTCCTGCCAACAACGCCAAGGATCACTAGGCATGTACATGTACATTTTCATTAAAATGTTATAAATGAGGGTTAGAGACAAGGATAGATACACTGACTTCCTTAACAGTTGCAGAATTTCTTTTCTCGTTGATTTTGACTTTTTATTTGATGCCCATTCATTTTTACCTGATTATACTACAAGCTGTATTACATTAGATTGGTTTTAACTTCAAGATAAAAGCCATTCCAAACACATCTATTTCTCTAGGAACAATGAAAAACCCCATGACTCTCTGCTCATCTTAGTCCTCACCACTCACCCTAAAGGCTCATTTAAGGCACTGCAGGACTGCAGGGCGCTGTGTCTTGTTTGCCAGTCGGCTTGGTTTTTATTTCTACTTCCTGCTTCACTTCAAACAATGGCGACAGAAACTTTCTCTGGATATTCACTGAAGATGAGACGCACAAATGTTTGTTTGTTTATGAACCTCCTCAGGCAACCTTTCTACGATGTGTTCCATCCGTATTGAGCCAAAACAATCAATTTGAAAATTGCGGCGGCGGAGAAGCAGCCGGAAATGCTGAAGTGGAAACATGCTACTATGAAGTGGAACAATCACAGACCCTATGCGTAGGGTCTGAGCTGTCGCCGTAGCAACAGAGTCAAATTGACGCTGAAGCCTACACCGCCTATGAGTGTCACTCCTTGGGTTCTTCTACCATCGTTTATCAGTGCAATCTGTCACTCACATCCCCTGCTTTGACCCTTCTCATTCATCCTCTCAACCCCTCTCATCCCTCTGTCCATCATCTCATGTCCCTCTTAATTGCAACAATTAAGACATATTTTTTATTAGTAAAATTACTGTGTAAACATGGAACATGGAAACAAGGAGAGATCCCACACATGTAGTGTAGGTCCTCTCTTTCCACACTTGTTGTCACATGAGTGATATGTGTGACCCTTATACATAATGTACCATGGTTGTAGCTGACATACCCACAGCAACACTGAACCAGGAGTATACACTCTGTCCCTGTGTCAAGTAAAAAACACTGTGCATTGCCTTGGTCTTTAGAAGAATGTAAACCTTCTAAACAAGAGACTGGGTACCCTGTGAGGAGGATCCCTTTCCTTTTAGCTTAGGTTTAGGCACCAACTACTAGGTAATCTTTGGGATAAAATAAGCCACACACTGAAAGGAAAACTTCCCTGAAAATAGGTGACAGTGACAAGATCGGCACGGAACATTAGTCTGTGGCCTCCCACCGTCTAATATTGTCACAGTGGAGTCAAACCCTGTGAGTCACTGCTCTGACACCAAAGAGCACCTTGTGCATATTTCTGCAACACAACTGCCTTTGTCGAAATGGCAACATTTGACACCCATGGAATGAGTGTGGGCTTGTGCGACTCAGCAAATAACTTTTTTTTATTATTATTTATTTATTTCACTTCTAGGCTGGCTCTGTAGAGCATTCTTAATTATAGTCTTAACACTTCAGTGTCAGTTTAAGAAATTGTTTTCAGTGGCCTCATTTTTACGCTTGCTGTTGAAGCTCTCTCATCAACCTACCGTGCATTACTTCGACACTTACCAAACTAAATGCGTCCACATTGCTCAACACATTTCCTTGCAGAGGGGGATGTTTTGCAGTGCAGTGGCCGGTTATTCTGCAGGGTGTCAGCGGGAGCCGAGCTGCTCGCTACAGCGTGTGTGGTGATTAATCATGCTGTGACTCTGCGTCTCTCGGGCCTGTCAAGCACTCTGGCCGCATGAGGTCTGGGAACATCTGGGGATGTCTGGGGACGTCGCGGGGTGACCACGGCCCATTCGTCTCCCAGGGACAGCGACCAGACGTGCCGCTTCACTCTCGCATCACTCCCCCGCCGCCACCTCCTCCTCCTTCTCCTCCTCCTCCTCCTTACCTTCAGGGTCCCCGCAGACCCAGCTTGGACAGAAGGTGTACACTCTTATTACATGACACATAACACTCTGAGGAACTGTGAACAGAGGAAGGCAATGTCTTTGGGCTGTACATCAGTGACAATAACAACCGGGGCTGGTAATATGCCTGTTGGTGAGCTATCAAGAACAACAACAACCTGCTGGGTGTGGGAATAAGACCTGACACGTTGCTTCTGAGGGGATGACTTAAGACGGGGGCACAACTTCAAACAAAGACAAGTGCACCAGAGCAGAGTGTTAATCTAGATACGTCGCAAGTCATTCTTAAAGTAGCGCATTTGAGTGAAATGCTGAAAATGCAACAGGAAAAATATGCACAAAAGCCGACAATAAGGAAGAAGATCCAAAGTTGTGTCAGTGATGTGTCTTTTCTTGCAGGCTGTGCAGGCAGATCAGAGTTGCTGGAAATAACTACACGGCTTCTAACAATACAAACAAACCCTGTCCAAAACTAAGCCATCTTGGGTTGGTGTAACAAACGCACCGCGCTTTGTCGGTTTTGTTCTTTTTAACGCGGACCCTCTGGATTCCGACTGCAGTGACTCATATTTAAATGTAAAATACACACTCCCACACTTATTCGGTTGAATTGTTAGAATAAACAAAACTATGTAAATGATACATCATGCCTTATCATAATACCCGTTTGCACATTAAAAGAAAAAACACGCATTTAAATGGTCTCGATACAGGTGACCTCAATAATATATTATGAAATATGCAAAGCAAGAAACAAATGCTTCCAGTGGGCAGGCTCTTCCCTCATTAAAACAATCCGGTGAATTACTCGTGCAATCCGCTGAACGTTTCACTTCAAGCATTGTGTCCTCGAGCTTATTTTGTAAACATGAACCTGATTATATCTGTGGTACAATCCTGGTGATTCGCAGCCAATCAATTCAGTGGAGATGAGATAAATCAGCTGCGATGAAGTTAATGCAGATGAGGTATTTTGGGCATAAAGGAACTGGCTGATTATGCAGTGGCCCTTGTGACTGTTCCAGGAAGCCACCGCACCAGCACAGATAGATGAGCCGCGCAAGATTCACATGAAGGAATCGTGGGATATACATGCAGCGGCTTTGTTCACGGGGTCCCTTTCTGTCCCTGCAGCCATAAGATCAAGCACTGTGGGAGATTTGAGGGCTTCCCTCCTGTGTGACATTTGACAGGTGGTGCGCTCACAACGCATTGTTTTTCGGAGGCTCTGATCCAACGTTTCAAATCCTGCTTAAATCGCTGCCGCCCGACTGTTCCAGGCACATGCATGCACACACACAAACATCTGAATAAACACTCACCCTTGTACTGAGACACATGGCTCACAGTGACTTAGCTGAGTTTGATGGGATTAGCATGGCTCTAGTGAAACTTCAGCAGAGGCCACATGAATATAAACTCTAATCTCTTATGTGAAGGTCAGCATATCTCAGTAAATATTCTCAGGAACTGCAGGAAAATGCAAATTCACATGTGCCTGCATTCACCCCAAAAAGTTTGGGTTTCAAAGAAGCATTTGAGGTTTTGATGTGCACAAATTGCCCCAGTTTGAACTCTCATCGCTCTTTATTATTCTCCCTGGAGCAAAGTCATCCACTTGGTTTTGGGCTGAGAATAAAATCTCAGCATAATCTACATAATCCTATCATCACATGTGTTTTCTCGACAGCATCTTTATTCAGACAGGCGGTGGCAGATTTTTATTTTTTTTTCTCCTAGGCTGTCTCTGTGTGTCAGGGCTCAGATGCTGGATCATTCCTCTGGCCAGACCAGACAACACAACTCATCCAGCTAGTTAAATGGAAGCGAACTCGAAGAGCGTGTGTGCCAGCGCAAAGTTCGGCGCACATTTCAGTCGAGAGCTGCTTAATGTCGCTGTCCGCGGTGCTGAATGGGAGGAAATCCTTTTGCTTGAGCTGCTTGACTTGCCATATAATGTACTTCAATGTAAAGCATAATTTGCTGATTCCAAAAAGTTTCATTTTAAACAACGCCTCATGGGATGGAATGAAAAAGTGAAAGTTTCTCAAATTAGTTGGAGAAAAATGTGATTTGTCAACCTAAACTTGTGTACCGGAAGATCGACATAGAAGAATGACCTCAGCATTCACTTCAAGTGGCTTTTCAACCAAATGAATTTAATACAACATTTGAAGTATGGGCAAAAAACACTTCACATCAAGGTCCTTACCTTTTTTAAGAGAAAGAATAGAAAGAGAATAGTGGCAAAATTGAGCACTTCTTCTATTGGGGATTTTCAACTATTTGTCATGAAAACATGTTCTGGTATAGTTACGTCTTCATTTATAGTTCAAGGATTAGTTTTAGTTATAGCCTTATTTTATTTACACATCGCCTAACCTGCTTCTCATCCAGCTCATTGATCAGTGTGTTCCGCACCAGCACTCAAAGAAACTATTTCAACATGCATTCGGATAAGACCCATTTGGCACCTTCTGCATTATTATTTTTTTTAAGTTTATTGCAAGAATTTAAAGTCTTTGCCATCTGCTCTTTAGAAATCTCCTCTAATACTTCACTTTGTTGCCTTAATAATCCTGTCCACGTCGACGCTAGCGCTGCTCCCAAAAAAAACGCGCTTTTCTGCTGGAGTGAACTGAGCTGAGTGGCTTGAAGCGGTTGCTTGGTCAGCCATGTTCAGTTTGATAAAAGTATTAGTGAAAGGAAACGAGGTCAAACAGAGGATGTTCTCCCCGAGCGACTTGGCACAGGCAAATAAGAACAAGCAACGCTTTGAATTCAACTTCTTTTTTTTTTTTTTTTTAATTGGAGCAAAGTTGCTGTAGAGATTTTGTAAAAGCACTGTTTTGCCTTGTGGATTGCACCTTCTATGTGTTTACCTTTCCTTCTCTAGCTGTGTGCGTTCATCAGTGGTAAACCTAGTAGAACGGTTAAGCACGCCTCCTCTGGAAATACACGGGGTAAGGGAAATGTGGGATTAAAACAGAGCAGTCGAAATGAGTCCAACAGAGAAGTGAAAATGGTGGAAAGCGATGAATTTCTGACTTGCTACAAGATGAGAAATGAGTGCCTATAAACCAAATAATAAATAAATGAAAAAAAGCATTGAGAGAGTTGTATTTATTAAAATATAAGTTGATGTTCCCATTAACAATTTATAAACCCAAGTTGTTGTAGTTAAAAAAAATAAATTAAGTATGCAAATCGTATGTATTCAGTATTAGTGTAAAAGTGATTTAAAGACTTTAAAAAGTGGTTCATGGACTGGATTACGCTTTAATTCAGTCTGCAGATCAAATTAAAGCGATGCCATGCCCAGATTTCAGCCCAAGGGAAAATCATTGGATGCAAAACATGGTGTATGAGCTGGTACTATATCACTATCAAAAGATCTATAGTCGGAATGCATAATTTTAAACAACATGGGAGGAATGAACATTAGAGCAAAACTACAGTTTTCCAGTGAACACATTAGAAAACATCAGGTCTTTGGAAAAGGTCTCCTGGATAGATGAATGAAATAGAAAATTGTATGGCCACAGTGATAACAGAGAAGGCAGGTTTTCAGGAGAGAAGCCTCAACTGTGGAGCAAGGTGGTGAAAATGTTTGTGGTTGATGTGCGATCAAGGAAACATATTTTCTTTTTTTTTCTATGAGGGTGTTTTCTTCATTCGTAAGTGTTATTTAAATGTCTGTGTATATGTGTGTGCCTTTAAGCTGTGAGTCAAGATTCCTTTATTCCTTGAAAAACCAAACAGCTCTCAGCCGTCGATTCACTTACGAATATGAGCACATTGACCATAATCTGAGGCTGTCAATGTGAAAGTTGAAGCTGAAAAGGAAAGCTCATCATTAGGATAATGATATTTGCCAACAACAAATCCACTAGGAAATGGCGTGAAAAGAAGAACAGCCAAACAAACATAGGTTCATGGAATGGCCTACTAAAAAGATTAAATCCCAAATCCATTGAAGTGTTGCTTCAGGGGTTTCAACCATGTGCTGCTCATTTCAAATCTTGTTTTTATCAAATTATGTCACAAACTGGTAGGCATTGGATCCTGAGATTACTTATGGTTTCACATGCCTGTATGTAGTCATATTCAATATAGCAAACGCTACTACCATCAAGGAGTGCCATTGCCGTGGGGCGGGGGTGCCTGGTCTCGTCTAAGTAGGTGGTACATGTCTAAATAACATCCACACGAATGCCAGGTACAAAATTTTACCAGCACAACATTTTATTTTCAAAAGATGATCAATGTTTCTTAGTATTATTTTTCATAACACTGACATTAAGTGGAGGGCTCTCAGATGCTGCCTTGATACCTGCTTTCTTTCATATGTACTGTAACTGCAAGATTAAATAGTCCCGCTTCTTGCTTTGCAGTGCGGCTTAGCAGCAGTGGATGTAAACAACAGAGGGACGACAATCTAAGACATTATCTTAAATCCCAAACAAAGCAAGCCCACAAGGGAGGGATGTAGATATTCAGCTTTATGCTAAAATACGAACGCAGAGACACAGATCTGTGTGACTGAAAGCTCCGAGCATGAAGCACTCGCACTAATATACAGACTGACCTTTGTATGTGTAAAGCATGAATATTTGAACAGTCATGGTTTTTAGGGGTCACCACTGTGCACAGTCAACAGTAGCTTTTGACGTCGTTAACAGCCTTCTTTTTCTTTTATCCAAGTACAAATGGGCAAAAGCACACACGCGAGTGGAATAAGCAAACACACACATGCACTCAGTATGGCTGTGCTTAGTTTGGCAGCGCCTTCGTCACCATGAAAGACCTCTTGTCTCTGGACTAGAGTGGAAATGACTGCCCTTTCATTAATCTCCCTGTCCGCTGTGCAGACCTCCCCTAATTACAGCCATTGTTTACCTTTGCGCTGGCACGCCCATTGAATTATTGATGGCCGGCCTGTCCTAGACAGTTTAAAGGCCTCTCCAGTGGACATACCCAGGCCAGTGAACCGATATCTGCCAACGTGTAGCCCACATCTCCTGCATGACAGCTGACTAAATTATGATGCTAATAGCAATTTGTTTTCATGACGCTGCCCTGTAGGGCATTAAAACACCCTTTGGGGCGCTTGATGATATGATAAATCACAATTTGATGTTATAAATTGATCATCAGGTGACTTTTTAACCTCTTTTTCATTGTCATATTTTACCACACTTCTGACAGCATCATTGTTATTACCCGTGCTCTTTAAGGTTCATTCTATATATTTACTGGATAAACAAATGACCCTTGGAATTATTCAAATCAAATGGCCACCTCTGACGATCATCCTCGCCGCTTATTGCATGAATTGAAACGCTTCTGAAGCATAATACAAGTCACATCCAATTTGCAAAACCTGTCTTCAGTGGCCCATTATAACCCTCTAATGGCATGCATATATAAAATCCCTCTATCTCTACTGCGAATATAAAAAAAAAAGCAACTGAGACCAAACCAAATCCATGAATGATTACCCCCAACAATAAGTAAATCTGCAGAACTAAAATTCAATTTTCAGCAATCCCACAGTCCTAGTGCTATACGCCATTCAAAGCTCATGAGGATTTGGACTTAAGGCGACTTAGAGGTGATTTATGCAGTAAACCAAATGGCTATGCTAGGGAGAGAATAAATGCCTGGGCCTTCGGAAGAGAGGACCTGTCTCTGTGTCATGACTCACAGTAGCTAGGCCCCGCATGACAAGGAAGGGTGCTGGCCTGTATCGATTTCCAGGGATCGTGCTCCACTGGATGTTTCCAGCTTGAACACCCCCTTATGCCACTCAGTTAGCAGAGAGGGAGGGTGGGCGCTGAGAGAATAAAACGATCAATCTTGAACGTTGGACCCGTTTGAAATATTTCTGACATGGCCGTTTGAACAGTTCCGCTTCAGTATCCCAATCTATAAAAGAATCAGTCTCTACTGGATACATCGGTTGACTTTACAGTTTGTTCGTAATGTGAATGGCAATGCATCGTGTCAAAACAGCAATCCAGAAATGTATTTATGTACAGGAAATATTTCACTTTGAGTTACTGTGAATAACATGTCAGAAGGTCTCAGTTGTACTAACCATAAAGGAGCTGTTTCAGAGTCAAGACTTGGTTTTAGGAGATTGGATCTTGGTTGGAATTAGGTCTAGGTTTGGGTTATGGTGATGGTTGGAGTAAACCATTTAGGATGAGCGGCTAGGGATTTCTATGTGTATACTAATGACCTTACGAAGGACAGCCAACAGTTTATTAGCAAAATACGCCATCTGTTACAGAATCTAAGCCAGAGCTTGACAGTTACTTGCTTTCAGTTACTGTGACAGATGAAATAGACCAAGACAAACTTTACAGATTTTTTGTTTATTTGTGTGAATTTAAACCAAATGCATCAAAACATTCAAATCCAGACCTTTATTATGGCTCCTACGTTGTGCCTACATAAGAAGCATTATTTGATACATATTTGAGTGTCAGACTCTTGTTTATTAGGCTCTGAACTCATCCGAAGCGGCGGAGAACTACACACAAAGCCGTACCTGAACGCCTCGAATGCAGACACACGGACAAATTACTCCCTCCTGCTGCTGCTGCTCGGCTAAACCTGCTGCTTACGCCACAATTTCTGTGTAGACACAGTATTGGATTTCCACCGAGAGCACAGATCAGAGTGGGAATATCAAAGCTTCGTGCTCTTGTGGAACACATGCATTCAGAGTTTAGAAAAAAGAAAAAGCCTTTAATTAATGAGGGGTCTGTAGGTCACCGAAAACAGGAGGAAGCTTGATCTGCATTCGAGTGGACGGCGTGCATAACGATGTCCGCAGCATAAAAAATGGACACCCATTTGGAAAACTGAACGCATGAATAGAATTAATACGAAATACGGATTGATTTTTATTTTTTTATATTAAAAAACAAAAAAAACATTACAGTATAGTGCAACAGCAAAAATGTTTGGACAAAAACATAACAAGCAAACACCAGTATGATTTCCACCAGCCATGCCCTCATCTCCCTATGAATTCTCCACGTGAAGTCTGTGTTGTAAATAAACACTGCACTCACTTCTCGGCAGCTGAACAACAACATGTTGCTATCATTAGTGGCAAAAAAAATTTAATTTTTTGTTTTTATCAAGTGGCCTCCTCATCAAGCAAGTTAACACTGTCGCCCACAGCAATTGCAGCAGCTGTTGTACAATAACCAGGGTCTAGAAGCTGAAGCCCGATATGGCTGAGGTAAGTTATTATACTCCAGGAGAGAGACTAGCTCATTAGCGATTGTATGATTTCAAACAGACAGGGCAGTTAAGGGAGGGGCTGATAGGTGGTGGATAGACGTTTAATGCATTAATGCTGATACCAGATGATGCACAATAATCCCACCCAATGTTACACACAAAACATTGTATTTAAAGGCATATTGAGCATTATTTATTGTATTTGTACAGCGGATTCAAATCGAGGACAAACCTGTTGTCATCCCAACCATTTCATTCATCACGCACATTCATCAAAAATTAAATTCTTCTTTTTCCATTTCCATATTGGAGCCACAAGGTTTTATCATCAGTAACCATGCATACGCCTAGTTACTGATGGGGCGAAGGTTATAGGTCTCAACTCCATAAATTCACATTTACAACAAACATAATGCAATCAGTCACAATGAAGATATATTCCTTTTCAACATTACTCATTCTCAAACAGTCGCCCCTCTATAACGTGCAGAAAACAGGTTTCACATAAAAGAAAATGTTATCATAATCCTGTACAGTCAGGTGACTGTTAAGTCATCAAGATCGGTGACATAGAAGTGTATCTGAGATTCGTTTCTTCACTCTAAAAGCAACCTGCTGGAGTGAAGACGCTAAAATAGATCATGGGAAGCTTCTCATGGCCAGAGAGCAGCACAGAACCTTTGGCTACAGTTTCATGGTGTCTAACTAACTAAGCTTGCGTGTCATGGAACCGACGCCAAAGGACACCTTGTTCTCATCTCTGTGACTCCAGCGCTTTGACAAAATGCCGCTATTCGATTATCCTGACAATGGCAACGAGCTATGAAAAGACATGCGTAGCTACAGCACTGTGTCCTTATTCTGCACAGGTACTTTGTAACACTCTGTCACTCCAGCGAAAACAGTAGCTAAGCTCAGGCTGATGATCATGGTCATTTCAACAGCAGCCACTGAGGTAGAGGGGCTGAATAATAACAAGACGGCGAATCTAAAGGCTTGTCAAGTGGCATTAAACCGTCACTCTCGCAGTGTGAATCACCACATCACCTAAAGGGTCTTAAAAGCCGCCGCCGGAAAGTTACATCTCTATGATGGTCTCAGCACTACAGCAACAAGCAGGTGATTTCATTCAAGTGAAGCGTCCACTGCACCCACCGCTACTGTGATCCCAAAGAAAAAATAAATAAAATTGAGGCTTTTATATTGAGTTGGAATTGGCCACCAAACTTCATGCAAAATTCATAAAAAAAAGAACCTACATTCCAAAACATACATAAACATAAACAAAAGAATACTGCACTGCTTTCACCGTTAGATATGTGTGCAAACACATATGATGAGGGCTGATGCAGATATCGCTCAGGGAGCAGTGGAGTGGAAAGATAATAACGCGAGCGCGATACAATGTGCTTCTCAAGTAGCATTAAAGTGTCACATTTAGAATGTCAATCATCATCGCATCGTCGAGGAGTTTCAAGAGACCACGTCACGGGCGGTTACATCACGGACGGTTTCTACACTGAACCTGCCATGACGGGCTTTACTCAATGTGTTTGTGGTAATTTCCCTAGAATGAACGTCTCTTACCATCACCATTTACAATACTTCAATTACTCTATATATCTACTCTATATTTTACAATAATGCTGAAAAAAAAGTAAGTTGTTAGCATTAGCTGCATCATTTAGCTGATAAGAAAAACAAACGGAAATTGTGAAGCTAAAGCAGAACAAAGTCGCCTGGATTCCTGTGGTATTTATTTGGCATTTTTCTAACGACCTTCTAATGGGAAGGCATGAAGAAAACAAAAACCTATTTAAATCTCACCGCAATTCTAGCTTCATTTGCAAGCTTTGCCACAGTCAGCTTGGACAAACCGTAGTATGTACAAAAAGATAAAGCACCAGGTCTCCGCGCCGACGGGTCGCCATTGTTATCGTCTGTTTCTGTAATTAAAACTATTTACACTCGCAGTGTAAATTGAACTGTCATTTTATGGTATTGCAGAAGCTACGTGAGGCTGTTGAGGTCCGACCTATGACTACAGTAGATAATCACTGTACTGCAAATTGCATTAGCAGAGCGAACTGGCAGGAACCACATTCTCTTGTTTTTCAGTTTAACAGTCAATAGGAAAATGTCATCCGGGCTGGTGTGAGCTAGCACAATGAAGGAGAGAGAGGGGGGGTGAAAACTGTGCTTGCCTGCTCCAGTTTTGTGGCTGTTAATTTTTGTTTAGTTCTGCAGTGGAACACTTTCCATTATTAATCATAAACCTCTTATTGTCACTGTTATCGCTCAAGTAGGGAAATACAGTGAAAACACATTAGCTTATTATGGCACGCACCCTATCACTCCTCATAAGAGACAGAGTTACCAGTCCTACAATGCACTTCCTAAGGGATCTATTTATCTAACTCAGATGGCGTAATCAAGATCGATGCAGCTGGGTCTTGGTCTTGTTGCACCTCGTATGGGGCCAGCTGTCCTGCATTTCCCAAAACGCTGTTCTATTTGGCCTAAAACAATGTGTCAAAGTAATTGATGACATTGATTAAATAAATAGGTCACTTTTCATGCACTGGAATGCTCATGTTCACCCTCTTTTATGGCAGCACCCGTTCCCAGCCCAGCTGAAAATAAACAGTAATGCTTTTTGATGGCCTTTTATTTATTTTTTTTTGCTACCTCTTTAATCCTGTTTGGTTTCTATGTGTTTCCTGCTTTTATTTTGTAAGCTCCTTCCTTGGTGTTTCTTGTCCTGCTTCACTTACTGTGTTTTCCCTCTCTGATTGCTTGACTGGTTTCTTCTTATGTGCTCCGATCCTCATTAGATTCACCTTCATCTCGTCAACCCATCTGGCGTTCACCCATGTGTATATAGACTTACAGTCCTACCATTCGATTTCTTTTTGGTCAAATCGTCTGTTCCATTACACTTGTTAAGTTGTGAAGTTAATTGGTTTAGGCCCGTAGCTCTCTGTGGAGCTTAGGCCCTCGACTCTTCTCCATCCAGCACGGCTTAGGGCTGTCTTCTCCACCTCTCCCCAGCTGGTACCGTATCTATTCATATCCGCCTCAGTGTCTCGCCTCCAACTGTTTTTAGGCCTTCCTCTCTTCCGCTTCCCCCTGGGGGTTCCAAGTCAGGGCCTGGCGTTTGATAGTAGCTGCTGGTTCATGCAGAAGGGGTGTCCAATCCATCCCCACTTCCTTCTCCAGATCTGGCTCTCTACTGGCTCCTCGCTCCCTCTCTGCCTTAAGTTGTGAAGTTACCTCTGTTGAAATGTTTTTTTTATAATTATTATTTGTTCCTGTTTTCCAGAGCTTTTGTGGCCCTATGTGTTCTTATAGGACATTGAGTCTACCATTCATTCAGAACAGGTACACCAATATACTACAGTCATTGTTTCATGGTAAAATGTCATATTTAAAGGCAGAAATTGCGGTTATTAGTAAATAAATTGTAAATTATTGAGTGCCAAAGTACTCAAAGTAACTTTATTCATAAGAAAATAATCCATTAAAAGAATTCACTGCACGAATAAGAGGCCCATGTGCAGGAGGCGAAACTGAACAAAAACAGGCCGAACTCATTCAAAGTAAAGGGAACTTGTTCAAATATAAAAGTCAGACAGCAAACAAACCGAAGGAGCAGGGTATGATGGAATCAATAAGTAACAAAATGCTTCAAATCTTTGACAAGAAAAAAACCCAGTGAAAGAACAGAGGTGAGGAATACAAGGAAGCCATGCAGGGAAGATTCACAGAAGCCCCAACAACTCAAAGAAGCAAAACAGACTGAACACTCACGGGGCTGATTAACTAATGGAACAGGTGACAGTGGAAATTCTGTGAGTGGTTAAAAACAAAAGTGGAGCCATGACACATAAGAAAGGGACCTTTTCAAAATATAACACTGCAGCCACTGCAGTCACGAAATCTAATTGTGTTTGATTCTGCTCTTTTCCTCCAGAACACTGAACATGTTGTCACATGACTACTAAACTGATTTGTGAATTTGGTGGGATGCCTCTTTTAAAACGCTCTCATTGTTATAGGGTAGTTTTACAAAATACTGCAAAACCCTGTAGGTTATAGTGGTCCAAGATGCATCCAATATAAATGTTTCATTTTGTTTCTAATTATATCGCTTTCCCTCATGTCTATTGCTGCTGCCACACATGCGCACTCATAATGATAAGAATAAAAGAAATGGTATATTATTTGCTTTGCCTTCCAGTAGCATACAACACATTTTCCTGAGACAGTTATGGGAGTTTTCCACATTTAAAAGAAAAATTTGAACCTCAGTGAACCTATATAGTATTTTGAATTAGAAACTGTATAGGTCAACCTCAAAATATCAAAGCTCAAATCTCTGCACCTTAACATTAATTGCTACTCAAAAACAAACTGTGACTCTGACATCCATTATTCTCTGTTTTTTACAGGCAGGCATAACCACCACTGTAAGCATAATGAAAATTTGCGTCAGTGAATGTCCAAGTTCAAGCATGAAAATAAAATGGGACCTAAAACTTAACCTTCCGCCACCTTGGATGCAGTGAAATGCCCCCCGAGGAAACTAATGATGACATGGAATCAGTTGTCGTGCTCTCAATTTCAAAATCCAGCTGCACCTGTGAATAGACTGGAGCTAAAAAAAAAACAAAAAACAAAAAAACAAATTAGCAGTCACAAATCCAGATTAATATGACTTCTGGACAGATAAAATACTACTCCTGTTTTGATGAAAGTAGACATTAACACTCACAAAGACAATGACCCGGAAAACTAATATCCACAGCAACTTTCCAACATGCTTTCAATGCTTCATCTTTGCATGTGCAGCCCTGTGATGAGTGCACTGTATGAACTATAATTTTCTCCAAGGGCTTGGAGTATGGCCAACATTCCTATTGAAACAAACCGAACACTAGTGACTAGCTCAAAGAAAGATGAAAAATAACTGAGTTTAGAAAAGTGGTTCAATACACAGTATCTACCTTTTTGTCACTACTCATGAATAAAAGAAAGGACATGCTACTTACTATGATTAGCACCATATTGTTTAGTCTAACTTATCCACTGGTTACATATTGCCTTCTCTTTATCTGTCAGGGTATTTACTACAAGCTAGCAACCCATGTGCTCAACATGTCAAGTGAAGAAGATCTGGACTATGGACTTAGGGAAGCTCGCTTGGTTTATTGAGTGAACCTACAAAGGATGTGTACACAACATTTGCTGTATAACAGGAACCTTCTTAACCCATGTACCGATATGTTTCACAACACAGAGGCAGAGATTTAACACTTTTCTGCAAGAACCACCAGAGAAAAGTACCTCTGCACACAACTGTATAGTCCTACAACCAATCAGAGAACATTAATTATAAGAACAGGTTGTTGTTATGTGGGTGGTTTTGACTTCTGCGTTATGTTGATGCAGAAGCTACGGTGACAGCACAGACCCCTACGTAGAGCCTGTGATGACCCTAGCGCCGTACCTGACGTGCTCCTTCCAAGAAATGTAACTATGATTGGTCTGCTTGGTAGTGGCGTGATTCCACCGAAGTATTTCTGGCTACTTCTCCACCTCCACAGTTTTCAAACTGATATGCAGGGTTATGTTTTTGTTGAAGTACTATATAAATAAAGTTGAGTTGATTGTTATGAATCAATAAAGATGGACCACATTGAGGAAAGATTAACTGAGGAGGTTCAGACATACAAGGCTAAGAACCACATATAGAGAGCTCAGTGAGCACTTCCAGAGATAAAGTATGAGGAAGGCCTTCACCTCCAGGGCAGAGAATATCAGTTAGCTTTTTTTTTTTTTTATCCATAAAACTCATCACAGTCATCAAATGTTATGCATTTTTCTGCCATTATTTTCCAAGGAAGTTTAACGACGCTGCTCACCTTTACATGTACAAGTGATTTTGCTAAAGAAAGTTTTTCGGTCAATCTGCAGAAGTACAAGTACAGACGGCATTATTATCTCCACCACAGGCTTTGTAACACCATCTTGATTGTTACTTGTTGGAAACAAATGCATTTAATTTTAGCTTACAAAACCAAAGTGCACCATATCCACTTCAGCAAATGTCCAATGGCAGAAATGTTTACAATGAAATAACAAAGTCCTGCAGTAGCACATCACCCTTATTCATACATACTGTGACATAAAAGAGATGTTAGCAACAGACACAAGGATATCTTTCATATTTAAAAATAGGTTTCTTATACATAATAGGTCATAATGCTCAGATCTTCCCTTATTTCCACTAAACCATGAATAGAGAATGTGTATGTGGCTTATTATGTCATGTTCGCTTGGATTTATGTAATTATTGTGGGTGGCTTTGGTGTCGGGCCAGCAATACTCAACAACCGGGTGGAGCACACCTCCCTGCATTCCATTCTGTAGCCCCTTTCTTATCGCATTAACACCCTCCCGTTGTGCTTTCCCATGCGATGACACATAAAATGATGAAATAACCTGAGGGAGCCCGTGGTTTCCGACAGGTCTTTATGACAGATGCATGCAGAATGATAAGCTAAAAAAAAAATGTCGAAACACACCATCCTTTGAACCGTACATTGTCGTTGTCATGCCTTTATTTTGAACCCACATCCCCCCCGCAGGAGTAAAGAGGCCACCCTCGAATGCCGCAGTGCAATTTCATCCCTGGATAAGGCATTTTATTACGCTTCTGTTTCTTTCTAGTATTTGCTTTATTTATTTATATTTTCAGTATTCCGCAAAAAAACACAATTTTAACTGTGAAAGCTGCTTTCAACGATGTAGCCCTGAGGTGGCAAGGATGTTGAATCCTCCAAGCTACATAGGTCATGCTCCAAAAAATTGTCCATAAATGATATTGCATGTACCTTTTTAAAAAGACCAACCCTGTGTCAGGCTTAATATATTCTGCATTTGTCAGGCACGCATACATCTTATTTGCATATTAATAAACTGACCTCAACAAGAGCATCGCTTTATTGTTGACAAGGAGACCTAACTGCACATTTCCCAACTGTCAGCCCAAGTCATGAGAAATATTTTAATATTTTATATTTTCTCATGGTCATTGCTGCATCACCAGGGCAACTAGGCTCTATTGAATCGTGAACTGATTTTAGCATTAGTATCTAAGATATGGAGAGAGAGAAAAAAGGAAAAAAAGGAAAGAACATACACTGGAGTCCATGTTAAATTGAAATGAATGCTTAAAAAAAAGGAATGGCAGAGGCAGCAGATGAGAGTTTTTCGAAATAAGCTGGAGAAATAAGTCCTTCTCACATGCTTAATCTCTTTCTGACATTTCTGCAATAAGAAATTTATAACACTGGAGGACACTTGGAGTTTATCAGCCTTGCATTTATTTTCAGCTTTTTAACATTCTCTCTTAGCAGCCCAAGTGTTGTCATCTGGCTAGGGGAAGTGCACTTAGGATTTATTACAATTATTTAGATTCCAAACTGGAGCATCACTTCATTATAATTGTTGGACAATGATGAATCCAGCAGACAGGAAGATTTAGAGAGGGGGAAAGCAATGACAGACAGCACTATCCTGAGTCAAGTTTATATGAATATTATATATAGCATACACGAAAATAAATAAAAAGATTCATTATTACACAGGATAAAATGTTACAATCCCGTGTTCCAAAATCCCAGACAAAACACTTTTAGAAGCCCAGTCCAACTGAAAACCAAGCAGCAGACTAGCAGTCAGCTACCAGCTTGCAACTTGCAGCTAACTAGCCTAGCCAACAGCAGAAGGCAGTATGCCGCACATCGTTGGGGATTTCAAGTGGGCACCTCCCTTCACTGATGTTTCGTTAAGTTATGCCCACATAACTTCAAGAAGGCTTAACAGTGAGTTCCAGTGTCCTGGAGTCACCATTCTTCATGTTGCCACCGCACAACCCCGTTTCCCCTGCATTAAATGACTTTCAGTCACCAAGACAAGTTGTGTTGGTCAGGTGTCTGAGCTACTTATCTCCCCGGGAAGGGAAGGGGTGGGATTAGGATATAGACCCTGGTTCAGGTAAGGGGTGCGTATTGAGGATACAGAGCTAAACCACATAACCCCATACCAAGGCACAAAATTAACCAAGAAATTCGCTACGCACATGCAGACCAAATTGAAACCCCAAAACATCAACGTCCTACCCGTGGCTCAGTAAGGTTTGGAAATCAGTTTATAAAAACACAATTGATGTCACATGTCCCAGGCACTAAAAATATGTCATTGCGTTTTGACATAATCACAGCCAGTAGCTCAGATAAACTTCTCAAAACTGCATCATGAAGTCATCCTTTACTTGTCTAACAGGACACAAAGCAGAGCAGATTGATGTCAATAATAAACATGCTCAATGACTCTACCCAAGAGGAAGTATGAACATGTTTGGAAAAGTGACTGGCTTTTGCACCACAGAGCAGCACAAGAGCAACATTTCTGGGAACTTTCAATCAAAGTCAATTGGTGGGGGAGCCTTTCCTAAAACAAACTGTCTCAAAGCATGGAAAAGGGTTAACATTGTGAGACTGGCTCATTGGTCAGCCTTCGTTTCCATGCTTTTGTTTTTTTTCTTTTTAAGAACAACATACTATTACTTGCTCATGATCTCAATTCTTTGTGGCATGGACTCAGCCTGTGCCAACTGCAGCTTCCGATATCTGTTCTTGGCGGACAACGTGGTTGTCTGCTCCTATATCCTAGCCGCCTGAAGCTACAAACATTCTGATATTTCTGCACCACAGTTTTAGGGAGTGGTTATCTGACTTGCCATAGGCTTTCTTACTCACCATGCACAAAACTCTGGAAATCAAACATTTTAGTAATGCACCATGATCTGATTTTCAGTGTGAACATCAACTTATATTGTTGCAATGATTCATACTGAAGTGTTTTGCTAGTGTATACTATGAAGAACTGAAACCTTTGGGTTGGGAACTTCAGTGCTCTTGGAGTTTTGTTCTTCCACCTTACCAATCAGCAAGTCAACTAAAATGAGTAGTGAAATGAACACAAACATTATAATTAATGATATCATCACTAACACTGGGTATATTTCACCTGATAATATACCAGATGAAAAATATTTAACTCATCATAATCATAAAATTGGCAAATTGAAGTACTTTTATTTTATTTTTAACTATAAAATGTCTCAACGTATCATAGGTGGGCATTATGAAATGGCTTTCAAAATTGCAAGGGAATCTTTAATGAATAGTTCCTTTAAAAGTAATGGAGCTAGGAACTTGAAATTTGAGGAATGGACCAGGGAAACACTCCTGCCTTCAAAAACGTCAGTGAGCAGCATGGAGGTACCCAAGGACTCACACAAATCAGACAGCAGCAACACAACAAAAATCATGTGACAATTGCGTGGGTGACTATTACCTAACATTAAGTTCTGAATTAATGGTAATACAAATGTGAGTTTTATGAGTGTGTCGTATGAAATGGTGCTTCACCTTGGAGCACGCTAGTGAAGGAATAATTGCTGTAACCACCTGTAGCCGGCTAAAATATCAATTGTGTGTGTGTGCAAGTTTAAAGTGAAAACAGACATTTCCGTTGTAATGCAGAGATGAGTATAGAACATGGATGTTGTGTGTAGCATACCTGAAGACTACAGCCATTAGCTGAAATGCACTGATGTGTTTGTCTGTGTCTTTCTAGTCTATTTCCAGAAAGTAAAGTAAAGGAAATCTTTTTTCTTTTAACTTATGCATGCTTGAAAGTCAATTTGTGTGCAACATGTATTTCTCACTATCTGGGCAGTTGCTAGAAGCTAGCAACCTTTATGCTAAAAAAAAGGCATGTTTTGAAGAAGATCTTTAAAAGAACTAAAGCTGCTTGGTTGTTTAAACAGTAAGTGTTTCAGGAACAAAGTGGGAACTTCGCTGTGGTGCTAGCACAAAACTCCAAGAGCACTAATCAGCAAGTGAACTAAACTGTGACAAAATGCTCTGCTTGAGAGGAGTTCACAGTGAGGTGTGGAAATGGAACAAAACCATGTCACAGCTGGAATGCGACGCTGCCACCCCCGCATAAATACCCTGGGTACATGCTGCCTTTTTGGGACGATGTACGTGCAAGGCTTTCTTACTCCCATTCTGTTTAAGTTGTAGGGGCTCGGGAAATCAAATGCTTCAGAAATGCTCCATGTTCTGATGCTTCCACAAATATAAATAAGAATTGTTTATTGTTGTTGTTTTTTATTAATTTACCAAATGCAAAGTGAGCAAAGAAAAGAAAAATCAAAGTCACATCAATATTTGGTGTTACTACCTTTTGCCTTCAAACCAGCATTAATCCCTATAGATACACTTACACAAAGTCAGGGATGATGTAGGATCGTAGACGCAGTGGTCGGCCAAGGAAACTGAGTGCAGCAGATAAACACATCAAGCTTATTTCCTTTCAAAATCGGAAGATGTCCAACAGAGCCATCAGCTCGGAACTGGCAGAAACCAGTGGGACCCAGGTACACCCATCTACTGTCTGGAGACATCTGGCCAGAAGTGGTCTTTATGGAAGAGCGGCAGCCAAAAATCCATCAACCTACCAGCTGAGTTCCTTCAAAAACTGTGTACCTAGAAGAATTGATGCCGTCTTGAAGGCAAAGGGTGGTCACACTTAATATTGATTTGATTTAGATTTCTCTTCATTCACTGGATTTTGTTAATTGACGTCAATAAGCTCGTACGACTTCAGTTGTTGAAAGCATTCTTAGTTTACAGCATTTTTTCCACACCTGCCTAAAACTTTTGCACACTACTATGTGTATATAATTAACGGAGTTTCGCTCATGCATACTACAAACAACTGAAATTGTTGTTAAACAGAAACATAATCAAAACAAAAATACATTTCCTTGCTTCATTTTCTCCCCAGCATAGGCACAGCACAGCTGTTTACAGCTCCAGTAAAAAGAAATCATTTGGTGGTAAAGAGCAACATTTATTGAAGTAACGTCTTGTGAGACTATTCTCAGATAAAGGTAGAATATAGCTAAAGGACACCCCTGGAGTTTAGGCTGATGGAGACCTCAGCTGACACCCGTCTGGACTGCTGGGATGAGGTGGAGATGGGTAGACGGATGGTTGAAAAGAATACTGAGAGAACTGCAATTTAAACTGACTGGCACAGAGTACAGGAGTATTGAAATTGTGAGAATGAGATGATTCTGATAGGACGGGAAAGCGGCAACGATAAAGAGAACGGAGGAGGAATAGACCACCTTGACCATGGAGGAAAGAAGACAGAACTTTTTCGTGAACTGAACATTTTTTAAAAGTACACGGGAACAAAAGGAGAACTTTGCAACTGTGGAAGCACAAAAATACAAGAGCCCTAATCAGCGAGTAAGCTAAAGTGGGTAGACATAAAGCTCTGCTTGAGAGGAGTTCTCAGTGGGGTACAGTGTGTGGAAATGGAACAAAACCATGACACAGCTGGAATGCAGCACAACCATCCCCCTGTAAGTACCTGCGTTACATGTAACCTTTTTTGGAATGATGTACCTGCAAGTTTTTTATTTCTTGGAGCTGTTTCACACATTGCTAGAGGACTTCAGACGGGCCACCCCATGTGGCCTTTGCTCCTTTTTGTCCTAATGTGGTATACGTGAGGATTAGTTCGGACATTTCTTTAAACATTAGGTCACTGCTTATCTGTCTCATTCCCATCACAATCACAACAAACTCAATATATTTTCTACTCAGTCGTATATTTATTTTGGCAGCTTGCCCACACTACACATCTCAAAATCAAAAGTCTCCAGGCTGTGTATACTGGTACAAGCTGTGCCCCTCTGCCTCCAATCCATCCCCTGGCATGGCCGCATGCAAGTCTGTGGTAATTTAATGCTTGCTGCCCAGGCCTTATGATCCTGTGGGAGTGCCTGTGCCCCTGTAAGTGAGGCTGAACGCTTTATCCTGTGGTATTAGTCGTCCATGTTTGAGTTAATACCCTAGAGTTGAGCTTCTATCCAGAGGCATTAGTGTCTGACACTCTGCAGCTCAGAGATGGGGGGGGCTCCCTCTTCCACCCCATCCCCAGCCCCACCCTTGTGTGTTGTGTGTCTCCTATGCTTGCACTTAGGGTTTTGATCAGAGTTGGCAAACTTGGCTCACATGGTTACTTCCCTCTGATGAAAGATTCATGATGAAGTTGTGCATATCCAGATGTGATGCTGCTGCTTCCCTTTGAGTTTAAGAAGCCAGGCTGCCATTCGAGTTGTCTGACTTTTTTTTTTTTTTTACCAGACAGGCACGGAGAAGGAAGATGTACACATGTACCATGTTAAAAATAACTTGTCCTCGATTGTTTGTTTGGATCTAAGCTGGTTTATCTCACTTCCCCCAAGTAAGAGAAAGAAAAAATTCCTAGAATAAAGTTTTCTCTCATTACACTTATACACAACCTTATATGGCAAATATTAGGATATGAGATGGACTAGCATGTCAACAGTATTTAACTAGTTTGAATTAATAGTGAGATGAAAGAGCATTAGGATTTTCATAATCTGCATTTACTAAACAGTTGAATGTAAATACAGAGGATGTCTGTTTTACTACTTGCTATTTTGACAACCCCTCCCCCAAGGCACAAAGCACTCACGCGGTGGCACACACACATGCACAGGTTCAAATGCAAGCTTTGAAACCATACAGACATTTGAATGTTACGTTCAAAGATTAAAATTGTGTCATTATGGTAATGAAAGACAAACAACGCCTCCTGTCACTTAGAGCAATTAGAGAAGAAAATCCCTCCACTTTAATCAATTCATTCTGCATTTCTGTGGAGCATTCCTGAACTAATTAATTATCTTATCTTTGCTTAATTTATTCTGACCATCTATATTACGAGCTGTTATTTCTATGCAGTGAAGTTCACGCACCCCACGAGCACAACATATCACCACGTACGATATAACCATGCAATTAAAGAGAAATGAAGGAAGAAATATAGGATAGAGTATTTAAATCTATCAGAGTGTTTCTTTTTCCCCTTCTGCCACTGACAAGGCTGAAAGCCTTAACGTCCATAGATAAACCCTCCGACCTGACGTTTAGCGTTATCGTATTCATGGTCCGTGCACCGCTTTCAAAACCTGTCTCTTATTCTGGCGATAACCTCGGGTGACAAAAACTATTGCAGTTTGGCATTTGACTTCATGGTGGGTGAAATGTCCACAAACTCCTTTACATTAAATGTTAAGGAAAAGTACATTGTGTGTAAGTCGACTGCTACTTCATACACTAAAAGCAGCTATCCAATTATACGTAGTGTAAAACTGTTGAAACTGCAAATGGAGATTGACTCAGCTAATGAATTGGAAATGATAGGTACTGTATTTGAACAGAGCTGTATATTATTACCAACAGTACGGTAATATTTAGGAGAGTGCCCAGATATTGGATAATCACAGGTATATAACTTCATTAGAATGGAGCTGAGAAACACTGGTATAAGCCATTGTCACTGCACTCAAATGATCTTATAGTTTTATCCTGCAGTGCACAATTTCTGTAGCTAAAGGTTTGTCAATCAAGACAAAGGGCTCACAGTCGCTGAATGATTTTGTGAAATAAAGCGAGATCTTTGGAGCTGTTGTCTTCATTACCATTGGCAGTACAAATCTGATAGGACTCAGACTGAAATACACATAAAGGTAAATCTGAGATTCTGATATTTCTGATTTTTGATATCAGGCCTTCAAATGCAAAATTGTGATTATTATCATGGAAATTATGTACAGAAAACCATTGGTGTCCAAGTGGTAACACTGCCTGTAGGTTGTGAATATATTGCAACCGGACAACTGTTGGATTCTATAAGAGGAAATTGTGATGTACGCAATGCAAAGAGAGAGAATGAAGCCGATGGAAATGTTGACATGTGCACATGAGAAATACAAAGAAAACTGTCCGTGGCTGAATTACTAAACATCATCCATCTCTGCCGTTTCTGAGAACGAGAACATAAGAGGGGGCCATTCATATGGGCTTTTCGTTGAAATAGCTGTAAGTAACATGAGCTGACACAATGGCAGTACTTAACTTGGATGAGTCATGTACCCATAACTCTGCTATAGCTAATGCTGCTCACGTCACTTATGGCGTAGCCCTGCGCTATTATAATAATCCTACTAAAAATAACTTTATTACAAAAACTACAGACCATAGTAATTCTGGATTTGAGAAATGTGAGTTCACAAGTCCGCTAGTGATATAATGTTTCATCTTCTCTCTTTTAATTTCTTTGAAATATGACATATTTTAGACAACGTAAAACTTAAAAACAGTTTATGTTGCATGTTCAGTTCAGCAGTCTGAATTACACAAAGGAAGTGGTTATGTTTTCTTTATAAAATGCCATCTTTAATGAACTTTTGCTAAGCTGCACTACAGGGGTAATGTTTTTATGTAAATCTGTGCCCCCATTGTGACTGTAGGCTATTACGAGCACATGGAAATGACTGCAGCAAACACATGTCTATGAATGTACACAATGTGTACATTTTGTAGGTATTTGTGAAAGAATTACAGACCTATTGTCTAATTCAGTTTCTTTTAGCTCTTTCTCAAGGGAGCTCCATACTTCTTATTTAAAGTAGGCAGCTCTAAGATGGAAAATAACTGCTCGAATCCCCTTGAGGACCAAAATATGATGGAAGTTGTATGCTTATGTTTCCAGCACATTCAATCAAATATAATCATATTTGGAGATTAAAACGTAATACTGAAATTTAAATGTCAGGCTTTAACACGTTTCTGAACACGTATTCAGTGTTTTATTTTATAAACGTGAATCCATACAGAGATGACAGCTTTTGATCTGCTATACACAGGGCCTTAAAATCTGGTTACTGACTCCTGTTTATCTGGTTCTGTGCCTTTCATTGTGCCAAGGACAAAACTTTGAATTGCATTTGGGAACACAAAATATTACAATTCACATTCATAAACAGGCAAATCATGACTCTACCAAATGTCAGGTCACTAGCCCACTTATTTCACTAAATAGGTGAGAAAAGTCTACATTTTTGGAGTTTTAAAACTCCAGGGATCTGTGAGGCAAAATAAAAGCTTGTAAATAACACACTCAAGACAAGAATGGACAGAATTTATTCTTCTGCACAGTTTATTCCCTGTGATTCAAGGCCTTGAACGTTGAAACTTGGTGAATACAGAAAAATGGAATTTAAGCTTTTTCACACTGGGTGCTAGCCAGGCCTATTTATTTGTAATCTTATAGCAATTTCACATTTTGTGTTGAGCTTTCAGGGGGATCCACTGTGGAAAAAGGTGCAGGTATCATATTATGATCTTGATAATAGCAGAATATTAATCCTTCTGAGGGGTTTGGGGAGCCGTTAGGGATTACAAAGGCCCTTTGAAGTGGATATGAGCAGTCTTTCTTTTAAGCTGGTAAAGTGGCCTGTAATGAGTGACACTTAGCCTTACAGTGGGTTGACCATGAACTCACCCTCTCAATTAAAGAAGATGAAAATATTTTGTAATGGTCTTAGCTGCAAAATGACCCTCCGCCGTCCTTGCCTAATGTCAAGTTTAATATCAACCTCAAAGTGTCTGCAAGGAATTCGCTGCAGAAAAGACTATAGCAATTATTGAAAACAACTGTGACTAAGATGAAACGCTTTTATTTGGTTTCTTGTGATGGCAAGTTACAGTATGAGTTGTGGCCTGTCTTTCATCATTTCTGACCTTAAAGGCGTGTAGGCAGAGGTATCATGAAAATTGACCTTGGCAAGCAGCAATTGCTCAAGTGACCATAAACAATTTAGTTCCGTTGTAAAGGGTTTGATATTAACCGTGGTGAATCACATCTCAACCATCAGTAAAAATAATGTTGAGCAAGGCTTTTACAGAGGAAGGATTACCTCCTTCATGGTACCTTGCAGCTGTTACCATGAATGGTGCGGCCCAATTAGCGTCCTCTCTGATAAGTCAAATTCATTTAATTACTCTTTTGTGTTTCGGATTAAGATTGTAATGACTAAAATGTCATGTTTTCATATAGTCTCTAAGGTCTTTTATTGCATTAATTTGATTGATCCTCACTAGTTTTACTAATAATTAACCAACACTAAAAGGTCTGGACTTTTTTGAAATGTCATTGAGTCCTTTACCATATGGGTCTGCATATAGCAGCCTGATACAACAACACTTCAAGCAGCTTAGAGCAATTACAGTGTGTTCAACCATAAGTCCCAAAATACCTGGAGAAAAATATAATTTCATAGGCTATTTGTGCAGTGATTTTACTGAACTTGGCGTTGTCAGTTTGTGCCGCATCATGAGAAGTGTTCTCTCCCACTGGAGGGGTTGGGAGGTAACATGCTTGAGGTACCACAGTCTCCCGTCATGCGTCAATGAGTGATGTGTCTTGTTGAGGGGAAACCCCCCCAGTGACATTGGGTATGTTTTATATGCAAGTGAAATGTGCACTTTATGATTATCCACAAATACAACTGTATGATTGTTTAGCAAGGAATTACTATTTTGTCCCTCAGAAGAATTTAATTCAGTTCTACGTTGTAAATGTTCCTAAATAAGCACGTTACATAGTGGAAAAAGACATCACACACAAATTCTTTCACCTGCAATTTCATTAAATGATAGATTGAAAGTATTTAAGACCCCAAAATATCAAACATTATATTCCAGTCAGAGGTTTAAGAGTCTATCAGGATCCTAAGCAAAAAAACAAAGAAAAAAACAAAACAAAAAATCCTCACTTTTTCAGGAAAACAGAGCTGGACACACGGGTTTCTTATTCAAGTGAAATAACATTAAGTTAAGACTTGCATTAAGTTCCCTACTGTCATTGAAAATTTAGAATATTGCCACTGCTGTAGCTTCAAGTTTGTCAGGCCTTGGGGGGCCCCCCCCCGCAGGCCCGGGGCACCAAGCAGTTGCTCGCATTTCCTGTTGCAAAACTGAACCATTAATTCCAGCATTCATCTGTAGCCAGAGTTAAAAGAAGCTGTGAAAAGATGGATGTGAATCAGATGCTTTCCTCCATTTCCATTAAAAATAGATAAATTTTGATTCGAGTGCAACAGGAAGGAGTGGGTGGATCCAGCATATTAACTTATCAGGTTACACTTAAATTGGGTTGGATAGTGTTGACACTCAAAAAACTCTAGTGACAAATATCGCTTTCACATCAAAAATAGCGGGTTGACATCATTGTGTTGACAACGTCGTCATTAGACATTTAAGTGCACGGTAACACTGCAAGGTAAATAATGGACAGCATGGTGCGTCCATGATGCTTCTGCTCATTCAGTCATTTAGGTATTTCCTCTTAACACTACTGCCGAATGGACCGGTCAAACCCTCAAATATCACCCGCTCTTTCAAAGGGTGGGTGATATTTGAATAAATCACTGTGGCCTGCACAGTACCCGATATCTGCCGTTGAATCTCCTCTTCTCCTTGGATGTAGAGCAGCTTGCAGATCTCACAGTCTTGCCAGTGCACTGCCATAATCTATAAAATAAGTGTGCCATATAGCTATACAAGCTGTATTTGAACACAGTCGCACATGCATTCACTGATTAGTGCGATTCCCCGAACATGACATAGGGCTAATTCACACATGCACTTAAAATGCCCGGCTAAAGACAATGCATGTGTTTGTTGGGAGTTTGGGTGACAAGAGAGTTTTCTTTTCAGCTTCTAAAAGCTCGTATAACTTTGGGTTATGAAAGTTGTACTGCTCGTAAAGTCCAAATGACCTCCTTTGCGCTTATGTTTAAATGATTCGTGAGACAATGATTAATGCTAAAATAACTCAATGTCTCCTTTCAGCTGGAGACTGGTTATTCAGATGGAAAAATGAAAGATTTCCAGTTAGGTAGGTCCCTCGTGAAGTTCATTAAATGTTTCAGCCTGTTACAGGTTCACACTGCGGTACGGGGCATGGTTTATGTCTCCGGCAGCTCAAAGACAAATTTCTAATTAGCCGGAAAAGATGAGTGCAACAACAGATTGAAGGAGCGGCCTCTCTCACAGAAGAGCGAATCCATACCAGGATGCTTTTGAGCAGATCTGAGTGCAGCAAGTAATTTAAGCTTGGCACTATTAGTAACATGCAGTTCTACCAGTGTCTGTGCTGAATGATTGCTCAATGATTTATCAAGTTGCAAGTGGCAGTTCAGCGGGGCTTTGACTCATGAGCAGAATGCAAAAGTGGATCATCCAGACTTCCAGACTGTAGCTATTTGGGATGTTTGGAGTGTTTGACAGAAGGTTACCTACAGCATGACAGAGCAGGGTTACAGGGTTGCCAACTACAAGGCTGCCTACATCTTACAGATTTGTTATTTTTGCCTCAGTCAATTTAACCTCTGCCTGCGGTTTGAGTAAACAACATTTCCACATTTACAAAAACCTAAGCTAGGGGCTTTGCATCTGAAGTAGCTTCATTTGAAGCTGCACTCATGGCAAATTAGTCTCTAATCATTTTAGATATTTAAACTGCACCTTTGTTCAGCATGACACAACCAATAATCTTACAGATTTGTCCTTTGACATATGAATTAGGCCAGTATATATATATATACAGTTAATAACCAGTTTAGTGTCAAAGTTGTGAATTAAAATTTGCTTGCTTGTAGCAATCTTCAACAAATGCCATAGCCAAGTGGGATCTAAACTTTTTTTTTTCAATGCTTTATGCAAAATGAGTCAACACATCCACTGCTGTCATCCAGCACTTTTCTTTCGCTAATGTTTTTACTCACTATGTTAAGTCATATTTTTGGAGTCTTTCATACCACGGAGAAGAAGGAAAAACCCAGAGGGCTTATCATGTGGCTCTCCTCATTAAAAAATACACTTCATCTTGCTCCTGCAAAAGCTATTAACTTACCAAGGCTACATGAAGCAAGTCAAACAACTCCCAGTCATCAGACAATTATACACATTCTCACTCTGTTAAAATGCATCTTTCAGTGCATTTAAAGTAAGAAGGGAATATTATTTTTAGTGTTTGATATATATATATATATATATATATATATATATATATATATATATATACATCATTGTTTTTCAGTAAAAGACTTTGTAAGCCTTTCATCTTGAGACATGACGCCAGTTTAATTGAGCTGTGTGCCCTGTGATTTTATTCAGAAGTGTATGAAAGGTGGTTTTAATGGCTAATTTACATTCTGGTTCCACTAGGTTCAGCTAGTAAAATACCATGAACAAATGTTGGAGACAAGGAAGAAGTCAAAACAGTTCACTGCAGAATGTTGAAGAAGTGCTTTGCAATAAAAAGTCCAACCTAATTTTTCAAACGTAAGAGCTTTCTTATCCTTGTATGACTTTATTTAACAAATGGGAAAATAGTTTGGGTATTTTAGAGGGTTGATTAATATTATCAGTCACAGAGGTAGTATTAATACAGTGTGTGTCATATTTCAGTTTAACTGAAAACAGTTAACTATGTTGGCCCAGTAAAAAACAATGGTATATTATAAATATGTTACAGGCTGCACACATTGTGATGGAATCAGGACATGTGGGTTTAGTCTGTTTTAGCTCCATAGAGGGAGACGGGCAGATTGTTTTTGTAATGTTCCAGCACCATAGAGAAACACTGTGTCCCAATTCAGATTCTATCAAATATCAAGCCCAGTAGGGTGTCACATTCCAAAGGCTGTTCCAATTGCATCCAAAAAAATTAAACTTTAATTGTCAGAATCCAAAAAATGTTGCTGGTATATTCTTTGCGGCCAACCACATTACATAACCCACTGTGTGCAAATCACTCCTTGAATATGAGCTTGAATACAAGGGTTGGTCTTTCCATAAGCCAAGAAATATGACATTTACAAGGTATTTAGTCTCAGGTGGTGAATTATTCACTGATCCGTTGCTTGTCTGCAATAACAGAAAAGCCACTTGCAAGTTAAAACTTAATAGAGAGCAGTTATTTATGTCTCTGTTGCGCTGTCATGTTTGCAGTGTGGATCATTTTACAAGTTCTGTGTGCAGTTTTACACTTTAACTCTCCACTGAAGTCTATTCGAGGGTGACATGTGAGGTTATAAACTTTGAAACCTTTACCAGCTGACATGCTAGGTCCTGCAGAACTATTAGTCTAGTCCCTTTGTGGCTAGATTGTTCACTTTCAAGGAGACACAGAGTTAAACCTGGCCTGTTGGTCCTTTTTTGGCCACATCCCCCCCAGGACCTGAAGTGAAACAACTATTTTAACTGACTCTAGTTTTGCCATGACACTGTGTCCACCTCTCACTTTTTCCCACTGGTTCAGAGGTTGGATTTCCTACCACTGTCCTTTAATAACACCCATTTCTAAAGTGTCACCTTCCAGATTACGTCATGTTGCTCATACCTCAAAACTGCATGTTGCAGAGCTAATACATGCTGGAACGTGAAACACAAGTCAAAACTCTCAGAAACTCAAGACTCTGGGGATTGAACTCCAAGGGCAGCATGCTCAGGGCTTTTGTGCAAACACATTTAGTCCCTCCAGGGATCTCCCAAGTTACACAGTGAGATCTGAACATGCACAGAAGTCCTGAAAAAGATGAAAGATCTTGAAAATGCTGAAGCCACTGTTGTATCCATACTACAACATGCAATAAAGCACTCATACTAAAAAAAAATGCACTGTCCATACAAGCATTGAGATAAATAAATATGGAAAATATAGAATAAATCAGGAAAGAATGCCCAATAATATTATGGAAAAAATAGTAGAATAAATCAGTCACATGTTCAAATTATGATTTTAAGATTTATTATTAACAAAAGAAATCAATTGAAATGGGATATGGCAGAAAGGGGAATCTCAATACAAATAAATTTAACGAAGTTCAGTTAAAATAATTTTAAAAAAAGTTCTACTCAAGGAACGAAGCAAATAGCACAACTACTTTGAGCAATATAGTTAAAGGTTAGTGAAGTAATTCAGCTTTATATTACAGACAAATGTACAGTACAAGTACAAAAAAAAAAAAAAAAGAAAAAAAAGTCACTCAGTTCACTCAGCTGTAGTCTGCTCCCAACTTTTGCTATAGATGGTTGACTTCACCAGGAACTTGTTTTATGGGCATCCTCTGCCATTTCATGCTGGGCAGGTAGTGCAGCCGGACAGGCACTGTCAGTTCGTCTGGGTTGTTTGTCTGCTGGAAACAACTGCCTACAGTTTTGAATGAGGAGGTGGGGTGGAATCCTTTGGGAGGCAGATATACAGTGAATCCAGACCACTGAAGCAAAACAAAGAGCTAAAAGTAGACAGGTGACTATTAAAAAAGCGTGGATGTTGCTTTTCAGTGGGTTTAGTCTGGAAGCCAGCCCATTTTCACAAATTTTTTGAAAGTTGGTCTTGGGTCAGTCCGTTGGGAACTGATTATGCCCTGGCAAAGATATGCCAAGTCGACCAAATAAATTGGGCTGTGATGGGTCTAATTGGTTGTCAGATTATTTGTTTCTCTGTGCTGAAATGTCTTCCATATTGAAATCACATTTCGATAAGAATGAACGACTTAAAAAGTTGACCAATGTTGGTTGAAAGTCAAGTTGATGTTGATTAGTCACAGATGATGTCACATAAAAACATGGTAGAAAGTAATACTTTACGACAATGAAATCTACATTCTTGACCTGAATACATATTGTAGCATCTCAGACAAAGGAAGCTACAGAGGCTTTTCTGCAAGATGATTGAAGCTTGAACATTGGCTACTGTCGAAGCCCACGCCAACACCATAAACACTGTCAATCCTGCACTTCTAAATATTCGGCTGTCACTCAGCAAACTCCAAGCTCTACCATAACTTCCATTTCTTGCATCGTGGTGCATTCACTGACATCAAGGACAAAAATATATATTTATATATCTCAATATATTTTGCCTATATAAATCATCATTGTCATTCACAGTGTGTTGTAAGAAAGGATAATGTAGCTGGGATTTAAAAAAAAAAAAAAGAAAAAGCGATATATTTCTCTGAAGTTTTCTCCATGTATAGGTAAAGGTAAAGCAGGTAAAGGTCTAACAATGTTGAAATGAAAATTAACCTGCAATATGCGGCCTCCTTCTCTCTGTCATCACATGACGTTTTGTGAAGTCCTTAACTGACTGTCGAGAGGAATTTGACCCTTCCTCTACTAGCGTTAGCCCACTGGGCTCCTCACCTGTATTCTCTGGGGCATCAGTATTGTTACTTTCACTTGATCAGTGACTAGCTAATAGTCTGTACAACCCTTACTAGTTACACCAGGCTACAGCGAGTTCAAGTCATATTTATGACTGAGAGGCAAATACCTGGAGCATTTGAGGTACTGTTGTAAATCAATTAGAAGTTCTACCTAAACAATCCCTGTTCACAGTGCAAATAGCCCATAACTCACAGTATTCTGCTACAGAAGACAACTTTGGATGTACAGTAGTCCACTCAGGAATCTGACCCACTTTTCCCCTCTACTTACCTCCCTGTCTGTCCTGCTCCAGCAGCATGGTAGAGCTGCCTAAAGGAGATACACACCCACCCTTGGGCTTTAGAATGGAAATTTTTTCTGTCTTATATTTCAGGTCTGCCTTAAATTGTAGGCCTAATAATAATAATAAATGGATTACATCTTCACAACTCTGAGGGCTGTATAAGAGCTGAGATTGCTACAAAAGTGTCAGAATAATGATATATGTTACTGTGTCAGAGAAAATTAATCTGGAAAAAAGTAGAAAATATAAATTTCTGTTCTCGCCTAAAAAAAAACTCACATTATTTAGAGTAAAAACCACCCCTGATATGTGGTTTAAAAGCCCAATTTAAATATGAATTAATAATGTAAGATCTGATGAGTACCTGTGCAAAAGTAGATGGTAAAAGGGTGAATTTGAACTTTTAGAGATGTTTTACCCCATTTATGTCCATTTGGAACCACCAATTGTGCCTTTTTGTCGCATTTTGGCCAAATGCATTATTTGACCTTTCTCAGGTACCAGTCGGAAAAACTAATTTTGTTTCACTGATATATCACTAAATACAAATACAACAGTTCTGACTCATTCACTCCAACCATGTGTAAAAGGAGGCCTTCGGTGAAATTCAAAGGAGAATATCTTGACAACCAATTGGAGCTGGAATATAGCTTTTAATCACAAAACAGCAAAGGTAAGACATACTCTCCGATCTTGCAAATGTTATTTTCGCAACTCTTTTTTTTTGTCACACAGTGAAGAGACAGACATTGTTGTAATCAGCAACACATCTGCTTGCTTTCATTTGACATTTGTGTGGCTATCTTGAAGTGGTTAGTAGAAGAATTAAATGAGATGTTCGCCATATTCAGGTTCCCATACAATCGCTTGGGGTTTTGTTTAGGTGGCAATACCTAATAGCGATCTCACCTGAGCCCCCCGTAAAGGGGGTGTTGACTGTGATGAAGTGATCTGATTGCTTTTGTCTTCACTTACACGGTGTAAGGGGATTTGCTATGTTTTTCACTGCAGTAAAACTACTATTGAGAAAACTGCACTAAACCATTCTCGTGATTATTTCTCCCCATTTTCAGCGACGTTCCAATTGCCCTCATTCCAGTCGGAAGACTCTGGGAAGAAAGAGGACAAGGATATTACTGTCTACAATTATCTGGCGACTGTGACTTTAATTGTGCCATGACATTTCAGTAAAGCTGGCCCATTATCTGCGCACCTCCACGGCCTCAAAGCACGAGGAGAGAGACGCGTGCAAACTCAGCACCTATTGCAACACAGACATACAAACACAAAGACTTGAGTGAAAAGTCACATCATCATCACTTCTTACCACTTTAAATTATTTTTTTTCAAGAGGATGAGAAGTTATAGCACTCATTTGGTCCCCAGTGGATCCCCAAACACACACACAACCACAGCAAACAAACATAAATAATCCTGATTGAATGATCCTATATATATGTATGTGTGTGTGTGTGTGTGTGTGTGTGTGTGTGTGTGCGTGTGCGTACATGTGTAGACAAAGATAAACAAGCGTACTTTAAACTAGTCAGTACAACAAGGTCACTAATAACAAATGCACTGGAGACAAGTTTTAAACACTCATATTCTATTTACTGGAAAAACTTACCTAGCATTGTACAAAGACAGCTCGTATGTTTGTTTTGAACACTTTATATCTAAATGCATTGTCGATCTTTTTGATTTCAAGTCCCATCCCAATCAATATCTTATGCTTGAAATTACAGTTCAAACTCTTAGCTTTACTGTGTGACGCAGAAATGCCATGCACAAATCCTGACCGGCTATTCACAACACACACCTCAGTCGTAACATGCTGGGGGTGTGTGTCCTCTATGCGGAGGAGAGCAATGTCCTAGCAGAATTAGACCTGACAGGGTTATTTCATTTAGGTTCTGTGGGCGGACCAATAAGAGGGAGCAGGATGAAATTAATAAAGGAGATTCTTTCTCCAAGATGTGTCCGGCTGAATTTTCATTAGTAAGAGGGGAGATGAGAAAAACTGAGAGGTATTTTTCAATAATGGGGATGACTTTCCTTCCATTTCACAATTTATTCTTTTTCCCTTCAAGTCCTCACTGGTTCCCAGTGTGGATTTATATTGATATGATTAGCTCATTTGTGTCAAATTAAGGACCAAAATCAAGAAGACTGAGGAGGATCAGCTGTCAGTAAGAACACTACAACATGATATGTGGTGATAGTGTATTAGTGATAACACAATGTGTGGTGATGGTGCATTGGTGATAACACAATGTGTGGTGATGGTGCATCGGTGATAACACAATGTGTGGTGATGGTGTATTAATGACAACACAATGTATGGTGATGGTGCATTAGTGACTTAAACTGCTATTTTTCTACACTAAAGAACCTATTGTGTTTAGACAGTGAAACCTGCGAAGTCTAAACAGCAAAAGCAGTGCAACTGTGCTACAATGTGGAGGTCGGGGTGGATGGTTGGGTCAACAAATGTTTGAGGCATGTTTCTCCCCTGCCATTAGTTACTACAAAACTTAACTTTTTTTGCTTTTTTTAACAAATTTTCAGTGTTCAGTGATGATTCTGTTTTTTTTTATTGCCTCAATCAAACCACACCTTAACTACAGTCATTTTGTGATTATGAAAGTAATTATTTTTTTTATTATTGATCATTATATTTTCAAAAACACCTGCTTTGCTGGTTAGATGTGCAACCTTGAATATGATTTACATCAATGCCAAGCTGCAAAATGGTGATTTTATTTGTTTTTGTAATGGAAATCATGATTAAAATTAAACTTTAATGCAATTTCATAAGGTCGGGTTTTTTCCTCTGGCTTTGTGTCAAGATTTAATGTGAAGGTATGAACAGTTCTGTTTACTTCAGCAGTATTTTAACATGGTTTTGGAAGTGGCTGAAAAAAAAATTCATAAACAGTAAATTAATTCTGTTATGTGGATGAACAAATGGAGACAAGGGAACCAAGAAACGGGCAAAGTACTCACATAGAAAAATGCATTCCTGCTTGATTTGGTATAAAACTTTCTCAGAGGTACAAGAGATTAGAAAGAGATTTCAGGCAAACACACATGCCATGTTGTTTTAAAAAAGAGGTCAGTCAATAATAATTACTCCCACAGTGTGATTTAATGCTGTGTACAGCACAGGAAAATTTGTCGAAATTGCTGAGGTGCTGAATGTGTGCAGCCTGTCATTTGCGGCTTTTCATCTTACAGCTGACTGACTGAGTCTCAGCCTTACTCCCTTGTGAAGAATACAAAGTGACCTGCTAATCATAAACTGACAATTGTCATCTTTCGTAGATGCTGTTTTGATGGCAGATCTTTATCAGCTCTAACCTCTTTGACAAACAAACTGCGTTTTCTGTGAGTACTCCACAATGAAAGACACAAGAATTTGATTTACATTATGAGTAATTTGTCATGCCGGATGGCACGCGGTTTCCTGTCAATCCTTTGTGACGGCAATTTGCATTCGGCGCGAGAATGGCCATCACTGACAGTGGAGACAGTAAAGACTGAGATACATTGGATGCATTTGTAAAGGAAATTAACATAACTTTCCATTAAAAGGGTTAAAAGTGATGATGATCCAACCCAAACAAAACAATAAATATGCATGAATCTAGGGGTTGCTCCAATTGGATTGTCACTTGGCGGCAATTATATTCCCCAAAATCAGGAAAATGGAGTGTGACATAACTATCATTGCAGGAGGAGGTCATGTTAAGCATACAGTAGGAAATGAAACTGAAGCAGGGAATTCACTGTATCTTAAAAGCACTGTACAGAAATTATCATGACCTTTAGCTGATGTAAGCAGTTTTTCACTCTTTCCCATTTAACCAAATGCATTGACATTTCATACAGTGTGTATTTTTGCATTATATTCCTAGTGGTTCATAATTTACTTCATACCCAGCAACCTAGCTATATTTATCAGCCGCGGTGTTGTCCAGTGTGCTTTATGCAATGGCTGTTTATATCATTGAAAAATACGGCATAATGCAACCTGTAGAAGGAGGAAGAAGAAAATGATATCCTTGCTAGACAGTAATACATGACAAGTTGCCAGGTTGGCAGTTGGTAGCTCTCTCTCTCTCTGTCTTTGCTCTCTGAAATAGATTGACGGCTTATTCAGTTCAAGCTTTGGATTCTCACAGTTTCTTGTGTCCTTTAAAATACTCAGCAGTGAATTACAAAATATCCCTGACAAAGGCATGTCCACCTCAAATGAGGTTTGTAAAAAAAAAAAAATATGTGTGGAATACAGTTGAACTGGTTAGTACCAGAAGGGCAGCTGCACAGTGGTGTGGGGTTAAATGAAGATGTTTTGATACACTTTAAGAAACAATACAAGTCGCCCTTGTTTCAGCTTGTTTCTTTTTTAACCTGGATGACTCACAACCTTCACAGACAAAACTGAGCATACTCTAACCCTGAGAGGACATAATTATCTGCCAATGTCAATGCCCATGATATTATTTTTGCACAAAGCATGTAGTTTGGAGCTGGCTGCAATGTACATTTTTTTTTTCCATTTCATCTTCTCTCTGAAAGTAGACTGTTTCATCACTTATTTAGCTTCTTTCTGCTTCAGCATCTGTCCATCTCCCCCCTTCTCTTTATCTCTCTCCCCGAGTGCACTTGCAAGTTAGTGTATGTGCACTGGAGCAGGCTGTTATTCACTAACAGTTGCCTTTCATTTTGTGTTCTTTTTTATTTGCTTTCATGGCTGTCTTGTTCTGGAAATTCATCTCTCTTCAGACACTCGAATCCCCCGTGGTGAAAACGTCTCCTTTTTTGACTGTGAAGTTGAAACGAGACAACACATCCTAACTCGGAGAGAGGATTGAAGTTCTGCCAAAACAAATGCTCCTTCATTCTTTCACCGAGACCCTGATCAAGTCTCGTTCATACGCGCCGTCGGTAGTTTTTAACCTAGCAACTGAGGCGCCAGGCGGCAATCAAAGAGCTGAAGGAGGACATTTTTAACGCAGCCAGAGAAGTTAACACTTCTAATCAACACAAGCACAGCTGTGATTGTATTAGACTGTTCACCGGCCACAGTTTGTACCTGCAACAGCAATGAGAGGAGAATCTAGGTCAGTAACTGGGTCTTATAAATTAGATAAGAAAGGGAATTGTGGTTTGGTTTAAAAGCTGTGAATAGGGTAGATGTTTATTTACTCAAGAGGAGCGCGTGGACAACAAGCTTGCATCAAGATTTTCCCTGGGGACTTAGTTATTCGAGATAATTCAGTCCAGAATCAGAAACGCTTCATTCATTGCAGAGGGGGCGTTGGGTCACATTATTATTTAGCAAGAAAAGAAAAGACATGATGAGATATGTGAACATATGTGCATCACACAATCAATGTAAGAAAGGCTTCAATAAAGATATGAAGCATAGTCTGCAATACACAATGCACAGTTTCTACAGTTAATTATACTTTTTCAGCTGCAGCTCTGCGGAATATTTGGTAGAATAATTGTACAATTAAAGTACTGTACAGTTGAATAATGAATGCCAGCATGTGTAATACTTTATTATTTGCATGCCCTTTTCCATAGTTCATGTTTCATTTTGTTTAAAAATAACTACGAAAAACTGCAGTAAACGGATATTATATAATTACAATCTCCAAAGTTAATGCATTCTTACTTTTTATTTATTCATTTATTTTTTTTTAGCTTACTTTGATTATTACAGAATTTTTGGCATGTGCAAAAAAAACTACTTGTAAAGTCTGGGAGCTTGTTAACTCATTAGATTTTAATTGATGCCTTGGAAGGCATGTCAAGCCCTCAAACAAAACCTGAATAATTAATTCCAATAATAATAATTGGGTTGATTGTGTTTAATTAGCTCAGAGTCATGTTATTAGTTTTGAAAATGGAAAACCAGCTGAGTTAACCCAACCTGAGCAAATAAGTCAATCAATGGTTCTTAGAAAGTGTTCAAACAGATTTACTTTATCCATTCACATTTGGTGAGTTTGAAGAGTCAGTTTGTTTTCAAAATGAAAATGACTATCACCCGAGTGGACCATCAGCATGACATTTAATAAAATGAAAAGAATTCAAGTTAGCTGTAGTTAGATAAAGGTGGTCTGAATCTAGAAATATTAAGTTGCCAATATTGAAAGGCTTTTAGGGTACAATACCGTTATGTTTCATTCTTCTGTCTTAGCAACACTGTAATATGAACATAAAATAAAAATATTTTAATATTGCTCGTAATGTAACAACACAGTAAATGTCATCAAATGTACAATATCGAGGCCTGCAGAGAACAGAGAAGAGTTGAGTATGACAGCAATTTAGTATATTTACAGTAGAGATAATTACTTAAAGGAATTGACAGTACATATAGATGATGTTAAGACCAAGGTAGCAAAATATTTTACTATTTTATATTTGTTAGTCATTGCACACTAAGTGCGAGATGACATTAAAGTTTCACCTCAATTTAAAATGATACAGATAACCTACTGAACTGCAAGTGCTACAGAAATAAAAAAAAGTTACACCATGAAAGTTGGACCATGACAGCTCCTCAAAAGTGAAGCCAGTGCACAAAGCGCCCCTAGTGACTGGCTACAATATAGATCATAAGCTCCACCTCCCCCGTGTTAGTGGATTGGACTTGGGACAAACTAAAATACTTTTTTTTTTTTTTTTATTATTATTATTATTTTATTTATTTTATTCTGGTAGATTTCATTTCAGTAAATTATTTGACCCTATAGAAACAGGATGTGACCTCATGATGACTACAGATTGCTATGCCAACCACTCTGCGAAGTCGACCTGTGGGACAGTGAGAGTAGGAAAAAATAAATTAAATAAAGTACAGCATATAATCCAACATTTCTTTGTAACTGGTGGAGGTAGAGTAAAGCGCAAGGCTCTTTGGAGTACTACGGGACCTAGACGCCGCGTAGTTGCATTTATACTCGTCGGCACGGTGTCTTTTTTGCCAGTCGGGTTAATTTTTGTTTTTACTTCCTGCTTCACGTTAAACATTGGTGACTGAAACTGGCGACTGAAACATTTGTATGACATGAGTCATACAAATACATGGCTCTTCTCTCGACATGTACTGCGCAGACTCTGGCTCCAGTTTGGAAAATAGCATCAGTTTGGCCAATGCATGGCAGAGGGGATGCATCGATCCATATTTATATACAGTCTCTGTGTTAAACATGCTTAAGACAAAGCACACCTAAACTTCTCTGGATAGAGGCCGACTCCCAAGAAGAAATAGCTTTCCATTTTGTTCATTGCTTTCATGCATCAGAACACCTAAATTCCATTTTTGTATTCCTTAATGTTCTGTGTTGCACATAGTAGGTGTAAATGTGTTCACAGTCTCAGGGGTTAAAACTCTCCTTTAGTCTGCTCTCTGTTTGCACTTAATTATTATTTAGGGCTCCTAAAAGCAATAGTTGTTCATTAGATTCATTTTATTATTCTTAAGTGATTTTTTAATTTGATATTTCTATCAAATTAATTGTCCTAAGCTCTCCTATTGGACTGTTGCACATCAGCATGCACACAGCAAAGGCACACACACAACAAATCGGGAAAAGAAGCATTGGGACATTGGTACAGGAGGAGTTCCAAGGTGTTCTCTTTCCTCTCATCGGACTTCTTCAGCCCGGCTCCTGTCAACGCTTGTTTACAAAGGGAGAAACCGAACATGAAGATCTTCGGAAATGAAATCGCAGAACAGGCTGTGAGCGGCCGGGAACAATAAAAAAAGGAGGGTACAAATGAAATAGATCGCGAGCGAGAGGTAGTGGGTAGAGGGGAGCAGGAACGCAAGAGCTGAATTGGCACAGTGAGGCACAAAAACAGCTTGGAAGGCAGTGCAGTAGAGATGCTCCAGGACCCCTGGGGATAGGCAAACTCAGCACAATCCTAATTTTCATTTCTCGGTGTGCAACCCCAGATGATTAGGGTGTAATGATGGTTATTGTAATTGGCCCTTTTGTTTTTCCAATTTCTCGTGATCACATATGCTCCGGGTAACATTAACACGCGCACATAAAAGGTCGCTTTGCACAGATAATCCTCATGCAAACATTATTCTAAGCTTCCGCACCCTTGAGGTCAAGGTGTCATTTATAATGTATTGCCAGGGAAAATTTCTCTGGAGAGTGCTGCAGCGAACAACCAAATAGCAATGGCTGATTTTCATTCCTGTGGGATTTCCAAAATAGCTGCAGCCTTTGGGATTCACTGTGAAAGCCACTCTGATGAAGCCAGGGTCATGTAACATTTCTTTTTTTTTTTTTTTTTTTACTTTTACTTCTTTTCTTTCTTTTTTTTTAAGTAACAAATGGCATTAGAGGGGCTCTGGAAAAGTAAAGAATTGTAGTTATTTTTTCCCCATGAACACTCTTACCAGGTCAGAGCAATCACGTTCCACCTACCTGGGTAGGAAAAAAAAAAAAAAAAAAAAAACTAAATTACCATCTCACTGCTCGAAAGGATGTCAACACAAAAGCATTTTAGTTGTTGGTTGAAGTTTATTTTGGTGGCAGCTGGCAGATTGAGCCCTGATAGTCCGTTCTCCTGTGAGTGCACTGGTATTTGTTAAAAGGATATTTATCGTACAGTTCTTTACCACATGCAGCATTTAATTACTGCTAGCAGGATGAAGTGTCAGTGTGCTCTCCTCCGATCAAATAATAACACACTCTGGAGCAAGCCCGAATCCACTCTATTGTCCATTGATTTTTGTCTCTAGTAATGGCCCACATCGAGTCATCTATTTTGAAATCTGAGAGGAGCCGGATGACTGGCTTTATCAAAAAAAATAATAATAATAAAACTTACATGAAAACAACAAGAAAGAAAGGGACACGCTGCAGATCAATTCAGACAGACGGATACGTATTGATCCGCTGGCTTTCTCTTAGTGATATTGTTGTCCAAGCCTCCTTTTCCGACTAATTAAATTGTGGTTGACATTGCGGTCAACCGGATCAGTCAGGTGAGTTATGCATATTTAGAAATCTCCCAACCAAACCCTGAGAGCAGGTCTGAGCCAGCTCGGTTACTGGAGTGCTGCTGGCTGAGCAGAGTTAATCCCACACCTACAATCATGAAGGCATGAGTGTCATATGAAAGTGTGCACTAAACTTAATGGATACTAGTTTAATGTGCGCTCATGCAGTTGATGCTCTTGTCTCTTAAGGGGTTCTTGCGATACCAAAAGCTCTAGCAGAGAGCCATGCGCATGCAAGGGCCTGGCTTTGCACGATAGGAATTTTATGCAGCACTGCGTGCTACTGTATTTTTATTTCTTTATTTATTTCCGACGGAAGAGGACACTGCACTGTTTTCAGGAGCAGCTGTTTTTTCTGGGTTCAGTGGTTTTCCATGATGTAGCCCAAAACACATCACCCATGAAAGTGGTAGCTGGAGCTGGCATTGCTGGCGGGTGCTGTGTAGGCGCCGGGCTCTGGCGCCGGCAGTAATCCTTGTGATGTTTTGGAGGCCTCCCAGTGCTTTATCACGCACAAGGGACGGAACCCGGCAGACTGATGGGAAAGGAAGGCTATCATCAGAGGGATGCATTTAATTTCCATAAAGATGACTTTGTTTCCTAATTAATCTCCTGGCTCCGTCTCCCCGCTTTGCTCCTGTCACTTCCTCAGAATGAAACATGGCCGGCAATTTGTTAAATCAATTATTCCGGAGAGGAAGCGGGCTTTCGGCGAGCGCGTCCGTATAAGCGCACGGAACTCACGCGCAGGCACACACACACGAGCATCGCGTCGAAGGACATCGATTGTGCCATGGAATTCAAGCAAAAAGGTGGACGCCGATGCTGGAATTTGGGATCTGCGCAGTATGAGAGGGAAACTGTTTGTCCTTGTTGACATGGCAGAAAGCTTTGTAAACACTTGGCTGACGGGGGCTCTCCTTGGCCTTATGCCCTGAACTCCTGCAGAAAAACAGGACTACCAAACCCCTAGGGAGAAAATACACAGAGCGAAAGGGAGGCGAGAGGAGGAGTGAGGGCGACATGACAGAGAGGGACATGAGCAGGGAAAGGGAGGAGGCAACAGGAGAAAGATGGATGCCACTGGGAAATAGAAAAGAGAGGAAAATCCTCCCTTGTTATGCCTGCGTTTAAAAAGAAAAAAAAATAGCATGGTCTAGTGTTTTATGTTCCCGGTTCATTAAAATATTGATCGAGCATAAACAGTTTTAAAGCTGACACATGCTGAAGCTGCAGAGCTGCAGCCGGAAATGAGGCCCAGGCTTAAAACAAAAACAACAAAGCACAGTTTAGATCAAGTTTGACTCGTCAATGATCTACAGGTGCACAGAATAGAAGCATGATTCATTTCGGGGGCGAGACGAGAGACAGCGGATGGGTTCCAAATGAAAAAGCTGACTTTCAAATAGGAAGACAAACAGACAGAGGGGCCCGGTGGTGGCGTCGGCGCTTTCTGGCTGCATTAGGGAGAAGAGGAATAGCGTGGCAGGATGTGTTTAAATCAGAGCGCTCTATCTTGTAGTGGGACACATTTCATTAAGCCCAGCAGCTGGGGCCGCGGCTCCATCCACACATCTATCATACAAATCCATCAGGCCCGTCTCCTTCCTTCACTGACAGTATGTGTGTGATAGGAGCCCGTCCTCCTGATCAGACAACTCACTGACTGCCCGCACTTATTCATTTCTGCTTCCATCTTCCCCTTTCTGTGTTAAGATTTCTTATTTGCGCTGCACCCCCTCAGCTCTCCCTTTCCATCTTTCTTTGGTGCTCTCCATTTCCTCTCCCATCCACCTTTGTCCTTCATTTCTCTCTTAGACCAATTTTTTTTTAAGGGGTACAGATGTTGCCTTGGTCTGAATGGATTCTGAGCCCTGCTGTTTCTTCTCCGTTTCATTTCATTCCCTCGTCAGGTCTGCAAGCTCTCTGCAGGTGGGGTGAGAGTTATGAGGTCTTTTGTCAAGTTTTTCATTCTCTTTTCTTCTTCTTCTTCTTCTTTTTTACCGAATTAAAATGAATGTGTATGTTAAAACTCAAAAAAAGATCCCAAAAGCCAGAAAGCCAGTGATCATGCGCAGAAGATAAGGCATGTTTGTGAAAGCTAATATTAAAATATGCACACGGCACTAGGAATTACAATTTGATCTGAAATATACTGAAGAGGTGGTGGAATTTCTGCACACACACACAATTCACCTAAAATCGCCTGGTACTGAGTAGTAGAAGTCTGAATTTAAGGTTCTTTTTTATTTTCCCGGTTGTTCAAATACAGTTGTTTCTTATTTGCATGTTTCTATTTGAGTTTCTCCCAGTTGGCCTTGTTCAGATCAAAGTGTTTAACTAATCGCTTTGTAAGTTAAACTAAATGAAGAGGTACAAAATAAAACTCTCTTGATAATTACCATACTTGTGATATATATCAATCAGCCACAACATTAAAACCACTGACAGGAGAAGTAAATAGCATTGACCATCTTGTGACCATTCAGTGTTCTGCTGGGAAACGTTTGGAGCTTGTAACCCATAGTAATGACACTCCTTGATGGCAGCAGGACGTATCCTGACACACACACTTAGGAACAACTCAAACATGAACAACACAAGGTGTTGACGTGACCTCCACATTCACAGGACCCATAAACCCATAGGACCCAAACGACCTTACTAACAACATTCTGTTGCATCACTTTTTTGCTATGGCACAGGAGATGTTGGTGCAGTGGCTTGTACTGTTGCCTCATAACAAGAAGGTTGTGGCCTAGTTTGTTTTGTTCTCCCTGAACCTGTGTGGGTTCCCTCCGAGTGCTTTATCGTCCACCCACATTGCTTGTTCGTGGGTGATTCCACTCTGGCTGCAGGGGCGCATGTGAGTGTGACAGGTTGTTTCTGTGCTAGACTTTCGGTGCACTGCCTCTGTGGATGCCTGTCATTGTAAATAGTTAATTGCTACAGCTACAGAAAAATCAAATACAAGCCTTTTTCTGATGTTTCTAGCAGTTAGCAAATGGGTTTGGGTCAACTAGGAGCCACAGTTTCCATGCAGCTAAGTAAATGGACTGCACTCTGATTGGCGATCTGCCAAATCCATATATCCGTAAAATTTGTCAAGACACAAAAAGATTTGGCTAAAACAGTTTGAGGTTTATTTGAGGTTTTTCTCAAGTGAAACAAGCAGGAACAGGGATTGTGCCAACAGATTGATTTCCTCCTTAATCAATACAAACAAGGACATCTTAAAAAGAGACAGTTAGGGCGGGGGCTGGACCTGAAAAGACACTGGCACGAGTGAATCAGCAGGTGTCAACGGGAGGTGTTAGGTTACAATTGCTGCGCTGTGCATGGTCAGATATTGTTAGTCAAGTTGGTAGCTAGGTCTCCGGTGAAGCGTGAATTAAGCTGCTGATGCCAATCAGCTAATGCAGGTCTAACCTCAGCGCTCTGCCTGAGGTAACACCGTGCTCCGTTCAAGATGGAGCTGTATATTTTGGGTCGTTAAATATCCATCGTAGTTTGCAAGCTGATAAGTTTTTGAGTGTAAATTAAGATTTGGAAATTTAAATAACTGTAGCCATCAGAATAATAATTTCCATTTAATTGCAGTAGAGTGCTTAAACTTGTTGGCATCTCTGTCTATGTCTTTTCTTTCTGCCTGAGCTATCTGCACTGTGCTCAGCGGCATGCAAACACCGGGTGTAATTGGAATGGGTAATGCAGTCCAGGGGCAAAAAGCAGCCAATTAGGGGACTCTGGTCAGGGAGCTCTGAGGTTGAGGGGTCACGGTGTAGCTTGTTGTCCCCACCTTGCTCTCATGACAGCGCGCCAATCCATGTAAGCAGCAGAACAGGGAGTTTGCGTCTGTGACTCTGTAAATCAAAGGTCCTCTCCTAGATGAAGTGCATCAAAAGCTTGACCTACAAACTATGTATTAATGCTGCTGTTAATGAACTAGCGGGATCTATCAGATCCAGTAATGAGGGTTTTTTTTTTTTTTTGGAAGGGTTAAGATATATGGATAGAGGGCTCAGATGTGTTTGTGTCTCCGAGGTCCCTCTGCGGTGCCCTAGCTGCCACTTCTGCTTATTTCTTATTATTCTCATTTCTGCCAGTGGTGTGATATACGGAGGTGACCTTCACTCTGCTTGCTATTTATTAGCCCTGGAAGAGAAGTCCCTTGAGACAGAGATCTGTTTAAAAGCTTAGCCGAGTCTTAAGAAATGCACAGCATGGATCATCTTTCTTTTTTTTCTTTTTTTTTCCAACATCAGCACATGCAGAAAGAGGAAAAAATGTCAAGATACTTAAAGCTGCAACGAATATAATTTGTGTGACTTTATTATTTGAATGAAGGTTGTAGAACTTGTTCTTTGACATGGATAAAAATCGAATCCTTAGCGTTAAGGTTTCTAATTAAGGCAAATAATAATACGGGGCCGATAAATCTGTGTTTAAAAGGTCAAGAGCCTATATTCTTGCACAACTGGTGTTGAATAAAAACGACTGCGATGAAGGAAGTCAAAAGCAGAAAGAAAAAATGTGTCTTTAACTATAACCTACAGTAGGGAGGTTGGGAAACACAAGTCTGAGGGAGAAGTTCTGATCCGATTCAATTAATGCAATCGCTTTTTTCACATGTGGCGGCGAGTGTAGGGATATGTGATGGCACAAACCTGATCTGCCTACGCTCAGCCTCAAACTGCTCTGTCTTATTTAGTTACTGCAGCTCAAACGTACGCCGCAAGTTCACGCCTCAAGCCTGGCCGCCCGTGCTATAGGCAGTCTGAAATTTGATATCCCTCTGGGTCACCATCAAACCAATTACAGGTGCCCTCAACATAAATTCCATAAAAACTTAAGTCAGGTTGCAAGATGGAACAGTATCTCTAATTATATGCCATGTATGAACATTATTTACAATGTAGATGTGCTCTTGTCAGTTTCGATTATCATGTTGTCTTGATTCATTCCATTGATTCTTTGTTGTCTTGTTTTTGACCAATTCTACAAACTGTCTTACTTATTTAAAACCCAAATTATAGAAATCACTGGGTGCTATGCGTTACACACTTACAAGAAGCAACATTTAGATGTGAGATTTATTTAAGCTGAGAAAAAGAATTCAGGCAATGCCATTTAAAGGATGCATGGTGCTTTATTTTTGCCTATGCTGAAGACACCTCAAGAATCAACGTCCAAGAGTTTAATATTCGCCTAACATTTCTGGTGATCTCTGACTTCAGTGGCTGTTTTATTTACAAGTGTCTTGGCTGATTAAAGCGGTCGCTGCTTGCCGAACTCCCGCTTATTTCTATGAATGCGTCTGGGTGACATTTTCCACTAAATCAAAATGTTGTTGCAATTTCTCCTCAGCCTCCCCTTGTAAATGCACAATGTGCACAACTGTGTTTGCTCGCCCGCTTTGCGCAACCTCGCGCGCTCCAATTAATCAAGCGCGGCGTGCTAATTAAATTTAATTGTGGCAGATGCGTTTAAGAATTGTGTCGTTTACAACGGTTGCCTGTGTGTTTTATTAATTTGATCAACTAAACACAGCGTTGCGAGCACTGACTGCAGCATCTGTCCGCATCTAGGTCAGCCTGCACAGATATCACTTCACCTTTCCTGCATGGCTGCGTTCATTCATTTCCCATCCTGACCTGTCTCCCTGGCTCTTCTGCCGTGCCGCTCGACTCTCTTCAACCTCTGGGTGAGAGGTTAAAGTTGAGCTTAGATTCTTACTGACTCCCTCTTTTCCACCGTGTAATCCCCCGCCGTCTGTGGCCCGATTCCTTGTGAGCGGCAGATGTGAAGCTCATCTCAGACAGTCCCGACACGCTCTCTGACTCCATCTGTCTCCGAACATGTCTGCTTGGTAACCCACTGTAGCACTTTAAGAGGGAGCTGCGGTTTCAGCCATCTTGAGCCAATCACAGGGTAAAACCTGGCATCAGCACTTCAAGGGCGTGGGGAAGGAGTGTGCTCCCTGCTGAGGAAAGTAAAGGGATTGGGACAGGGAGGTTTGATATGTGCAGGTTAAAACAGCGGTGGAAGAAGAACTCGGGCCCATTAAATAAAAGCAGGCAACGGGGAACGGTTCGTGCTTCGGGGTTTGAAAAGGAGTGGTGTTGATAGTTGTGTTTAATCGGTGTGAACAGTCTCATGTAGAACAGCGCCTGAGCACAGTTTGGTTCATGTGCAAAGGGTCATTCGCATTGTGAAAAAAGGTTGGTGAATGGGTCTATATAGGACCATTGTCAGTGTAACTTGGAAAGGGTTAAACTGTAAAATTGCATTTGTAAAATTTAAGAAATCAAATAAATAGTAATGGCCAGTCGAGTGAAAGTTGAGGAATGAGGTGTTTGTGTTGTGCTGCATTCTGTGGTGCCCACCAACAGGAAGACTGCACACCGTTTACACAAAACACCACAGGTGAGTCACCAGTTCTAGATTTCAACAATGTGGAGACATTTTCTTGAAAAAGTACATGCACACCGACTACTCACTAAGCTAATCTCCAGGGCTGCACAATTGTAGTTGTTGTTTAGCTGAGGATATTTGACCTCCACAACCAGTCTCTCCTGATACACTGTTCTTCACACATGAGAAGAAAAGCAACAGGATTGAGAAGGAACAAGCAAGAGAGCAGGGACGGGAATATCGACTGGTGTAAAGTGTCGTGCAGTGCGGCATCGACGAGTGTCACTGCCAGTCTAGCTGCCACTTTTAACAGGGTTGTACATAGAAAATAATACCAGGAAACCTGCTTTGATGTGTGTCATTCAGCAGCTGTGTGTGTTTTTTTGTTGCTGTTTTTTTTTTTTTTTTTTTTTTTTTTTGCTTATTCATGTAAGATGAATGCGATCAAAATATTCTACTGCAATATCTTAATGAGTAAATAAATACATGGACAGTGCCTGAAAAGTTGCAGCTTACAATTTGTATTTTTAAAGAAAACAAAACAAGCATCCCATCCAGTCAAATCCTCTGAAATATTTATCCAGAACATTTTTAAGATTTCAAGTCCCTGAGATTGAGAGATCAAAAACTGCAAAATGCTTAGTTATACTTTTAAAAATAAAATTGCCAAAACAAGCAAATCCGTCAAACTGTTATGTTTTGTTGAGCCATCCATCCACCCCAGCCTCCTTTGTGCATGGAATCACCATTATATGATACTAAAGCTGTCCTGTGACAAATGTAATCACCTGCTCCAAAAGTTTTTTTCCAAATGTCAACCTGCCAAGCAGAAATAAGGAGATATCCATGCCTGCCTCCTGCCTTCAGTCCCTTTTCTTTCAGCATGCTCGCATGAGTCACAGCCGTGACGGTCTGTGTGTAGTCTTCCTTCTGAACACTGAGTTTCAGAAACTTTTCTTGGATGCTTCCTAGTTTTTTTTTATTTATTATTATTGTTTGTATCCTTCCTGACCTCCAGAGAAAGTGAATTCATGGAGCCACTGAATCTCCTCTTCTCCTTAGATGCGGAGCAGCACGCAGATCTCACGGTCTTGCCAGTGTGCTGCCATGATCGTTAAAAAAAGTGTGCGATATCGCTGTACAAGCTGTATATAAACACAGTCACACATGCATTCCCCAATTGGTGCAATTTCCCAAACATGATGGAGGGCTAATTCATCAATGCACATCCACTAACAATCATGTTAAAACACATTTGATTTATTTGATTGAAAAAATGGACAAAAACCTCTGCCCTTCAGAGATCAGTCTTTACAAGAAAAATTTGTTGTGTTTTTGAGCTGCTCACAGCTAATTCAAAATCAGAACGTGACAAGCAGGTACATCAGCGCCATCGTGTAAATTAGCGGGTCGACGTGGCATTCCTGTTCACATCGGAGCCGAGCTGATAAAACAGAAATGTCGCCACACATGTCAGATTTAAAACACTGGTATTCTGTAAAATACAGGGAGATTTACCTAGTGCTGAGCTTAGTTTAGCTTAGCTTAGCTTAGCTTAATAAGCACTTTGTGAACATGTTTGGCAAGGGCTTTTTCATAACAGATGTTCATGTATATGGAAACCATCTGACCATAGTTTTAAAATGTAGCCATACTGCTTGTTGTTCTGGGGCCTTGGGACATTGGTTACTGTCATTATTTTTTTGAAGACTATGTCTACACAATGTTCTGTTTTCTAAATAATATATAATACCACAATGTATGACAACATTTTAGTATATCCGGAGGGTAGCTGGTAAATGTAACTGTCAAATAACTGCAGGGAAATGTGTAACAGGAGAGATATAAACTTCATCTAATCTCTAGGTGCTACAGTTGAGTGAAAATACTTGATCCAGTGGTTCTGGAAACATCCACACACAATAGCCACGTGAGGACTCAATCTCTATCTTTTTCTGTTTTTTTTTTTGTTTTTTTTTCTATCTTGCTCTCTCTGCATCTTTCTGCTTTCTGTCCATCATCCCCTCCCACTGAATCATTAGCTGTCTCCCTCCCTCTCGCCCGAGCTCGTGCAGGGCCCGCATTATAAGACTACCGTGCCCTTTCAGAGAGGATAACCAAATCCCCGCCGGAGATGCTTGAGTAAATGACCGTGGGAAATGGGTGTACTTTAGAACACAGTGATACTAGGTCCACGTGGAGAGGGAAGCCTTTGCTGGCTAAATCCTCTAGTCCCTTGCCTGGTGTTTACCCCTGGCACCATATCGCTCCAGATCTGAAATCCCGACTATCCTCAAAACCCCATTACAGTCGCTAATCCCCAACAGTGTGCACTCTACACTCCTCGCTCTGGGAGGCATTATGGTTGGAGCGAGTAATTTCATTTCTACTCCTTGTGTCAAATATTTCCAAGCATACATTCTTGCCTTTATTCCACAGTCCTGATCCCACACTGGGCCATTAATTACAGGTTTTTTTTTTTTGCTTTTCTGTTGGGAGGAACAGCAGGATGTCACACAAGGCCCCACAGCAAGCGTGACTCTACTAGCAAAAACACATAACAAATTATTGTGAGGATTTGATCATAGCTGAGGTGCTGAAAGTTATTCTTTTTCTTCTCCAAACAAGAGAGGAAGAGATAAAGAAAAACAAGGGCGTACGATGATGGAAAGTGCCCTGGGGGCTGGTGCAACTCATTCAGCCCAGATATATCTAAATGGATCTTGCTTTCGTGCAAAAATATGGCACATGGAAAAAGACAAATGTGGTATGCATGACAGGAGAGTGACCATAAACGAAGATTTGTAGAGACTAAAAACAAGTCTGCAGCGCAAAGGATATGTCTGCAGATGACACCGTATCATCGCCCCAAAATGCAAAGTGCTACGGAGTCGTCAGAAACAATGGTAAAGCAGTAAAATAAATTATAATTGTAGACAACCCCGAAAACAAAGCAGACCAAGGCTTCTGGATGCAATAAAGCAAAATTGAAATAATGAAAGTGAACCACAAACAGAGTGGGAAATAGGATTTTTTTTTTTATCACTCAGATATAGGCTTAAGGATTGGGTTGGGAGTTGAGTTCAGGCAGCAGAAGTCAGATACAATTTTTCACTATCAGGATATGTTCTATACTAGGCTTTATGTTTTATTCAGACATGAGAGGAAATCAAGATAAGTAGCCCACAAAGAAAATACACCTAAGGAGAGATTCCTGCTACATGCTGGAGCGTGATCACGGGGGCTCAAGATATGAATGCGGATGTGGGGAAAATAAATGGGGTTCTGACATAGATATCTCTAACGGTCGCAGTAAGAACTGGATTTAAGCTTTCTCTGTGGAGTCGACCCCTCGGGAGAATTCCGTGCACGTACAAAGAACTAAAGGAGCAGCACTAACTATTCAAAGTCTGTTTGAATTCAACATAATTGGTATTGCAGATCAGATCCTATATATATATACATATACATATATATAACATATTTTTATTTGTACATGAATCAGTTCTAGGCAACATATTCCTTTGACAAAATATGTTGAGTTTGTGGTGTAAAAAGGTTAGTTTGTTATATAAAATAAATAAATAAATAACACGATGCCAATTACCAACTTGCAAGAATTGTTAGCACAGTGACCGTTGGCAATTTATCCATCTAGTTCAGGAGTAATATTCATGTTATCAGTTTCATGAATGAACCTGGACTTCAGTATCATTTGACCTTTTTTCATTCAGCAAACTACTTCCATAAGCAGATCACACAGTCAATGACAAATTCTTGTTAACTATTCATCCATGTTGTTTGGTAGAGGGAAGTTGGGAAAATTGCGTTGAAAAGTGAAACGAATGAAAAGTGAGTTGTGATTGCATGCAGAGTCTCTACAAGTCTTTGAAGGACAAGATCAGTCCAAGATCAGTAATTTATTTAAAGATGTTAAAATTTCACCAAAACGACAAGCTGAAAGATAAATTTGCAAATGACTTTCAATCACATTATAATGTGAGGTTGCATGACTGCCATGGTTCCTGGTCTGTTATCAGCCCGCACACCTGAAGCCAATCCATCTATCAAGCCCTGCAGTATATTTACCCTGATCTCTCATTCACTCCTTGCCCGTTTGTTGGGTCTGCCTGCGCAGTAACTCGTTGATTCAGGTCTCCCAAGATTAAGATTTTGCCTTTGTGTCTATGCTTTACTTTTTGCAACTTGTTCCTTTCCGTCTTCAAGGATCACCATTTGTTACCTCAACTGCCTCAGCTTTCCAGCCCAGCTCAGTACCACTCTACTTTACTCCCGGCCTGCCACTTTCAGCTGGCTATCTACTTAAACAGATCACCGTTAACTGCAAACCTCTTGATCTATGTTCTGCTCCTGGGTCCGTTTTTGCATTGCCTGGTGACCATAACGAGATCAACATAAAACTAAACATTTCCCATTCTGGTCACATTCTTCCAGTGTAGCTCTCATCTCAGCAGTGCAAAGCCTCCCATTTTCTTGTGGGAGCTTGCACTTATATGAGATCAACAGCTCCACACTGGCAAGAGGACTAGATCTGTAATCTAATGCAACAAGCACCAGATAAAAAATCTCTTGCTTTTCTCCTCTGTAAAATTCTACTTCTTCTCCTTTTTTTTTTTTTTTTTTTCCAGGTAATGCTAAACAGAATGCCAGAACGGTCAGCAAATGGAATGAATGCATGTATATGCTGTAGAGGTCAAATGTGGCAATGTATGTTTAATATGTTTTTAAAATCTGTTCATGAACAGTTCACAGCCACACACCGTATGTGAAATTCTGTCTCCTAACTAATAATCAGTTCGAGAAGCAGTGAGGCCTGCTGGCACACGGCCCATATCGGATCCTCTCAGACCCCCTCTAAAGCCTCCTCAGGGGGCCTTTAATGGAACAACAGCTGTGCCGATGCTATTTCTCATTTAACTCACTTAGGGGCTGCCTTCTTATCATGGGCTGAGAACAAAAACACCAGGTCGTCCTTCCATCACTTCCGTCTTTCCCTACAGCCCCCTAACACGATTGTGAACTTTTAAAATTTAATTGAGCTCTAGGAGAATTGCTTTGTGAATCTGATCGAAGCCCCTGCTAAAAAGCAAACCTGCTGGTTTCCTCGGAGCAAAGCTCCCCCTCCGGCCAGCCCCTATCCCAGCATTCAGGCAGCGAAGCAACACAGAAAGCCCCACACACATAATCATACACACACACCCAAGAGGGCACTCTAATATAATTAGGTACAAACCAATTATTCAAGCAATCAGTCTCAGTTTGATGATGTGTCAACACTCCTTGTCAGTCCTATTTCCCAAACTGTTCTTGAGCTGCATCACTAATTTAGTATTCATACTCAGCATCCATAAAAGCTTGCACTCTCTCCTCAATTTTAATCATTGTAGTCCCAGCAATCAAGAGCGAAGAAACTGTTGACAAGAGGTCAGAAGTCGAGTTATGAAATATTACAGAAAGTGTGAATTTAAATGAGGCACTCACTAGCTATCCTCCCACAGCAAATGCCCAAAATGGACTACTTAAATGCATATTGCTGTCTTATCACGACGGGTGTGGAGGCAGAGCAATTTGAGAGCAGGTTAGAAATTTGGAGAGAGGACTTGGTGATGGAAATAGATGTGGATGAGACCAAGAAGGAAATGAACTAGATGTGGTACACACTGATGTACCTGTCAAATGGGAAAACACTTTTTCAAAATAGAAATGTGGGAAAGTGGAATGGAAGAGGAAGTGCCTGTTTAGCACAGCTATTAGGCTTTGTTTCTGTCCTTACTTTTCTCCCTTTAACTGTCTAAAGTATCAACTGGCAATTCAGGACAATATTACTGGTGAGTAAGTTATCACTGCTGGTAAACTTTAGATGACTCTGACTTTAGATGGTATCAGAACCGTATGGTTCATAAAGCTCTTCCTCTGCGCTAGACAGACACTAGAATTTTTTTTTTTTTTAAAGTTCCTTTTTTCCTCTCCTCTAATGGCAGGTCAGAGGTTAACGGAGTAGCAAGTTATCTGCAGACGAAGATGCAGTGTCACTGGTTTAGTTGAAAGATGCATCTTGCGGATGTGTGGAGACATATCATCAGTAATGTAACCTGAGGTCAATGGGTGTTTTGGGTCTTTCAAATATCAGACACCCACGCCCAAGTGACCTGACCGGGGTTGATCAGACACCAGCCTGTGTCCCAGCAGCATTTTCTGGCTCTTTACCCATACCTTGTGCCGCCTTGTGGCTTCAACTGTGGACCTGATGGCCTTCTTCTTTGCCTCCCTGATGAGGCCCAAAAGCGTGTACACTTTGCAAAGTGACTGCCCAGAAAATCCTCGGCATGAACTTTTCTTAGGGCACTGTGAACTCCAGAATGATCAAATGCTTGGTAGATTTGGACACAACAATGGTTGAAGCTGTGTTATCCTGGCCTGAGGTCTGACTTTGCCCATGGTTGTATTTAGGGCTTCTCTCTGTTTCTGTGAAACATGATGGTCTTTGGCTTGCGATGACCCTTGATAAAGTCAGCAACTGCCCTAAGAACCTGGTCATGGTGCCAGCGATAGCGCCCGTCTGCAAGCAAACCAGCTGCTGAGGTATTCCAAGGATCCCCCATCCTAAACACTGAGGATAGGATGGTGCATCAGTTTTGCCTCAGACATGATTGGCTGGACTTGGACACCATGCAGTCTGGACTAAGAACCAGATGTGATGGAAGTTTGCTTTCCAGATGTTAGACCAGGTGATCTTTTGTGACAGAACATTGTCCCATTTAGTCCATGCTCGTTGTTGCCCCATTCCCACCATCCTGATGGCATGTACTTCCTCCGTGCCTGCCCGCACTTCCTCTTGAATGAGATGTTCCGGCTCTTTGCTGTTAGTCTTGACAACCCTAGTTGCAGGGAAGTAGCCAATGCCTACATGCCCTGTGGCTATAAGCCCCACCAGAGCCTTCTGCCTCAGCCTTGAATTGGTCACCTCCAGACCTTTGTCTGCCCTCCATTTCCACCTTTGGATCTCTGGAATCCCCGTACTGCAGGGCTTTCCGTGTTCTGGACACCATGAATTCTTTGGCAAGGCAACTGACTGGGAGCTGCAGGATGTTACTGGTGCCATACAGGGTGTAGCTGCTCAGACTGTGTGGGAGACACAACCATCTGTGCAGGTAGATGTTGATCTTTCCACCATAGCCTCGACTGCTGTGATGGGTACCATGTACACCAGCAGAGACCAGGCTATGGGACAAGATGGAGTGCTGGTAAATACGGGCCTTAAACCTTCCTGGCAGACCTCATTTGTCAACCCAATTCAGCCACTCCTCGAACTCCTTTCTAGTTTTCTGAATGGAAGCAGAATCTTTGAGGCTGCAGTCAAAGTACTGTACTCCCCAAGGCTCTTAAGTGGCTGCTCTGTGATGTATGGGATGGTGGCTCCCGACAGTGAGAAGCAGAACTTTCCCCCTCTTAAGCACTAGAGACCTTGATTTTACAGGCTTAAAGCTCATCCTTGCCCAGGTGATGAGCTGACCTTGATTTTCTGGGTCCACATCCCCTTTGTCTGAGGTTTCCAAGATCTGCCTCATATCAAGGCATCCAAAGAGATATCAGTATACAACTGAGCCCTAGAAAAGCAGTTAAATGGGAGAGTGTATTTTCATTTTGAAAACACATAGCAGGCTAATGTTAATACTATTTCTGAGTTGTAGCCGCAGTAACGGGATGGGGGTGTTGGTCAGTTGCCAAGCCAAGGATAGCCAAGGTGCAGACATTCAAGGTTCCAAGAGAATAAGCAGTAATGACTGAGTTGATCCTCTTACTTTTGCTCCAATGCCACCATGAAATTGACATTTCCATTTTTTTTTTTTTTTTGTGGAACAATTTGAAAACTACTGAGTGAATTTGGCATGCCAGAAGATGCTACAACTTTTATGATCCCCATGATTTTTATTCCAGTATTTCAAGCAGGTTAATATTTATTGTCTTCAACACTGATTTTTGTTTATGACATTAAGTGTTGTTATTATCATTATGAGGGAGTTAAAATGATGCTGTGTCATAAGCCAAGCTAGCTTCGATGTAGACTCTCAAGGGCTGCAGATATATATGGATCTGCCATGGTTTAAAGTGGCTTGAACTTTCTGATCTAAATTTCTGTTAAGTCACTTCATATTAGTAAATTAGCAAACGCAATAGCAATGGCCCACAGACTGTATGTAAAGAGCCGCACTCTGCTTTACCTCCATCATTTGCAAGAATGTTGCATTATACACTGTACTTATTTATTTTTTCCTACTTTCAGGGTCCCACATGGTTGGCATGGAAACTGGTAGTCATCATCCTGACACATCCTGTATCTATAGCATCAAATTACTAACTAAAACAGAAAAAATGGTCACTTTAGTATACATCAACATTATATTAGCTACCTAAAATGACAGAAACTGTCCTTTAAAACAAACTGTCCCATCTGCTATGGCCATGCTACTGTGTGGAGTTTATGACCTGTACTGCCGCCAGTCACCAGGGGGAGCTCGACTTGCTTTGGCTTCACTTTTGAGGAGCTGTTCTGCCATCCTCCAGATGAAAGAATTGCAATATTTAATATTTTCACCCGCTAAACTCTCAAGTCTCTAATAACGAATATACATAAAAAAGGTATTAAGTTACTGCTTATGTAATCTCTATTAATGGATATGGACATTGGACATGAATTAATCTAATGTCATGTGCAACTTAATGCAGCCTCTGCAAACGGAACTTTTTTTACTGCTGCAGCTTCAAATAAAAAAGCTTTTAAATGGCAAAACACAATCGACTTTTACTATAAACTGGTCATCAGAAATCACAGTGCACTTTAGGTGGATCAGTTTGAAACATTGCAGGGAACAATAAGAGGCAGCCACAGTGAGCTGCCCCCACAATTCTGTGACCTGTCGTATTAAAATGCATTTGCCATAAGTATACATGCAAGTTAATACATAGTGTGGCATGTTTTCATTTGCCTTCATACTGTATTACCTTCCTCTAAGTCTCTTAAAAAAAAGTTCCTATAAGTCCACTGTACACATACAGTATATTGTCCACTGTCGGTGCCATCTTTGTTAACGCCACAGTGGTTCATAAAGACTGGTAACATCATCAAGTCATCTATAAGGCCATTCCTAACTGCATCACAACCATCAACTCCCTCCTCACGCAAGACACATGCGGACTGTGACCTTCTTTTATCAACAGCTGCACAATGGCTGTGGACACTGTTGAGTGAGGCCCACTGATGGTGACAAAATACTTCTGTATCTTGGCTTCTTCTTGTGACATGCCATCTACTGTACGTAGCGAGTGATTACCCCTAAAATAAGATGCGTTGAGAATCCTTCAAAGGGCCCCTCCTTCTCAGTGCATCACAACAATTCCCCAGTCTTGTGGGGGGGGGATCCAGAGGTGAGAACCTAAAATAAAGATGAGCAGCAGATGCGTCGGATGTAAGAAGTGACAAACAGCAGCTAGAGTTAGCTTGCTAACTTTTTTTCAAATAAAAAAACGGAACATTTTGACAACTCCGCAGGAGATGAGGCTGTTGGCTCCAGTTTGGTATGAGCAGTCTTAGCCTTTTGACAACACAGCCACCTCTTTAATTCAACAACTGTCAGGTCGGGCTGCATGCAGCCGGCACAGCTCCATTTATTTGTGCCTCGTCAAGAAAACCCAGCGATGCCGCTCCTTTTGAACAGACGACAGGAGATGATGACATATGCGTGCGCGTCACAGTGAGATGGTTCTGAGCAGCAAGATAATATCAAAGAGTCTTTCTGAACATTTGCCATTAGGCGCTCATTTGGGAGAAGAGCAAAATTCGCCAGACGAAGAAGGCCCTGAAGAAACCAGACTCCTGTCTCTCTCTCCTATCTTTGCCCTTATTTCTTTCATTTGTGTTTCCCTTATTAGAATCTTAACTCGGGGCTAATAATACCAGTTAAGGGCGCCCGAGCGGAGTTTAAAATGATCGGTGACCAAAATGCTCCTTCAGTCTGAACATGAAAGCTTTTCCGAGACCAATTACAGCACATATTTAACAGAAAATGTTCTGGCATTTTTCACATAATCTATTCCAATTCCTAGAAGAAAAGGGAAAAGATCAGGGGTGCAGTAACACATCTGGCCGAATAAGTAATCCGAAATATGTGTACTAGGTCTGCTGCGATCACTGGTTTTTCAGACACAGACACCTTATTGACATGCCACACCAGCAGTACAGGTGAAATGACAGTAGCTCCCCAGCCACGCTACACCACACTGCTGGGCCCTGCTTTCATATTAAGCTGCAGAACCCCCCGCATCAACCCCGCCTGCCCCGTTGCCACACACACGCACTGCATACACACATACACACTCTTCAGCCCGTCTCATAACCCATGCCCCTTTTGCCATTTCTCATTCCATTAAACCCTGAATTATTCAAAGCAGATGAAATTGATTTCTTGATAGTTTAATCGCAAATCAAAACCGAACCTTGGGCCCCAGTTCGTTCCCTTGGGACAATTTCTGACAATCAAATATTCATGGAGAAATGAAATGTTAGCAGATCATTTCTGCTTCTGGCTGATTAGGCAGACACAATGAAATTCAGATGGAGAAAAGAAGGAGGCATGGAATTAACTTATGCCAATATACCATGGGGGGAAAAATGAAAGAGAGGGAAGATTTTCAGACTAGATTCTTTGATCTGGGAAATAAACAAACAAAAAAAAAACTATATATGGAAGGCCTACCGTTTGCCTTTATACCAAGTGCTAAACCTGTATTTAATGATATTTTAGTGAATACCATTGCAGGAATAAATAATAATGAAAAAGGCTTTCGCATTACACTCCAGAGGTTATAGCAAATAGACAGACGCCCTTATCCCTGGCTTCAAGCTAACCCCAGCTTGACCTCACGTCTAACCCCAACTTCACCAATAAACCACAGGAAACTCAGAACTTTATACATTATTAAATTATCTTTTTGTAATAGGTTGGATGTCGGCACGAAGCAGGTCAAAAAAGATGAGATTCATCAGAAACGAAAATGTGTTCCAACAGCATACCATTCATTTTAATAGGTTTAAGGGAGTGAAGAGGGTGAGCAGCGCTTATTATCTCCTAATCAATGGAACAAATGTGAAAGAATGATTCTGTCTAATAAGATATTCTGCACAACTGAAAGAGAGCATTTTATCATCTCGGCTCAAAGAAAGTTTATAAATGTGAGCATTTGTCATCATAAATCCCTCTCATAGGACTACTGAGCAATTAAAACACAACAAATGTACCGCATTTTGGGTGATAGGGGAACGTCAAAGAAATCCAACTGCTTTATTTTAAATAGAATTGGAATAAAAATGTGTATGTGAAGGTGTTCAGCATAAGTTGAATCAGGATGGCTGTCTTTATCCTCAGCCGGCTTCACCAAATACATTTTTCTGTTGTGCAGGTCATTAAGAGCAAGACCATTTACCATTTATATAAAATCTTTAAACTCTCCTGGTTTTACTGCAGTCATCTCAGCTCATGTTATATCCAAGTATTTAAAACCAGGACCCTGGCCAACTCACATTCTTCAACTGAGATCTGGAGAAGGTGAGATGTCTTCAGGAAGCTCATAATACCACTTGTTCCAGCTAGCTGCTTGCCTTTGTCTCCAGTGATTGTAGTAAACTAATTACAGTGATCGTTGGCCGTCGCTTATCATTTACACATTTCATCATGTGTAAATCTTGGCTTTAAATGGTGAAAGATAGTGGCAAAAAAAAAATGTGAGATGTGTTCACACCTTATTTCAGATAGAATTTCATATTCTTTTAATGTCTCACGTTTGGATTCAAGTTAGCTACCATTTTTAGTAAGTCAAAAAAGTTAAGTGCTATTTTCCCTAAAAGTTAATAAAGTATGAAATTTTCTAAGTTCCATTTGCAGGTTTCTCTCCCTTATTGCCGCATCTGAGCACTGTCCGAAGCCTGACACAGACGTGGTTTCGTTATGACTCATCCTTCGAAGGCACTAAGTGCAGATATTCACAGTTAATTTGTTTGGATGGGGCGGATATGACGGCGGGCACAGCAAAGGTTTCTTTGAAAATGATTGTGTTATCTTACGAAATGCACTGTACCTTCAGGTCACAAACACTGTCTGCGCTCCATCATTCAATTAGAGTTGCATTAAAAAAAAAAAAAAAAGCTTTTCATCAAAGAGTTCACTTTGTAAAAGAAGTAATTCCTCTCAGAATCTGAAATATTGTAGGAGTGCAGCTCTCACCCAGTTTGAAAGGCTGTATTATTTTTTTTCAGATTATAATGGGATCTGGATAATGCTAATGCATAATGTAGATCAGTTAGTGATTAATAATTTTACCCGAATTTGTGAGCTTCAATTAAAAATGTTACTAACTAGACACGATATAATTGGTTTTAAATCTTTTAAATGACGTACTGACTGCTGGCGGAGCAGAACTGAAAGGGGCAGTTAAGAATGCAGCTTCTCTGCTCATTCAAAGAATGACACACGTGCACTGGAATTCACCTCTCGGAAGCGATCCTTGGATGATCAGAATTCATTTGTGAACCCTGGGATCGGCACGATAATTCTAAGAGGTTTTTGTTCCAAAGGTAACGAGAAAAAGGCCGATAGGGGTGATGAACATGGGTACAAAGAATAAAAGAGGGAGATCAAACGGCATCACAGGGAATGAGGAAGTATAGGAAGAATTTTTAATACAGTTCTGCCTCCCTGCCTGCCTTGCCTCCTTGGCTAATTCATTCAGCCGTGCCTTTCAGCTGAAAGCGTCTTGAATCCGACTTTATCTCTTTTCAAGGCAAGGGATGACTTACTCACACTGACATGGAAAACAGTAACATCAGATATATTAGTTCAACAGATTGCATTACTGCTCAAAACATACTTGCGCACAGCTGCTTCCATCGCTCTGCAGCACTGCTCCCGGGGTTGTGTCACTGGATTTACTGTCTTCTGACGATTGCAGGAATTTTTATTTTGAGGATACGGCAATGTTCTTGCAGGAGAGTCATAAAACACTTGATTAGATTGTTTTGTAATTAAGATAAACCAAAAGGACCTGCAGAGTGGTATATAGGCATTTTGGCGGGCCATTTAAGGTCAGATTACAACCAGAAATCTCATTATTGTCTTAATGAATATGTCTAGTGGTGGCTAAGTACGATGAGAAAAAAAAACACCGCAGCTAAGCTACAGCCAAGGCTCTGGTTGGTGATGCAAGGCCTTCGCTTGATGCAGAAAGCCACTGGATCGCTACAAGACTCAACCATGCAATGCCTGTGGGATCATGACATACATTATAGGAAATAAGCTGTCCCGATTTGCCCTGTGCAAGGTCAGCGTCGTGTAGCTTGCAACTGCAAAATGGGTCGAAATGAGCAATCGCGCGCGAGACTTTCGCGTCCGTCCCCGCGCTCCGCCAGACGAGAATCCATTATTTACCCGCAATCATTTGCACCGCGTGGGAACTTTCCTTCATGCAATAAATTCTGCATGTGCATTCTCATCGCCGTGCTTTGCGGAGTACGGTACGGAGGAACTTGAGAGTGTGTATTCTACTCGAGCACCGGGGGATCTGTCTCATACTACATCAATGGCATATAATAATAATGACTCTGGTGTGCATTATTTTCTTTCAGCATAATGTATCTGTGGCTTCTATTTTATGTTTTACATTAATATTTTCTTATATAGGCACAGGCAGCTGAAGAACTTAAAAAAAAACGAGGTGAAAGAGAGAATATAAAATGCAGCATAGTTCTTTATCTGGAGACTTTCTGAGAATATATACAGTATAAACATGGCGGTGTTTGCACGTGGCTTGTGTCTCGGACTAATAACCAGAGTGAGTGCAGTAAGAGAGCTTGGCAGAAGACCTGCTCCAGTTGCGAGAGTTCTCAACAACATACATCATGCGCTGATATTCCAACCAAGGTTACAGGACTGCCTGCGCTTGTGGAAAGCGTTTCTCGAGGCTCTATCAGGCTGATTGAGCCGAGGCCAAAGCTGCGGGCCACGGGCCAGTTGTGACTGTGGGATTCGTAATAGAGTGGCTACAGTGCCATTTTTTTTTTTTTTATTGCGTTTTAAGTTTTGTGCAGGGCCTTAATGATGCAGAGGGGGAAAAAAAGAAAAAAAAAGGAACAATTGATGCTATGATTATGGTTGATACTCCACTGCCATCCGGTGGAGCTGCAAGAAAACACAGGTGGGAAGCTCTCCAGCTGAAGCCTTATGCATGATTTTTTTTTTTTTTTTTTTTTTTTTTTTTTTGCTTTGTAGGTTGTGAGATCTAACATAACGAGATCAGAAATGTGATTAGTGAGATTAAAACTGCAGTTTTCTACACACATATGGATAAATAACAAATCCCCGTAAGCCATCAAATAGCAGGATGACACACTCTGAGGATCCATTGTATTCAATCCACCGCATATGTGGGGGGAAATAAAAGAAGGAAAAAAAAGTGATCTCGTCTTTAAACTTTTTCAAATTTCTTCCATCTTGAAGGTGTAGAAGGGTGGCAGCTTTCACCTGGGTTCACCTGACTGGTCCGTTTCCCCCACAGCTGGAGTACAAAGTCTTTTGCTCCTCACAGATGTCCACAAAATGCTCTGTAAATCTGTCTGTAAATCAGGAGACGTCTGGTTTTGGAACCGCGCTCATTTCACTGAGATTTTTCCCCAAGTGAACAACCCTCCTCAGTCCTCACCCTTACAAAGAACATTGTCTAAGTGACGCTGAATGTGTGAAGCAGCGGCACATGGAACTGCATTAACTGTCACAAAGCTATCATCAGTAGAATTGCATCAAGACGCCTCGTCGAGCCTTGAACCAGACGAGGAGCGTCAGGAGACCTGAATGCATTTTAACGCTATCACACGAGAACGCGGCGAATCAGAGCACATACAGTAGGAGCCAAAAATAGATCCGTTTATCTAGGACACATGTCAACTACTTTGACTGAACCTTGTGTCTGTTTTGATGCGCTGGAGAACAGGATGTGGCATCGGTGAAATGAATCCATGGTTCCAGCGATTTAGTTTAGTTTAGTTTAGTTCAGGTGTCTTCAACGTTTTTCAGGCCAAGGACCCCCGGACTGCTGGAGAGATTAAGGAGGAAATTGCTGAATGAATGATGTGCTTATTTAAAGATAACGTCTTCTGCCTCCATTTATCCCTTTACAAAAATATGCTGGATTCATGTTAATGTGTATTTACAGAAATAAAAATTTGTGGGGGGAAATTAAAAAAAAAAAAGTATAAAAATGTCTAATCAACCAGAGATTTTGCAATTCCCCCTGCAGTACCTCTGCAAACCCCCTAGGGGTCGCAACCCTGCTATTAAAGACCTATGGTTTAGTTTATTCAGATCCTCATTAGCTGTTACCTCAGGCAACAGCTATTCTTTCTGGGGTCCACACAAATTAAAGTACAATATAACATAAAATAAAATCATAATCCATACAATAAATCACAGTCTTATGTAATACGGTCCTGAAGTAACAGTCTATATCATACAGAAAATACCAACTATAACTCACAATTACTATTATGAAATGTTCTACTCTTTGGTCTCTATCATTGGGATGGTTTAAGGTGTTCCAGACATACTGTAGCTCTGATTTCTTCACTGCTTTCTTCAATGCAATAGAAATTGGTATAGGCAGAATAAAATGAACCACTGAAGCCTGTCTAGTGGAATGGGTACATCTGTCATGACTGTAATTAATCAGCTTATATAAACAATATGTTTTTTGTTTGTTTTTTTTGTTAACACATACAGTATGCTTCAGAAGAATAAAGTAAGACTTGCAAGCAATCTTTGTTCTACGATTGGCTGTGCTAGACGATTGTGCATGTATAGAACAATGGACCTGTTGCCACACTTGAGGGCAAGACAGATTTTTCTTGGCAGCATTCAACCACACAGGAGGGCTAATATTTAAGACTGGATAGAACCAGCGTCTTGCTGAAACTCACATGACTAGGGTCTGTAACAAGTAGATACTCACCTACATTTTGATCTTGTTATAAAAACTTATCTGAAAACAAGGACAACTTTTAGACTTTTAGAGTTTCTTGGAGATATTTCACCACACTTGCAATGAGATGACGGGTGGAGTAGAAAGTGAGCAGGAACGGGCTGATACGCTCTAAAGGCTTTTCTGGAGGTCAATCCGATCCCTCGCTGTCTTTTAACTAGCACAAAAATAAATTCCTAAATAAACAGACAAAAGTAAGTGAACGTACTTTGTCCTCCCCAGGCTTCCACAATGCATGCCTAGAAAGAGAAATATATTATACGCAAAAAGTTTGTCCCATATTAGTCATGCTTTTTTAGCAACGCTCGGAAAACCTTGAAACCCCCTATTCAGTTCATTTATCTCACTGCAAAATAAAATAAATATCAGTGAGTCTGTGTGACAAAATACCGCATCCTGCAGTAAGAAATAAATAATTATGCTGTACATTCAGTGCATTATACATCATACACTTGGAAATGGTTACCTTGTGGGATTTTGAATTCACGCCTCTCACATCTACATCCTCCCTGTTCTACTTATGGTAGCCTATTACCATATGAAAGTTTATTTCTGGGGTGCATTAGTTTTTAATGAGGGTCTCCATGGATATCATCTTTATTTATTTATATATTTATCTCGCGTGCGTAAATTACAATCATTGTAATGTAGTTAGCTGTGGTTGTCTTCATGAGGCCGGTGTCACGCTTTCATAGATTTTTCTTTAATGTTTTTAATTTACTCTAAAGGGAAACATTACAGCGTTTTTATAGAGAACGTGGCCGTCCCGCAATCTATTTGTCCCCTTCCTTTTGTGCACACGCAGCCTTTAGTTTTATATGCACGTAATATTTAAGTTATGTTTCCCCCGGCACTGACAGGGTTCTGGCTTGACTCTGCCAGAAATACTCCATTTGGCATGGCTGCCTCATGACTTATACAGTACTTTTAGTCCCATTGAAAAACCCATTTTTTACAATGCCTCAGCATAGGGTGGTTTTCTTTGCAAACCATGAGCTACTGTGGAAGGTCACCAGAAAACTTTGATGATGAAATAGTGGCTCAACCATTCGGAACACTTTTTTTTTTTTTTTTTTTATCCCAATATTTGGTTTATACAAATTCAAGTTTGGAGCCATGTGAGATTTCTGTATCGTATCCGCCTCCAAAACCCGTAACATTTTCTGTAAACCCGATAGTTCCAACCCGCTATTTTGATATATGATGCTATATACAGTTCTGTAAGCCCTCTGTGACGCTGTACTGAGTAAGCCACTGCAGCAGATGGGGTATGGCTATTTCCCTGCACACACAGATGATAAAGAGTTAGCGTAAACTAGTGTGAAAACTAGTGTACCTGACCGAGGAAGACGAGCTGCTCGAATCCACCGTCCTGCTGTTAGATGTTGCCGCAACTTCTACAACAGCAGCGGCGTGTGTCCCAGCTGCTGCCTCGACCCGCGAATCAGGACGGCTGGCAAAATCTCGGAGGCTAACCCACAGCTGGGCTCATATCTGTTCCTTTCCAAGCACTGGACTGCAGCCCGCGAGGGCAAACATGGCAGCAAGCGCACTACTTTTACTCCACCACCCCAGCGAGATTTAATATTCCCCATCTTCAGCGATAGTAAAGAACAAACCACTTTGCTTCTGTGGTCAGACGGCAGTGCAAATCTCATCAGTTAATCTAATCTTGATTCCCCAGACCTCATTTAGATGAAAATGATGCCCTGACATTCTGTCTGCTGAATGTAAGAGCCTCGGCTTCATCTGTCAGGTTTTCATGATCTCCACCTTGTTTTGCACAGCCAAATCAAATTATAGGATTCCCTAAAAAATTAAGGAGACGCTGATTTCCTCTCCCGCCATTTTAAAAGCATGGAACGAAATAACTGACATGTCACTTCCTACATGTTTTCATTGGGGAGGGGGTGGGGGGTGGGGTTATGTAGTTATGAAGGTTGGGAGAGTACTTTATCAAATTTTTTGTTGAATTATTAATTTCATGAATTGAGGACTAAAACGGTCTAGGTGTATTGGTATTGAAAATGTTTTCTTTTTTTTATTTAATATTTTTTGCACATTACGTTATGCTTTCTTAGCAGTATTACGCAACATACCATATCAATACCATTCATTTCTTAATGGGGAAAGAGGTAACAACCACTAACAACATGCTGTTGCCAGGCACCACGGGACACCCTCAGAAGGACCATGTCCATTCTCTGATGAGTCACAACTGTTTTGGGTGTAGCATGCATCCTCGTGATTGGCTCAGCAGCGATAGGGGCGGGGCCTACTGTGTACTGGAGGCTTAGATTGACAGGTCTCAGCTAGTGTGGCGCTCTGTGTGGTATGGTTAGCTGTTGAGGAAGCTCCTGGAAGACTGGAAGATAAAGAACGTCTTCTGCCTCCATTTATCCCTTTACTAAAATATGTTGGGTTCATGTTAATGTGCATTTAAAGAATTTTAAGAATTCTTTTTTTTTTTTTCTATAGCGGTTGCGGACCCCCTATTGAAGACCTATGTTTTAGAATTATATATTACTGGATAATTCTGCATTCCACCATGTGAACCTAAATGGAAAATAAATACATAAATAAAAATCACCACAGTGGCACTCACAGCCAAGAGGAGTCCTCCCTTCTCTTCCCGCAGGAGGGTGCTCCTCCCTTATCCCCACAGGCTGTACAGGAAGTCAGTACAAATGATGATAGAGGTCCTGCAGGGCGCTATCTTCAGTCAGCCAAGGGTGGTAATGGGGTTACAGTGTGCAATTTGCTGCTCTACCCCTGCAAGCTTACATCAGCCTCTCTCATCGTTCCTCTTAGAAGAGGAATCCTAATCGTTCTGCCAGCAGAAATACAGTTTTGGCTTTGAAGATGTGTTTTTTTTTTCTCCCTCAAAGAAATAAAGTTTTGGCTTTGAAGATGCTATTATTATAACTGTATTAATTTATTTATTTCCTCAGAACGGACTTGACTCTTCTGAAGTGTCCGAGGCATTTCAGATTAAAAACTGCACAACTTCGAAAGTGTTTCAAGCAACATGCCTGACAAAGTGATTTTCAGAAGTCCACTTAGGACTATTATCTTCTGAAGTTCGAAGTTCAAGAATATACCTTTTAATTGGGGAAAACACATAGATATATACTGCACACGCCTTGCTTTACCATTTGATCCTCATGTTAAATGTGATTTAACGTCACCACAGGGAAATGCGTTTCAATATTTCAATCATTTATTGAACGGAACTATCCGCTGATTCAATATCCTTCCCATGGCTCCAGAAGCTAATGTTTTTGACTGCTATTCCATGCATAATTCATCCGGTTGCTAGAAATTTGAGCGTTTTCCTGCAGCTTCTGCGCGTTTCAAATCTCCCCATGGTTCAGTGGGAGTTAAATCTGAGCTTTGACCAGGCCATTCTGAAACCAGAGCTTCTCTCTGAGCCGTTCCTTCGTGTATATTCACGTGTTCTTAGGTTAACTTCAATCTTTGGGCACGTGGCCTCGCATTATCTTTAAAAGCTGTCTTTTAATGCGGCGTATTACAGTAGCATTGATGACCGAAAGTAGTTCAATTGCTGTTGGTTTGAGGTTCCTCTGAAAAGTCTTTGGCTACAGTAAAACTACACATCTCATGCAGACCAAACGACTCTGTCTTTGATTAGTCTATCTAGAGCATATTATTCCAAAAGGGCCGGTCTTTTACCTGGTATTTACACTGGTGAACTGCAATTTTAAGCTAATGTTCTTTCTGGCCATTTCTGATTGTAGACTCATGCACTCAAGCATTGCAAGCGTTCATTGCAGACCATGTGATGGAATGAAGAAGGACAAACTGACACACACGGATGTTTTCTTTTTTTCCTCACAGTGTAAATTATTTAGTGTCAAATATGTTTCAGATCTTTTTTTTTTGTTTTGTTTTGTTTTTTAATCCCTTGCCAGCGTCATCGGCATCCAAAGTGTTGTCAGGTCTTTGAGAGCTTTTTGTGATTTTGTGAACAGTGGAACCTTGACGTCTGAGGCTCAAATAAGACAGGTTCAGCCTGTTGTGGCCTGAAGGAGTTTGCATCATTAGCTTTGGATGTGGAGCGGAGAGCATAATTTTCAGGATTTGGAGGTGTGATAAATGAAGGGTTTGCACCCTAGAAAACGAATAGAGTGGCAGAAATAGCCCAAAGTACAGTAACCACAGAGGAAGTGCGTGTGTGACCTATCTTCCTTATTGAACTTAATATGCTACATAAGCCTTGTGCTCATTTCCTTAAGTTCAAATTCAAAACAATAAAACATTCATTAAGCTGACATGCATGCTCTACTTTTTTTTTGTTATGTTTTAATCCACAGTGACGTGTGTGTGTGTTAGGGTTGGATTTATGCCATACATTTTCTGCCCAACAACAATACCTGAGTACTAAATATAAGAAAGCACGAAGCCTTATTAGTACAGTTATAGGAACTGCTACAGTTTTAGAGAATATTTCCTAAGTAACATTTTGGAATAAATAAGCAATAAGCCATACCAAATAAGGAAACACAGATAATCTAGGATCGGGAATTGAAGCCTTACTCATTGCTTTATTTGGTGACCTCACCTCACCTGTGAAAGTCTGGCTGGAAGCCGTTCCAGACCTCTGGCATCCCCAAATCAGTGCATCATGCAGCTCTGTCTCTGTCTATAACCGGGAAACATGTCATGCATGTTCAAAAAAAAATAAAAAATGATGATGACTATTTGCAACCATGTAGGACCACAAAGCAGCACTGGGCTGAGATGAGCAAAACGCATGGTCATTAAAACAATTCAACTTTTACCTGTAATTTTTAAGTATCATAGTATATAAAGGCTTTCTTCAACCATGTCTCTTATAACAATATTCACATATTAGGTACAGCTTCTATCTCGACATTCGAAATTTCATGCCAGTAGTCAAAAGTCAGCTTTATTGTCAACTCCGACATGTGCAACACATGTGTGTACAAATATGAGATTAAAGGCACAAATCATGATGCAAAAGCCCAAACGGACACATTCACAGTAGATAACTTCAATCTTTGCTCAACAGGCAACATAACGACACACCTGTGCTAAAAGGTTTTCCCTGCTGTTGTGGACACTTAAGCCTTCAGCTTTCTTCAGTACAGACATAGATGCAGTACATGACATGCATGCTCTACTTTTTTTTTTGTTATGTTTTAATCCACAGTGACGTGTGTGTGTGTGTGTGTGTGTTAGGGTTGGATTTATGCCTAACAACATACATTTTCTGCCCAACAACAATACCTGAGTACTAAATATAAGAAAGCACGAAGCCTTATTAGTACAGCTACTGTATAGGAACTGCTACAGTTTTAGAGAATATTTCCTAAGTAACATTTTAAATAAATAAGCAATAAGCCATACCAAATAAGGAAACGCAGATAATCTAGGATCGGGAATTGAAGCCTTACTCATTGCTTTATTTGGTTACCTCACCTCACCTGTGAAAGTCTGGTTGGAAGCCGTTCCAGCCCTCTGGCATCCCCAAATCAGTGCATCATGCAGCTCTGTCTATGTCTATAATCGGGAAACATGTCATGCATGTTCAAAAAAAAAAAAAATGATGATGACTGTTTGCAACCATGTAGGACCACAAAGCAGCACTGGGCTGAGATGAGCAAAACGCATGGTCATTAAAACAATTCAACTTTTACCTGTAAGTATCATAGTATATAAAGGCTTTCTTCAACCATGTCTCTTATAACCATATTCACATATTAGGTACAGCTTCTATCTCGATATTCGAAATTTCATGCCAGTAGTCAAAAGTCAGCTTTATTGTCAACTCCGACATGTGCAACACGTGTGTGCAAATATGAGATTAAAGGCACAAATCATGATGCAAAAGCCCAAACGGACACATTCACAGTAGATAACTTCAATCTTTGCTCAACAGGCAACATAACGACACACCTGTGTTAAAAGGTTTTCCCTGCTGTTGTGGACACTTAAGCCTTCAGCTTCCTTCAGTACAGACATAGATGCAGTACATCCCTGACAAGTCGGTTTGGTTTGTGCAGCCGTCCCGAAGAACACCCATATTAATGCCTTGACAACCGAGCAACATAGTTATACTCTTACGTCAGCACTTTTTCACATTCGTGTCGTGGCATGAAGCAGGTTAAGCTTTCGTGTCAGGTTGTCTCAACTGAGAGCAAATGAGGCGAAACGAAGGAATGGAGCAAGAGGCGAGTAATAAAGGCATGATGCATTGCATTGCAGCGAGCTCATGGGTGAAAATCCAGACACTTTGCTCCTGAATTACTGCATTCTCCTCATTCACCTGTGTGAATCAGGTTAGATGTTTTACTTTCATTACGTAAGTGGACATGTAAAGACTCGCCCGCACACATTGAAGTTGACCTCACGAGGATTTTAACATGCTATATTTTTAATGACTATCGAAGCATGCAAATGGGGGTCTTATTTGTTTTGTTGTAAGTATGAGCAGCTAACCTCCGACGGCTCCCTGATGTGTTAGAACAAACAGCTCAGCCTAGCTAACACGGACGCCTAATGCGTTATAGAGACATTAGTGGCAATTACTTGCAAGAGGTGTGTTCTGGAGGGCGCAGTGTACTTTGTGAGGGAGAGAAATTACAGGTGTAATTGATACAAAAGAAAAATCTAACACCATTATGAATACAAATGTCCTCTATGAGGCCATTTGGGTACATTTAAATGACTTAAAAAAAATAATAAAAAAAAAAAACTAGACAGACCTGCCGGGGTATAATGCACAGGGACAGACAGACGCAATAAAGACTGAGATTAATGACGCATGCCGTATGCCTCTATGTGAGCTCATTGAACATCTGCAGGCAACAGACACCAGTCGGCTGGTATGCATCATGACTTTTGGGGCTGCGCTCTCTCAGCAGCCTGGAGGAGAGAAAAGATCAGTTCATTTCAGAGTGTGCTCTACTGGATTCATGTGCATTTCACAATGGGATTTAACAGCAGTGCCAGCTGAATGAATCCAAATAAAGGATGGTTAGTGACTAAGGACAAATGAAAGGATGAACAAATATCAAATAGATTACCAACATTTTCCATTTATAAAATAAAAGGTATTGATGTCGGTTTGGTTTTGCACAACAGCGGTCTGTGTGAACCTTGATGCACACACTGAGGAGTCCTACTTCTATGACCATGTTGCTTGAATTATGAATGTCCATCACATCTGCAGCCCCATATGGCTGAAATGGACTTTTAGGCTTCAACAAGTTTTAATTTATACAACTTGTCGGGGACAATCGGGCAGATTTTTACGTACTGGAGTGGAAAAACAAAGTGCGTCCATCTGACATTCTTTACATGCTGCAGAAGTAACACGACTCTGGAGGAATTATGGGTTAATATGATAGTGTGAATATACATTATTTATACACAGAAAGAGGAGATGAAGTTCATGGTGAGACTCCCCGGCTACGTACGATTGATTATTCCCACATTCATTGAATTCGAAGTGTGAACATTTCATGAATTCTCTCAAGCTGTTCTCACTGTGGCGATTTATTACTTGCACACAGGAGTCCTTCACTTTCATTCCTCTTGCGCCCGGGAGGGGTGGGCTAAGGGCTCTGGGAAGCTGAGAAGAACTGAGAACTCACAAAAGAATGGATTAAACTTCTTGTTGCTTGTTGGAAAAGAAAGGGGACTGTTCAGTGGCAACGTGATCAGAAACGTGAAGTTAAATACAGCAAAGCAGTGTGAGATCAATGGAGTTTAATCTTTGCTGCGGAATCATAAATTGGTTACAGAGTCAGCTTGTGTAAAGAGCATCATTTTAGTAGCAAGAACTTGTGAATTTTTACTTTTTTTTATTTTGTGGCCAGCTGCATCGTTATTAAGTGTTTCTCACTGGTGACTGACAAAACCACACATGATTGATGTCCATTCGTATCCACTGAAAATGACTTGTAGTTCCCTTTTCATCGGTCATCTGACTGGTTGGACCAGATGTACTGCAGACACTGATAGGGACATGTGGGACATAGGGACGGGACGGGATGTGCCAGAGAGACACTGGTGTTGATGGAGGGCTGATGAATACTTAAGACGCCCTGAAAGAGTTTGTTGTGGTTTAAAGAACGGGGACTTGGAGAACGCAGCAAAACAAATCACTGGACAAGAGCGGTGAAGCTGAATTTTGAGGAAGAATTCACTTTAACAGGGCGGGACAGTGGAGTTGATGGACAGAACAGAGTGGCAGAAATTTGTGTGGTTGAACTTTCATAAAGTTCGTTACTGACGTTTTGTCTCATAAGCCTCAGACTTATTTTCCTTTTTAAATTTAAATTCATGTCAATAAAACATTTGTGAAGCTGACATGATTGCCCTACTTTTTTTGATGTCATTTGTTACGATGTAATCCACAATGATGTGCGTGTGTTAGGCTTGGGTTTATGCCATACAATACCTAAGTAATAAATATAAGAAAGCTGGAAGCCTTATTAGTGCAGTTATAGGTACGGGTGCAGTTTTTCAGATAAATAACAAGCACATAAGTCCTACCAAAAAAGGAACACAGACAATGTTCCTCCACTACATGCCAGAGGACAGCCCAATCAATAAACTGAGACTGTAGATGGATAGACTGACGCAGGAGGCCTTACTCATTGTTTTATTTGGTTACCTCACCTTACCTGAGAAAGTTTCACTGGAGGCCGTTCCAGCCCTCTGGCATCCCCAAATCCAATACATCATGCAGCCCTCATGACTCTTAGCTCTGTCTCTGTAGCTGTCCCCGGCTATAACCAGAAAACGTGCTGCACGTTGAGAATACAGGCGCAAGAAACTGAACTGCATTGCACACGTTATCAATATATGGCAGAAAACACAACTTGACTTGTGCTGCTGTAGTATTTGAATTTCTCAAACGGGTATCAATAAAGTGTTATGTTGTTTTCTGTAGCATGTGGTGAAGCAATTGCCAATCATATGCATACACCAGAATTGGAATGTATTGGTCATCAGAGAGGGACCGCTAACTGTTCTTTTACAGAACCACCTGCAGCTCCAACAGAGTATGCAAAATTTCCTCTCATTTTAGGTTTAGATGTTCCAAACTCAAAAGAAGGAATAATGCAGTCAGGATATTCATTTTCTGCCCTTTTATTTCCTGTCAGCTCATACTGATGAAAGAATGAGAGGTTATAATAGGTTATAAGTAAGTTTCCATTACAAAACTCAAGACATACATAATAGGCATTATGTAATAACGCAGAGAAAGGCGTGGGTCTGAAAGAACTCGCCCAGAACCAATTGGCCAGAGTCAAAGAACAGGGAGGGCCTCAATTATTGCAACCTGAAACCTCAGCTTGAAATTGATTAACAAGTTTCTGCTAGCCAGCGCCTAAAATTCCTTTGATATATTCCTTTGTCAGTTACCTACTGAGCAATCTGAAACACTGGCAGGTTGCGTGATACTTCCCAGGGGTAGTATTGCAGGAACTCCCACATTAATCGCAGCCCAAACCTGTATGCACTAGTTTATGTTCACTTAGTTACAGTCTGTAGACAAAACACATGACTAGGGCAATTATATAAACCTTTTCCAGGTTTACAATATACAATATCAATATGACTTTATTTCATACCAATGATTTATGTGTATCTGCTCGATCAGTGCATTGAAGGAATAGTTTTTCTTTGTTTTTCATTTTGCAAGACTGATCAAGATTTACAGTATTAACTGTATTATATTCCCATTACAGTGGCAATAAAGAGACACAGTAAACTTGGTGTATTAATGCAGAATGTTGATGCTTTATCAGACTACTCAGATAACATTTCCTACCACTGAAACTTCACATTTGAAATCATTTACCTGACCAAACTCAAGTTACCTAGTGTTATGAAGTAGGTCAGTGAGCTTAGTTCTTACCGCTTACTTACATCAAAAATGCATCTATAGAACCATTCTTTGGTAGCAGATTAATTTGAATTATTTCCAGGAGTAATAGGAGAGTAATAGGAGAATCGCTTGGATGAAGCGCTGCAGGTGATCGATAATGAAGCGATCACTGTGCCCAGCTAAATGCAGGCGCATGCTGTGTGCAGCTAAACCTCTGAAGACCAAAATGAATGTTGGTTGTTTCACATTATAAAAGCATTTTCTCTTCCCTCCTCTTAAAATCAAAGCCCTGCACCTGCTGATGTGATCTACAATGCAAAAGGAGCATGTGATGTGCTGGAGCTACTGTTCCGTTTTCTCCCCCTAGAATCCAACGAACATTTCACTGCAAACATTTCTGCGAAAGGAAAAGGCACAGGCCTGCGTGCTTCACCCTTAAACACACTAGAAGTCTTCTTAAAACAATTCGGGGAAAGGAAAGCCTTGGAAATACCTTTCACTCAGTGAACAGGTCGCAGAACAGAGGCAGGCCATAAACAAAGCAGCTTCACTCCATTGGCTGAACCGTGCCCACATGCGTATGTGCCGTCACGGAAGGCGCGACCTCATTCCTTAACTCCGCTCAAAAGCTCCAGTGAGAGCACAGACTGACAAAGCATACTCATCTCTTTCCATCTCACCAATTAGCCGATCTACATTGTGAGTATATTTTGCACTGCATTAAGGTTTTCTCGCCATGTGTACAACTTCTTGGCTGTGGGTGAACTTGCTGAGAAGTTTGGGTATTTATCATCTGTTTTCTCCTTATAGGTCATGCTGAGTTCAGAATAACCGTCTTGGTGATACAGCAAACTCAACATCTATAGCCTGCAAAATGAGCTGTACAAGGTATGCTAATGTTTCCATTTAATCGTCCATGCAGCGATCACATAAACATGACCATATGCTACAATACTGATTGCGACTATTGTGCGTCTTTGTAAAGTAGTTTTAATCCCACCATCTGTTTCTTCTCAGAGTTCTCCATACCTTCAGTCACCCCCAGGGGCCCGTAACACCAGTCGACCTGGCCATGTATCTGAGCTTCGGCCAGCGCCAGCCCATCTATCAGCTGCTGTCCAAGACTCCTCTGAAGCGCCGTTGTCAGCCAAGCGACAGTCTACCAAGGACAAGCATGCGCTCTCTGCATCTGTCCTCCTCTGCTTCGTCGCGGTCCTCTTCCCCTGTGCCTTCGATGCTGCGGAGCTGCATCCGCAGGGACGGCTGCGCTGGTGCGAGCAAGAAGCGCGTGGTGTTTGCAGACGCTGTAGGATTGGCGCTCACCGCCGTGCGCGTGTTCATCTGTGAGCCGCCTTCCCCGGACCCTACCCTGGTGATGAGGCCCTTTTTGGCCAAAGCGGAGGACCAGCAGACGCCCTCAAGCAAACTGCAGCGCCACAAGCTGCGGCTGGATTTCCCTCAGCCTATGCTCGACCTGAAGGGCTTCCTCGCACGTCTGCGCGAGACGCATGTGCAGCTGGAGAGCTGCAACATAGCCGATCACTCGTTGAGTGGCAAGGTTTGTGTCGCCAGTGTCGGCATGGAAAAGGCCGTGCACCTGAAGGTGACCTTTGACTCTTGGCGAAGCCATCACGACGTTCCCTGCAGGTTCATGCAGCAGCAGCGCTGCTGGGGTTCTGACACAGACATGTACACCTTTGACTTGAGCCTACCCCAGAACATAGATCCAAAGGAGAGGATCGAGTTTTGCGTGTCATTCAGGCCGGGACCTGGTTCCACGACACACTGGGACAACAACAGGGGACAGAATTACAGGTTGTGTGTGGACAAAGAAGGCACCAACAGCGTCCAAGTCAGCACTAAACGGTTTTACCCTTCACTTTCAAAGCATCGGCCAGCGTCGCTGTTTTCCTATGTGTCCGACACCATGCGCAACCCTGCTGAACTACCGTACCTTCAGAAGAGTTTATCGAACTCGGTCAGAGCGGAATGGAAAACTCTATGTCCAGCGAAGTAAAGGCAAAGACCACGAGACTCTGTTGATGTGTGAACTGTCTGTTGGGTGGTCTGAAGCCCACTGTGCCAACTGTTCAAATATACTGTAGCTCAACCTCTTGAGCTGCATTGCCTGCTTTAAATAACAGCTTCTGCATTAATATTTTGATTAAATATTTTTTTCACAAAAACAAGTTGTATTTCTCTTTTCTTCCCCCGTGCAGAGTGTACACATTGGCTCAGCTCAAAATTAACTGTGCAGAAATCCCCGTTTGCCTGTTGTAGAACGACATGTAAGCCCAGATTAAGATGCCCAGGAGGAAAAGCGGAAGCACAAGACCTGCCTTAGCTTGAGAGAAACCGCACGAACCGGCAAGCAACACAATTATTTGAAAATCCTTTTGTTCTGCCAGCTGCTAATACAGCTCCTCCAAGAGAGGGAACAAATGAATGGCCTGCGCTCATGACGTGCTCTACATTCACACGGCCATCCCTGCTCTCGGCTCAGGTTTCTGGTGTGTGCTTTCATTTGTTATGTCATGCATACCAGACAGAGTGAGTCAACAATAATAAATATCTGTCACCCATAATTTAAATTGGGCAGCCTGTTCCCGGCACTCCCTAACCTGCTGTGAGAAGCTGAAGAACATGCTGTGAATTGTTACTTCTTGTGCGGTACGTGACTGGTATGGCAAATAGCAAGTAACCATGGCAGCATCAGCGCCAGCGTGTACTAAGGATAATGCGTGGGCTTGTGTTTACATGTGAGGGTGGAGTCGTCATTAGATACTGTAGCAGACACGGTGAAAGTGTCTCAGCCTCTCTGTTTCCATCCCCCTCTTAGTCTCCTCTCTTGTAGGACTAGTTTCTTTGTCCTTCACTTTCTTCCCTCTCAAGTTAGTGTCCTCCCTGCTCCACCACCTGTGTGAACCGTTGCAGCTGAGTGATAATAGCTGGGATGTTACACGTCAGCTGGTGGCACATGCAGTCCTCATATATTTATGAACCCCGACTGTGCCAGGATAAGCTTGTGTCTTATTTAAAAAATGCTCCGGGCACGCTCACTTGATATTAGGCTTCCAAAGTGGTTATTAAAAAAGACACTCATACTTTGGATAGGTCGTGGAATATTTACTTGCTCTTGCTGCATGTACGAAGCAAGAGTGAAATCCAAGAGAGGGTGAAACCAATACCTTACCAGCAGTTGCAGAAGTACAGCTCGAGTGTAATCATTCATAATTTAAACGCCAAAAGGCTTGTCATTCTAGTTTGGTGTTTTCTGGGATGCTCACCAAGATCAAAAGAGGCCTGAGGAAAAATCACATATTCGTAGAGTAGTTCGGTTACCCCAAAGAAGCCAGTGAGCACTCAAACACACCAGTTAGGAAGAGCCGAAGGAAGAGAAGGAAGTGCTGCACTAGATTTACTGTTAATGAAGGAAAAATAGGAAGGTGAGGTCGCATGCAACGCAGTCAGTAGAGATTTTGCAAATGCATGCCCGCAGCACTCTAGGATCAGTCTGGACAATAGTGTTAAATCTCAAAGACACTCCTTGAAACTGCAGAACTTTCCTCATAACCACAGGATCTGAAAACATCATCATTTGAAAGCAGCATGGATAAATACAAGCATTCAGCCATCAGGGGAGGAAAACACCCCAGTGGAAAATACCTTCATTTAGCAAGCTGCTGTTAAACAACGTGTTGTGTCATTTAGTTTGTGAGACATCTTATAATGTGCAAACGGTATTAGGTTAGAGAAAGGCTTTTCACTGGTCACTGTTGTTTCGTGCATTTGTCATTTTTTATATATATATATAGTTTTTTTTTCTCAGTTTATCTTTTAGCTAGCAGCAGACACAGCTGGCTGGTGGCCAGCAGCCAGCTTTCGGTGCTTACAGTGCTGATGCTTGTGTTGTCTGAACAATGGCCTGGAGCCTGATCCAGTGGGTTACAGCCGCAGCTGTGATCACAGAGAGAAAGAGGGATGTGGGCAGCTAACAGAGGCGGCTCGCTGAAAGCAAGGCAGCAGATTGCAGCGCCTGGATTGATTCTCTCTATAGTGCCCAGTAAGCTGCTAAGCAGTGAGAGCTCTGTCTACAGTGTCTACAGCAACATAAAGTTATAGAGCCATTTATAACAAGGGTCTTCGATGTTCTTCAGGCCAAGGACCCCAAACTGAAGAGAGATTAAGTAGGGACCCCCTACGTACTACACGTGTTCTATATTAAACTCGATCTAGTGCTGTTTATATACATTATTATCGTTTTTCATTCAATTTTAAGCTATTCAAATAATACATGGATTTCACCTGGGGAATGTATCGGATCTTGGGGAGTTGCGAGGAACCTGACAGATCAGCATTCAGTTCAGACAGGTCGGCTCAGCAGCTGATTGGCTCAGCAGCGATAGGGGCGGGGATTAAATATGGTCGTTATATCATTTGGTTTCATAACATCCAGTTTAAGGATGTTTGCGTGTAGACTAATTCCAGCAACAACGAGCAAATAATTATTTGCTCAACATTGTTGCAAGTTAAAGATCAGATCCCTTTTTTATACACAACTAAGTACTGGAATCTGGAAGTATTGTCAGCAGGAAGAATCTCACAAAATGAGCAGTGAGCAATGAAAGAAAAACACACAATGATTTATGGTGACCTCATTTTTCTGTTGCTCACACTGAGCAAGGGCAGTAGAATCAAGTGATGCAGCTGAACTTCTCTCTCTGCATTGTTGTTTTGTTACTGTCAAAGATCATATTTTTACATTTGCCTATTGAGACCAGAGCTTTGTGTCACTGAGTCAGGTTCTCATTTATTTATTTATGTATTTTACTATCCATATCATCAAAGAAACAACTAATATACATGCGGTGCACCTATTCAGAATTTCTATAATGAAAAACACTTCCGCAGATGAGCATAATAAGTTCCCATACACAGGCAGGCTCAAGTGATAGCATTTCACACCAAATTAAAATCTTTTTTATATATATTTTTAATATATTTTTATTTAAAGCCAATAGATTGTATTAAAAAAAATTAACTTTCTATATTACAGCACAGTTTAGTAAACAGAAGAGGCAGACCAAACTGGTAGCGACCTATGCTAATTCTTCCTACCTGTGCAAGCGATTAAAGGAAAAGAAAGAACAGGTAGTGCCCTTCATTGGTAAGATGCTTAGGATTATACGCTTGAATAAGCTAGCCATACATAATACACAGCATGACCCGCAGGACGAACACAAATCCTCCATTTTTATGTGGTGGTTTTTACTGACACCGGTCGCTGGGCAGGTGCTCGTGCTCGGGGATCCAAGGTGTTCGGCCAAAGCACTCGGCGGCCTTCCTGTCGCACTCACAGATGAACATCTCACACTTGTCATTTTTGCCTGGAGATGAGAAGACAAAACAAAGCTCACATCACTCTGCGAGTACTGCAAGGCCAACAAGCTCTACTATAATTTGAGAAACACACACACACACAAAAAAAAAATGTTTGCTACTCACTGGTACAGGTGATCCTTTTGTTTGCGGTGTCGCACGTGTGGTAGTAGTACTCCGTGTAAGGGTTGTCAAAGATGGGGAAGCACTCCGAGTGCTGCATGGCATCGCTGTAACACTGGTCGTGCACTTGGCAGCACCTGCAGGTCAATAAGTTTTGAAACGTGCTGGTTTCGTGTGTGGCCTGAAAACCAGGCTGAGCGGCCGAATTATTACCTATCCAGATCATCCACGGGCGTGCCAGAGCCTCCTAATCCACAGTAGCAGCCGTAGTCGGCGTAGTCAAAAAGAGGTTTGCTGTCGGGCATCACGCACAGAATCATCTCTCTGAACTGGTGGAGGGCCTTGCTGTCCAGGGACTGGGCTGAGGACCAAGCAACAGGACGCAATCACAGTTTGCACCAGGCGAGAAAACGCGTGCGCTCATAGACGTGCACGTGGGTGAGCGGTTTTAGTCGAGTTGTACTCACCAACAGAGAGGCCTACGGCCAGGAGAAGCAAGGTGTGGAGGGAGTTCATCTTACAAGCCACGACTTCAGTCACCGAGTAGCTCCCAATCTATGATCTCACCTTTTTATATATCAAGACTTATCCCGTCAGCTGTTCACACCAGACGGGGTCACACAACTCCCAGTGTAGTGACTCTGAGATTCAAACACAAACACAGAAGCACATGCAATAGCAGGCAGATGTTCTCACGCACTTGTTTGAACTGATATGTTTGCTATGATTGTAATTGACAGTCTTTAGTCTAAGCAGCACTTTAATGTACCTGTATGATCACAAGCAAAACTTAATTAATAAGCATAAATGCATAATAAACTATGTTTCAGGTCCTTCCCTTGCTGGTAAATGTAATATCTACCAAACTTCAGAGAGGTTTTAAGTTAATTTGGGAGAATTAATCAAGGCCTTAAAAGCATGACTAGATCTGGCCAAGAACTTCCTCATTTTTCTTCAAGATTCTTCATAACTGCTAAAATTAAAAGTTTACAATGGTGGAGAGGACGTGGTAAAATATCTGTGGGCCATTTTCACATATTCCTAGAATGTCCTAATATTTCTTCAAATTGGGTAGACATTACAGCAGTAATCACATCAATATTCATTTGGAAACATTCCATATGAGGAAAATAGACACATTCTTGTTAGAATTACTATTAACTACTAGCAAAAAAAAAAGCAATAACCAGGAAACGACTGAGCAACGAGTGTCCAACAATTTCAATTCCAAGAAATAGTTGAATAATAGACACTGAATATTCGGTCTACTTTTTTATTCGCAAAAGGACACTGGAAATGCGTGTGGAGAGATGACCCCTTTCTTTTATCTCCTCCTATTTCCTGTGTAAAAAGGACTATGGAAACCCATTCTGCGTGGAGAAATCTGTTTTATTTTATTTATGTGTTTTTCTGCAAGAGGACAGTGAAAACCTGTTCTGCAGCGACTAATCCAACGGGGAAGAAAAGGACACAGAAAATATGTTCTGTATGGCCATCTTTCATTTCATTCTGTTCTATATTTTTCTGCTTGTACTTGAAAAACAATAAAAACAATAAAAACAAAACAAAACAAAACAAAAAAAATCCAGTAGATGTACACCGTGGACTTTCATGTCCATCACTACTGTACATCTGATGCCATTCTCATTGAAATGGGGGAATGAAGGTGATAAAAAAAATGAATAAATAATGTTAAGGGCTGACCAGCCTTGACCAGGAATGTGTTCTCCGAGAGGTATTCTGCACTCTGAGCTATCTGTTCGGGCAAACTTCATGAATATAAATGTATCCAAAGTCCCGCTTGAGCGCTGTAGCGGGGGGGTCGCGGCCTGAATGAAGGGTCATGGTCTGGGAAGGGTTCAGAAACCCTGGTGGGACTATCTCGCGAATCTGTGAACGTGTTAAGCAGTCGCACTGACACGAACGGAAGCAAAAGCGAGATTCTTTTGACAGACAGAACGGTCTCGAAAATGCATTTGTAACGTGCTGACACTTGTACATTTACTGTACGTGCAAGTTCGCAGCAGAATTCAGATGTATAAAAAGCAGTCCTGAGGCAAACTGCGTTGCATAACTTTTGTAAAGGCAATTTACGCAATAACCTCTTGTCTGAAAAAAATACGGGCACGAACTGCAAAACACGGACAATCAATGTTGTGCTGATATGCAGAGCACTCGAGGTTGGGAGCAAAACGCTTAAAGGCAAGTGGACAGTATCTGTGGAGAATGATGCAGATTTTATATGGCGTGTTTGTGAATTTATAACAGCGAACCGTGGTGAGTTCTCTGGGCTCTTTTGTTTATATCACGTTGTACCGCATCGAGAGCAGAATAATGTTTGAAAATGAATTCGCTGGTTCATTATCTGTAACCGCTCCATTGTGTAGAGGGTTACAGGGGGGCTGGAGACGATAGCGGCTGGCATTGGGCGAGAGGCCGGGTGCACCCTGGATTCCAAGTTGTCAGTCTCGCAGACTCGCACGCACACCTACGGGCAATTTAGAATCACCGGTTAACCTAATTAGCATGTCTTTGGAAGGCAGAAGGAAGTCGGAGCATCCAGTTATGTAAAGAATGTAAAAGGTGTTTGCAGGCCTATAAAACATGATCATTATCCTTTCTGTTTAGAAAGGTTTGATCAATCAACAATAACCACAGAAGGCTCGGACGAGCGCCATGGCTACAGTAAATAAAACAAACAGCATTTGTAACTTAAAGTTTAATAGAAATATATCTCAGAACAGAAAGTGTGCTTCAACAGGTCAACAACATATCTAGTGATAATGAAATGTGTTTGAACGTCTAGCATCTTCACATTATAGATCCTTAGCATGTAGGCTACTAGACAGCAGCAGAGCTAACACAAACAAATGAAAATAAAATCTCTCACAGTCTTACCAAGATACTATCATTACATTGATGCTGATTCAAGTTCAAGGAAAAAAAACAACATAAGAAAAAACTACAACATTGCAGTCCTTCAGACTTCATGAAACGTACACTGACCATTAACAGTCCCAACTTACCATCACAAGAAACCCGTGAACAGTACTGAGTGTGCCACACGATCCTATGCTGGTCCTCTTATCAGTGTTGTTACTTGCAAGTGTTTCCTGTTTAAATGTCCAGTGTGGAGGATTTACTGGCATCTAGCTATGACGCCACAGGTCTTTCCATGGGTGCGGAATACCCAAAAGGCGTTCTCTAGAGTCACTGGCTTTTTCCATTAAGGTGGACATTAGTATTTCAGTAATAATCAGAATATAAGCCCAAAATGCCTCATGTAACAGTGTGGCCTGATCCGGCCCACTTGGAAAGGATTTGAGAACTGGATTGAGAGGGGTGGTGTGAACCTCTGATATTCCACTGAACCATTAAACATGCAAACACTTGAAAGAATTCTGTATCAACGATAAAGGTAGAAGAAAACTTCTTCTTTTCTTATATCTCTATATTTCTGCTCCGCAGTAGGCAGAACCACATTGCCCATGTCAAAAAAAAAGTGTTGTAAAGGGCATGTGAACGCATATATCTATCTATAATAGGAATCACTCATCAGAATGATTTCAGTCGTGCTGAAGAAATATGGTCCATGTTACGTAGTCAGTGTTTAGTTTGTCCATTGTAGGCTACTGTAGAAACGTATAAAAAGACCCACTTGTTGTGTATACTATTAATAAAAGTGCACTGATTCATATTTACAATATGATTCCAATGATATAAAACCTAATCGTGACAGTCAGCAGTGGTGTATGGCACAAACGAATGATGCCATCTTAAAGTAAAGCCAGCAGGCATCAGCTATCTCCTAACTGAATGCATTCACATTGTGTAAAAGAAAGAAGAAACATATTTGTGCAACAGTACATCTAAACCTGCATAAATGTTCAAAAATATATTCATTATGCTTCTGAAACCTCGTCATGCTGAGAGTGTTCGCATCCTACAAAGTAAAATATCTGCTACGAGGCGTTTTTCTTTGCCTCAAGTTTTGACTGGAATGGTCGCGGCCACAACGCCTCAACTTCTTTTTAAAGGACAACATGCGTCAACAAAACAAACCACGTTGTTAATCAGTGTAGAAAAAGATATATTAGATATTATTAACACTTCGAGGAAGATGTGCGCTGTGTGATTATCACTATCGAGATATGTCGTCACGTTCAACATAAACAGCAAAAGACAAACAGTGGAGAGCTACTGCAGTGCATTTTTCTTTTCTCTCTGACCTTGAATCACATTCCCAACAGAACCTTCTCAACAGTGGGAAAGACGACAGCAGCCTTGTTTATCTGAGGTCAGGTTTTCCCAGCATTAGCGATCACCACGATTCCTTCCACTTGGGTTTATTACAAACACGTCAGTCATTATTGCCTGTGTATTCTACTGCTGTAGAGAACGATAAAGGGCGGTCAGTGAACAGATAAAGGCAGCTTAGGAAGGATTGGTGGGATGACATGTACCATCCTAAACAGATGTATAAAATAACTGGATATAAAAGGAGTGTACAATATATAACCTCTGAGCTTTTAGCCTTTCAAGCTTCAGATGAATTGATATGGTGGCCTTTGTCCTTCCAGACTGTATTAAATAATTTAAAGTCAACATATAAATGACCTCTTGAAGAAGATGTATACAGGAATCTTTTCAAATGATTGATCTGTTCCTATTTCCTATACATTCCTTGTCTTGACTTAATCATTACTTTTTTGCTTTCCAATATTATCATTCCATATTATTATACCTGAATACTTAATTCCTTATTTTATCCGTTTCCTCCACCTGGTTCAGAGCTGCTTCTTCACATTTCACACCGTGTCTCTTTTTTATGTGGGAGAAAAAAATAAATAAACTTGCGGAGCTTATATTTTGTACATTCCGTGCACCGGTAATACACTGGGTTGTTATTAAAAAGAGAGTCTTCAATCAGATGGGCTTATACAGCAGGGTGGTGACGTACTTCTTCTTGTAGCGATGTGTCGCACTGAGCACCATCACTCCATCCTGTGACAGAAAAAGACAGCACGGAGGGGAAACAAAGATGAAATGCAGAACATGCTTCCAGCTCTAATGCGTGTGGACCTTGAGATACAGTGAAAACCAAATATTCCATGTGCATGAGTTACTGGTTTAAGAAAATGTGTGCGATGGAAGATAGCTCTCCCTTAAATTAAGCTGGGCTCAGAGAAGAGGAGTTTCAAAATTCGGCCTATATTGAAATCAGGTTGCATCACATTTAAGGAGAAACTTCCCAGATATTGTTCTCTCTAATCTCAAGACTTGCCAAGCGAACCATACAAAATTGGGAGGATTCTAGCGCTAGGCACACTGCAGGATAATACTGAGATTATCGTGCCAGATCAGCGAGCACTGAATGTGCCGCCTCACGTGATCTCATAGGAAGTGGTTGGAAAAAAAAAAAGATAAACTGTGGTGCAACAGCTTGCCGTAAAGCTACTGATACACGCTCCAGCCCGGATGGGTAGGCAGTGATGCCCCTGGAAGCCAACCGCCAATCAAACCAAATGAAGAAGAGCAACAACTTGCTGTAACTTTGTGATAATGTGCAGCGAATGCCCAGAAAATGGCGATAATCTTCGCTGTGGCTGTGCATCCGCATCAACTGCTCTGTGTCCTTGTAGACTGGCTGTTGGGACACCACCGACAAATCCCCCACGCTTTAATCCTAAACATCCAATATGTTTGATATTAATCGGGTTGGCCCCGAACTGCGAGTGCTTTGGTAGGGGTTACAGCGGCTCTGTAAAACGCTCGCATCAGTCGAAACTCTTGGCCGGGCATCGGTAACAAGCAAGGTCTCAGATCGTTTGTAGTGCTCTGTTATTTCTGTTGTTTCTGCTTCTTTTAGTCTAGTGGCGATAGAATCCTCCAGTAAGTCTGACATTTAGTAGCATCAGTCAGATACAAAAATAGTTCTCACAGTTTCAGCACGAACACACAGACTTTGTTTTCCATAGCAGTACATTCAGTGCAGCATTTTAATTGCTGAACCGCGGTTGCAAAGCTCTTAAAACCTGCCTCTCTACTAGGAGGATGCAACACACACACACACACACAAAAAATATCAACCAAATGGAAAGCGGCAAAAAAACTGACCAACTGAAATGGAAAAAAGTTCAGAACAGTTCAAGGTACAAGTGTTATTCCTCATTTAGTCTGACTGCGCGGTCTATATTTAGGTATTACGTGTTTAGTTTGTTTTTCCTTTCACAATTTTGAAATAAGTCCAATTATCTGTCCTTCAGCATTGCCGTTCTCTTCTATTAGCAGCTTCTTATCACTGTTGGCATTCAATAGACGCAACCTGTTGTGCAATACTGCTAACAGCGGCGGCCGCTCACACTTCAGGTTAAAAACACTAACGAAGCTGGTCATTTCTCAAGAAGTCATCTAAGTTTTCCTACATATCAAGTCCCGAGAAACTTCGGCGTGAAACATTGAACCTTACCTTAATAGAAAGAGCATAGAGGTGATTGAGCATGACATGGTTGGGTTCTGGGAGTAGCGCAGGGTCACACTGGGCATAAAAAGAGCACGGAAGAATGATTAACCCAAAGAATCTCAAACATTTATAATATAATGAGCCTGAGTTACAGCTACTTACGGAAATGCCAGTGTCTTTGTTGAGGATGACCTGCAGGAGGTGAGGCGGGAGTATGGGTGGAGACTTAATCTTCTCTTCCTGTTTAGGAACATACGCGTCCTGGTGATAGGGACCAGGAGGTGAGCTGGATAGGTCTAGTGAAGGGAAGGGCAGAATATCATGTTCAATGTTTTTTTACTTTCAAGGTTCAACCAACGTTTTAAATATTAAGAACTAACCACCTAATTTTAATGATGGATTTAAAATATTTATTTCTTTTGGCACACTTCAACATCGCTGCTTTCAGATACTGCCTCCTGCAGCAGTGAATCCTAACAGAGTGGACATTTTTTTGCAGCACTCACCTGACATGTCGGAGCATTTCTGCGAGTCCACCATTAGAGCATCAAACACTTCAAAGTCTGTTTTCTTCACCTGGATGACATTGTTGACTGTGCCTAGCTGGCTGGTTACAACAGGCTGTTAGGAAACAAAATCACAAATAAAACTATTAACCAGCCAATTATGTGAGAACTGTTAATTCGACTGAACCAAAGCATCTTACAATAATAAGGAGAAAGACCACTCTGTCTCTAATCATGTCTCCCACCACACAGTGCATTAGGTTTAGAGCTGGTATTAATATAAAATATGCTTTTGTCTGTCAGGATTTCAGGGTTAAAGCACACCTCTCTGTCTTATTTCCGGAGGCTGACAGCAATAACTTCAGAAAATTGTCATGGGTGTTCCCAAGTAATATATTCCGTATGCAGTCTGACAAGGCCTCTCTGCTCTAAATTAATTGTGAGCGACATAAACGTTTCAGGTCAGAGATTGATCACTAACCTCTGCTGGGTCGTGGGTCCACTGGCCGTCCACATAAAACTTGTACTGATGCTCCCCTTCGGGTAGATCAACGATTGCCACGAAGGTGTTCTGACTTTGACAGATGACAAGGGAGAATATTTGGCACAGTGAGTAAAGGCTGGTTCACGGGTTCATGTGTTTGAGGAGCGATGCAGACTCTGAAAGGTTCCACTCACACTTCAATAACGTTACTTGTCAGTTTCTGACACAGGGCTCCTCTGGGTGCTTTACCTGTCTGTTTCAAGCACAGTAGGCAGACAAAGCACGAGATTTTTTTAAGCTATGAATCTGGAATGATTTCTCACGATGAGTGTAACCCTGTCTGTCTGCCCATATATATGTATATGTATATATATATATATTGTTTAATGATGAACTTCAAACAGTGTGGATAGCAGATGATCTCCTTGCATAGCCTGTTGCAGCTCTACACCTCCACAAGCCATGCAGAGGCAGTGAACGTGTCTGTGGGTGGAGCACGAGAAGTTGTGGATGAGACCTGCAGAGGCATGTAAATAGCCACAAGCTTATTTTGTTCTTATTTTGCTGTTTATTTAATTTGTTAAAACAACACTTTCAGTTTTGTAGCCTCCTCTCTCTAATTAGAGAGCTGATTGCTGTCATTACATTTGAATTTGACATGTCTACACACGAATATTTAAGAGATGGAGTTAAATGTTGGACAACAATCTAAGAAATGAAGAACAATGAGCATTTTTTTAAGAATACCCATACTCTTCAGGTTAAATGAAAAACATTTTCTTTTGAAGAATTAACAAGAGAATGTACCAGGACTGTGAAACGTTAAAGTTGTACCTGAAACACAGCATATCGGCTTAGGACATGCTCTCACCTTCTAATGAGAGGAATCTTGTTGGCCCAGTTGTTGAAGGATCCAGAGAGGTAGACCTCCTTTCCGTCACCAGTCCAGCGAAACACTGTCGGTCGATCTAGAGTTGGCCCTTTGTCTTCTGCTTCCAGGTCCTGCTGCCACGCGAGGAACTCCTCTTTCTCTAACGGAGCCTAAAACAAACAAAAACATCGCATCGTGTGAGGACTACGGGTTCCGCAGGCACCAAAGTGCTGTGCTTGTAACAGATGTGTACTTCTAAGATTTACCTTCAAGTCTTCTCCATGAAAAATATCTGCATCCTCCGGGCTATCCATCAGGATTTTTGGCCTCTCTCCCTCTTTTGTACCTCGGCTGTCCCTCCGCTGAGCCTTCTCCCCATGGCCCATCGCAGCCCTCTCACTGCTCGTATTCCCCATGGCTTTATCTTCCAGTAGGCTGTTACAAGGTCACTGTGAATAGATATGAGGCAGTTGTGTAAAGGCAGCCCAGAAAAAAAAGACAGAGAAAAAGATGGGATATTTTAAATGAAGCAATTATCATTAGTAGTATCTACATTTTGAGATGGAATTACAAAAAGAGACACTAAAGTTACAGCTTAAAATGATGTACAGTGAGTTGGAGACTGACCCAAATGTGCAAACAGCAACATACAAGTAGAAGCAGGTCAAAATCCTTATTTGTAATACGTTTACTAACTTTATGATCACACAGAACTCCCTGCGGCTGGGATCTGAACAGCAGCAGTGGGTACTTTTTAACAAACCACCAGGGCACATGGAATCCTGTGATCATGACACAACATTTCCTTTCAACGTGACACTATATCTCTATAAAGGACCGGGGTGTTCTGCCACCTCCTCCATAACACCATTAAATCCTCGCTGTTGTTTTTTTTTTGTAAGATTCAGGACTTGCTGGCTTACACTGATGCCATCCACCTAGTGGAAATTGATGTATTTATCAGTATAATATAGCCTTCCTGCACTAGATCAGCCTTCATGACTGTTCTAATGTGCAGCTTATGTTGAAACAGCATCAGAAACGTAGTGATGCAACAATCATTTTGGGGGATGTAGTTTGTGATACTGTTGAACACATAATAATATACTGGTATTTTTATTTATTTTACTTCTCTTTCACTCATGTATAATTCCCCTGCATTGTATAACTGAGTTTGGTCAATCGAATAAGGAAACAGCAGTAATATGACCTTGACAAAATAATGTCAGTTAGCATTAATAGATTACCTATTATATGTTGCCATGCACGTATCCAGTGATATAAAAGCCCTGCCAGGGGGCCTCTGGAGACTTAAAAAGGCAACGCCATTATGATCCCTTCACCTTCCTGATTTCTTAGGGAAAAATTATTAGGGTATTATACATAATAGTATTGTCATGACACTACTCATCTATAATCTCAGTTTAAGGTGAGCCAAAAGGGAGGTTTATGGGAGGGCTGGTTTTCTAGACTGTACTTTGTACTTAACTAGACTGCACTTAACATTTGTTAAACAATGAGCTTGTTCATACAAATAAAATAACAGTTTTACTGACAAGACTTTAAAATACAGTGGCAGCATTTACTATTGATTAATAAGCTGACGACTGGGTACTTTTCACTGCAATATCATGTTAAAACTTTCTGAAAACAAGCTTAGACCTCGAGTCATTCTGCCGTGATGCTATCTTTGAGATAACGCACCACATAACGGCAGTGTGTGTTTACGTTTTTGCCATCAAACGCTGCGACTTCCGGCGAGGCTAACGGTAGCTCATCTTAACCCCCCACCCGACGAACAGGCTCCATTACCAGCTCTTTCGGCACAGTTCATTTAAACTGACTTCACTGTAGGTAATATACGCAGTCCCCCGTCAACCCGAGACACGATTAGAGGTTAAGTTACACGGTATTCTCAAGCTAACGGTTCATAGCATCTAGCACCCCAGTGCTGTGGTAGCCGGCTTCAAGTGCCTTAGATGCAAACGGTGTCTAATAAACGGAAGTGATAAAAGAATAAGGAATGAAGGCACAGCCATGAATGCACGCGTCATTTGGCTTTTTTATTTTACCTGTGAAACCGGTTACCGTCGCAGCTTCGTGCTTAGCCTGGCAACCCCATCTGAGCAGAAAAACAAAACATTCGGTCAAGCAAAACAAACCCGCCCACTTGCGCATGCGCAGATTCGTCAGAAAACGAGTTACATTCTGAAAACTACTGTATAAGCCCTCTGGTGCATTTATTAATGCATAAATATGCCACATGCATTTTAATATTTGTATTTAGTGTTTCATGGTCGTTTTATATATTTTACGTCTGCTGCTCTTCGTGGTGAGATGTAATTCCATGCACTCAACACTAGATGTCAGCGTGAGTCAAGTACAATGCAGCTCTTGATGCATAATTGTGAGCCACAGAATGTATCTTCTATAACAAAGTACTTTACAGCAGTACACAGTGTGCATTTGATGATATTTCCAAATATATGATATTGCTATTACATATAGCAATTTCATCGCTATACGTTTTAGATAAATACTTGTAATACTTGTCTGTCTTTGATTTTTTACATTCCATGACTAATCCTACTATTAGCACCTTGAGTTCAATTTATACTATTGACAGAGCAAGACAATACATCAGCTTTGTTCTTGACTGCGTCATTCACAGTGAGGCAGTGCAACTTCAAATAAATAACTAAATATTTGAAATAGTTTCATCTGTTACAGTGCGTATGTTCACATTTCATATTTTTCTAGGCCACACTTTGTATCTGGTGACCTCTGTTATGACTCCAGTACCGATGCTGCTGTGCCTCCTGTTAATAAATGAAGCAGATATTCTAACATAAAGTACATTTATGACATTTAAAATAATCAAATCTAGCATGCATGATACAAGGGCCATTTGTTAGTCAATAGCTATCAGTATTATTACTTATGTGGGTTCTATTATTTTATCTTATGGTAACAAATGGAACTTTTAAGAACAGAATAGCTTCTTAGAGTCGTATTCCTTCACCTCATGGGGTGACATTCGTCCCTTACATTAATTTCTGTTGGAAGAATCAAGAGCAAAAACTGAAGAAAAAAAAAAAGAGCATTGTCTTATGTTTGTTTTGCCCTTCCACCACCTTTCCTTCCATTAACTTTTCCAAAGATGCTATATTGTTAACTATGTTCATTATACACAAACAGCACTCCAGCATCATGCACGGGGGGCAGTGAAAGCTTGGAGGCTTTTGTACATAATGAGGAGCTAAAAAAAAAAAATGTCCGGCAGCAGAAATGTTTGAGCTGAAGGGAAGTTTGGTTTAACTGGACCCTTTTAAAACAAAATAATTTATATTCCCCAAGGAACTATTATCTAGAATGTCACAGCAGACACAGACCCAAATTACTGTCACGGTCACACTTGATTGCGGTACACAGATGTCAGTACGCACAGGGTGTTCAATTACGGAGATTTAATTTCTCCCTGCACGGCTTTTACGCCTTGTTATAACCGGCTTAAGTTGTCAGCTTCTTCTCAAAAGAATCTGCTTGTCTAGGCTCCAAAACAATGGAACTGTTCTCACGTGATTCCGCAGTCTCTATGCATGTTTTCTTGCAGATGATGCAGGAGAGAGAGGCGTGCAATGTAACGAGAGCACGGCACGTTAGGTCTATCTTGGAACCTGGAGAATATAATTGGCTGGGGTCAGCTGCAGAGACCGAGTGGGCTCTAAGGAAGAATTGACCTCTCTGGAGGAGGTGGGGTGTTTTTTTTGTTTTTTTTCTCGTTTTTTTTCTTTTTTGCTTACAGGTGGAGGTGGATCTAAAAATGGGATTGGGGAAATGGAGCTGGATGGCATGACATGTTGTTAGGCTTGAAGTGTTGAAGAGCAGCTGGCAGTGGTACAAAGACTGGATGAGATCCAGCAATAGCTGATTAGTCATTAGGGGTTGGACACTCACACCTCAGTCTTTCTTAAAATATTTTCCATTCTCCATGTAGATATCACTGCAAATCCCAGTTACATCATTAAGGTCTGACTTTATTTATTCAAAAAACAACCTGAATGTGTTCTTTGATAGCTTTTTACTCTACTTAGCCAGAAACATTAAAGCTAAAGCCCAAACTGGGAGAAGACTCGAATTCTCACAAGAAGTCCTCTAATGGCTCAAAACAGGCTTGATGATCTCCATGAAGGAACCGTCAGGCCTGACATTTTGCCGTGGCTCCGTTCTGGCTCCCTGGAGCCATGACCGCACTGACACTCTTGTTTACCATTACCCATTACCCCGCTGAGTGAAGCCGTCGCCCTGCAACAGCAGCCACAGGAGCACCGCCAGCAGCCAGCCGCGGTGCACTCTCTGTAGGACATGCGGCGATAACCTTTGTACTGAGCTCCTCTGGATTGCACATGGCATGGGGAGAGATGACTCAAAAACTCACACTTTTCCCTGGCACTCTCACAGGCTCACATATTGTGTGTGCGCGCAACACATTTGATGCCGGTGTAAAAAAAAAAAAAAAAAAAATAGCATGCAATAAATACCAACATTATGGCTCAGAATTGTCTTTCTGTTTGGGCTTAAGGAAAGAATTTAGTGTTAGCGCACTTTTCCGCATGAACGCAAATGACACCTTTCCGTCAAGTCCTTGATTTCATGCTTGATTAGCTACTAGAGACCTCCTTATAAGAACAGAAATATAAGAATTTTAATGTTCATAATTGATAATTGAACATAATTGTGAGCTCTTATTTTAGATATGGGTTAATATGTGCTATGTGCTAATGAGTATAGATTAAAATGGTGTATATGAAACTGATCATAAGCAGAGGGCCCATGTTTGTGATAATCATGAGACATCACACTAATGTTTTAATATTTGGTGGGCAATACTTGGATTACGTCATTGTTGATTTTCATCGATAAAACTATAGCAAAAATGTAGAATGTTGACAAAGTTGCAAGATGCTTTCTCTGTAAACGAACTTTCAGGGTGCTTTGTGGAAATCCATTCACTGATATCCATTCATTTTTTGCACTCGTATGATAAACAGACTGAGGTCATATTGTTTGGGCGCAGTGATGCTTCCAAAGTCCATGCTAATCCGGGCCATTTAAGTCAACACTTGACGCAGACAGCAACTGACCTGGGTGCAAGACTGGGCAGAGATTTCACACTTGACCTAAGTGAAACAATTTTTTCCTTGGCATTACTTCAGATCTTAATCCAAGCATTTATCTCCAACTCCCTTTGACAACTGGAACACGCTTCGTGTTGCGCAGAGCCGTACGTCATTTGCTCGACTACAACCTGTTTCAGCCAAAACACAAAAGCACATTAACCCATTTTTGGCGACAGTCTGTTGGCTCCTGGTACATTTTGGATTAATTCTGTTTTTATATGCCTTTATGCCCTTGGCCCATGGTATCCGTCCGACCTGCTCCCTCATGCTCTCTCACGCTCTCTCGGGTTGGCAGATCAGTCATCATTAATCATGCCAAAGACAAAGAGGAAGCTGAGAGGTGGCCGCGCCTTTTCAGTTGCTGCCCTGACACTGTGGATCGACTTGAAAATCATGTCTTGGAACATATTTTTTTTTCATGATAGATAGATAGATTATAAAGTATACAGAGATGATCACAATGGCGAACAACCATAGCAGTATGGTGAATATAGTAACACTAACGATCCTGTTCTGATGAAATGTTCTGGCATTTATGTGGATATTACTTTGATATGTGCCCGAATAAGCAACAGCTAGAGGGTGTTCCTTGCATTCTGGTCCCATATGTTCTCTGGATAAACGATGCACAGGCAAGGCACAGGCAAGTTTATCCATGCGATGAGACAAGGCCACCTTCCTCCAGTGCTCGGTGGTCCAGTTCTGAAGCTTAAGTGTCGCTGACAGCAGTGGACAGTGGTCAGCAGTGGCATCCTGACTGGTCTGTGGCTATGCAGACCTCATACAACACAAACTGTTATGCACTGTGTGTTATGGATACCATTTTATCAGACCCGGCATTGACCACTGGATTCAACAACACGGTGCCCACCTTTGCATTGATGAGCCATTGTCACTCACAACCCTGACTATTTTCAATTGCTACTAACCACAGGAGATTGGGAACACCCCAAGACAGCAGCAGTTTTAGAGTTGCCATCACAATCTGGGCATTGCAAAGTACTCAGATCCTTCCACTTTCCCATTTTTTCCTGCTTTTACCCAATGAACTCTGAGAACAAGATACATCTCACCAACTGAAGGTGCCATTAAAGCAAGATAATCAGTATGTGTCTGCACATTGCACGTTGCTAGTTTTAAAGCTCTTCTGGTCAATTAGTCGTACACCTTGTATGTTGTCTACCTGGGGTTTAAATTAGCTGGAACTACGACAGTATGGGCCATTACCAGCTGATACAATGCCAGTCAGTCACAGGGCTGCATATTATAAAACACGTTTTGTGTTTGCAAAAAAAACTGTTCATTGCTCGTTTGTCTGCACATTTCTGTTTAATGCCACTAAAAGAAAAGTGACACTGGAATGAAAATAAAAGCAATTTTTAAGCTTTTTTACTCATTCATGATTTGCTGCAAACCCGTACCATGCTCCAAGCCTTTGTTTAGAAAATGAGTAACTTGATCATAAGACGAAGGATCCAAGTAACTTGAAGGGAGCAAATGTTTCTAATTACATCATTATGTAATTGGCGGGGCGGTTCAGGTGGGGTAACCTTGATTGAACCTTAATCCAGAGCTCGAGTTTAACATTTGACTCAGCATTTTATGTAGCACTTAGCCTGGTCAAGAACGTCATCACCGAATCTGTTATGAAACAATTATGTAACACTCTCATGTGAACGATTTCTCTCCCACACAGTCGGTCGGTGTGTTTTGCACTCGGTCTCTCTTTCTGCCGCATGTGTCTCACGGCTTGGACTTTGAAGACTTTGTGCTTTTGTTTTGCTTAAGTAACAACGGCCTCAGGGTAGCTGGGGGTTGTAGCTACAGGGCAGTGTCTGACTACTACAAGTGAGAAACAGTTATTTTCATTTTAATTATAGGCAGGTGAAAGGTCTATTGGCCGTGATGCTCCAAGAGCCGATACTCAGCTTCCATGCTCTGAATGATAGCCACTTCAGATTGTCCCCGAGCCATGACCTTCTTGACATCCATACTGCATGTTCGAGGTTTTATGGGCCAGGTTTCCGGGGAAAGCTCTTTGTACTCCATGAAATGTAGTCTATAATCCGTTCAAACCGCCCTTGGCGTTGCACCAGTTCTATCACGCCACGGCAATCATCGAGGGAGTTTGACGACAGTGAATTTTGAACAAGCATAAATTCTGCACTACTCTGTTGCTACAGTAAATTGACTGTTATGCCTGTCAAGCTTTCCATTCTGGCACGGCACAATGATGGTTCTCCAGTTACGCACTGAAGCTAAAGCAGCCTCATCTCTGAAGTGGTGAGATTCTAGCAGATTATTATAAAACTCAATCCAGGAGTTTGCTCGAACATTATTTCTAATGGTCTCTTCAGTGCTAATTTACTTTAAGATACACACGGTGGTTGCATAGGTTACAGTATACGAAGAGCATGCTATCAGGTTCTGTGTGCTGCGTCGAGAGCACAGTGTAAACAACTCAAATCAGTTTTAATTAATAACTTTTGCAGCAGGTGAGTTGCTACAACAGACAACGCGCTAATGAGAGGTCTTCTAGCCTCGAAGGTGTGTTGGCAGCTGTGTGTGTGAAATGAGCCACTTGTGATACCCCAACTTCGCTTCTGTGAGCACAACCATTTGCTTGTCGGAAGCACGACCACAGCACATTTTACAGTGAGCCCATATGGTCTCATCTGATTCACAGAATCAAGGTGGTTAATGATTTTAGCCCATGTTACAACAAAGAAGAGATCATAGTGGGGCTTTTTCAGACTACCAGCAGCAAAGTACCACATATTACATAGCTTGATCAGTTGTCAGTGTCAAGAGGAGTTATTGCACAAGCTTGATGCTGAAGAATGAAAGAAAATTGATTTTTTTTTGATTTTCTTTTTTTTAACGTATCTTTTGTACCTATTTTATGGACGACAAAGAGGGCCTGTATTTACTTGGCACTGTGTCTTAACGCCATTTAGAAACCAATTCAGTTATTTCAGTTGATTTGTTTCGTACTGCTACTTTACATTACAGTAACATCTGTGTTTGTTTTCCCCTAAATTGGGGCAGAGATGAGTTGCAAGACGAAGATCCCAGATGTGCGGGCCCAATATATTTTAATAATTCAAACAGGTCTGTTAAAGCTAACAGCTGAAAGGTAATCTAGAAATCTAAGAAATAATTATTTAGTAAATAGATTTCAGTTTAGTACCTTTGAGTTTGTGGATTTGTAAATAACTGCCTTGGCTCAAACCCTTATTATCTTCACATGAGTAAGATGACTTTGCTCGTAATGCACCACAATGCACGTACATTGTGTTTTATATTTGCTGTGTTTCACACACTGCAATACTCTGCTAAATACTTATATTTTTATTTCATGCATTGAAAATGGACAAACAATACCAAGCAAGATTCCAAAGAAAGAGTCTAAATGCCATGCGTTTATTTGAGCACTGAGACACATCCCTCGGACAAAGTTTCATATCATTACCATACTTTATTCACTTGGCATAGAACCTCCAATACATGGCATAAACACTACATGAAGTTCTACTCGTTACAGCATGTTTCCAGTGATGCTAGAGGCAGTTTCAGGTGCAGTTAAATTATTATATAATCTGTAACTGTAACTGTTTTTCATAGCAATTATTTAGACAGTGTTTCTGCATTAACAAAGGACAAATATTTTTGCTCCATATCTGGCATCGCCTTTCAGTATTTCCCTTACAGTGAGCATGTCAACCCACCGTCCAGCTACGTCCCATTCCCACAGTGCAAGTAATGACTTCAGAACAGGAGGAGCGGATATTTTCCAGCCTCCTCATGGTGCAGCTCTGCGAGCACAACAGGAACACAATGGCAGTATATACAGGGCATGTCACATACAGGGTTAGCTTTCATAAACTTCACATCCTTTTTCACAGTTAGTATTTCAGAAGAACACAGATTCCTGGATGAAAATGGAGAGGCGGCGGCGGAGGGGGGACAGGGGATACATCATAGGATACAGGAATAAATACAGATTTAATGCAAGATAATAATTTATACTGGTATGTATAGCAGTTTTCTTATAGTATAATATATGCGGATAGCTTTCATTCTCGTCTGGTATATGTTCTGAAAGTGTAAGCTGGATGGAAGTGGGGTTCATTGAAATTTCTTCAAAATTAAGCGGTGCCAATAACCAATTTGTTTCTGAGAAGCATGATTAACAATTCTGATGGTGAATAATGCAATTTCATTACACAAGCATGGAGGTATTATTAGGACATGATGAGGCCCGAAGGAAAGAACACTTGAAAGAGTACCAGCCTGTCACGCTAATGTACCCAGTTGGAAAGGTGTGTGGTGTAGCTGGAGGGCCGTAGAGCCTAGCATATTGTTGGGAGCGTCCTGGGTGCTTGTCTGACTGTGTGCATGGTACTCACTCAAAGTTTTTCAGGAATACCACCGACTAGATTGTGAGTGGGTGGCTGTCTGCCTCGTCCTATCTCTCCCATTTGTTTGGAAGCTGTCAGTTGTTGCAGTTGGGACCTGTGGCAGCTGCTGTCACTTGCGTTGTTGGCGTGTCAGTCAGCGGTGTGTGCTGTCAGTGTTGTGATGTCGAGTTGACGCAGAGGAGGAGAGAACTCGTCGGAGGCTTGATCTGCTACCTCGCCGTGCTTCATCCAGTTCGCTCGGTTGCCATCTTAATGTCTTTGTGTCAGCGTTATCCATCTTCCCCCCCATTCATCTGTAGACTATGGGGTACGCCCTATCTATCTCCCTCTCCCTCTCTCTGCTGGCTGCGGGTCGAGGATCCTGGACTATAGAGGCATTCGGATGTGCATGGCAGAGCTATTGGGCCGTGCAGCCAAAATGTAGATGGCACTCTCCTTTAAAAAGTCTGCCCAGGTTATAGGTCTGTTGAAAACAAATGCATTTTCCTTTATTAGTTAGAATTCCCTGAAACTGGGCTACAGATAATCTTGTAAACAGGGGTCCTTAAAGATTTTCAGACCAAGGACCCCAAACTGATGGAGAGATTAAGTAGGGACCCACGACCTACTATATGTGTTCTATTTTAAGCTTGGCCTAGTGCTATTCATAAATATACATTATTATTGTAATTTTGCATTCAATATTAAGCTATTCAAATAATACAGGTTCAAATTTGAAATGTGCAACAGAAGGGTGGCCGTGCAACTGCCATTAAGATACATACCTTTAACTTTAAACAGCTAAATGTAGTAGGGACAGTTAATCACCAAAACATTGTGGCCTCAGTAGTTAGCTTATGAGAGCGAGCTACATTGTTAGCTTCTCTAGCGTTAATATTGCAGCGTGCATCTGTATTCCACCGGGCCACCCGGGGACTGCACTTTTGACTGGTATTGTACATACCTCACTCCAGTGAACCAAACGTGTAAAAATCCATGGCTGAAAATTGTCCTCAACAGAAGTGCTGTGTACTTCTACAGTTTGAGTGTATTGTCTCTGTCTATATTTTAGAGTACATTAAATGTACTGTGTGCGAATCGTGCATCCACACAGCTTACTGTAATACAGTACAGTAATATAATTATACTGCATCTGGCCTCTGTTTCACTTTAATGTGTCTCATGATGCTCTGGGAACGTAGCTATAAAACCTGTCAGGCCTTTGTCTAAGCATGCTCTGCTAATTAGTAGTCAGCTTGATACAACTCTGTTACGTGGCTCCCTTCGTAATTGTGGCTCCCCGTAGTCACTGCCTGAAGTGTCGGTGTATTAGCTGCGATTATTGCAAAATCATGTAATGTGGCACGAAGAAAAGTCTCAGAAGACGTGATATGTCAAAACAGGATCTGCCCTCGTTATGTTACGACAGCGAGAAAACGAGTTTGAGGATGTTTGTAGCGTATAGTAAAGCCGGCTGGTCATCAGCTGCAGCGTTCTGGGTTTCACTCAAAATTCACACTCTTGCTGCCCGTGAATCACCTAATATCTTTGGGAGCCATTGTAGTTATGACCGTCATTTGTGGGTCCACACAATTTTTTACTTTTTAACATGAAGTGCATTCACATGCTCCTTGGATGGTGTCAGTTCCTGAGAGAAAGAATGTGGAAACAACACTGAAGTGTATTTGTTTTGCTAAAAGCCTTCAAATAGCACACTGATAGCTGTTTCAATAAAGAGCAAAGAAGGCAGATCAGGGGACCTATGACGTATGACCAAGTTCAAATATGTGAATGTCAATCGCAAATATGTTTGTATTTGCTTCAAAGTATGGCTGGAACATTGTGAAAGAATGGTGAACCACACAACAGGGTTACTTACATCAGCACCAATTGCTGGAGGGTCCATGCCATGATGGGTAGAATTACTCATGCTAGAATAGAGTTACTGTTACTGCAGGCCTGTAAATCCTGGTAGAAGCACTAACTGTATATAAAGCTAGACAAATCTGTGTGACATTACTCATGGGATTCATGGGATTGATGCACTGTGTTGCAACCCCTGCCATCTCCATCGTATCAGTGACTGACTTTACCTAACTGCTGGCTAATTTAAGCTAGAGCTAAGGTGACATCTGAGATGACACTCACCCTTAACTAAAAGCAACCTGGCCCTAAATTATGCATCACTTTAAGCCTAAATACAGTTTAAGTTGGTAAACTGACCATAGAGCGTATGGGCAAATTAGACATGGAGACCCAAACTGTATTACTGTGCCAAGCTATGAACATGTTTATTTCTGCTGTAAAGTTGGGGATTTCAACAGGTGGATTGGGATTGACTCCCATTTAGAATCAGACTTGGGTCGCAAAGTTTTGCTTTTCAGCTCTGGCGTCAGTTTTATTCAAGTTTCTTCCCCCCATAGTTAAGGCTAGACTAGTAGCATTCAGCTGCTCAGGGGTTTTATATTCTACTGTATCTAATAACTTTGACAACCGTACCCTATGCACACCCACTAAAAATATGAGCATACAAACCTGCTGTCATCAGCCTTGCTCGTCTCGCTTCCAGAGCTGGCCGGGCTGCTCTCACATATGGGGCCAACGTGACTTATGCTGTGCCAAAGAGAAAAGAATACCAGTGTGACAGATAAATACAGTATGAGGTAGCTGATACAGCAGTCACTGAGGGACAAGAACAAGGGAAAGTTAGCCTTAAAACGTTATTATCATTCCATCAACTTTTAACATGACATGCTGGCATTGCTAGTTTTTACCTGGATAATACTGTATGGTCTTCAGTTTTTTAATGTGCCCTGAGATTGCGTATCCAGTATTCTGGTGCATTTTTGTTTATTATTATTTTATGATGGGATACTCTGCTGATTATTTTTCTTGCAAAATCAAATATATAAAAAGTCACTTTTTTAAATTACTTGCTTTGGTACACCAACATCTAAAAGTCAAAGATATTAATCTCAGACAGAGAAACAAGCAGAAGGCGGTTTGGTATTTATGCTCGACCCATTTAATCCAAAAAACAATTAATCTAAGGCAAAATTGTTCTCGATTGTCTTGTCTTGTGTCTTTTCCAACTTTTTGAGACAGTTGCTTGAAGATATTGACTTTACTGTTTAATCTAATAACGTAAATTGAAACAGAGCAGCTCGGCAGATGAGACAGATGAGAACGCTTTCTCAGTTTGAGCAAATACATTGTTGAAAGTGAGCTCTATTTTTTTGTTCGTTTTGCACTGGCAGGAGACATGTCAATTCCTTTTAAGGTTAGTGTTTTTATACAGAATCAAATGGCTTCTATAAAATATGCTCCGTAAAGAATTTTTTCCCCTTTCAATTTGACTCAAAATTCAAACACACACCTATGTGAGTCCTGTTTTCTTTTGATAATTCAAAGGCTCTACTTCTAAACCAATCTGGCTCCTCGAAAAAAAACAACTCCTTTTTCGCTTTCGTATGGCAGCTTCTCAACGGCTGTCACCTGACGATCAATGCAGAGCAGGGCTTTCGGACCCATCCGATATTTCTTTGCTTTTCAGTGAACCTGAATGAGGCTGCATTTTGGGGTTATATGTGGAACTGATGAACACCATCCACACTTCTGAGGAGATGCTCCCCTAAAGAGAACAAAAGGCTTCCTTCTGATCCATATAATTACCGGCCAACCTGAATCTTACCCTCATTAAAACGAGGCCCGATCAGAAGAAGAGATCGCATTATGCTCGTTAAACTTCATTCATGTGTCTTTGATTGCTTTATGCTCGTGAAGAAAGGGAGTCTGGGGACGAGGTTCTGTCCCTTGTCCCTCTTTAGTGCAAGTTTAAATTACCCATGAAATCTAAACCGAGGGGGTTGTCTGAGAACACTCAAGGACGGCGGAGTGCTAGAGGGCGTCGGAGTGAGGAAGAAAGAGACGAGCCATGCAGTGCTGAGTCACACTCACCCACAATTCATAGGAGAGCAGAATCCCATGAGTCTGTGGGGGAATGCCGCATGTTGAATAGGTGAGAGGGATGGAATGATGGGGCATGGGAGATGTCACATCACAAGAGGTTACAGTAAGCAGAAAATGAGCACATGCACACAGAGACATGGGTGGACAGTACAGTCAATACAGAGTAAAAGTGAGCGTTTTGGCATTTCATGCTACTTATAAACAGGAGGACAGGAGAAGTAAATAACACTGATCGTCTTGTGATAATACAATGTTCTCCTGGGAAACATTTGGACCTGGCATTCATGTGGATGTCACTTAGGCAAGTACCGGACCAGAGACCCCAACCCCACAGCAATGATACTCCTTGATGACACACAAAAACGATTTAGGAACAATTATAAAAAAAAAAAAAATGCCTCCAAATTCTCTGGATTCCAAACTAGTCTAGTATCTGTGAGATGCACTGGAACAAATTATGTCTTTTCTCCGATGAGTCAGTTTTGGAGACACACGGGTGACCTGCACAATATTAGAAAGGCAGCCATAATGTTCTGCCTGATCGGCGCATATTTATTCTTCCAGTGCATGCCACAGAAGAATATTCTGTAGACTCATGGCAGGTTCTCACTTTTACTTAATGCAGAATTTTCACCAGCAACGGCCCTGAATACTTACTCTGCCGCTGACGCAAATGATCAAATCTAACCCCATCACAGACAATCAGAGCTTACTGCTCTTTTTCATTATTACTCCGACGAGGCCCGTCTGTGGGCATAAAACTGTTAAATATGCAGCGATATGTTTCAAGATATCTGGGTATTTTTCGAATATCTGAAATAGACGATTCTGCTCTGATCTGTTTTTCAAATCTAAATCTATTACACTAACAGTGCAAACCAGAGTTTGGCTCCAAATAGATTTTTTCCTCCATTATTAATGGCGTTGTTGATTCATGCTTTGTAGCGGTGTTGCACTGGGTTGCAGTATTGTGTGAAACCTGTCTTTTCTTTGATCAGTCTCAAAAAAAAAAAAAAAAACCTACAAAGACTTCATTTATTGTCCAGTTGTTGCATTATGTTGCCTCACAATATGTGTCCATGTCCTCACAGTCATTTCATAACGACTAGAACCTCAATTGAGTAAAGAAGACACAAACTGACTTTACGAACTGACTGTTCCAGCAATAAGGCGGCTGGCCCAACCCATTTATTAATAGCAGGAATTCAGTCATGGTAAACATCAAAACTGGCAGACAGATAAGTGCAGGCGATCGAAATGAGTGGAAACTCGGAATACAAATTAGGTAATGAAACACACATTACTGAACCTTCCAATGTAATTTGGTTTTTAATCAATTCTGGCAAGTTTGTTTTAACGTCGTTTAAATATGCAGGATTTTCATCAAGCGTTCTGATCGTAAGTCTTTATCAGTGTTGCACTGTTGTGGGCAGTTATCTGATGCATCAGCCGTCATGCCGATGACAAATAACGCCTTTGATTCTTCTGTCGTCCGTTTGAGTTGAACTGAAAAACTGCACTAAAGCTTAGAGGCTACTCCGCAGCGGGACGCAGAAACAACATCGTTATGCCCCCAGACTTGTTGCAGTGCGCAAGAGCCGGGCACGTATTTTCAGTGTCAACAAAAGCAGGAGAAGTAAACAAAAACTCCAGCTCGCTGTTGAGAAAGCAATCAGATGTCCGAGGCCCGAGGTGAATTTGTTGACACGGCTCCACCTTCAAGACTGTGGCCTCCAAAATAGCTGGGCCTTTTTTTTTATTTGCTCCATCGGCCAAGGAGCATGTTAAGTGATTAAACGTTCACACCAGGGCAAACACACACACGTTCAACTCTTGTTTAGCCTGCATATTTGCATATATGTTCATCACATGTACAGTCGATACTGAAAGTATAGGTTGAACAACACCATTGGGTTTGAAGATGGATAATTTCCTTTTCGTCATCTAGGAAGCAAAGCATGATTATATGCAAATAATGTAATCAGCACAGGGAGCAGTGGGACGTCTGTGTTCATGATGATATTCCGTCTCCATTTTAAGAGACATCATAGAAACTTTGCTGTTTTTCGTACAAAGTCAGAAAAAAATGAAAAAGTTCCAAATGTTGTAGGAGTTCCCTTATAATGTCAGTTAGTTAGTTAGACCTTTTCTTTTCTCTTCATAAGATTGACTTTTGAACATGTCATTTCCCTTCGTTTCCTGTTTCATTTTGAATGAATCCTCTACCTTCCCTTGTGTTTTTGCCTGTGTGATTGTTTGCTCCTCCCTCATTAACATGACCTGTGTTCCCCCATTAGTTCTATGTTCATATACAGACCAGTCCTTCGCCAGATTTTTGTCTGTTTGTATGTTGTGTTGAGACCACCTGATTGTACCGCTTGTGTTCCCTGGTCCCTTGTATTTTGGCTTTTTTGGGTTCTTTTGTTGCCATGCCTCTGCAAAGCCATTTGTTCACCCTCTAATAAATTCCAGTTAAATTGATTTTCCTTCATGCTGCCTTGTATTTGTGCGTCTTGTGATCGAGTCGCCCCTTGCCCTGCTACTTCTCAACACAAATTGCGATTCAAAGACTTTTGCCTAAGAGGGAGTTTAGCACTACAAATGAATAACATTTGCATTAAAGTTACACGGCATGACTTTCACGTATAATTTAGCAACAAATGTCTGCTACGTTCAGTCTGTTGCCAAATGTGCTAATCGTCTCTATATCTGTATTGTCCCAAGTTTTAAGTCTGGTTAGCAAAAGTAACGCTCTAAGAGCAGTAATAGTAGAACTTAATGAGAGGATAAACAGCTCTGTAAAGCTAAGGCGAGCTACAGAATCCTTTAAAGGAGTCTTTTTTAAATAAGCTGCATATATACAGACATTAAGGCATTGCATGCTGCGTCAACAGAAAAATAATGATATATGTGTTAAGATGCAAAAGACTGCAAAGCCTTTTAAGGATTACTACTTGGTAGCTTCACTTTAATAAATCCAAGTGGCTTTTGGTGTTTCTAACTTGAGGGTGGAAGGTTACTCCTGCAGCATTCGAGGGCTTGCTATGATTTTTAACAAGTGAACCTTTAAAACACAAGTTAATTGCGATACAAAGAAGAGGATTAATTATAATTAGTCCAGTAAGAGAGTCTGGGTTTGGCATTTGGTAATTCTTCTAAATAAAGCTGTGCATCCTTTTGCGAAGTGATGAAAATGGACGCTGCCGCCGTGGTGATTTAAGTCAGCCACAAGAAGAATATTTAAATGAGGAAAGGACACTTGTTATCTTGCTGCTTTTCCCACTGTCTATCCCCTAAGCTTTGCATACAAATGAGATCCTGACGACCCAAACTACCGCCAGTTGTACATGCAATTGCTGTGTTGCCCACTCACCTCACATTGCAGGACTGTGAGTCTTTGTTAAGCTTGTGGAACCAGGACTGCTGGGCCTGACGGCATTCGGCTCTTGTGATCACACCGTCCTTATCCAGGTCCAGGCCCAGGAACACTGACCGAGCATTGTCTCTCTCCTTGGCAGTCAACAGACGCACCAGTGAGTTCTGGGAAAAGTAAATCAGACAAATGTGAGATTAGGAGGCCTGGATCAACACCTTTTAAATCAATCACAATTCCATCCATTTTATATGGTTTTAATTGCAGTAATTTAGCAGTTATTTACAGCCTGGTGAAGGTATTTTTAGGGAGCATTTCTTTGGCATCAGTGGTTCTCAATCACATTAGCGCTGTGTGACATAATCTGCAGGTGCTGATTTACCCCAGAGACAAACACGGCCCACAAATTGCAAATTTAATCCTCCGAGCCATTAACCAAGGGCGATATCTAAACTGTTCTGTGATCAAGTGACAATAAAATCAGTAATTCAATCCAATGGATACGAGCCAACGTTTTGGTGGTTTTTGTCCCCGAGCCATTCTATCTCACAAATCCCAACAGAGAATATTATTTAACCACAATGGCTTAAGATAGTGTTTATTGTGTCCAAAGGGATATGTGCTTTTGTCAAATGCTACAATGACTGATGCTTGGAGATAACCCTTACTCAGACTGTGATTATGACATGGTCCTGTGTGTCCTCCTGGCTTGTTACCATAGTAGCTAGGAAATGGCAGAGATTTGTTTCCATATCTGAGTTTAATAAGTTTCTCTACTATTTTTCTGTCTCTCTTTTTTAATGTTGTAAAAGGATATCTTTTTGCTCAAGCCACAATTACTAACGGAGTAATTTTGTCGCCTTACCAAACCCGAACCTGAAAACCAAACTGAAACTGGTATTAAGTACTCTTAAGGAAAGAGAGCAATAAGTCAGCCTTGTCCAAAAGAGTCCAAAAACTGTTAACCCAATACCAAAATTTTACCAAAGTTCGGGGGCGAGGAGCTATTGTAGAAGTAGCACGGGAAGGCTGTTGGATGAGGCTTGCTTGAGCACTGCTAGCATACCATGGACAAGTTTGTGAGAGGCATGTGACACGGAAGTTTGTTGTTGCTATTAGCTTCTGAAACAAATAAAGATGCCACTTACAGACGGCACATCAAGAACATAAGGACTTTGGGAATAACGGTTGAACACACTTTATCGGTCTTTGTACAACTTTGCCCAAACAAGCCTATACGTATGTTGTCAACCAGTTCTGCCTATTCCAACAAGTAAAGACCCTTCACAGGTGTTCTTAAGATATTGTAATTTATCCTTGCAGAAGAGAATGATGCTTTGTACTGTTTGTAGCTTTTTTTTCTAAAGCCACTAGTATACCTCTGTACGAAACTTCCGCAACACTGCCAGGGACTCAAAGTACAGGAAGTCCGACCATTCGATGTGACCCTTCTTCTCGGGATCCAGAGAAGCAAACTGGGCCAGAACTTCCTCCTCTTGCTCATCAGTCAGGTCCTTATCAAACTGCTGCTTGGATACGAAGTGACGGTACTGCAACAACTCATCTGACACCAGGCACGACTCTACGGTAGCAAAGAACAATTCATCACATAATCAAATAGACCTAATTAGTCACCTAGCAGTCTTCCGGATATAATTAACTTATGGTGATTCATTTTGAACAAAAGCAAGAGTACCTCCTACTGATTGCTGTCCGCCCAAGCAGCAGGAAAGGACCAACCAAACATTTTGAAGTAGATTGGGTTGAAGGCTAATAATGTTAGAACTCAAGAAAACAACTTGGTGTGGGCAGGCAATTTTCTGAGCTTTTAATGTCATTGCCTTTTATGGCATGGACAACCAGTGGGAAAGCAAACTGGGAAGTACTGGAATATGTCTGTGGATTATGGTGGTCTATGACTAACCCTCTAGTTTATTGCACAATGTTTCTAGGGCTTTTGTGCCTTTATTGGACAGACCAATAGAGAGAGGCTGTACTCAAATCTACCAAACACTCTACATCAGAAGAAATTAAAGTAATGTACATGGATTGAATGCAATCCATGTAACTGTTTAAGACAGTTACAGGCAACTGGGAGTGAAGAGGAATGGCTTTCAGCACATGGACTGGCTGGCCGGGAATCAAACCTGGCTCAGATCAAATCTAAACACCCACATGGATTTTTAATGGTCCAACAGTCAGGTCACCCCCCAAGCTAAACAACAATTTCATTTATTTTTACTGAAAATATAAAGGCATCACTATGAGTTTACAGCCATGCTAGCAATTCCATCTGGCAGAGATGGTCAAACAACTAATCAGAAGGATTTTATTATGAAGAAATTCAACTCACCAGCATCCAGGTGATGTGTATGACTATGTCCCTGTTACTCTCCTGTAATAATGTGTAATTGCATAAAGCTCACCCATACGCTTTAATTGGCCAGAGCATAACTCCAGACTTACTTTCTGGCCCAAAAATGTTGTGGGTGAGGAAAATTTGAGATGACTTCATGGCAAGGCATTAACCAAAATATTGGGCAACTCAATGCTAACTTCATGATCATGTGAGAGGAAAAGCTGGGGGTCACCAAGGTTAGTAAGTTCAGATGTTGCGCAGACATATCTGCATGAATTCTGTCACCTCCACGTGCCACATTTTAAATGTATTTTCTCTCACCTGGGATGATCTTGCACTGCTTGAAGGTTTCCATGAGGCTGTACATCTCTTCTTCTGTCAGAAGCAGATTTAGATTGTCCTGCAGGAAAGGGAGAGATGGGAGAAGAGGGTCCACTTAATAATCAAGAACTGCTTATTGTCAGGTTGTATGATATCCAATGGTTAATAAGCAATATGCTCGAACTAGTCCCAGATTGTGCTTCTGGAAATTGGCCACAGGCGCACTAGGTATTGAATTGGGAATCCATTATAACAACTACTGGTGTGCTGTTCTATTTCACACTTTTCAAAATGGCATCATTAGTAAAAGAAAGCAAGAGGTTTCCAGAGAAATATCACAGATTTGCATATAATGAAAAACTTAACACTCAATCCGTGTGGCGACAATTGGTGTAAACTTTAGTTAAAAGCAATCTCCTGAATTGAAACAGCCTAACCAAAACATAAATTTCCATTATACAGTATATGGGCAGTGTGTGTATTAAACTATTACAGTATGCGGGTAAATGATAAATTGGCCAGTGAAGCAAACAGGAAAATTAAATACATTTTTGATGTAAACATGTGTTCAGTATTTAAGTTCCCTCACAGCCTGGTCTGAACATTAGCAAACTGATGGGTAATGGAAATCGCAGGAGACACCTCTTTTTAATATTTATGTTTCATTTGTGCATTATTTATCAGATAAGCGGCGTGATGAAATTTTAATGATTTTCTTTGGGATTATTGAGGTATGCCAATTCCAGTTTGTTTACATGGCCCTTAATCACCCATCCAATCTGTCGGGCTTTCATAAAACTCGCATTATGAAATCTAAATGAAAATGCAAAGCCGCCCACTCTCTAAAAAATAACCGATGGAGGACGATAAAAGCAGCCCCGAGCTCACAGCAAATTAGTGCAAAATGTGATTTGTATTAAGGGAAATGGATAAAGCCCGTAATTATTAGATTACTAGCTAGAGTTTGGGTTTCAGCACAGAGAAAATATTTGTTCTACGGTTGACTCTAAAAGATGCTCACACACCATCATTCTTGCCGGAGTGTGGTCTCCCCAGATATAATGGCGTTATAATGACCATTTTTAATGAACAACAAAAAAAATAGGGTGTGCATTGAGCTGGTGAGGAAATGCTTCAGTATTCCCCGGCTAACACAATGTTGTCTGGCCTCATTATAGCAGCCAATGTCAGCTGAACATGTGCTGCCAAAGTGCTGTAAGATTCTCTCCTGCATTTTTCAACCTGTCACCAAAATCATAGTAACTGTCAACACCTTGCCTCCCCACAGTCTGCAGCATTTATAGATCAACTGTATGTGTAATGACTCATTTATTTATGTACCCTGATTCAAACACGAGCTTTTCCTTCTGACATGTGGCTGCTTTAGGTGGTGGGTGGTTCAGCTCGGATTGCAGATTTTGAAGCACTTAATACTGTACATGCAAGATTCTCCCTTACATTAAGCGATGCTGAGTCGACCCTCCTTTTCTTCCACTCATCCGCTTAAGCGCCGATTCATTCGTGACTGACCTGCAGCCATTTCAAAGTCAAGCAAATCTAAACACGAAATCTCAAACCAAGATAACAAACTCACTGCGCTCAGCTGGGAAGCCACATCCTTTGTCAAACTGTGATGTATATCATTTAAGCGCAGGGAAGAATTACCGTCTGATTTGACCGAGAGCCATGGCAACAGACTACACAATGGTGACGGCATTGGTGATTTCTTTGACATTTTATTGTACTTGTCCTCCAGTGGCTACTTTCTGCATGTCTTTTATCACAAAAGGCTTACTTCCATAACCCAGCGTAGATACATTTCACATTTCAGGAAGGGGCGACGAGTCCTGAATAGAATACAGAATGTGAAACAGAGTTATGTTCCCATTGGTGATGATGTCTTCCGCATTACTGTGTCACACATTCATCATCGGTCATTAGGAATTCCCACCACTCAGGCACAGGCGTCACATAGCTTCAGTCACTTGGGAGATTCCATGGCTTTTACTCTCAGTCCACGCATAAGTGTCTGTGTGGCATTAAATGTCATGATTGTATTTCTGAGTTGATAATTTAACATTACGTTTTGCCATCTCGCACAATATAGTCATTTTTGTGGCCATGGGTTTTAATCAGTCAGCTGCTCTCTGGTTGCTACATCTTACTAAGCCTGTACTCAGCTAGCACATTCCCACAAGAAGGCATAAGGTATCTGTTCATCTGCGTCTGTCTGTCATTTTTCAAACTAAATTAAGAATCGAGATCAAAACAAATTATGACTCTAATTTCTCTCCGTTTGTAATTTGATTGGTCTATCAAGTTATTAATATGTTACCCATGGTAGCACAAGTTGCCAGCAAACAATGTGACAAACATGCACCCATGTGTTGTGGATTATTTTGTGAAATTGTCGAATCTTGTGTTTTATTTTATTTTATCAAACTTTTTTTTTATTTACAATTACCTAAATTGGATTCATGCATCTAGAAAAATATGTTCTCTAGGACACAAAAGCCCTGCTGAGGAATAAAGTACAAAAACAACAACGCATTTTAATCTTGTGCTGGCGGCACTGATGGTTATTTGAGGCTGTTCTGTTAGGTGAGAAAAATTACGGCGTTTCAGATTTGAGCGCAAATAGACATTTCTACAAAGAATTTGTCATGTCCTCACAGATTTCAAACCTAACAATATTTCACATTCTGTGGGGAATCAGCTGACCGTGGATCATGTCATAATGTATTGTACGAGAATTATCACAGAGCCCTGACATTCTCCTCCATCCTCTTGTTAGCTTAATTTTCCTCATTGTCTTTGGCAAAATCACACTCATTAACTTCACTACCAGCAGAAGAAGCAGACGGTTTCAATGAAAAAGCTCTGATAAACAGCTTCCTAGAAAAATTTTGCATCATCATTTTTTCCAATTATGGTGACAATTAAGTTAAAAGAAGAGTGAATATTGGACTTCCATTCATCAGGTAAATTCCACATAAGTTCACATATTCTTTTATGTCTTCTTGGTGTGTAAGTAGCCAAAACGCAACAAATTTAAGAAGCTTATTCCATTGCCCCCTTGTGGCCAAACAATCAAATAATACAACTTATCCAATTCCTTTTTTATTCTGTTAAAAATGAAGAGAGGATTGTTTTTCTGTGTTTTTATCGTATACTCCATGGAAGCAATGCTCTCTAGGTGGAAATACTAAACTATGACTTCAGTAAAACCATGAAACCTTCACCCCTAAGAATAAAATACTAGCTGAAAGCATTAAAAAAAAGTTAGTGCTATGCAAAAGGGTCAGTTTTGAGTCCTTCTCCCATCTGATTGGCTGGTTCTGAGCCATACTTATAGAAGTCATACTTTGAAGGCTGACTGTAAATCCACCTTCAAGGGAAGTCAGCCCATCTGCCAGCAGCAGCAGCAGCCTCTCGTGCCTGTGTGAAATTAAATGTCAGATGCAACAAAAGGAGGGGATTTGTAACAGCTGACTGATATGTGCGAACAAAATAGCTGGTACAGGACTAGACTGCACTTTTTAAATAAAACATTTCTCTCTCTCACTGTCTCTCTCTCTCTCTCTTTCTTTCTCTCACCTCCCCCTCAATGAATTGTCTCCTTCAACCCTCATCCCTCACACATGAAGGAGTCAGCCAAAGAAAGGGAACCTTTTCGGTGTCCTCCCTCGGATTGTGTGAAAACATCCCCCTGTTGCGCAACTTTGGCGAGGACTTTTGCTTCTCAGGGCTCGAGAGAGACTCTAGTCTGAAGGGTCCTCCAGCAAAAGCCCTCTTCAGCTGTTTACGCTCGAATTAAGCCAGATTGCATTAAGCCTCTCACAGGGTGATGATCGCCAGAGAGTCGTGGGTGTTGGCACCAGCTTTGAATTCCTGATGAGAAGCTGCCATTTGTTGTATTGTTTTAAAAACACTGAAAACTCTGCCAAAGCGTTGCCTCATTTCATTTGAATTCTGGCTGGAATGACAAGTACCTGCAGTCTCACATTTGTGATTAAAAAATAAAATTGCTAATAACAGCTACCTGCTAGCCATGGCAAATATATCAACTCATCAGTTCTAGAGTAGAATGGCCTATTTTACATTTTCACTAGCACAGCTTCTTGCACATCAGACAGTGTAGCTGTGGCAAGTCGAACGTTGAAGGCAGCATCAGCTGAACTCACAAACCATAATGACAACTGGCAAATTTAGTCAGCTGCAGCTAATTAGCGCCGCCACTTCACAGTCAGTTACACTGAACGCAAACTGAGTCGTCATTAACTGCATTCGTTCCACTAGGGATGTTCCGGCCATGACAATTCAAAGTATTGAAAGCGGCACCACTAGGACCTGCAGTGGAAAGCGTTGGGTGGCATCAATTTGACATCAAAAAACCTTCACCTGTCTGGTGACAATTAATGCGACATCGCTTGTCATTAATATCATCAGCAGCCAGTTAGCATTCATCACGCAATACAACGCCTGTTTGGAATGCCATGATTGATTTCGTAGCTGAAAGAGAGAGTGTATTAATTATAGTGCAGAACTCAATGCTGCCTTTCAATGTGACTCGAGAGCTTATGGTTATAAATGGAAAGGCTTGAACACAAAATGACTACCGTTCATGCAGTAACATCCACCGAAGGTTGTATGAACAATGCTAGGCAGCTGTTGCGGTCTTGAAGCCTCAAAAGCTAACATTTTGGCAACGAATCTCATCTCATCTCATCTTCTACTACCGCTTATTCTCACTGAGGTCACAGGGGTTGCTGGAGCCTATCCCAGCTGTCACTGGGCGAGAGGCGGGGTACACCCTGGAGGTCGCTAGTCTATTGCAGGGCCAACCCAGAGACAAACAATCATTCGCAGTCACACTCACACCTACCGGCACTTTAGAATCACCAGTGAACCTCACAAGCGCGTCTTTGGAAATCGGAGTATCTGGAGAAAACCCACACAGACACAGGGAGAACAAGCAACCCCCCCCCCCACAAAGGCCCGAGTCGGGCTCGAACCGGAACCTTCTCTCTGGGGGGGCATCAGTGCTCAGGCTAACGAATGTGTGGAATAAAGTAGGGAATTAAAGGGAATAAAGAAAGGATGAGGCCACTGGGAAGGTTTACATTTTCCTCAGGTATATTATAAAATTACAAGGAAAGAAGGACTCAAAACAAGTAAATTAAACTATTACAGTATTCACATTAGCTTACCATCCACCAACAACACTTTCAAGGACTAGTTCCACCTGGGTGAGTTTTTGTCGAAATCCACGGATCTGCTTAAAACCAAATCAGATGCACATGCTGCCTTTAAATGGAACTTGGGAGCTTGACTTGAGAAGTCTTGTACACAAGTTCAGTTGGTTGAGAACACCGCTGCTAATTAACTGTCAGTTTATAGAACTAACCAGGAGGTACCTTAATGTAAGAAATATAAAATGTATATGAAGAAATTACAATATACCCAGATCAGGCATAACATTATGAGTAATACTGTGTAGGTCTCCCTTGTGCCTCCAGAACAGTTCTGAGTCATGGGCCTTGTGAGGGTGTCCTGTGGTGTGTTGCAACAGAATGTTGTTGGTGGTTGTTAAGGTACTTTGGGTCCTATGGGTTGAGGGGAGGGGCCTCTGTGGATCCGACTTGTTCCAGTGCATCCAACAGATACTTGATCAGTTTGGGATGTAGTAAATTTCGAGGCCAGGTCAACACCTTGTGCAGTTTTTCATGTTTTTTGAGTTGTTCCTAAACAGATTTTGTGTGTGTTATTGCTGGGGGTAGAGGTGCCCGGTCTGGTCTAGTTAGCTTGTACATGTCTACCACATGATGTCCAAAAGTTTCCCAGCAGAACATTGTGTTGTTACCAGACTATCAATATTATTCACTTCTGTCAGTGGTCGTCATGTTGTGGTTGGTCGGTGTATTGACTTACCAATTACCTCCACCTTTTCTGAAAATGTCTTCGATTGCGCCTTGTGAACTTGGCCCTTACCAAAGGTGTCCACTTTCCAGATTGTGAACAATGCAAGGCGGTGGTGTTCACGTGCAGTAAACATAGTTCGAAGGCAGAAGATGTTATAGCTGCCTTATAGTGAATTTACTTAGAAGTGGATATGTCTCCAATTGACCGACCCTTGTAGGACTTCAAGAACATGCACATGTTTATTTAATATTATTGTGTTTAGAAACCAAATATAACTGGGACCATATCTAATATGTTGCACCATGCCATGTATGTCACAAGAATAGTTTAACTTGTACAATACCACCATCTGAAAAGCCTATTTTAACAAAAACGTATTTGTTTCGGAGACCATCTCCTTTCTGAGCATTCCTAGCGCACTAAAACCTATGCGGTGTCTTCTTTTTTGTATCCGTTGATGCATTAGCATTTGAGAAAATCTGCATGTTTTGATATACAGTGAGTGATGTTGGTGGCAGCAAGCCCTGACTTACGCAATAGTAGCAGCTCCATCCAGTGACAGTGTGGGCTGAATCTCTCATCTCCTGCAAGGCTTCGGTACGCAGGTAGCCTAACTCCCTCAGACAGCCGTCGTGAAACACCCGAGTGCAGATCCTGCAGGGGTACAGGTCGTCGGCTGTCCACACCTCGCACACCTCGCACATCTCGTCGCTCGGTGGCTGAAAGAGAAAGATGTTATTTACATAAAGATTTTTGTCATGTAGGCTGCATGTATGCCATTTTCCAGCCAAGCACACCCAAATGAGCCTGGATTTATCTGTCCACCAATAGGCCTGGGCAGAACGGCTAGGATAACTGCAACATCTCTACCTCTGATATAAGAGCGATATTTATGTCTATGCCAGTCACTTTACAGCCAGAATGCACTGGGCTGTCAAGCCAGGAGAAATGATTGCAGACTGTGGTCGGTTAAACACATAAAGACATTTCTTTCCTTGCTGTTTTATATCTCTGTTTCTGGCTTCTGGGTTGGACACAAATCCGAGGTGGCACTTTGTCACAGCTGTCATAGCATGCTCAGTCGTGTTTATCTAGCTAGTTAGAACTATGGTTACAACCCACCTTATGTGACTTGATGCCTCTGTCTACATCAGCAAGGTTCCTTCATCACACTCACACGCAAATTCATCGGAACATATTGGCCTAATTGCATGAGAGTATTAATTCATGAACCCTTTGTTCACGTCACTTTAAACCAGCATCCAGATATACATCTAAACTGACTGCTCTGTATTTCTAAGCGCTGGGTTAAGAATTCATTTGTACAACATGATTTGCAAACATGTCAGAAGGCAAGAGTGCTTCTAGCTTTTCCACCCAAAGTGAAAAGCTGGCTGGCAAAGACAGGGCAGAGATTTAAATGTGGAAATGGCATCCCACGGTTTCAGATGCTCTCTCCTGGAGGGCGCTCATAGAGTTACGCTCGGTTGTGCACGTGGATAGTGACAGAAACGGCAGAAACAACTTTTAGATTGCCTGCATGCAAGTGGAAGGGTGCTCCAAAAATACAAATAAAAAACTAATTACATAACACTTAACTGGAATAAAACTGTGACATCAGCATCAGTCCAGGCAACTGGACTTGTAGAATTTCTTGAAGACGTTTCACTACTCATCCGAGTAGTAGAACTAAAGAAGTTACTCGGATGACTAGTGAAATGTCCAGTCCAGTTGCCTTTTTTCACTCTTTTTCAGTTTTCTTGTGATCTTCATCCCCTGCTAGTTGGTGTCACTCTGGACGACTGAGCCAAAGCAGCCCACCCACGAGCCCTCACATGTAGCAGCAAGAACATATTGAGGATAGTGTGGACATAAAAGTCCATCCAACATCGAACTCACACTTCCTCGGCTTCAATAAGAGTGTTTCAATAAGAGAGGAGTCACTTCTATACTATAATGTAAGGGAGGAAAAGAGATAATGTGCTTGCGGCATGGAGATTCTTTGACATGTTGAAATTATCTTTTTAATCTAAAAAAGCTAGGGATTCACTAGTCATTATTTCCATGTGCGGTACATACACAGTGCTGTCTTTGGCAAAGATTTAATACCTTCTCTTCCGTCTCCAGCTCCACTTCCACAGGCTGGTCATCATCTGGTTCCCTTTTAGGTCGGACAAATGCTGGCGGTGTGAGCTGATGACTCTTGTCAAGATCTTCTGGCTCCACTCCTTTCCCGTCCCGTAACCTTGACCAAGCCTCCTGGTTGACCTTACACTCATCTCTCGTCGGGGCGGAGGACTGCTGGGAGGTTGAGGGACCCGCAGAATTGTCCGTCACTTCTTGTTCACCCTCCTCTGTGTTTTTCTCGTCAGAGTTGGCTGAGGTCTTGGCAGGCCCTTCGCCTTCCTCCACTTCTCCTTCTGCCTGTTTGGCTAAGATGGCGCGATCCTTAAGGCCCGATTGGAAAGCAGAGACGACGGCGCTACATTTCTGCACCTTCTCCACCTGCTGCTTCTTTGACATGAGCACTCCCATGGCTACAGACAGATGGAGAAAGAAATAAACAGAAAGCCATTAACGCAGAGGACAAAATTAATCACGGCTCCCACTTGCTACTAACACATTTGACCGACAGCAAGGTCAAAATAAGCAAAAAAGCCACAGAGGTGTGGAGATAATGCAAAATTAGAGACATGCCATATTGATCAGTAATGCAATGCAAGTAACTGAAAGTCAAAAAATGTCAGTATGTTTTTAAATAAATAAAAATCCTGTATTTGAATTTACAGCAAACATATCATGCCTTTACTCATAGAACCTCGGGTTACAATAAGTAACCAATGTTAACTTTGCAGACAGTCACAGTGACTTTCATGCCAGTTTACCTATCGCCAATAAAACCAAAAGAGGAAGGAAACCAGCCGTAGGCAGGTTAGCTGAGAAGAGAAGGGTTGCCGATGTGGAATTAACCAGAAAAGTGGGCTCCTGTGATCCGAAAAAACAAACAGACGAAGCCCACAGCATTGAAGCAATGAAGACAACCTTGGCTGCAGGCTAATAAATGTGTGTTTGTTACTATGAGGTACTCATATCTGTACTCAGCACTGGAGAGTACCCAAGTATAAGCACTTGATAAAAAGGGACGTTTGTGGATTCCTAATGACTATCTGCTCATCTATAGTTCAAACACACATGAAGATCTTATCGTGGTACCTCTATATATACAATAGAAGTACACTGGTCACATTTGAAGAAGAGTTGACAAAAATTCAAAGAAGAGTAACACTGTAAGTACACAATGTTGCAGTCAATAAGAGCAAAAAAAAAAAAAGAAAAAAAAGATCACACTGTGTAAATATCTGTTCATCAGGTCTTGCTGTTTTCTGCATGTGCTGAACAGCTTGGTCCCTCAAATTCTATCAGCAACGAAGTCCCTTAACTCCTCTCCTTATTACTAATAAACCCGGCCCATCTGCTCCGGCTCCCACGTTTCTGGGGCTCACTGTTAGTTTTTCATAAAGCAGTTGAATCCACACAAAGATGTGGGCATTGACTGAGATTGCTTTTTTATTATTATTATTTGCACAATTCAAGTTACAAATATAAGGATGGGGAAAGTAAATCCCACAGCCCACTGGAAAAATAAAAAAAAAGATACATTGCACTATTGCACATACGCCGGGTATGAAGAGTTCAGACCTCTCGTGAATCAGCGGCTGATGTTTGAGAGAACATGCGCGAGTTTGCACTGCCTTCACCCTAAAAGGCTCATAACAAGGAGAGAAAAGTATATGGTGCATATTGACGCAGAAATCTATACTTTGCCCTAATGTGTCTGCGGCTCTCCACAGCTCATCATATCAAGCATGACGTACGTCTGAACGGCAATAAATAGCTGCTTTTCAGCTCTGACAAATCCAATGCTGCCATACTATGAATGTCTGTGACGGTTTGCCCTGATGTTTGGATAGAGGGATTAACAGCCTCTCTGTTTAGATTTAAACAATAAACCAAAGCGACACCCATTAGTGTAGAACACACACATTTAAAGCCTGGAAATAAACCTAACTTTTCTCCACATTTAAAAAGGCAGAAGGTCGTCAAACAAAGAACACTAACACCCTTCAGGTGTTTGACCTTGTTTTGGTTGTATTTGCTGAGCTCTGTCTGCTCTCCTTCCAGTACGATGGAGATGAATAGAATTTTGCTTGTGAGGCTCACATCAGTGAAAAAATCCCAGCAGTATGTTTTCCAATGTGAACCAATGCCCCACTTACTTTTGGAAGAGCTCACGGAATAGAGAGTTTTCACTGGAACTTTACTTTCCCCCCAAAGAAATAGTCCCTTGAAAGCTGTTGACCATTAATATATTTCCAGTTCTGTGAGCAGCAAAAATGTATAAAATTTCAGAATATCTCAAAATTAAACTATTTTATAAAGTAAAAGACTTTGTAATTCATGTTTTCTGGACGCACACAACCATTTCATCAGTCAAGAAAAAGGTGACAACAACAAAACCCAGAAACTGTCCAGACATATTCATAAGCCCATGTTTAATCATTGCAACTACACACATGTGCTGACTTTTCAGCCAACTTTCACATTCATACATGTTCAGGAGAACGTTGTTGTGAGCCGTAGAAGGGGCTTCGCTCCCAAAAGGTCCTGCTCTTCAACCTTATGAGTCAGCTGAAACCACCACCTCATCCTTTATTGGTAAATTAACTTCTATAATAATGTCAAGAGGTTAACTTCGGCTCAGAGCCCCGAAAACCCCAAGAGAGGTAACCTTCAGTGTGTGTGTGTCCTTATGAATCTAGTGACTTTCTTTTAAAAGACTCCCACGGTGCATGCACAGCATCAGTCAACACATCTTGCTGAGTTCAGCCAGCTGTGGATATCTGACATCGCCTCTCCCCTCAGCTCCGACTGTTCGCCAAATGAAATGGCTCGAGATGAAATGAGGTAAGATCTGCTTTATTGATCCCCAAAGAGAAAATTAACTTCGCTCTCCCTGCAGGTTCTTGATGAGGTTATGCTGGTTATTAAAGGCAGCACCTTCAGACTGCGGCATATCTCTGAAACCCCTTACGCAATTTTATTCTGGCAGCGTTAATGTTGGTCGTTGGCAATTAAAGAGTGGGATCTGTCGATTCACGGGATATAGATGGGAAATAAAAATCATTTGGACCTAATCATGGTTGAATTGTGAGAGATATGACTTTTGTGAGAAAAGTGGCACAGGTGTACTCCTTTGCCTGCACTTTTAATAAAGCATGTCCTTTAATATTGTCAAATGACTGCATCATTCTAACTTAAATATGAAGTGTAACCAAGCACTGTAAGATGAAGTCGGAGAAAAAGAGACTCGCCCGTGAATTGTGTTATTGGAGAAAAGGCTGCATCGTGGATTCAAGTTGATTATAGGGTACTTATGGGACATGTGTCTTTGCTCTGATATGCAATCCCATCCGTCCATGCTCCACATAAGTGCCTGTGTGAAATTTAATCGCATTTATCCAAAGTGAAATGGGAGTCGTTCCCCCTCTCTTCCTTCCCAGGCTACCACTCTAATAGCATGCAAGGCCTTATGTTCTTGGGCTGCCGCTGGTGTCTGCGCTCCATGGACTGCAGAAGACGAAACACCGATCTGCATCGCGCAGACTTCCAACGCCGTCGGCGCTCTCGCTAGTTTCATGCGTTTAAACTTCGAGATGCAAGCCATGAAGGGATAGATAGCCAGATGGGATAAATCTATATAAAAACGTGACACTTTATTGATTGGACTGAATATCTGTTTTGCGTGGCATTTCTCTAAAAGGGTGGGGTCAAAGTTCAAGTCATCAGAGCCATAGCATTCTTGCAGTGGGTAAGGGTTTATGCTCGCTCCCCGTCGCACTCATTTTAACAACATCTCACAAGTGTATTATGCCCCCACTCGGAATCCTTTGTTCATTTAAAATTGATTCCCAAGTCATGTTCCGTGGAAGAGTCGGGACGAAATGATTGTCTCCCTGAAGGACGACCACCTCATTTAAAATATCAGCCACGGTAGCAGCAGCTGCAGTCGGATCCACGGCAGAAACACACCGAGCATGTACGAGCGTCGAAACACTCGTACGCAGGGCCGTGGAATACTGAACAGACTGCTGTCCCCGCCGCAGGGACGGCAGTCGGCTCAGTGGGTTGTCTCGTAGCACAGATCAGATTAGACTGAAAGGTTCGGCTTGCAGTTGTGATTGGTTTTCAGGTTAACAGAGGAATGACTCAATTTGAAGAAATAAAGAAAATGTCAGTTTACGATGCACTAAATAAACTACGATCATCTAAACACTCTCATAACAAAGACAGGTCACACACCAAATGCCAATCCCCATGAAGTCAAGATTTATACCCTTAACACCTAGAATGTGTATGTGAATGCACTGTGATGGTTTTCAAAAGTATTACAAACTAACTTCAGCTAGTACTACACGTATGGAATGATCGCTGGCATTACACTTTTGTTATAAGGTAAAACTTAAATAAAAACTTTCTTTTTAAATCAAGAACAATTTACCTTTAAGGTTTCATTTTTTTTTTTATTTGGATGAAAGCATTTGGACACCTATATCGAAAATGTGCATAAAAAAAAAACATGCATGTACTGCGTGCAGACAGCTGGTATAGTGCTTACATGACTATGAGCACATGAATTCTCAGTGTTTATTACAGAGTAAATACAGCCCCTGTCTAGAGAGCTCCCAAATCTCAACCTTTGGCTGCCTTAGCTGTCAGTTGTCCACAAGTAATAATCACACGCTATCTGTAATTCGAGGGTTACATAACCCATGGAGGATGACACAACAAACGCAAGTCCACGCTTCATTCATTTCTACAGACAGATATTTGCATATGAATATGTAGGCAAGAAGGAACATGATACTGGGTCTGTAGCCAGCGATCAAGTTGTTTTAGTGCATACAATAGTCTGTGTCAAAACTATTTTAAAGTGACAGTAGGATATTCCTTAATTTGTCCGTATGTTTGCGGTAGTAGTTTGATTAGTACGTGAACACCCTGTCCTACTGTCCCAATCTCTGCCAACTCCAACGACAATTACATAGAAAGAAGTGCACATTTGCACAAAGATGCAAACAAAAATGTAATTTATCTAGCAGCAATAGCTTAGATATGATCTGGACCACTCGAGTATGTAAAAAACATCTCTTCCCAGAAGCCTGCTGTTAAACTGCTCATACCTAAGCTTTGAATAGAGGAGGATGGCATAGTGATTATTACAGGGACTTAATTATCCATTGAAGTGACCTTCCCACTTGGTCTCAGAGCAGTGCTGGCGCGGATATTAAACAGCCTGTGGATGCCAGAGACGCCTGCGAAGAGCAACTTGTGAACTGCTGCACTTTTTTTTTCTTCTCCTTCACACGACCAAAGAAAGTTTAAAAGCTTTTGAATGCTCGAAGGCAGAGCTTAAAATAGCCTCACCCATGGCCGACACACTGGTTAGACGCTGCTAGCACAGCAGGAACCTCAGCTGGAACCTCAGTTATTGTGCAGCGCAGATAATGGGCTATGCCATTATAAATGAGATAATCAACTATTGAACCAAATTGTTCTTTAATAGCCGGTAAAGTGAACAGGCTCCATAAACAGCATGGGTGAAATAAGGACCGAAAACAATAAGCTAAGTGCTACTACGAGCCTTAAGGTCTTTGTGGACTCCATCAGAACGATATCAGCAATAGATAGAAGGCATATAATGTCAATATCCTTTTGACAGTCAAAGGCAAAATCTAATAATATAGTAGTGTCTAATTTTCTGTGTGGTGATAATGAGGACGGGATGCGGTAGCTACATGTAACAGAGCTAGAAGTGAGGACGTCGTCATTTCCAGGTTAACTTATGAATTTTAAATACACCATCCCTACCCCCCTTCTTTTCAAGCACGAGTCGATTGTGACACAAATGGGTCAGTGCCTTGCTTTGATACCTCGGTGCATTAGATACCACTGAGTATCCTGTCACTTTGTTGCTTTGCAAGTTTGAGATCCCAAAGCTTCTGACCGCAAGCCTGTCAAGTTGATCAACCCTTTTCCTGCCTGACAGACAGTAGTATATGCGCAGCCCAACACCTGTGTGTGTGTGTGTGTGTGTGTGTGTGTGTGTGTGTGTGTTTGTGTTTTTCAGGGAGACGCACACATCTGTGTCTTTCGGACTCTGTCACTGCAAAATGAATGCTTGAATGCTTGTAATGAAAAAGTTAAATATATCTTCTCGAGAGTTATTTCTGGCAACGAAAACAACTGTGCAGGACTTTTAAATATAAATGGACCATCCGATGCGTTCATGGCCTTGCCGAGCTAGTGTACACCAATTAAGCAAATCAGCCTCGAGTAAATCTGTGTGATTTTCAATAAACTGGAGTTTTCCATTTGTTTTTGGTGGCAGCATTTATGTGTCGGTGCACCAGTAACAATGTGTTAGCTAGTGTTAGCCAGCAGTGATTGTCTGCCAGAGCTGCTGTATGTATGTATGTATGGAGGCAGAGTAGCCTACGGCAACTAGGAGTGCGTAGAAAAACGAGGGTTACAAATGTAACTTGGGTTCCACGAATCTCTGATGATCTCTGATCATCAAGAAATCATAAAAGTGTACCTAGGAAGAGTTCAAGAAGAATTTTTATATCATGAGCTCAATCTTCTTGTTATGGCTTTACTTAGGGACCGTAGACTATAGGCAATACTGTATGTAATACACTCAACAGTGTCTGTGTAATTGCTCTCACACCAGAAGGGGGAGTCAAAAACTTCACACTACTTAAACTCTGACGGAACATTTCAGCTCTGACTGCATGGGTTTTACCTCCAAACAGTTGTTTAGCTAACTGCTGGAACCTTCGCCACTTCCTAGCGCCCCCCGTGATCCTCCGATCCGCGTCTCTTTCCTTATCGCAGCTTGTTGTAGTGACTTTTTTCTTTGTCCAATTTCCTTTGAAGTGCCAGCTGCATTAAAAAGTGACGCCGCTAAGGCCCCGGCAGTCACCCAGATTCACCCTGCGAATTACGTTTGATGGGCAATACAAGCCGAGGATGGCGGGATAAAAGTCCCTTAGGCTTGACGATTGCTAGACTCCTGCAGGAGCAGCTGCCTCCGCTGCTCTGCTCTCCATCCTAGACCCCTCTGAATGATTTAAATGCCCCTGGATATAAAAAGATCAGGGCAAAGGGAGGGAAAACAGGGCTACTCCTTGGGGCAGAACCTGGCATATGTGTTTTTTTTTTGTAGAGCTGCACTGCAAGAGAATATTCTGGACATCACGATCAGCAATTCCCTCATTTTTATGTCTAAGGTGACATGTCCTCAATTCGTCCATGTGACATGGAGAAGTGAATCATTATTCATCATTACATTTTCATGTACATTACATACACGAGGAACATTCTGAGTTCAGTATGCATTCATGATCTTGATTCATGTCAGTAATGGACTATGACAAGCTCACCAAGGATGAAGCTCTCAGGAGCATCTAGGTTTCATTAAATATTGATCATTTTGGAAGTAGGAGGCCCCAAAGTGCTCTACAAATCTTTTTTCCCTCCCTTCCTCTGTGTTTTCTTAACACTACCGAACCACGTCGGACAAATTGGGTGAAACCCACTAACTTCTTGCACTACATCATAAGGCACTGTGCAGTTTTGTGGGCACTCTATCGTCGCGTTTATAAAAATCGGAGCCGAAGTCGTTTTTTGGGCAGCAAGAGCTGAGTGAATTGTGCTTAAACAGGAAATTAATCTCTACTTTAGAGCTGGAATCCATTTTCTCCCGTAAGCAGAGGCCAACGGGGACACCTTAAAGTCTATATTAGCATTCAGTCAGAGCGGCTGTCCATGTGTCACCATGGGGAGAAGTTATTGAGAATTAGAGGAGCGGATAGGGCAGCCATTTATCAGTATAAGGAAAATAGGACGCCACTGCTGAGAAATACCAATGTCAAAGCTGCTGAAGTAATTATTGTTTAAATTCGAACTAGCCACGTATGCAGGTCTGTTTGATCAGATTCTCATCTAAAACCCGAGAGGATATTGCTTTAAGGTCAGGGTGGTTACGTGACCCACAGTTAAGATTAAGAAACTTCACCTTTAAAGATGGACCGGCCTTCAATTTCCAGGGCACAATCCATGAATAATCAACGTTTCCTACCAATGATTATTTTTAATGAGGAAACGTAAGATTGCGTTCCGTGACCTGTATCAGCCTTATGCCCTGAAGATGGGTCACAAATAAAATGTCTTGAGTCATTTCATAGTCTTGCATGGTGTCATTTGAGACCATTATGGGGAAGTTGTAGAAAATTAGAGGAGCTGACATGGCAGCCATTAGTCGGTTAAGGAAAACAGCCCAATGCTGCTAGGAAACATCGACAGCAAAGCGCCGCTCGACAAGTCAGCTGCAGGAACTGATTATTCTTTAAGTCCGCGTGGCAGGCTGAATAGTTAAGATAAAGTAAATTCACCTTTAAAGATGGATCTCCATAGAAGCATTGTACGGGTGTAATACGCTAAACATTAATGTTTATTTTTAGCATATTTTTAGGATAACCTTACCAGAGTTGTCTCCCTCAGATATTTGATTTGTAATCCTTCACAACAAGCAGTTTTTATAGATTTCAGCTGCACTTGTATGGACACTTCTTGAGTATGTTTTGCTGTTCGGATTGCCTCGTGTGACATCAGAAGTTTGGAGATGCATACAGTGTTTTACGAGAAAACAGACTATTTTCAAGTGACACTGTCCTGCAAACTTGATGTTTATTTGTGCATTTTAAATAAGAAAAGCCTGAAAATGGTGCTAAGCTGTATCTAGCTTTGCGTCGATGCGTATTTCTCTGACTGTATGATTCCCCAAAGATTGACACATTGGTTGTCACTGATATGTGCTGATGGGAATCCAGATCAGTCCTCCTTTTCATTCCTTGTTTCAGAAGGGGTGGGGGGTGTGGGGGGTGGGGTACTTTTTTGAATGGAAGCACCACAAAGCATGCCTTTTCATGTGAATGAATCTGCCCTCAGCTGAGGATCTCGCCCACAAACCAGGGAAGCAGAGACCTGGAACTAATCACACTAACGAGTTCACCCAGATCCCTGCAATAGCCACCAAGTGGAATCATCAACAGCCGACTGAAACGCGAACATATACGTGCCCTCGGACACACAGACATGTTCAAATCAAATCAGGAAGCTTAAGGATGGCTCTCTGTTGCTTTTCCCCTGGCGTGTGCTGATCCGGTTCCTCGTTGCTTCTGGAAGAGATGCACTGCTGTGTGCATGAAGCAGTAACTCTCCCTCTGGCATTTCATTGCCTTTCCTGCCCATCCTTCCGCAACAACATTCCCCACACACAAAATCATGCCCAAGGATCCGCGAATGCATACGGGAGTTTGAAATTCAGCTTGTAGAACCAACCAAAAAAAAAAAAAAAAGGAAGTGTCTGAATGTGTCTGAATGGAGGAGGAATTTAAATCTCAATGCATCGTTAGACTGGAGACATCATGTAGGCATTCAGGCACTGCCAGGCAGAGAGCCTGTGCCAGCCAAGCGCTCTGAGAGAGTTTGACAATAAGCACGAAGCGGGCGGCGATGAAGCGGCTCAGGCGGCAGGGGTCTGTCACACACTGAGGGGCAGGACTCGCCCCAAGGTTAACACCAGAACTGGCTTGTTTGTGCACCTATATGGGCTAGAGGATGGCAACAATGGCGTAGTAAACAAAGGCTGATGGGGAGCTTAATGGACAGCAGCACTCCCCTGTGGGACAGTGCTGGGAAAAGTGGACTCCAACTAGAGTGTCTGCTGCAGAGATGAGCACCGGTCCTAAATGATCCAGCCATGCACTTAGTTGCAGAATCTCCCATGAATGCAACTTACCTTGTAAGGTCAGAGAACAAGAAGGCAGTAGTGCTTTAACAGATACCCTCCAAATGACGCACATGCGCCAAGTGTAAGAATTCCCCTTTTATACACTCCAGTTTCCGATTGTGTTTTTGGACACAGATATACAATGAGAAGGATACAAAATCAGACACAGATGCCAAGGATAGCAATGAGACACCAGCCGTAGCGCGCATCCACACCCAGATGGAGAGTGACCTAAATATGCTTCCCATACAAGCAGCTGTGATAAGGCGTCCACCTATGCGAGTCCCGTCACTGCTTTTGCAACATAAAAGCTGAATCTACACCAGTGTGAGGCAGTTTTCAGTTTGTTACGCAACATTTTAAAGAGCAAGAACCCACAGGAAACTCACCGTAAAGGGTAGAGGCTGACGTTCACCGCGACTTGCTGGGGACTTTATCCTTCCTGTCTCAAGCCCGGCCGTCCAGCATGGCAAGACTTGGCTCGAATGGATTATGTGCGCTTTTACTCGCCCGTCGGTAGCCCCGCGGAGAGATGAATGGCACAGCAGTTTGTTATCCCCTTGTCCTCAAAGTCCCGCAGAGAAAATTTACGGACGCAGGAAGAGAGCCTTCTATAAGACAGCCGCGGACAGCTCCGGTGCTGAAATCTTTTTTTCCCCCTCCCTTCTTTTCCCCCCTCCTTTCTGAGCTACTTCCTCAGCATCTGAGACAGTGTGCAGACAGTTCAGGCAGACCAGGGTGCAGACTCACAGACGTGCCTCTGAAGTTAAATCACGGATTTATGACCGTCACATTTGCAGCCCTCCCTCCTTCTCTCCCTCCCTCCACGGAGATCTCCCGTGACTTAGTCGCAATCACTCAGGTTAATAACTTGTGGGCTCTTCGGTGTTTGAATCCGGAGCGTCTTGATTGGTCGGAGCCACCAGGACCCTGCAATTCCCAAAAGGAAAATAAATAAATAAAATAAAATAAAAATAAACGTTCCTTTGCAGCTAATTGTTTCACCATAAAATGGGGCTCATATTGAGCACCCGTGCGCATCTTGACTATTTGAATCCTGCCTGAGTCACATTTTTTTGGCTCGAATGGGGGAGGGGGTGGTTTGCTGCACAGTAACGAAAGCCTGGAGACGGAATTTAGCACATGTGTGACATTGAGGCATCTTATGCATGCATAGCTGCATCTGCAGAGCGCAGATTAAATATCCTGCTTCATTTTAAAGCACTTGGTGAGTCATCCTGACTGTAATAATGATCATTATAGAAGCAACTTATGTCAAATGTTCAGAATAAAGTCTCGGAGTCGGAACCGCCTCCCCTTAATCACCAGGAAATACCCAATCCAGCACAGTAATGAGAATGTCATCCTCCTTTTATATGATTAGGGAGAATACTAGTGAAGCAGTTTCTGGCCAAGGCCTTTCAATCGAGAGCCTATTCATGTTGACTCCTAGGGGACCATGTTTAGCTAAATATTTGCCTCACTTCCACTCACATGATGAGGGCAGAAGGTATTCAGTAAAGTATTCAATCACCTTTGATTGGACAATTACCGTGTATTGTGCCTTTTGCTGGAGTTCATTCAGAAACAGGCAGGATGTTGGAATTTCTTGTTCACAAATGAAATATACATATAAAAATGTCATTTTAGGGCTGAAACTACCAGGATCCATTAATACAACATTTATGAAGCTTCAGCCACTTGACATTTTCTCCCTGATGAATTTGTAAAGCTGTTAAAATATTTCTCAAAACTTTGGGGATTGGGTTTATCTAAGTAATTTCAACACTACTGTACGTATCACATATATCTACTGCCATTATATAGTAAAAACGCTAATGCTAATTGCTAACAATGGCTAATACCGATATGATAAGATACCATACAATATGAAATGGTACAGTCCAAAATGATGCTATATGAAATAACTACTAGTGCTACGAAACAGTGCAATATGATGCGAAATATTAAGATATGATACGATACAATCCCAAATGTTGTGATATGAAACAAAACAAAATGATACAATATCATAAATTTAATCGTAAATCTTAAGATACAATACGATATATTATGGTACGATGCGATACAATACAATATAATACGAAATCTTAAGATACGATACAACATGACACCTTGTGTATGATATGATACCATGGGAAACGAGACGAAATTGTTATGATACAAAACCACACGATGCAATGCAATACGTAACGTTTTGCCACGATAAGATAAGAGCCACCTTATTAATTCCATGGGAAATTCTTGTTCCATATTTTGCTCAGAAATAAGAAGCTCATAACTGATTTGAAGCTGATTTACATATATTGACATCTTTATCCAAACAATAAATACTTCTCATGAAGGTAAATAACAAAACCATAATACTGCTGTTCCAACACCCACCACAACATTATCACATCAACATGCTACATCCCAGCATGAGCGTGCACATACGTGGACAGAATACATGTGCATGCAGAGTGACGATTCACAAAGGTGACAGCTGAGTCAGTGTCATTACAGCAGTTTGAAAGACGGGTTCTCCAGTGGCCAGCAGCAGCGTATATGTTTAATGTATGAACAACTGTACGCACTGTGTCCCACTGAGTTGTTCCATAGCCTGCTGGTTCGAATGGAAAGGCATGCATTATTAATGAAGGCGTAAGTGCACACTGACCCACGGGTCTTGTGATGCTCAGCCTCTTTTCTCAGCGGGAGGCCAGAGGAAGGAATGGTCAGCTGTGGTATGTCACAGGAGTAATGTGAGCCCCTCACCTTCCTGCTCATGACACTTCTTCTGTGTAGTCATTATGCAGAGCAATGAAAAAGCTTTCCTTCCCCCAAATTTCAGAATATTTTAAATTGTATTTTGCATTTTCTGATAATCACAGTTAGATTTTCACACAGGCAAACCCATCAGCGTCTCCAGTTCATTAAAAATTAACACTGAAAACCTTCTGCACTTGAAGGTGAGCATGAATAAGAGCCTTTAAAGTTGCTGGAGCTCATTATTAAAACTGATATTTCACTTTTAATTTTATAGACACGGAGTCGAAATGACGGCATCCGGTGGAGGGAAAGACGAGCTTAGAACGTTTTAAAAACGAAGAATTGGGCTGGGAAGGCAAATAGTAATGGCCTCAGTTCCCCTTTCAGCATGGTCATAATGGTCTCTGTGGAGCGGTTTGTCAGCATTAACAGTCCATTCACAGTCCAGTTGCATTCTTAACAGCATTCCCATGGATTTGGAGCTGGATTTTTGGAGCACTGCAATCACCGCCTTTCAGCTCAGAATTACTTTCTCTTGTGAGTGAGAACAATGAACCTGATGGCACCTGATTGGTCCATTTGAGTGAGCCGTAATTGCACCTTTCGCCGATGTCATTCGCTTTGTTTCTGCTGTGAGGGAGTTTTCCTACAAGAGCAGCAATTAAAGAAATGACCAGTTACAGTATGTGGTAGCTGTCATGTTATAAATCGCCCGACTGCCAATACAAATCTGGACCAAAGACGTGATTAGTACCACTAATGCAGAATGTTCAGAACGCTGTATCAGTCGTTTTGTCCGAAAAGAAACACAGTTAGTTATATAGCGAGGGAAATTCAGTGTACGGTAGCTTCATCACATAGAAATAAATATGAAAGATATTTAAATTATACATGATACTGTGTAAAAAATATACAAACGACCTCCACAATTGTCCGCGGGGCAGGACAGAGACGGCAGCGAGCACTGAACGAGCTTCTCCGCCTGAATACAATGTCATGTAGAAGGTGGTGGACATTGTTCATGATAGACCAGAGTTTGCTCAAGGTCCTTGCATCTGCCGCTAGTATCAGGGACTCCAGCTCTGCCCCTACCACAGAGCCTGCCTTCTGTATCACGCTGTCCAGCTGTGATGTGTCCTTCTTCCTAGTGCTGCCTTTCCAGCACACCGCAGCATAGAAGAGGGCACTGGCAACGATGGTAGGTAGAACTCTTCCAGCAGCTTCCGGCAGATATTAAACAACCTCAGCCTATTGAGGAAATAGACTCAGAGACGGCTTTAACCTTGTGGTTCAGACCCAGAAACTTAGGGGTCTAAATCATATCTACACAGGCTGTTTACAGGCTGCAGGGAGGGCTTGGACGTCCGGAAATCCACCACCATCTCCACGGTTTTGTACTGATTGGAAGGTGGTTCGTTCCGCACTATAAAGTTGTTCACCAGATTCTTGTACTCCTGTTCCTGTCCATCCCTAATACACCCCACCATTCCGCATATGACACAACCCTGTGTTGTAATTGACACGGCCCTGCTATTGCACCGCTACAATGCTAGTCAACAGCTAGTCAGCCCTGTCACTGCAACAGGGAAAAGATGGAAAGCATTAGTAGCCGCGTGTAGTAGATGGTTTTTACAGCTGTTAAACCGTCGGATGAGTGAGTTTTCTGTGCTTGTCCGGCCACTGAGAGATGTTGACAAGGAAATAAATTGCTTAACTAATGATGGCTGTTGAGGCCTGCTAGCGCCGTTCGTACAATGTGCCTGTGTTGTAGATACGAAACATAGATCTAGCTGTAGATGACAACATCCAGAAGACAACAAGCGTAGTATAAAGACTAGGTAGGTAGACTGCAGGTTTAGGTTAGGTTGCTGGATTGTTTTTTAACCATTTTCTCATTTCCAATTGTTATGCTAAGCTAAAGGTAGTATCACACCTAGCTCATTGTTCTGAAACTGGGAGTGTTTATCCTTCAGACCAACTTATTTGGGTGCAGTGTTGAGGGCATATCAGAACTTTTTTATTACCCGGTGAACATGAATTAAACCAAGGTTAAATGCAATTGTACCAATTACTCCCTGAACCCGAATGAATCAGAGGTGTATAGGCACTATTTATAGAACAGGTATGAGAGTAGAATCAATCTTTTTGACACAGTTTTGACCATATAGTTTTGTATAAAAATGAATACTTATACCAGGAACATAATGAACTTCCAAATTCAAGTAATTACCAGTTTATGGTGACACACTGCTCCCGTTGCTGGAGATTCTCTTAGATCCCTCCTGTTAAGGGATTTTAAGAATGTGACAGAGGCAGAGCTGGCCTGCGTTCCAATTAATTCTATTTAAATTAAAAATTGTGCACCTTGTTAATTCAAAGTACCATTTTAATTAAGCCAAAAACGCTGACAGTCTTCATCCACAGGTGATGTTGTCAAGTCAAGGTGTAATGGCATTTTCCCCTCAGCATTGTCATTCATACAGAAAGTCTCGCATTTCAGTCATTAGCCTCAGGTTTCTTTCTGTATGCTCAGGTATAAGCCTGTGTACACTGCTCTCATATTTCATCTCAGACACTCCCGTTTCATTCAGTTCACTTAATGAATTATTCATGAATCACAATGGGTTGTTATGTTCATACAGAATACTTCCTGCATTGTGGTTGTATTTCTATATGGCAACATCACCAGGGTGTCGCTACATTCAAGAAGCTGCCTTTGTCGGAAAACCTCAGATGGAAAACCTTCCTTACGCTCGTCACTGACACTACGACCTCAGTCATTGTACCAGATGATATTTAATACAAAACGTGTCGCTTGGAACTTGCTCGTCCTCTCGAACCTACATGAAAGAGGCTGAATATATTAGTGAACACTAAAGCAGACAAACACCATTTTATTCTTTTTGCTCAGACACTTGAGAAGAGTGAAGCTCAGTACTCTGGTTCTTTTCATGTGATCCTTGACACAGTGTTCACAGTAATTAAAAAAAAAAACAAGAGCTTGCACTGCATTTGTTTGCATTAATTTCCCAAGACTATTAAAACATGCACGTGTTCATGTTAGAGTCACAGTAATGTTGTTGTACCACTATCTTGTACCAAGATATATATTCTATACATATATCCTACAAAAGACAATATCTTAAAGCCCAGAAATGACTTATGAAAGAACACAGCTGCCCAAAAGCAATTATCCTGTCTTAGCATAGCAAACTAACTTTGTGTGTTATAGATATATAAGTTTTGGCTCTTTCCTTCTGATGGGAAATATAAAACGTTTAGCCACTGCAGGCCACTCCATTCATTGCAAAATGTCTGATTGCACAAAATAAATAAGTCAGAGAAACCTTCGTCTCATTTCATTTATTACCTCACTAAGGCTTTTCTCCTAATGAGTTAAGGGTTTCAATCACGTTGTCTTGTGATTGGCGTTGGGCCCGGACTATTGGTGGCCCAATCAAGATTTGAGCTGCTCCAGTGAAAATCATTTTTGTTTGGCTCAGATTTTTGTATAATAATTTTTGTCGAAAGTAGAGAAGTTGTGCTCCATCAAAATGTTTAATTGTATTCTTGAAACCATTTTTTTTTTTGATGCCAAGTACACCCTCAGGGGTGCACCGTCAGAAAAGGCAAACCAAGAAATTATAAAATATAAATCACAAAAACAATTAAGGAACGGGGGCTCCAGATGGGTACTTTTTGGAATAATTTTCAACAGCAACTATAAATCCTCTTGATGATACTCCAACAACAGCCCTAGGAGTCCTCCTTTTATCTACTGACAGATTGTCAATTGGGGCTTGGGGGGTGGGGCTGTCTGATCACGACGTATGATGGAGCGGTGTGCTCGTCTTTGCCTGGGGGCCCCCAGAACCAACATACACCACAGAGCTACACCTGCAGCTTGTGATCTGATGCGAAACTTTCGAGCCTTTGATTTGAGACAATATAAGAACTTAGCATCCATTCACAAAAACCTTGAGGGATGTCTAGAGAATTTTGTGCGTGAGGATGTGTCCTTAGGATGCTTTACTACAGCCAGGTCTGGCTGACTTGATTTAAGTGGCACTTGTCTTTCTCTGTGGAAATGTACAGGAAGTAAGTGGCCCACAGAAAAAAAGCACTTAAAGTACTCAAGCTATATACATGTTAGGATCAGCAACAGCTAGAAATGAGAAGCTTGCTTTTGTCTACGGCTATCTAAAGCACTGTTTGTGCCTCTGGGGGATGTAGATGGTGTAACCTACGTGTGTAGCCTACTTTGGTGCAAAGCATTTATACTTGTGCGTCAGTCTGGCTTGCTCTGTAAACACTAGTCAGTGAGTTAGTTTTTGTTTCCACTTCCTGCTTTACTTCCAACAATGGCGCCTGAAACAGAAGAAAAGCCGAGTCATACAAATGTTTCTGTCTCCTAACCTCCTCAGTTAACCCTTCTTCTGTGTTATTGATCCAAAACCAACGGGCTGTTAATTTGATACAGCGGCATAAACCGCGCATAAGAATGAAGTAAAGCTTTAAATCTTCCAGTGGCATGATCATTGTAAATGATTGTAAAGGCATGTTAGGCTCAGCAAATAGTGAATTACATTCTTCATCGTTGCAACTTTTTGTCCTTTTACTGTATGCAATCCTTTTCCTTTGTGTCGACTCAAAAAAAAACTTTATCATTTTGCCTCTATTTTTTACGTTTCAGCTCAAATCTCTGAACAGAGCAGACGGTCGCAGTCAAAGGAAGTCAAAGGAAGAGGTCAAAGATGTGAACTGCCTATGGCAGTTGAAGCACGGAAGTGTTCGGTTAAAATGCTTTCATTTGGTAAACTGAAATGAATTCTCCAAGCCGCACTGACTAAACATTTATAGAAGGATCGTGACTGGACGGGTTTGGCATCAGTCAGAGTGAAGTCTGCGGATGGAAATCAGCTTTGTTTGATCAGATTAATGACTCAGCCTTGCTTCTCAACACAGTGTGGATTAGGAGAGGAAGATGGAAGAGATGTTGCAAAACTTCTGTATAAATGGATAAAACCATTTGTGCCACATAAACTGTACTTATGCTGATGATCCTACTTAATATTTCATTCTCAGCCAGAAATCTGCACTACACTTTACATCTGCTGTGGTCACACGGAACCTTCCTAAGTATATATTTAAAGAGTCTAAGCTTGCGATACCTGTTGATGCCAATACTAATACTGTTGCCAGGCAACTGATCAGACCCTTAACTGATTTATATTTGCTCCAATTTAGCCAACTTTATGTTATGCGTCTTTCGGAGTGAAAGTTTAAGAGTCTTTTTTTTTTTTTTTTTTTTCGAAACAGACACCAGCAAGTCTGATGCGGTTCCGTTTTATAAGCGTTATTGCAGGCGACTTGTCACACTCTGCCACAGAAAACTCAATTTGTAAGGAATAAACATCCGTTTTGTGCCATAAATGTTGCCCTATACTGTATAGTAAATTATCCCTAAAGAGCCATTTGCTCCAATTCACTATAATGATTAATTCTAATATAACTTGCGAGCAGACGCAATCCTGAACTCTCAAAAGCCAGTCTCCATATCCTCAGAGAAACTAAAAACACAGCACCGGCTCCAGATTATGTTCTCAAACCACCATCATAAACATTTATATGTTACTGCTCTTTTAATCTCACTACCACCCTCATAAGGCATTTCAAGGCAGACAGCCTGTCAAGCGTTGGTGCAGTCCTAAAATATCGTTGCTACTGAAATATCTGAGGGGGAGGAAGTTGTGAATATATACTCCTTGCCTCAAGGTGAAACAAAAATCTAACTGTACATAACCTGTGCATACTGTTTACACCATACATACACAAGCTGCAGATCAAGAATAAAAATTACATTGATAAAAGGGATTGCAGGTTTTTGTTATTTAAAGCAGCCGAATACATTTCCAGATAAAAACAAAAATGCAGTGTGACACATGTACCATTTCTTCTAATGAGCTTGATAGCATAGCACATAGGTTAGAGACATCCGTTACAAAAACGAATTGACAGCTGCACAAACATCCATTTCTTAGGGGCATTAATGTTTTTGCATGGAGAACATCATTAAAACGCTCCAGCTGGGACTTTCTGGAGTCAAACGGGGTCAGGTAAAGACACCACATTATGTAAAATATACGGCATCTAGCGATAAATCTGAAATGGTGTCATGAAGCTGACTGCGTCATAGGATTTGTTGGAGCAGCTGATTAAAAAATAGCCCATAAACTCTGGAATGAATCGAAGTGGCGACGGCACTGAACAAGATTTTGCGAAAAAAGCTTTGTCTCTGAGGCTTTTATTTTATTGCGGTTTGCTGTCATGAATTATGTTGCTACGGTGCCTCTGCCTGAACGGTCGCCTTTAGTCTTAAAATAGATGATAGATATAGAGTAGTGTTCTGCCTTTATGTAAATTATGTATGCCTTAAAACAACATTATTGACCATGGATGCACTTGCCAGTTAAATAGGTACACCAGTGAAAATAGAAGCATCCTAACAGTCCAGCATTTGGTCCCCCATTCATAATACTATATCTTTATATTCTGATTTAAATTTTGGGGCATGTAAACAAATACACTCACTTGCCAGTTCATTGGCTACACAGGTGAAAAGCATAGACTATAAATAAGGACAATATGTCCCCACTTCCTTGCACTGGCCAAACTGATGCTATTTTCCCAGGGATATGGGCAGCACCATCTGCGAGTTCGAAGCCAAAGTCTGCGCAGCGCGACCAATATCGACGACCTGGTCACACTTCTGCCAGACTCACTAGCATTTTTGTATAATTAATACTAAACTCTACTGTACCCACAAGGAAATATTGGATTATACGTTGTACTTGTTCATTTATTGATTTATTTTTTTTACAAGTCTCACGGTCCAACCGAACTGTTTTACAGAGTGGTAGACATGGCAACTGGTGGTCGCCATCATGTCACATCCTGTTTCTCTAGAATCAAATAACTAAAACGAAACTTATCCAATCCATTATTATTATATTAAAAAAAGTTTTAGTTCAGCCCACGTCTCATCCTTACATAGAGGAGGTGGAGCTTATGACCTATACTGCAGTCAGCCTCCAGGGGGAGCTCTACTAGCTTTGGCTTCACTTTTGAGGAGCAGTTTTCATTGAGACAGAATCAGAAAGGTGGTCATTCAACTTTGGAGGATGTAGTTTGTGATGCTGTTAACCCTTTACTCATTGAAATACTTTGACATTCTAAACTTCAACCCTAAAGTGTTATTGTAGGTCATGAGAGGACTTTTATTTATTTATTTATTTATTTTTTTACTTTTGTGGATTTTTTCAAAAAAACTATTTTCCATATTCATGTACAAAATCAAGATCCATTGAGTTACCATATATGGTTCCTTGCCCTTAAGTGGTAAACAAATGGAAACATGTTTTTAGAGCATTAGAACACAAGTGCTGATTCAGGCATTTTTCACGTTCAGCATTCATCTGCTGAAGACCATATTTTGACTTGAGATTTGACTTGAGATTGTCGCCTTGAACAATGTTGACTGGGTGGGTGAAAACCACATGCCTCTCAGCCTCACTGAGGGGCATCATTTAAAATGTGTTGAAGACACCTAATGTGGTTCCTCGCCCCATAGAGGTTTAAACTTGATTGAATTAACCACAAAAGTATTTGTGCTATTTAGCCTTTCATTGACTGAAAACAGGTCAACAAAACAATCAAGAAATGTGTCAAAACAATAGTACTACAAACCACAATGAAAACACAGCTGAATCATGATCTCTCTCAGTTATTTTAAACAAATACTGAAAACCACAACCTTTGTGAAGCGAAGAATTAGCTCATGACATATTAGAATCCATTCATTTTCACTTGTGTACCTAATGAACTGGCAAGTGAGCGCACTGTACAGCAGCTCTCTGAAATCTACATTTGAAGTGCAGCTAAACACAGTTTCTGGCAAGGTTTCTGTTTGGAATTTGGAAACAATTTGGACTCTCAGCCTAATCAGAGAACTGAATAACACAAGCGTGTTAGTTCATTTGCTTTCCAAACTGTCTAGCATACATTCAAAAAACTGTCAAAAACTGCAACTCTAAAAGGATCATCTTTTAGAGTTCCTCTGACAACAAATCTGTGGTCATAGTCTGCAAAGTTAAAATGCCCACCGTCACAGCAGAAACGGACAAAAAAACATAGCAACGACACTGTTTTGATCTCTGCAGTTAATGTCCCCACTCCATCTCTTTGCCCATTTTTGAATTAGCCGGGAGTTTGGCCGAGTCAGACACTGCCGAGATGACTGGCGCCATGCACAGTGAGCTATTAGTGATGTCACAGAGGGTTCATCCATCTTTATATGGTGCACAGTCAATGTTGGAAACTAGCCAGCAACAACAACAACACTAGACAGAAGAAGAAGACCAAAGGGTGTTCCATACGGATACGCAAAAGTCGCATGCAGTATATGGATTTCAATCACCACATTGTTGTCCCGAAATTGTCCGACATGGCAACGTGTTGGAACAGAAAAAGGAATGGTTCAGGATCAATCACTTGAGTAGAGGGTGTTATCCAACTTCAAATCATCATGGCTGAGCAAAGATTACACGCTCGCTGAGTAATGCACATCCGAGCAATCAAATTAAATCCCTTAACAATTTGATCATGCCTCACTGATGCCTTCCATATCCTGCACTTGTTTCACCCCCCGAGTACATCCCATCATGGACGCTAAAGACGTTAGACAACACTTTTAAATGTGTAACTGAAGCATACTGTAGTGTTAAATTTTGTGTTTGTCCCCTTTAAGACTACTCTTAATGTCTCTTCTCTGGAGCAGCTTATCCCACTCTTGCGCACCCCGACATGATATGATAAAATGAAGTGGTAATTGGATTTCCGTCCTCACGCTGCGAGCCGATAGACTGCTGCCAAATGCTAATCTCTTATCTACCTGTCCATCACTGGAGAACAGTATGACAAAACAGAGATGGAGAACACAGACTAATCTGGTAGCGGTGCTACTTCTGGAGCACAGCTGCTTTTTGTCACACCGTGGAGCTCAATCATCAACATGTGGCTTACCTTCTGACTAAGCCCAGCTGGTGTGATTTTATCCAGATGCTACCTGTCAAATCGCGCTACGCTAGACCTCCCATTAAATCGAGGCTTTGAAAGAAGTGCTGTCCTTCCTCTCCCTCATCAAACCAGATCAGCGGATTTGTCCTGACACACTGAGCATTGTTTACCTCGCAAATTACCCATCACGTGTCACACAAGCTCAGCCTTTTCTAAATCGAATCTAAAATGTCCATGTGCTTGTTCATTTCCGCAATCCTCTGGCTTGATTAATGATTTGGAGATGGGTTCTTTTCCTCAGACAATTTGACGTCCTCATCGGGCAACGTAGATTTATTATGAGATGTGACAATGCCCCATTATTCAGCATCAATCCCCAGAGCTGACACTGTGGATCTGGCACCGGTTTGGCATCTTGGACCACAAGGATCCATCAGGACGCAAAGAAGGGAGGGCCAAGTACAACATCTGACAGCTTGAGCTTTTGAATTTAATTAAATGTGTCACAGGGTTCTGCCTATTTATGGCTGGGATAAAGTAACAGGGACAGACTGTAACTCGCACAGCAAGAAAATTTACCTCATTTATCTCCCAGTGGGACCAGGCAGCATATTTTCAGAACGTGAGTGCTTGAAGATATTGCCTTAACAAGATGCCATACTTGTAAAATAAATGGGTAGAGAGAAGATGAAGGGGATCAAATAAGTTTTTTTTTTTTTTTTTGGTTAGACTCTTAAAAACAAAGAAATTGGTTAACGTTCAAAGAAGTTGAACATTAACTAAATCTGTGAGTAAAAATTCCAGCGATACCAAAAAGTTGCTCAGACAATAATAAATCGGAGGGAGACTTTATGGATCCATATTAGATTTGTTTGGGCATTAGCAATGAACAGAACGGCATTTTATGGCAGCAATAATCAATCTGTGCAGAATAAAGCACCCTTTAAATCTGATGAGAGCAAGTTTTTGTCTCTGATAAAAAAATTTAAAAAAATGTTTTCTGTCTTGAGGCATATCTGAGGCTTGATAATCATTCACATCTCCTTTCGGCGTTATGCATTATGCTAAGTAGTGTGATATTTGATGGTGAATGTGTTGTGATTCATCTATTTTTGTAACATTGTAATGCAGATCAAAAGTTACGGCATAAGATACGTTGCCCTTTGCATGTCAACTACAGGAAACAAGCACTCTCACATATAAATAGCAATGAATAAATGTAGCGAGTAGTCAGCAATGCATTTTGCAGCCAGGCTTTTCTCATACGTAGTCTATTTTAAGCCAAACAAAGACCAATTCTGCAATCTAAAATAATCTTGTTACCTAACAAAACTATTAATCAGGTTGTTTTTTAATAACTGCTTTCAATATTCAGTCACCAAGTCTAGTAGTTATTTGTCGTCATAGATGCTTACCTGAATAGGACAGAAGCCTTTGCAAGATACACAAGATCAGATGTTACCATCCCTTGTGCCAAGATCCCAGGTAAAACACATTTTGAAGCCCAGTCCAACTGAAAACCAACCAGCAGGCTAGCAGTCAGCCACCAGCTAGCAACCAACTAGAAGACACCAACTAACTAGCCTAGCCAACAGAACTTGTCAAGTGAAAGTTATTTATGTTTTCTTTTACCAAAGCGTCCTATATAAACCTTTGTTAATGTCCCTGTGATGTAGGCATGCAGTAGCCTAGGCTGGTGGCCTCCTTGTGCACTGGGGTTGGAGCAAATAACTGCTAAACAACAGCTGAAATCAACTCCAGTGCAGTGCACAAAAGATGTCAAAAGAAGGAGGCTGAAGAAAGACAAATTTTCTGTGCTTGTCCAGTCTCAGAGAGACATTGATGAGGAAATACATTTCAGACAAATAGCACAGCTGCTGAAGTCTGTGTATTTACATTTTTAGGGCAGTGTATATCAGGCTATGGTATAGTCTAAGGGGTAGATGCGACTTAGAATCATATATTTGGTGTGCTTCGACACTCTTTATACAACCTCAATGCACCCTCTTTGTTGTATGGCTCTGAGGTAAAAAACAAATGCAGTTTTAAACAAAATCCCAAGACCTAAGACCTAGAGGAGTCCATAGGCAGATAGCCTAGCTCAAAGACTAGAAACAAGGGGAAAATACCTGTGAGAGCTCTAATCTCATGGCTTTTAAACCATCTTGAACCTGCCCAAAAACTTTGGTGGGAAAGTTGGTCTGGAGTCACTAACGTTAGGAACTGATCATGCTCTGCTAATGAAACCATTTTGGTTCTTTATGCAGTGATGCTCAGAAGAGTCTTGTAATCTGAATTTGTTGTTTGGTAAACAGCTCTGATTGGTTGGAAAATTGTGTGCCAAGCCATTTCTTTTTACTCTGTATTATTAGAAATCCAAATGCCATTTTACCAGATTCAGTACCAAATTGGAGTGTGGACATGCCAGACTACCAAGTGAGCAAAAGCATAAAGATGCTCAGTTCACATGCACGTTTGTAGAACCCCTGCTGTCTATGTCTGCCTTTTAGTTCAACTAACAACTTCGGAAAAGAAGACATATTTATCTACTCTAGCATCAGCCCTTTCTACTTACACCAGCATGTATTGTGATCAGTGGTTACCAAGGTAACCTGCTTCTGCTGCTGGGGACTCTGACAGGACCTGGCAGGCTTAATTAATTAGACATGAAGTGACAGAAACAGAACAACGTTTTAGACCACCCGAGACCAATGGGCAGGGTCGGGTTCGCTCTTCTATTTTCAGAGAAGTTTTCCACGAGGTTTCTTCCTGCTGTTTATTTAGACTTTTAACATATGGAGGTTAATTTCTGTGCACTCCAAGGAAGGCAGTAATGAAAGGAAAAGCTATTAGCCGTGCATATAAGAACCAACTGCCTCACCCTTTCATGGGTAGACAATCAGTCTGAAATCAGAAGTGGATAATGTTTGAAGCACAAATCACAGTGCGTATTTCCATGGCAGCAGCCCAACAGAGCATTTTAGCACAATTTAATATTTGATAATACCCCTTCCTGTAATGGAAACGCCATGTTTCAGGACCAGCTGATGGGAGAGGATACCAATAAGAAAGAGCGTGCTTAGCAGTTTGCACGTCAAGTACAAAAACAAACAAAAATAAAGGATCATTGTATCATCTGTAAGTTGCTGGTGGGTAACAAAATCATCATCACCTCAATCTTCTCTTAATATGAATTCAATTTTGCTTATTTGAGTCAAAAACAACCCCCCGGTGTCACAGAGTACAATCCATTGCTGTGAACAGCCACCATTCAGTGCCCAAATAATCATGCACAAATAAAAACATAATTGGACTTCTGTACTAACAAAGAAGGAGGGATCTGACAAACTCATTTAGGAAAAATTAATGAAAAACAGACAGCTGCAGGCAAAACACAGCGTTGCAATGATCTAATTACTTTCTTCCGCACATCCTCCACAATTACAGTACAGCTGCCTCCCCAAATCACTGGGTATGTTAATAAGTAAAATATCTCATGCTACAACTCTATTACAGTGAAACAAACAGAGGTCACCGCATGAGCAGCCTTTCATAATTGAAACTCAACATGAAAGTGTTATCTCAGTCTGTCAAATGTTTACTTTAGAAAAAAAATAAATCTGGAATGATTAGGAAAGATTTACGGGTTGTCTAAAAGAAAATCTTGCTGCCACATCAAATAATAATTTTCTCCAATAACTTCCAACAAGTGTTTTTTCCAATTTTGTGCGGAAGAGCTCTGACTTCTGCTCCATCCAACACAATTGCCTAGTGGACAGCTGAGTGCGAGTGAATTCAGATATGCAGGGCTTTTAGTGTCATAAAAGATTCAGTTAAAACTGCAGTGGTGTAGGGAGTATTCCGATTATTTCACCACACAATCCAGCATTGAACACGTCAGTTAGCGCAGCAATCTCAAAAACACCCCTTTTGTTCTCTTTGTCGACACCTGTGGCAATAAGTGGTAACTGCATGTGTTATTATTTAAACTCACTTCACAGAGGTCATAACTGTGTAGCCTCTGTGACATCAGTTAAATGTTGGATCTGCTTATTGTCTCTAGCAGAAAAAAAATTAATAATGAGCAGTGGATGATGTCGAGTGTGCGAGCTTGTGATTTTGCACAGCAATGTCTCTACAGACAACCACTTCCAAATACTGTAAACGTATGACATCATGACGTTAGCTGGAGGCACAACATGAGAGTTTGAGGCGAAAACAGTCACTGTCAACCAGGAAAATGTCATCTTGCTCTATTTTTGGGTGCCAAGGTTTTATTACATACCAGCCACTGCCAGTGATATACGACTTCGGTTGGATACAGTTAAAATAAAGGATTGGAGTTAGACAATCACCAACAACGCTCGTGTTTGCAGCGCACACTTGATATCAGGTAAGAATATGTAATGCTTCATCAGTTTCAGCCTAGATAATGGACTAAATGTGACTGAAATTCCGTTAAGTTAATAATTATTTGGGGGATTCTTGTTAAAGGTTAATGCTAATGCTAACCGCTAGGATAGCTAACGCTAACGCTAGTTGTATGGGGTGTCCAAGCAGAAGTTGCATTTGCTACGTTACACTCCACAGTGGTTCCACTTACTTCTTGTAATATCTTTCTTGGAGAGGCTTCACATGATAAGAGACAGCACAGACACCATCTGTGTCCTCCTTTGGTCAAATCGTCCATCTAGTGAGTGAGAGTGTAGGGATCGCTGAATACAGTCCCATCAGTCAGAGTCAACTTTTTAAAATAGCACTTGTGGTCTCAAGGAGTGAGTGTATTAGTATATTCTCTTAAATATGCGTTTTCTTTTTCCATGTTTGAGATGTATTGCCTCCACTTAAGCCCCTCAAAATACATCACATAGTTTACAAACTGTGAAGGGAGTAAACTTGAGTCAACATTGAGAATGTTTCTCAGTGTTTCTCAGCAAGTCACCCACAGGCTTGGCTGTGTGACTTCTATCGATTAGATTGTTAATTAAGTAATGTACAAGCACAAAAAATTACTGATACTAATTGCAATTGTTGTAAAGACGAGTTAATTGTTTCCAAAATTTGAAACTAGTGACAGATAATGTCACAGTGACTATAGGCCAAAGTAACACCTTCACAATGTTGGATTTGATTTGAACTGTTAAACCAACTACACATAAAGTGGCATAAAAAGAAAATACTATAACAGCACCCTAAAATCATATGAGTCACCAAATAGTGAATAATGAAAGTTCAAGATTCAGGGAAAAACTAGTAATCTGCCTCATCGGGAGCACTGTGCGGATATAGCTTGATTAGGTTTGACTGACAGTGGTGTCAACATGAGCAGGATGATTGTTTTTGTCTAAATGAGCCCCGCTCACTACAAGCCAGTGGCAGGATAACAGAAACACTCCTCGGAAAAATGCAGGGAATTATATTTGAAAAGCAAAAGCGTGTGTACTCCACGTTGAAGCCAGTCACTTATTGTGAGAAGCTGATTGTGAGACGAAGCTTTCAGGGCTTTTAACATCGTCATTAATTCTCAGACATACGACAGCACTCAGCTTATAAACTCCCTTTGTAGTCGTCTTTTCAGCCTCAGTGAACTTGAGATGACTTTTTACACTTCAAACTTACAACTTAAAGTCCAACTCCAAAATGTGACTCAACAGACTGCAAACTTCCATGGCGACATGTGTTAGGGTTGAAGGTGTAGCCACAAGCAGCAGCCACTGACGCCCTGTCATTACGCGCGAAAACCTCGGCGCCACATCGTCATATTAGCCGTGAAGCTCTCATGTACTCGAGTAAGAAAGGCGTGCTCAGCCTGCATGCATAATTGATCGAGTCTCCGGGCTGATGAAAGACGGATATGCAGTTGTGAACAATGAGAAGGTGGAAAAAAAAGAACATGTTTCCCTTTGACCGAGCCCTAATGTGAAGGGAAATGGACTGCCACTTATCTCAGAAGCACTGTTATGGTTGTCTTGTTTCTTGAGCGAAGCCATTCTGGCTGTTGCCACAACGGATTTATAAATAGGACTGCACATCAAGTCATATGCGGAACATCTGAGCTTGCCGTTTGTTATGGAGGGAGCTTACTGGGCCCAGGACATGTTTTCATAAAACATCTTTGAATCGGTTCTTCAATCTGCAATGGAGTCCCCTTTAAGATGCTGCATCAAGAACAAGACGTGGCAGAATTCCTGCATGTGTCTTTAAATTTGTATATACAGTATATATTGGAGGTTTATGGCACATCAAAATCCTGCGATGGCTTTTTTAAAATTATGACCGCAATTTCATGTCAGCCTTGCATAGCTTTCATTAACTTTGCAGATGTATGCGCGACAAATTATTAGAAAAAACGTCATCGCTCTGTCAGCTTTTACACATATGCAGATGCCTGAGCCGTCACATTACATTGATCAATGAATGACTTGGAATATTTATTGATGTTGTGTAGCGTAGCCTGTTTCCGTGGCGATCGTAGTAGGGACACACTGGGCTTTACTGCCATCCGTTGCATTTTGGTTTCGCAATATCTCGACCATCTGTGGATCCTATGTGTCATTTTAAGAAAGGGTTCATGCGGCAGTCAAGAACTGCTCATTTTTTCCCCCGAAAGTTCCATTTGATACGTTATTGAAGCTGCTTTATGACTACTCCGAGTAATCCATCATCTTCTGTGCCCACTGGCTCTGCGCGACCTGCCCGTGTAACGGTGCAAAATGGGTTGGGGAGGAAAGTTCGATAGGCATCTGCTCTAAGAAAAATCTCGAAGGCATCAAAAGAGTACAAAGTCCACCTGTGGGGTGGTGGACTTTACGTCAAAATGATTATTTGAGTCCTCCCATTCTCCCACCTTTTATGTGGATCGCCTCAAAATACTCTGGGATAGATTACGCAAAGCAGAATAGACAGGAAGCAACTTAATCATATTTATTGACCCCATCAATTAACAATCTATTTAGGGGATACATGTAGTACAGATAGATTGATCATTCTCCCAGAAGCACATTTGTGAGGTCAGACACTGATGTTGGATGAGAAGGCCTGACTCATAGTCATCCCAGAAGGAGATCAAGAAGGAAATCAGAATGTAAGGGTCAAAGGATACCAACAAAAAGGGAATAGAAATGGTTGTCTCAAGCCACCGCAATCCCCCTGACTAACTCCTGAAAAGTATGTCTGCTAAGTTATGTTCTTTCTTTATTTTCAGACACTGCCATTCAGCGTGTTTCACTTCCATGTCATATAATACCTGACTGCAATAAAACTGACTGACAGTTGTGGAATAGTATCTGGAATGTGTGACAATTAATGTCACTCTGCAGGCACATTCTAAGGGAGGGGGGGAGAATATTTTCAGCAAAAAAAAAAAAAAAAAAAAAAAGGCACACTGAAATTGAGGGCAGATGGCATCGCAACCATATGTATGCATACCCTGAAATAAAGAGGACGATGTACCACAGAACCTCCAGTAGGTGCCAAGCCCAGCAACCACCCATACGGAGCTAAAATTATCAGCATGTATATAAGCTACAGCCTCCTTCCTGACGTCAGAACCCTGAGAAGCAGGCTGCAGAATATAGAGATGGAACCAGGAGTGAAGTGTTTGACATGCTGAGGCTGAAGGTACACGGTGTGACAGAGACAGAGAGGGAGTGTATGCTACCTCTGAGCTGCACTTGGAAACAAGGAAGCTTCATGGGGAAGTGGCGTTAGGCCACACGGGAGCGGACACACGTGTGTTCTTATGTGGGAACGTAATAATATGGACGCAAGCAGCATCTTACCACTACAGCAATAGTTCTGCTAATGAGCCAAGAACAAGTCAGTCACTCTGCATTATTGACAAACCAGCTTCCATAGGGCTTCTTGCGGTTAACACCGCCGTCATGGGCAGTCACTGTATACTTCACACCATACGCACCGCATCCTGGGACAAACCCGAACAATGCCCTGCTTTGTGGACAGACATTTAGGACTCCAGATATAAGAGAGAAGGAAATTCAGATTCAGGTTTGAGTTGGTCCTCTGAAGGATTTGGTGCATTTTCAAAACAATGAAAGCATACCGATAAATAGTACAAGTTAAACAGAGGTGTTAATATATATTTCTTCCACGTCCTCCAAATTTCATCTAATCTAGTTTTCTGCAACTTGATGGAGAAAGTGATCATGTGAAGAGGGCCAGCCTGGTTTAAACCACTTCTTCGTGATGGCTTTTCTGGTATCTACACCCATAACAACAAAATACCAATTTGTATACTATTTTTGAATTTAGGAACAAAGGACATATTGCCTTGTTTTTCACTTTCAGTCACTTCAGGGCTCATTCGACCTGGTTGCTTTGTTTTCTTTGTGTCATTCTTTTCCTTTTCATTTCCGAATACCTGTTTTTCAGTAATCACCTTACCAGCCTCCCTTCCCCCTAACCCGCTCACCTGATTCCACTTCTCCAATCAGCCCCCGCAGTATTTAGACCAGCATCTGATCATGCCCAGATACTTAAAGATCTGTCATAGCCTCAGTTAGTAGGTTGGTTGTTTCATTTAATTCACCTGACTCTGGGTTCTTCTTGTCCTTGCTCTCTCTAGTTTCATTTTCTGCCTGCCTATTTCTTTCAACCTTTTAAACCTCCCTTTTTTTCGTCTAAAGCTTGTTAAGGCTTTTATCATCTTGCCTTTCACGCTGAACTATCACGCTTTTGGTTCCCAGGTTTCAAGTGGCATTATCTGCCCGCATTGCAAAAATCACACATTGTAACCCCTCATTAGAAAAGTGTCCTCTATGTTCTTTCTCCTCTCTCCAGAGGTGGATTTAACTGCTTCGCTAATTGGCAATGTGTTTATTTCAGTGTAGAGAGTCTTTTTAGTAGTCAAATGTTGCAAAAGCTCCCACAGTGCTGCTAAAGATGAAGTGCCCAGTAAACAGCTGAGAACACCTCCAAAAGCAGATGTGCCTGTATGATAATTATACAGTAGAAATGTAAATTATGAGGAGCTCCATCATGACTTTAAGCTGCCATATTTAATGTTTTGTAGCACACTAATATCAATGTGCACAGGGGTAATGTAGAGTTGTCTGGGTGTTTGATATATGAAATGTTAAACATCTGTGCTCAGACTATTGAAAATAAAAAGACTAGCTTGTGCAGTATTGGGCTGGAACGGCAGCATACAGCTTTGTTCATAAACAGGGCTAGAAGTTATTAAGACCACGTTCGCATGTACCAAAACATTTTTTTTTTCTCTGGTTTTCCTTGGCATTGTGTTGAGAATTTCTCTGTAAAGGTCGATCCATTGCAAAACTGCAGTTGTAAAAAGGCTGTAGTGCATATCCCAGACCAATGTGTGGCGCTGTTTCTGCCACAGAACCAGAGGAGGTGGAGCTTTAGCATTAGCCCTGCACACTGTATACCAACTAGTGGTGGGCGATACTGGTAATTTTGGTATCGATCTGATACCAAGTAAATACAGGGTTAGGGTTATTATGATAAAACACAGGGCAATTATTTGAGTCAGTTAACTAATTACAATGTAAGACAATTAAATAATTCCCCTTTTACTACACACAATTGTTTTAGTAAAGAAAAAAAAGAAATGACACAGGCTCCGTACTTGTCTTTTTGACCCTGGGACCTGGTATAAAAAAGGTGGGGGACTGTCATGACGGTCGACCCAAAAGTGCTTATACGTTTTCACCAAAAACTCGTATTTGTGTAAATGTGGCCTAAATTGTAGTTATTTAAATAACTAGTTATTTTATGCCGTGCATTCTTAATGAAAGATTCCGTCCTTGATCTGATCCTAATGCATAAAATACATGGTCATTTTTAATGACCATCACCTCAAATTCCTCATATTATGTATATATATATATATATATATATATATAGTCCATGCACAGCGCTACAAAACTGCTACAACTGCTTTAGCGTAGCATAGCCATGTAATTTCATCAGAACATGAGTCTGGATTTCATCATGGGGCATGTTTCAAATGATCCAGAGAAAAGAACTGCCTCTGTTCAGATGATGTGTACTATTACATCTCTATTTCTCTTCTATTCATCACCACAAAGTCCACCAAAATCATTTGACTGATCCAACAGATGTTTACTGGGGCAAAATCGGTTCCCAATGGAGTGACTCCAGGCTATCGTTCTCCAGCTTCCAGGCAACGTTTCCTCAGTAGCACGCAGAACAATTATGCTGATGCTTTAAGACCAGTACAGATGAGCTGTCAGTGCCAAGAGGAGTACTTCATGACTCTACACTTGCAAGCACAATAATCAATTAACCCCATTTGCGCTTTTGTCAAATGTAAATAAAATCAGTCATTAAGTCGACTCAGGCTTTTTTCGATTTTCCGGGAGGCCCCAGAGTGTCAGTATCCACGACAACATTTTATCTGATTGGAATCCTCCAACGGTTGTGTCCTGAGCGCTCTCTTTTGTTATGACAACTCAGCCATATGTCTAGGCAATCACATTGTCAGGTTTGCTGATGACAGAACAGTGGCGGGACTCGTTACTCATACTGATGAATCTGCGTGTAGGCTGCATGTGGAGGGAAAAGGAGCCAACCACTCCATCAATATGGACAAGACAAATTAAATGGTTGGAGACTTGATGAGACCACACACCGCTACTCATTGCAGTGATCAAGCATTCGGGCCTGTATTGTTTTCCTTGGTATACGCCACTCAAGTACTTGCTCACTTGTTGAGAACGCGGTGACGGATGGCTCATCACCATATCACTTTTTCCTCATGTTATTAGACCTGTCCCCATGTTTTTTGCATCATTATGTAATTGTCAACAGACTGTTTCTGTAACTAAGTCTGATCACATCCTGCATTGAGTCTCCATTGTTTCAGAAGAGCAGTGTGTTTGGACATTTTGTAACCAACAGAGAACCAAGTTTGTTCTGTTTGGTGCACCAGTTCTGTTTAGGAACTATAGAACCAATCACATCGTAGCCAACTGCAACTGAGCCTCAGTTCCACCTAGCAGGTGGCTAAACTCTACCTTCGCCAAGTCTTCACCAATTTGGTATGTACTCTGCTCTCCGGATTAGAACTGTGATAGGTCCTCAGGTCAATTAGGTCCTAATTGAGGTTCCAAAGTTGAGAAATAAATCAACAATTGTTGTCAATCAGTCAAAATGTCTCTTATGTGACTGAAGCTCCTGCTTTCCACACCTCTACAATGAACCTGAAGTCAGACAAACGTTTTCATCTTGAGAGCTTTACACAAAATCAGGACAGCTGGCAGAGATATGCATTTTTATACATTCTGCGGAGCATGATTGGATGTTAATCGCTTTGTTACCGCAAGCAGCACACCTGGATCTTGAAATGGTAGAGAATAAAACGAGTACAAAACTGAAGTTTTATCCACAATTCCACCATAAATGTAGCTTTACAATTATTCTAAAGAGTGGCAAACTGGTCAGCCCTGATGCCTCTCAACAAGAAGATTCTGGGTGGCAGTTTAACGTTCTCCCTGCGTCGCAGTGGGTTTTCTCCTGGTGCTCCCACAATAAAATGAGTGACAACATTTGTGTGGCTCCGTAACATGTTCAATGGCTTTTGTAGTTTTAGAGAAAGAAACAAGACTGACTAAAAGAAGAAAACACTATCCTCCTCCCCCTGCAAATTACCTTTCTTTTTCTAGGTGTAGTAAATCTCACTAACTCTATTGATCTACCCTCCATCTGGAAATAAGTGGCTGAGGCGAGAGAGTGCCTCCACTTTGTTGTTTTGCTCGACCGTCCGCTGTCTGTCCCACAGCTGCAGTAATAATATGAATGTGACAGGCCCCCATTCCCCGGTGCATGGACTTTGTCATGATTATACTCTCCCGAGGCTGAGTGAGACCAAGATCAGCTCTGCCAAAACCGTGTCGTGACTTCTCAAGAGCACTTAAAGGAGGTATGGGGGAAAATAAGTGACTAAGTACCCATTTTCTTCTGAACCCAGACCTGTAATTTACTGACCAGCAACATGAATGAATTTGTTGCGGTCCAGTGCCGCTGTAACTTTTGACTCCGAAGTGTGAGGCATTAAAGTGGTTCTTAAAGACATTTTAAAGCCAATGAACTTGGCTGCTAACAACATACAAACAGGATGGGATGAGGGAAAGTGCACTCTTGCAAGGTTGACACAAGCCACGTCAGCACAATCACAAGAAGCAATGACAGGACGATGTGATGATTCTGTTTAACTGCGGCGTTGCAATCGGTGAGACGCGCATGTTCCCAATCATCATTAAAAGCTGATGAGCATTATCATCAATTAAAGACCCTGTTTCAGTATGTCATTGTGCAGGTTATTCTTTCTGCAGCTGCTGCCCAAACAGGTTAGCCACTGCAAGCAGAAACTGTTCCAAGTCTTTGATGTGGGGTTTTGTGTTGAGCTCGTTTTGTGAGAGCTTTCAAAGTCTGGCTGCAAATGTTGTTTGCCTTTCATGAACCCGTGATTCCTTTTCATGGCTTTTGAAAGGAACTGCTTCAGTGGAGTATCTGTTGCACGAACCGCTGTCAGGCCACCTTGAATCAAGGTGAATTTAGCCGTTCCTTCCCTGGGGGTATCTCACCAAAACGAACCACGTATCAATGTTTGTGCTCGGTTTGCAGAACTCCGTAGGGGCTCGGCTATCACTTAGCCGCTGAAACTGTCTGATGTCTCATGGTTCTGCCTTTGTCCTTGTCTTCACTGTGGAGGATTTTGTTTTCTGTTCCCTAATTGGAAAGTTTTATTCTCTATGTACAGTAGGCTTGAAAGCGTGGTTTTGATCTTTCATTGTGGACAGTTGCATTCAACTCACAGCTGCATGGGATTCTCAAAGTACAAGAAAAAAAAATGTCACAAAACATCAAATCATAAAACTGTTCAAGTGACTCCGGCAGCATAACCCATTTCTCTGATCATGTTTTGCACATTGAGTGTGGAGTCCCACCACACAGCCCTATGATCTTTTGCCATAGCTTCAAAGCTAGCAAGCAACTTCTTCCTCAGGGGGGAAAAAAATGTAGGTTCTCGAGCCTGGATATCATAGGAAGGTGTTGGGTAACGATTACTGTTGCAACTCCAGGTACGGGGTACTTTCTGGTATAAGGAAATCCTATACTTAGCTCTGGTACACAAATCTAATTGCTAAGATGCGAGGCCCAAACTGGGGCAAACTCATTTCGACACATGATTTGTCAAAGTGGCCGATATTCTAAAAATAGAAAAGGGCTACACTGACATCTGAGAACATGTTCTTCTCCCTCTAATAATGCGCTAGTTTGCGGCTGACGTGAACCTTTCTCAGACTTGTTTAGTCTTCAAAAATGCATCCATAGAAAGCATCCTCTATAGGATGGCTATTGTTCAGCCTGCCTTGGATGGATGATGCATTAGTGGCGGAGGTTACAGATGGAGTTCGGAGACTCTGAGGGTTGAAGAGCAGTCCATCGGCTTCATCCATTAGCTTAATGTGCTCTTTTCCACTCAGTACCCAATCCCCTCAATGCCCCAATGACTACTTTGTCATGCTTTTCTCTTTTCACCCCTCTGTTGTGCTTGGGAGATGGAAAGGGGAAATATTGCACTGTGTTTGGTAGTTATCCCTACACTTGTATTGTTTCCTTCCTTTAGCATCTGAGTACTCAGAAGATGAAAGATTCTGCCGCCGACTAAGATGCTAATGTGCCCCGCTCTGATATCATTATTCTCTTTCATGCAACACGTTTACCTCGTTGGCTGATGTTTTCCTCAGATATGGTTGCATCAAGGAAATTCAAATAATTAAGGAAAATATACACATCTCATAGTGTTTGGAAGCAGAAGTGAAGGTACAGAAAGATACGAGTTTAAATGAGTCGGGTGCTGTTATAATCCAAAATGATAGTAATAGTAATATTTGTTGCATAATAAGCTTTCAGAATTTGATGTAGCATCGGAGCTAATACAAATTTTGAGAACCAAATAACGCCCCTAATTCTGATGCCACGTTTATTCATGACCGTACGAGAGTCCTCATCTACCATCATCAAAATGCCGCGTCGCTGTGTGTCCTGGCATCTGCTACAGTCACAGCAGCATATGCCCCACAGCTGTCTCTGCAGATGAAGAGTCCAGAGGTCGCTGCTCCAGGTTGTAAATATGCAAACATGTGATGGTCACCCATGCAAAGACGAGACGTCACACATTTAATGGTATAAGAGAGAATATCCTGCCAAGTCCTGGAATGTTGATAGTCACCGACGTGACTGAATATGTGCAGTCAAACGTATGCTAGAAAGATATCAGATCCTTGTGTATTGTTTTTTTTATTTTTATAGCATAGGTAATTTTTGTGCACATGTGCGTGATATTTTCCAACAGACATTCATGGTACCCAGAAGATGAATCCTATGACTTTAGTGATCCCTTGACTCCATTTCACTGCAGGCTATTCCGAGCAGCCTCATTTGTAATTTGTGTTCAGTGCCAATTTAATTAGAATTGAAATCATGTTGAACATGAAAGTTACGCCTGGTAATCATCCAAATGTGCCTGTTGCCATAGAAGCATGAACATGTATCATCTCGTCGTTGTCAGGACTTGAAAAGCAAAGCAGCTGACACACACGCATAGATGCCAGCCACCAAGTGCTACGCATATGTTTGAAAGTAATGAGTGTCATTAGTTCAGCCTACAGTTACAACTCGGTCGTCCAGGTGGGCAAGAAATGAGCCCAAAAACATTTGAATCTCTTCTGGGTGTTTATTCTCAGGAACCTCATGAAACCGGTTCTTGTATCCGTTACAGTTGGCACCTGAGGAAATGTGAGGTGAGGAAAATCTTTCCTGGCTGAGCATCAAAGATGCATCAAAGATGCTCAGCAAGGGGCAGGTGTATGTTAGATTCAAACAGCTCTCCTGTTATAATAAGGTGAAATACCACCTGTTCTCTATCAAGTTTTCCGTTTGATTAGATATGAGAAATTAATTGAACCAAAGCGCAGTTTTTAATTGCTCTTTAATGACTGAGGTCTGTTAAACTTGTGATATTGGCACTAATATCATTCTAGGTTGTGGTTCTGGGACACTCGAGAGCCATATATTCCCCCAGAGAAGAAGAAGGAAGAGCTGAGACTAATACTTCAGATTAGCTTGGGGAGGAAACAAGCAACAAACTCCAGGTCTGAGTGATGAAGCCCATGCTGAAGTGCAAAAAACTGCAGTTCATTGAGTGGCCACATGAGGCTGACTCCAAAAGGGAGCAAATCTCCATAGAACCCATGTTAAAAAGCCATGTTTACAGCAATATTAAACATGTTTACAGCCTGGTACAGGTTGAAAGTGTGACTTTATGTCCAAATTTCACCAAAAAACTAACAAAAATCACCATGTGTCTGGTCATTAAAATAAACTATACATTGTTTCTATATGTTGTTTTGCGCACAAAAAAAGCAAGTTGCTGTTTGTCCGGCTTGATGTGCACATATATTAATATCACAGCTGGAGGAACTTCGAAGAGTCTAACATCGAGGATCGCAGTGCTCTCTCCCCTCGCTGTAATTGATTGTGCAATCCATCGCATATTGAATTCGTAGCCATGCACAAACATCTGTGCATGTAACCCCGGTTCCAATGGATTCTTGGAGTCGTTCGGGCAGCTTGTCAGCCCTCAGTGAAACGGCAATTTCAGCTAATTTGTTAGTGTGTTCAGAAGGGAGTTGAGGCTTTTATGTGGAGCGGTGCTGATAAATAAATAAAAGCAACTACATGTTTTAAATGTTTTATATTTATGGCTATAAAGTATATCAGATTGCATTTAGCCTTAATGTATTCGTGAATGAGGCAGAATCACTCTTCATATTCCTGCCTCGTGATCCAATAGAGACACACATTAGCCCTTAGATGCACCTTTTCCTTTTTGGCCTTCACTGTCTGTTTTAAAGGATGGATATTAACACAGTCCCTGATGTTCTCCTAAATTTGGTCTTTCACAGAGGGTGAAAGTGAATGGCAAACTACATCTTGCATACAAAAGAATAGAATGCCTTCATTGTCATTAAAAAAATAAAACCACTTGAAAATCCTTCTCTCTCTCTCTGTGTCTTTCTTCAGTTAAAATGAGACCCCTGATCTGTAAACCCTCCACTAACATGTTCTCAAGTTCTTTATCGCCTCACTTGTGTGTATGTTTACATATATGTATATATGTAATGGCTTTTTCAGATTGTCCGTTGATGCATCCCAGCTCTGTTCCAGCTAGTTTGCTTTGTTTTTTTCTGCCTCACCTGTTTCCCATCCTTTACCTTCCCGTTGGGGTTTCTGTGTTTTTATCTATGCTCTTTTGGACCAAATTGACTGTTCTGACTGCCTGCCCTTTTGCAGACCTTCTCTTCTTTCTTGACCGTTAAACCCTTGCTTTTACCTCTACTGCCTGTGAGTCACTCTGTGTTACATTGTGTGCTGCTGTGTGGGGCTTCCAGACACAGACTTTCAAATCTGAACTGTGGTGATTTTAACAGCAGAGCCACAATGGCTTCACATGCACCTCTCCCTGGTTTGTGTTTTTGAATGCTTTTCTTTAAAGGAGACCCATTGTGCTCAATTCCTGCTCGAGGTCTTTGTTCCATCCAGAATAGTTTTGTGTGATTCAAAAAGGGAAAAAAACAAAAAAAAAACAATGTTCATCTCTTTTATAATACCTCCAGTATAGCCCCCCAGTTCAGTCTCTGCCTGCACAAAAAAGGCAGCATTAGCTTTAACAGTAACCCCGCTACCATCTGACTGGCATTGCCTGGCAGGAGCCTTTGATTTTTGAGCAGCATCTCATCCTCTCAGCCTTGTGGAACTTAGTCGGGCAAGTTGGATCTGAAGGATAATAAATGTACTCACGAAACTATTCAGGTTAGTGAGAAGTCCATACATTTGCCAAGAAGATTGAGTGTGTGTGTGTGCCGTGCCTGAAGGGAAAAGAATCGAGGCGCAAAAGCAGAAAAATAAGTTGGATATTGACTGTTCAGAGTCTGATGCCTGTGATTATGGATCAAGGCCACTTTAACCATGGCCATAAATTCATCTTAATATGACCCTCCTATATTGTAACATTATAAGACGTAAAGCCACAATAGGCCCCCTTTCGTGATGTTTTGAAACACTCTGCGGGACATGCATCATTGTGCTTTTTGAGATTACCTCGGTAACAGACTCGGCAACGACCGAATGCCCAGATGCACTGACAATTTATCACCATTAAACCACTACCAGCTATCCCGTAGCTCTGGCTCAACACCGAATTTAAGTCTGTCTGTGAGCTCGATACTTCTGTCTAAGGTGTGAGAGCATACCCCGAGAGCATTCTGAGTCATCGCTGCAAATGCCGTGGTTTGTTTTTAGGATGGAAGTGCTTTGGTATCACTCAAGAAATGCTGTGTTTAGAGGATACTGAATCTATTTGACTACTCTGCAATGCAAAGCCCTTGAAAAGTTACATTAGTCATGTGAAAATCAAGTCTGAAAATAACTTGGTGCTGGATATGGATTTTTAGCTTGGTTTCATAAAACCAAATGCACAAATTGTACTTTAAGTAGAAGTAGTTAAACTTTCAACTTATTAGATAGTAGAGTTGTTACTACAGGTGTATCCTGACAGCCAGTCCACCTTCCATGACATAAATGTTGTTTTTGGTGTCTCCGTTAGGAACTGATTATGCTTAAGCAAAGATCTGCTGGGCTAAACAAAACATATGGGTGGGCTTTATGCAGTGATGCCTTTCTTCACAATAGTGTTCAGTGAGATGGTCACTCCAGAGTATCTGAAAGTGTCCACTTGTTCCACCTCAGGACCACTGATTAAAAAGTGAATGGAACTCCACTATCAGCCCACAACAGTGGTGTCAAGCCCCATAAGCCCCATAAGGAGAGCTTAATCACCTATACCACTACTCTACAACAGGTGTACTTGAGGACTTCTTTGACACTCTCTAATTTGGCCTGATTCATTGAACTCACTCTGTGATTCATGCTGGCACTAGTGATGGGAATTCCAGCTGTTTTTAGAGATCCGGTTCTTTTGGCTCATCTCACTAAAAACAGCTGGCTCTTTCAGCTCCCAACTTGCTAATTTTTTGTTGCTTAAATTAATTTATTACCAAATGATGTGTAAAGTGTAAACGTCTTCTGCCATGTATCTTGAAAAGGAAAGAAGAAGGAAAAAAAAAATAATCGACCCCCTACGACGGCTCTTAGAGCAGGCTCATTCGCGACCAACGCATCACTAGCTGTGGCTGCTGGACGTCAGCTCGTCACTTTTCGTCCTCAAGGGTATCGACGGAAAGCCACCGGTTCACTGTAATGCCAGCATCTGATATAACTGGCCTTTCTTCCGCTTCACACACTGGCTAAGGAAAACCGTCTCCCCGGCGGATTTGAGCAGTAGTTTCTGGAGCTCTGTGACCTTTTAAAAAGTAGGGCAGAGGCAGAAGACAAGCTGAGGACTCCCACAAGCAAGGGGACCTTTACCAGCTTTTAAAAGCAGCAGTGAAACCTTCCTTTCGTATTTGCACCAGAAAATAAAAATAAACGTTGGATGAGAGTACAGTCTTATCACAGCCAATACTTCTCTTTCGCACTTCAGACGCCCACAGGCACAGACAGAACCATAAGCGCTTGCCCAGTCTTAAACCTTTTGTCTATTGTAAATCTGTTTATGTTTTGTTTTTGTGTCCTCTCCTGAGACAGTCGGTTTTTAGAGACAAGTTGGATCCTGTGCACCATGCATGGTAACACGGTTCATAAACATACTGGACCTTTTAGAACAAAAACTATGGGAAAACCCTTGAGGTGGAAGGATTACATACACAGAGTGCTGGCGTTAACTTTCCCTCTTGCAGTGCTAGTAAGCGGTTGATCTTGGTGTTTGAGAATGAACATCTTCTGTGCTCTCTTGATGCTCAGTCTGCAGCAGACAGCCTCGTGTGTGTTTGGACTCAAATGGGCAATCAATAGCTGGGGTATTATGTAGTTTCGGCCCATCTGTGTTTGCCATCTGCAAAATCAAATTCACACTGCATTAGCATTCTTACTACGGTCTTGGCCGCCCTGTTTTGGTTTCCTTTTGGAACTTAGGGCTCCTGAGCTTTACAGCAGTGTTAGCATACTAAAAGGTCAATAATGTAGGATTTAGGGGGATCTATAAACAAAAAATACCTTAGAATTAGCCCTTATCCACATAAGGAGTGGCTCTTCTTCCACTGATGCTACAGCGCTGCTCCACAGTAACCCACACTGGACAAATCCATTACTGGCTCCGCAGATGGAAAGTAACAAATGTCATCTTTGGTTCAATATCCAAATTTAAGTTACCGGCCACTATATTTAAGCATGTTAACCAAAAGTTAAAACTTATGTGTATATCATTCATTATTACACAGGATAAGAAGAGGAAGAAGAAGGATTAGATGCCCAGTCCAACTGGGAGGTGGGGGGATGACGGGCAGACTAGCAGTCTGCATCCAACTAGCAACCGACAAGAAGACACCAGCTGTACAAATTTCAACCAATAGTGCTCCCTTGTGCCAAGATCCGAGGCAAAACGCATTTAGAAGCCCAGTCCAACCGAAAAACCGACCAGCAGGCCAGCCGTCAGCTACCAACTAGTAACCAATAAGAAGGCACCAGTTAACTAGCCTAGTCAACAGCAGTAGGCAGTATGCAGCACATCATTGGGGTTTTCAAGTGGGCACCCACGACACCTCAAGAAGGCTTAACACAACTGTGTGACTTTCAACCGAGAGATTAGCTTAGCCCTACTACTAACTACTAAAACCACTCAGCTAGCCTTACCTTTAGCATGCTCCCCAGCTAGTGTTTCCTCCTCAGCTGCAGCCACTCACTTGCTCACTCTGCTGCCAGGGACATGCTGTTTATTGAATAAAATTATCTGGAATCCATCCGTTGGAGGCTGATTATTCTCCTGCAAAGATCTGTGGGGCGCAATCATATAGTTTAGGTTTGCCCAATGTGGTAGTGGACAGAACAGCGGCGTATTCATTCACACATTCCATTGGTCAAGGAGTTGAATTTGTTTGCAACTGAATGACTCTTTATTGCAGTACTATCCAACTGTGTCCTTTTTATTTTTTTATTTCTGACTTATTTATTTACTTCACATACTTCTTTCCAGTGGACACATTTCATCAACTTTTTTTTATTCTTATTGTGGCTTGGCTTCTGGCATGTGTTTCACCTCGCCTTAAATCACTGAGATGGAGGTTCCTTTTAGATAAATGTACAGAACAGAAGTGAAAATACATCACGTCTTATAGCCCCTCTGCATATCTATCAGTTTTTTATGTGCGGCCGCCGTAATCCAGCTGATTGGCTGCGTCTCGGCCTACTGCTATATATCCCTTCAAACGCAAGACTCTCTCATTCTGGTGAGGGAGGTCCCAAGTTGGTGCAAGCGAGAGGCCATTAACACACAACTGGAATGTGTCCAGAGTTTGTTTTATGTTGATCATTCTGTGTGGCTGCTGCAGACAGAAAAAATAAATTAAATGTAAAAAAAAAAAAAAAAAAAGAGTTGATGTTGATTTGTATGCTGAGAGTAAGGGGCACATTCCTCCCACTCATATGATCAATGTGTACAGTACTTTTAAAATAATCAAAACCCGCATTCTGGTTCTACCTTCTCATTGACATGGTGCAACAGAAAAACTCCCACACAGTGATTAAAAACATCAAACAATCTAAGGTCAAATTTTTCATCAGTCTCTTTTAGTGTACAGTACAATCTAGTAGTGCTGCATGTATTTAATGATCCCTAGAAGACGAGGACTGGACTGTGTTGATGTGAACATTGTTTCTCTACATTCTTTGTGACATGATTTAAAAAAAAAAAAAAAAATTAAATAATAAAGATATTATATCAACAATCCCAATAAGATTATCCCGTTGTGCTCTGACTACTGAGCAGATGTTCTGTTTTCCCAGTGCAATAGTTCAGCCAGTGTCAGAGAAGTGCGTTGTTCTAAGTGAACTGCATAATTCAGGCAAGTGTGACTTTGATATTGCTCCTGGCGCTACATTTCATCACCAGGACTGCGCAGGACAGAGTAGTACTTTCACACAACCAGTACACATGGTTCAGAAGCTGTGTTAGGCTATCAGCCTATTGAAGTATATGTTCAGGTACGTGTTCTGTAGTATTCCTGTGTTCTTTCAAGGTCTGAGCCACGGCTGAAAGGAATGAAAAATGTGACCTCCGGTAGAGAAGAAGTATAAAACAGATCTATTGTATGTATTATTTGTTCATTTGCTACTCTGAATTCTTGGTGCTTTCTTCTGTACTGTGAGTCCATCTGCAGAGGCTGCATTAAACACACAGAAGGACCAGAGTGTTCGGATTTCTTATTTTCCACTACACTAGCAGTGCTAGTTAAATGTCCTGTACAGGAAGGAAATATCTTCATTTCACAAGATGAATGAAAGAATGGCTACTCACTGGTCTGGTGACACAATGACTTCTGCTAGTGTTGGCAGTTTGATTTAAATGAAGTAACTCCTGCAGTGTTATGAGGCTGCTGGATTCAGGGGCAAGCGCTGCCTTAAATATCTGCAGGATTTAGAAGCTCTGAGCCAATGTTCAGTATCAGTATGTGTTCAGTGCATATCTGAAAAAAACAAAAACATGCTTAACGTGATACAATCTATTAGCCTAAACTATAGGTCTTCAACAGGGGGTCCATGACCCCTAGAAGATAGACGGAGGTACTGCAAGGGGGACACAAAATCTTTGGTTGATTAGACATTTTATTATAAATATATATATATTTTTAAATTTCTTTAAATACACATTGACATGAATCCAACATATTTTAGTAAAGAGATAAGGGCTTAATATTGAATACAAACTGATAATACTAATATTCTATATGTATATACATAGCAGTACGCCGGGTTTAATATAGAACACATACAGTAGGTAGGGGGTCCTTGCTTAATCTCTCCATCAGTTTGACCCCTGGCCTAAACTACCAGTTCAGTTATTTAAGAGGAGGGAGAAATGGATCAAATTTGTATGGGCAGATTATTATTATTATTAATTATTATATCAAACATGAAGCACTGGTATAAAGGCATCCAGAGTTGAGACATTCAAGCATTAATCAAATCACTACTTCAACAAAGCGTGGTCCAGCGTGCGTTCTAGGAGAAAATGAAAATGGTCATTAATGGATGATGGTGGAAGCCTGGCATAAATAAACCAGGCACAACCTTAGGAATGCAGTTGTAAGCCGCGTAGTGGCTGTAATATGTTCGGCAGTCACAGAGTTCCCACTAATGTGTTCCTGTGGGATGTCAGTTAGGACTGACGGATGACAAGGCCACGCAAATGAAAATTAGCATTTACAGCGGCAAAAATAATCAGCTGACACTGGCTTGTCAAATATCAACATACTTAATACCCTGCTCTCTAGCTATGGAGGTATAATTGGCCTGTCTAATAAACGCTTCAATCAATAACGCGCAGTAACACAACATTTTCTTGCCTCGTCATCATTTTTAAGATCTATTACATCTTCTTTCCTGTTTACAACAACAGGAGTCTTGTTCATGCGATTTTGTGTTGACACAGAATGCCCAGTTTTACTGTGCTGTATTTGATTCTTCTAGAGTCTGCATTAGGGCGTACCATAGCCTTTCTGTCTGCATCAGTCAGGCGAGCAGCAGAGTCATGTCTTGTGGGGTTGTGTAGCCGGTAGTTCACTGACAGTTCAGGAGGTTTATTTCCTCCCAGAGGTGACATACACTCTAGTGTTCTGTCCAAACCTCCATTTCCTTGCGTTGATGAGTTTCCATCTAAACCTGCAGCAGGATATCCGTGGACAACATCCCCACACTTGTCCTTGTCCGAGCCTGGGTAAAACCATATGGCTCAGTTTGTATTCAACCTAACATTTTATTGCCAAAGGTAAGGAAGACTTAATCCTAGCCCCTGTTCAACAACATGTTCAACACAAATAGAGATTATGCACTGATGTCATTGCTGCCTGGGCCCTGAGTGGCAAAAACATGGTGAAATATATTAGTAAATGCAGTGAGACCAGGAAAAATGTAGATTATCAGATCAAATTAAGCACAAATGGGCTCAACAATGATACATACGAACTAGTATTGATTTGGAAAAGTGGATTAGCCTCAGTTTCAGTTTGTTTAAGTTAGTTCATTTCAGATAAATGTAACTAAATAAAAGATGCTAACGCTAAGAGCTTTACTGAGAAGTAACGTTAGCCGTATAATACTGTAGCGTCCGACTGGATGTTAAAAGGATGGTGAGGAGTGATGATAAATATTTATTGTTGAAACTGAAATAGTTACTGTCGGCGACTATAATTTGAGCAGTATACAGTTAGTGACTCAGTGACTATTTTGTTGCTGTGTCCACCTGTGTGTAGACTGAGACTATAGTGGAGGAAAAATAGATTAGCAGCTTCATTCCTCCTATTTGCGTTTACCCAAACTTATCTGATAAGCATTTTTCCAAAGCAAATTTTCAACATCCTCAAGCCTGCCTTCAGATAATGGCTGAAAATGCTCTTCCATTAAATTCAGTGACTGTGCTTCCCTTTTCATACTCATCCAAAGAGCACCAGAAAGTGATGATGGATATCATCAAAACATTTTTACGTCGGATCCCCCTGTGTAAAGCTCAAGCCCCGTTTACTGAACATCAGAGGGCAGAAAGATGTTTTTTTTTTTTGTTTTTTTTTCATCCCCCATGGTAGATATTGGTCTGACTTTAATAGCTGATGCGAGCTGGAATGCGGGGATTGTTGTCCAAAGAGTTGATAATGATGAGCAATTAGAGCAGCAGTGGTGCTTTGAGTGAAAGTCTGGCCGTCTGCTCGGCAGCTCCGCAGTCATAATGGTGTCTCACATCTGAAATAGTAAGAGCTTCACATGGCAAACCGAAGCGTTATCAGGATGGATGATGCTGTGAAGTTGCTTTTATGCCCAGGACCACTTATCGGTTATTGATGATCACAGATGGTCTCTGTTAATCAACCAATCACACCAAAATGACATATATACCATGTGTCCAATGAGTCACTGACCTCCCTTTTAATGTGGCAAAAAAAACACAAATCACGTCAACTGGGTGCATAGGAAAGAGAATCTCTGTATTAGAAGCACCTTGATCATTAGATTTCTTTTATGTGATTTGAATTCCTGTTGAGTGATCCTTCAATAACACAACACTTTGTCTGAGCAACACATTTTTCCCTTTCATTCAAGTGCTCATATCCTTGTAAAAGGATATTTATACTGTACCTTTGATTGAACAGCTATAATAAAACACGACTCTAAGAATGTTGTTAGTTTGTTTTATGTTCAGCCTGAATTTCTCTCTGGGGGAAAAAAAGGAAAGATTTCTTTTCAGCATTTGTTCAAATAACACACGTTTATCTGGCAGAAACGATGTTTAGAGGAAAACAGCAGAACCTCCAAAAGGTCACAGTGTTGGGTTTTATTTCTACGGTTGTGTCCCTCACAATAAGCTATTGCTTTCACCTGTAATATATATATTTTTGCCTTCTCTCATGTGTGCTCCTCGAATCCATTTATAATACACTTGTATTTTATGGAAATGCTCTGCAGATAGGGGCCTGCGTGCTGAATTTATTGCTCACTTTTCATTTTAATAATAAAAAAAAACTGTCAAACTGCAGCAGTATACAGCCACTTTTCTTGTTGTTTTTCCTCAGCTGTAACTGCTCTCTACCTGACAGTGCAGAACTGGTTGTATTTTCTGTTGAATCCACGCTGCCGCTGACATGTCCAGCTGTACTCTAACAGGCCTACTTGAACCTGTGGTGACATATGTGTTACCAGTACACCGCAAGACCTCAGGAATACCGTGGCTCCAAGCGGCACCTCCATTACTCCTGCAATTGCTGCATGTAGTTGATTTTGTTCCTCTAAAACACTTATGTGTCACAGCCAGAAATGTAACCAAAGCACAATCCAGTTTTAAATCTCCAGGAGGTTAAGAGGCATCTGGTGGCAGAAGTGGAATTGATTTCATAAATGGGGATTCATTACAATCAATCAAGTGTGAGCTTAAGCCCTATCCACATATAAAAGGTCTTGCTTGTCACCTATCCCTTGTAGCTGAAAGTTGGTTGGTACACAACATTCTAGCATACATAACTATATGACCACCTTCCTAATGTTGTCTAGGACTCTCAAGATCAGCCTTGTTCCAGCGTATCCCACAGATACTTCAAAAGTTTGGGATCTAGGGAATTTGGTTTTACTGTACATGTCCAAATAACCTCCTCGCTAATGGTTTCCCAGCACCACATTGAATGCTCAGTGTTATGCACTAAACCCGTCAGTGGTTTTAATGTTGTGGTTGATTGGTGTATAGCTAGGGCGTGAACAGACCTAGGTGTATTTCTTTGAAAATACCGTGAATGATGTTGCCGCTCCATCCAGGTTTACCTGACACTCATAGCTCGCAGTCAGCACAGTGGACTTGATGGTAGACACCAAGGTTATGGATGGTGTTTCCTCGCGGTAAACATTTGAGGAGCTGCGACGGACGCGTGGACCACTGGGAAAGTCTGCTTGTGTCATGCTCATCAGTATTGTCAATGAGTTCCCCAAATTTGTGATTTGGCTTAACTTGGTACCTGCACATTTTCAGTTTGCTGAATGTCATGAACACTCCATGGCCTCATGATGCCACGTCGCTGCCCCGCTCTGGAGCGCTGTCAGATAAGTTTGTCGATGGCTGCTGACAGTAACTATTTCAGTTTCAACAATAAATAACAATAAAACACTCCTCGTCATCCTTTCAACGTCCAGTTGGACGCTACAGTATTGTGAGGCTAACATCTCAGTAAAGCTCTTCGTGTTAGCATCTTTCATTTAGGCATATTTATCACAATGAAAGGACCTAAAACTAACTTCAACTAACTCAAACTGAGGCTAAATCACTTTTCCAAATCCATACTACAGTGAATGAATGAATCATTGTTGAGTCCTTAATTTGATCCGATAAGCCACATTTTTCCTGGTCTTGCTGTATTTACTGATACATTTCACTGTGTTTTTGGGGGCATGGCCCCAGGCAGAAGGGACGTCAATGCATACCCTCTATTGGCTGTTTATAGTTTTGCTTAAAGTTGATGCAGAAGCCATGGCCACAACACAGACACCTACGCAGAGCTTTTGCAGGATTTCCATTGTGAGATGTAACACTCTATACACTAATAATTTAGTGATTTCAGTTTATTTTACGTTCCCAGATCATTGAGAATTTATTGGTTTATTTAAATATTGATTTGCTGATTTTACACATAATAGTAATTCAAGTTTCTCAACACAAAAATCCTTAAAATAGTCAAACCTTCACATCCACCCACCACTCCATCCCTGCAGGATCCACACCGACCCCACCTGGTTTCCAGGACAACGCAAAAGAGAAGAGTTTTAAGTGTAGTTAGGAACGTTAGATTCTCATGCTCACATATCACGTCACCATAATATATCTTGAAATCTTCAGTGGCTTATAAGAACTGGGGGTCCATACCAATCGCTTGGTTACTGGATGTTTTAATTTCTGTTGCGACTGAATGTATTTTTTTTTTCTGCTCCAACATTCTCATATATATATTTTTTTTCCCACACAAGCTGGAGGTCTTATTGATGTTGTACAGAAGCAAAGCCTTCAGTTACTTAATTTCCTTTCAGCTACTCTCTGTGAGCACAATCCAATATGGGAACATTCAATACTGCAATTTATGAAGTTTCACTATAGTATCTGGAGGCATTACAGCAATAACAGCGGTCATTGATATGAGACACATTTTACCCGGAACAACTGTCAGAAGCTCTTTATATAATTTTGTACGTAGATGAAATAAACGGAGGTAACACAATATTCTGCCTTTAGTTTATGACGCTTTACTTTTTCAATTCACGTTTTTTAATCAATAAAACCAAGTTGATTGACAATAGATAACTTCATGTGGGGATAGAAAGTGAGACTTTCAAGGACTCAATAGTTATAGGAGATGGAAATGCAGAAAGCCCTGGTAAATAATGAATGAAGCAGCTTAAGTGATGGGCAATAAAATCTTATGACAGCACCCATCTACTCCACCAAAGGTCAATAAACAAAATGTTAAATACTACATTTATGTCCCAAACAAATGTTTTCCTCTGCGACGATACATAATCTTAAAGCTGTAAGTGGACGCAGGCTCTTCAGTTCAACCAGTTGTTTAAACCTTACCATGTGAATCATCAAGTCAAGACATCAAGTAGAAAAGTTTTATTACAGTTTCCAGAGAATGTAAAATCATTTTAATTAACTGGTTATTTATATATTAAACATTTTCAAACTGAATGTGCCCTATCATCATCATCATCATCTTCTTCACACAACCACTCCAAACCCTCACTACAGCAGCAGAACGATTGATGAGGAACTGAGTAACAATCGCACCACAGCAAATTCAACCTGAGCTAAACATTCCTTCCGTATCTTGCATTAGCTAATGAGCTGCTGACTACAGCTGCATCACAGTAACATATCTACACGTGCCGGGCACTGACTCAGACATACCGCAGAAATAAATTAACAGTGTTTCTTCTAATGATCCCGCCAACTTTGTACCATCATAAAAAAAAATATATAATAAAATTAAAAAAAAAACTTTATTCTTGTGAACGGAGTATGGGGTCTAATTAGAAAACAAAAGTCTGATTTGAAATTGGAATCGGTCATTAAAAAAAGAAAAAAAATCCTAATTTCTTCGTTATAAACATGCGTTAAGGGTTAGGAATCAAAACCTTCAAAAAATTAAAGTGAAGAACCGTGTAAAAACTCTAATAACTACACAGCAATATGAATTGGCAGTAACCAGACACACTGGTTAGTTCAATATATTGAGTGATACAAAAATAATAATAACTAACAGACATGCTGTAATGCACTTTGATGGATTTAACCAAAGAGACGAGAGCTCCTTGTGCACCGATCATGAAGTAGCTCCAAATGCTGAGTGGCAGATTGGCTTTAGCGGTCTGCCTGGAGCTGAAAAGACATGCAGACTCTGCAGTAAGACACTTAACCTCCACCTGGAAAAACTGAAATTTAAATGTCATTTTGCCAGATAGAATTATGTTTGTGTGTTTTTGTTTTTTTTTGTTGAATTGTCAATAAAGCTATTGTGTTGTACATATATTCTAACAGTCTCAATTATGAATTGGGAACATGACAAATACCACAGGCCAAATTTATTTAAATGCTGTTGAAATGGTACTTGTGGCAGATAAGTGGAGTCTGTAAACTGGACGTTTTCAAGAAAGCTTTAGTCTCCCGCACGCTGAACCCCTTCCAAGACTGACCGCCTTAGAAGGTTTCATTCGTAAGTTAGAAAACTTCAGGAGGAACATTCAGAAACGGATCTTCTCTCTTTAAACACAAGCAGGTCTGGACCTCAGAGGCCTTTAACCCCATCACGCTTTTTTTTTATTTTTTGAAAAACACTATAAAAAGTCCCAACGGTCACGGTTCAGTCAGACCAAGATTCAAAGTCTTGTCCGAATGCACAACATAGCCCTCTAGAGTTACAGCAAGAGGCCACTTCACATATCTGTCGGATTTTTTTTTTTTTTTTTTTTTTTTTTTTTTAAATCACCAATGGCAATGTTTTTTTTTTTTTTTCCATTATTATCATTATTTTGTTCAGAAAAATCCTTTCCAGTGACCACCATGGCAACTTTCTCTGTGGCACAGTGAGCTCTGGTGGGCTCCGGTGGGAAAGCAGCAGGAGCAGCAGCAGCGGCAGCAGCAGCAGCAGCAGCACCGTCGCTACCTGGATGCATCTGGGATGAGTCTCTTAAACCAGTGGCTCACGGCCACGTCCACTCTCAGCACTAGCGTGACCCCGATCAGCAGGAACACGCTGCTCACCAGGAACCCTGAAGCCTCGAACATTAACCTGCACGAAAGAAAGAAAAATAAGCAAACGTTCAAACGGTTCTTCTTTGGTTATTCTTCCCCAAAAATGTGCAAATGTGAACAATAAGCAGAACAAATGTAAAAAAAAAATAGTTTCTACATGCACATATCTGCTTAAAGTTCACAGTAACACACACTCTCCCTGTCTGTTCAGACTCCAGCAATAAATGTAATGAAGACAATGAAAAAGTGCATTTGGATATAAAATGTCATTACTTCATTATATCTTATGACATTTGTGTGATTCTTTTGGTACAATTAGAGAGTGACTAATTGAGTTTTGGCCAAATTAATGGTTTGAGTCTCGAGGAGCTCGACTTCTGACATTTAAAATGTAATCAGTTCAATGTGAACTAAACTGCTGTCCCAAATCTGATGAAATTCCCTCTAGGCATTCCTGAGCTATTGAGTTCACAGGAATAAGACGGACGGACCAGCCTGCGCAAGGCAACAAAGTAAACTTGTTGACTTTCCGGAGTCGTGATGAAAACAGACGTACGCGGTCCAGAGAGAGACGCGGTGCTTGGTAGTTAAAGCGCGTCCATATTCTCAAAAGCCTTTACTGTCAGTGAGTTTGTGTGAGCTGGGAAATCCATTCAGGCACTTACTTGGGTGCAAAAACCTTCCACACCATTAGGTGTCTCCTGAGGATAGCAGCTGCACAGACTGATGCAAAGACCTGCGAAGAGAACCGAGACTTGAGAGTGGTGTGATGTGATACTGATGCACATTCATAAGTGCAACTGAGACAAAGAACTGGAGGAAAATGAACACAGAGAAAACTAGTTAATGTCAGCCTGTTGATTCCTCGGCTCAATTTGATTAGTCAATTATGAGTATGTGAAGGTATACAGACTGAGACAGGTCTATTTCCTGGTATGAAAACGAACCTGTGCTCCATGAATAAAGAGGTAGCGCGTTGAGAGTTGCAGAAGAGCAGCACTGAACTGCTGAGGATTTTCTCTCAGTCTCATCTCCATCACAGCGTCCTCTCCGTCTTCGCCGCAAGCTCGTCCTCCTCTGCTCCCACGCACTTCACACACCAGTGGCCAGAACAGCAACAATGGACACCCCACTGAGGACAACGAGACGGGGACACAAAAAAGGAATCGGCAAGCCGTGGGTTCACAATTCATTTCAAGCAGTGAGGAGACAAGGAGAGGCTTGATTTGATTTCTTTTGAGATTCGGTGGCTGTGGGATTTAATATTTCTCCCGTATACTATGAGTCTAATAACAGGGTGTGTGTGCGTTTTACTATTCAATAAATGTTATTTAACTGAATGCATGATCTGGAAACACTAATCTACTTTACCAAACAAGCTTAACTGTGTTAGTGATCCAGCTACTGGCTTTTCGTGAATTTGTAACTGAATTGTCTCAGCTTTTGGGAACCAAACATGAATGTGAACAAGAGGCTTATTTGTCACGCAGTGCGCCAAAAAGACAAAACATAATTTGATTTAAATGTTTTTCTGGAATTACTTGTACATTTTACTTGCAAGCAACATCCCAGTTTCGCGAACCACGTTTGCGACAAACCGAGTGTCCCTACCTGCAAACAGGATGTGTGAGGCGAAGGTGTTGAGGGTGACCAGAGAGGCGGGCAGCAGCGTGCCCGTGTGTCCTTCGGGAAATCCCACAAACGCAGCGCCCCACTGGATGGAGGGGAACGTGGGCAGGTGACCTGTGGCGTGGAAGAACTGGGTGGCTGCCAGCGACCACAGCACTATCGGGGTCCAGGGCACGTTAAACCCACCTGAGGGAAACGATGAGAGCGAAATGTTAGAAAGGGAACGTGTGGTGACCAGAAAACGAAAAGCGATTCTGAACGTCTTACCCAGATATGCTCCGTACAGGCCGCGGAGCGTTGTGGAGGAGGCGTGGATGTGCAGCAGAGCTCCCATCTCCAGCAGCAGCAGGAGGAAAGACACGGCCATGCCCTCCGGGTGCAGCAGCAGCAGACCAATACCCAGCAGGCCGCAGAACAACAGTATGGGGGCCGAGTAGACGGTCCCCAGCCCGTAGGCCTCCACGGCGGGCCTGTTGTCCACCTCGCCGCTCGCGCTCGGCTCCCCGTCTTCCAGGGAGCGACGCATCCGCTGGTAGAGCTGAGGGATGAGGTGGTGCAGCTCGGCTTGGGGGCTGATGCCCGTGCTCGCTCGGTAGCGGGGCGGGGGCAGCGACGAGCTCCTGGCCGAAGCCGCCGCCCTGGTCTTCACGAACACGGTCAGGGGGTCCAGCCAGATCAGGGACAGCCCCAGCCCCAGGAGACAGAAGGCGGCCCTGGGGAGGGCCAGCTGCGCCAGGCGGATCAGCTCGGCCAGGTTCCTGAAGCTGTCCTCGGGGGTGGCGCTAACTGCCCAGTGGAGGCCCAGGCACACGGACAGCAGAGGCAGGATCCAGCGGGCTGTGAACACAGTCCCGCCGGAAGAGTTGAGATTGCCGTAGTGGCAGAGGCAGCGTCTCAGAAGGAACGTCCACAAGCCGAGAGAAATGACTGAGAGGAAGTAGTGGATGTTCTTCAGCTTGCTGTCCTGCAGCCGGGAGAGAGGCGCGAGGAAAGCCGAAGGCTGGCAGGAGCCTTGCTCTTCTCGACAGCCGTGGAAGGAGAGGGAGAAGAAGAGGCTCCCGACGAGGAGTCCCAAGCAGGCCAGGAGGGTGCCGCTCTCTTTCCTCACGGCCGACGGGGACATGGCCGGGGAGGGCAGGAGGCCGGCGGGCTTCAGGGGGTCGTGGCTCGGGGGCAGGAGCACGCCATCCCAGTTGAGACGGATGGGGATGTAAAGGGCCAGGGAGAACACCAGAAAAGTCACCACCCGGCCCTCGGCGATCACGTAGCTGTCCGAGAGCAGGGAGGCACAACGGAGGAGCAGCACCACGAGGGAAGGGACGAGGAGGCGGCGCGGCGTCAGCCAGCCGGCGCTCTTCGGGGCTTTGGTTCCGTTCTTCGACACAGCGGGCGCACTGATTCGACGAGCCCTCCAGAGGAAGAGAAGTTCGGAGCCGAAGGCGCCGGCTGCCGCGCACCACACCCCCTCCACGTAGCCCTGCGTGAACAGCTGAGCAGCGGCCGCGCCGACCCCCGCCGCCGCGGCTACAAACACCGGGGCCTTCAGTCCCGCGCCGTTCTCCCTCATCAGCACCAGAGACAGTTCAGAGAGGAAGAAACACATCAGGCAGGCGAGCACTAGGATGCACAAACCGGCTGCCATCTTCAGGGGGTTGAACCGGGCCCAGGTGGCTCGGCAGGTGTCTCTGACGGAGGTGAGGTAGGCCTGCAGAGAGGAGGCCAGCAGGGGGGAAGGTGACCGACCCTCTTTGGTGGCGGCGAGGTACTCGGAGGAGAGGCGCGCAAATTCCTGCTTCAGCTGAGAGAGGCTCTCCGGTGGGATGTCTTTGGCCATGCCAGAGTAGGTCTCCAGGAAACGGTTGACCTTCAGAAACGTACATACAATCGAAGCCATAGAAGAAGAAGAAAAAAAAAAAACACTATTACGAAACACGCTCCAGGAAACGTGAACCACTAAACCTTTTCCAAAAAAAAAAAAAAAAAAAACTGGACGGGCTACCTGTTTTGCGTTGATCCACAGCGCCTCCAGCTGGCTGGGACCTCTAACTGCACCGTCTGTGTGTGCGTGCGAAGGGAATAAAGGCAAGAGAACCTGGCCCACGCTGCTGTAGGGGATGGGAACACCCAGGAGCAGAGCAAGGGTGGGCACCAGGTCAGTCTGGGGCACCACGTCGGGTTCATTCTGTGAATGAAAAAAAAAAATAATAGTAATAATAAATTATGCAGCAACGCGGAGCACTGAATTACTGTGGCAAGCTAAAGCTGCGCTCTGACACTCAAACATAATAATAACTCGGTAATCTGGTTTTAATATGCAAGAGAAACACTGCCACAATAACTGCCTGCATCCAGTGACTGTTTTTATCTTTATAGGGGGATGTGTACACAGTGTATAACACAATGTAAAATCAACCGTTCTCTTAATATCCGCTTTCTTTATCGTTATGACATTTCCACAACGTATTGCACAACTCCCCCATTTACGCCGCAATTATGGAAATCAGCGGTGGAGTTCACTCTTCTAACACGAAATCCACTTTTATCCCCGACCACCTGCCAGTATCAGTCTAATGGATTCAGGGAGTCGCACAGTCTGCAAACGTAAATTAAGATAAAAATAGTGTGAAATGTTCTGTTCTCTGAAACGGTCTAAAGCTCAAGTGTTTGTTCCTGCCGAGCACCAACCTCTGGGGTGGAAGCATGAAGCCGACGTGGAAATGGGAAAAGAGTGAAGCCTCCATGTCAAAATGCAACAACTTATGAGCAGAAATAAAACTGTTCACAGCCTGGTACACAAAACACAGTTTTGGTGAGGCTAGCTAATTTCACTACATTCGTATGGGGGTGGATTTCTATGTAACTCACCAGCTTGAATTAATATGGAAGTTTAAAGACACCATGCCTTTAATTATGCATAGCTTTGAGTGACAAGGCGTGTGCAGCCACAGGTTGTTTGTTGTCTGCCTGTACTTCAGCAGCACCACTCAGCTCCACTCAACACCCCCTCCTCTCTGCCTACTTTTAAAATTAGTGCAAAGAGCCACGTCAAGAGCCAGTGCCACCCACACCAAGCTACAAATCTATTCTTCAGAAAACTACAGTTGACATTACAGTTTGTTGCAGTCCATGCCTCTCATCAGTGAGCGTGAGAATAGCTGAAAGTGAATGGAATCTTATCTTATGTTTCTCACTATGCACAACGTACACTGACTTTTCCAGTAGATACAACAGACACAAGGACTCCAGCCTGACAGTTACCTGCACCTTATTGCACCTTACTGGTGTAAAACTCAAACTGCAAACATACATTGCACTGTTGTACATAGGCTGATTTTATTTATTTACTATATTTTCTCAGAATGGCTATTTTGTATCTGCACCCTTGCATTTTGTTCATTAAGATTTTTAATCTGCATGTCGTGTACATACGGGGAAATTAAAATAAATAAATCTTGAATAATCGATGACTGGAATGGATTTATACTTGGAATGGATTATAACTTACTCTACTATCCTGTGACTACATGCTTAAAATATTCTTATCTCTTTGTAGTCTTAATGGGCCTTGATATAAGCCCTAGCAATATGATATTTTATACACCTAAGCTGGTTGAAAACTGCCCTTTTCACTAGACATTTTTCCAGAAGTGTGATCATTTTATTTATTTTTGATAACCTCAGGATTCCAAGGTGTTTACATTGTTACTACTGTTTTTATACAGTGGGGGAAATAAGTATTTGATCCCCTGCTGAATTTGTAAGTTTGCCCACTTCCATAGAAATGATCAGACTCTGGTTTTTATGGTTGTTTACTGGTTATGGGTATAGACAGAATATCAATCGAAAATGCATAAAAAACACACAATCTAAAAGTTATAAATTGTTATGTATTTTATTAAGGGAAATAAGTATTTGATCCCCAACAATTCACTTAGAATTCAGGCTCCTACAGATTGGCTGGTGCGCATGTGGCACACAGCTGTGCTCAGTCAACTAATTACCAATACTCCTGATCTTAACTCGTCATGTATATAAAGCACACCTGCTCTAAGAATCAGTTTCTTACATTCCAACTTCTACAGCACCATGGGCAAGACCAAAGAGCTGTCAAAAGATGTCAGGGACAAGATTGTAGACCTGCACAAGGCTGGTATAGGTTACAAAACCATCAGCAAAAGGCTTGGTGAGAAGGTGACAACTATTGGTGCCATTATTCGCAAGTGGAAGACCCATAAAAGGACCATCAACTGTCCTCGGTCTGGAGCTCCCCGCAAAATCTCGCCTCATGGAGTGAGGATGATGATGAGAAAGGTGAGGGAGCAGCCTAAAACAACACGGCAGGAGCTTGTTAATGATCTGGAAGCAGTTGGGACCTCCGTCACCAAGAAAACAGTTGGCAACACACTGCGCCGTTATGGATTGAACTCTTGCAGTGCCCGCAAGGTCCCCCTGCTCAAGAAGGCACATGTACAGGCCCGCCTTAAGTTTGCCAGTGAACATCTAAATGACTCAGAGAAGGCTTGGGAGAAAGTGCTGTGGTCTGATGAAACCAAAGTTGAGCTATTTGGCATTAACTCGACCCGCCGTGTTTGGAGGATGAAAAAACGTGAGTATGACCCAAAGAACACCATACCCACGGTTAAGCATGGAGGTGGAAACATCATGTTTTGGGGCTGTTTTTCAGCAAAGGGTACAGGGCAACTTCACCGCATTATGGGGCCAATGAATGCAGCCATGTACTGTAACATCTTGGACAAAAACCTTCTTTCCTCAGCAAGAACACTGAAGATGCCTCGTGGGTGGGTTTTCCAACATGACAATGACCCAAAACATACTGCCAGGACAACAAAGGAGTGGCTCAAGAAGAAGCATATTAAGGTCATGGAGTGGCCTAGTCAGTCTCCAGACCTTAACCCGATCGAAAACCTGTGGAGGGAGCTGAAGCTCCGAGTTTCCAAGAGGCAGCCAAGAAACTTGAAGGATTTAGAGACTATCTGTAAAGATGAATGGGCCAAAATCCCTCCTGCGCTGTGTGCAAACCTGGTGACCAACTACAAGAAACGTCTCATCGCTGTGCTTGCCAACAAAGGTTTCTCTACAAAGTACTGACTTGTGTTGTGCTTGGGGATCAAATACTTATTTCCCTTAATAAAATACATAACAATTTATAACTTTTAGATTGTGTGTTTTTTATGCATTTTCGACTGATATTCTGTCTATACCCATAACCAGTAAACAACCATAAAAACCAGAGTCTGATCATTTCTATGGAAGTGGGCAAACTTACAAATTCAGCAGGGGATCAAATACTTATTTCCCCCACTGTATATAGAGGCTATGCATTGACGTCACTACCGCCTGGGGCCACGTCCCCTTGAGTGGTAAAAACACAGTGATATGTATCAGTAAATAGAGCGAGACTGGGGAAAGTGTGGATTATCAGATCAAATTAAGGACAGTTAGACTGGACAATGATCCATATGAACTACTGTAGGTTTGGAAAAGTGGATTAGCCTCAGTTACAGTTAGTTTTAGGTCATTTCAGTTATGATAAATACATACAATACTGTAGCGTCCGACTGGACGTTAAAAGGATGACAAGTGGTGATCACTAATATTCAGTTTATTATTACTGTCGGCTGTAACTACACCACAAAAACAACATTGACAAACTTATCTTACAGCCCTCCAGAACGTAACTTACGAAGTAACTTAAGGTACGACTTCTTTAAAAAAAATACAGCATAAATGAATATTAACTGACACTAAATGCAAACCACAACACCAGGTTTCGGTGCCTGGATTCAAGTGTTTTGTTTAGTAATGCAGCCATCTATTTACTTCTCCAACTTTTCTTTGGTAATTGGCGATATCTCTATATTAAATTTACAATTTAGACGCTCTTAAAGCCTGTGATTCAAACTAATGTGGCTAACCTCCATGCTCAACTGTCACTTTTTGTAACCACGCAGACTTCAGCTTGCTGTGACATCACAAGCATACCCTCTATACCATAGATGCCATTTTTCCCCATTTGAAATAGGAATTCATTCTGCCGACATGCTTTGACCACCTCGGTTTAAAACCGACAGACCCACCTGTGAGGGGGGTCCAGGAAATATGGGCGAGGGACTGTAAAGGAAGAGAGCAGCATCGGTCTCCTTCTGACTTTCTCCGCCGTGATCCCCCGTGTCCGTCATCCCGTGGTCTCCCATCACCACCAGGAGGGTGTCATCTTGTAGACGGTCCATCACGGACCTGGAGGAAAAGAGCCCATGTGGTCAATACAACCATTTGGGTTTTTAACCATTTCTTACTGTAAAACCAAGCAATCAGTTTTGATGTTCAGCTGACCGGTAGTCTCAATAATAGAACGTTTGAAACATTTAAGCACCTTTTTTGTTTATGTGTGAACTCACATTTATACAACAATCTAATTAACTTGCCATCCGTGACTGTCTGGGTCACGATTCTTAAAATAACAGTGTCGGTAAATGATGCATCTGCTGCACTTCACAGAGACTGCAGCTGAAAAACAAATGTGCAGCAGCTGCACTACAGACTGACCTGATGACTCCATCCATCTGCGTGAGCTTGTCAGCCATCGCCGGGTGGTCGGGGCCAAACCTGTGACCGCAGTGATCCACCCCGAGGAAATGAGCGACCAGGACGTCCCAGTCACCACCCACCACTGTAAAAACCAGCAGAGAGAGACAGACGTGCTAGTAGTCTCCTATACCTCTGTTGACGTTTGCTTTTGACACGTGCTCGTTAAGTGAGTGCCTACTTGTTGTGTAGAGATGCTGCAGGATCCCGTTATCCACAGTGTGCAGGTCCTTGACGTTGAACGAGGGGAAAGGCAGAGAGCGGTAGAACTTCTTGGGAAAAAGGCTCTCCCACGTGTCGTCCCCCATGAAGACCACCCGTTTACCTGGGGAGAGACACGTACATTTTAAATCAGACTGCACAGGTGATTTATTCCAACTGTTTTTAGTTTTAAAAATCGATTTTGTGGCATTAAATAGACAGGAAAACTTGCATGTGTGTCCTATTTATATATTTCTCTGGTAAATAGGAAATTTGGTACAAACCATTGACCTGAACCAGTCTGAAGATAATTTACTGTTAGGCCTTGAAAAAAAGATATATAAATAAATGGAAAAAAAAAACAATAAACATATAGTATCAAAGGTTATTTGGGAGATAATTACTGTAAATTCAGCCCAGTCTGTCTGCGCTGCACCTTAATCCACCACAAGGGGGAGCATGCTGGCCAGGTTTTTTTTTTTTTTAGCCACTACAGACTTCTTTCAGAGGAAAAGTCACAACTAGCAGCACATGTTTATTTGCATGTGGCATATTCAACTTTCTCAGCAGAGTCAAACTTGTCACTTCAGAGGAGAATGATGACAGTGTGTAAACCAGCAGATTAGGCGTCTGCAGTTATAATCAAACTGGAACTATGGAGCGTGTTTGTCGTGTTCAAAGCTGTGATTGTGAGACGAGAACGAGGCTGGGGCACAGTCCCCTGGCTTCACTTTTGACACAATTCGAACGCAGATAACCCCAGATATGCAAAGAAACGGATTTGAGAATGTCACCGGAAAATCAAACACCGAATCCCTGAAATCATACAAATAACGGTGGTAAATTCAACAAAATATTTTCATTCTGGATCAAGGTGAAGACTGAATATCCCAATAGTCACAACATCACATCTTTCTGAAGTGAGTTTTCTACAGTGAACATAATCTGAGTTGAGGAACAGACTGAGCGTAATGAAGGTGTTCTGGATGCCGCCGTCTCCCATTAACTTTGCCACGAGACTGCGTAGATGCAGGATCATAGAGGCGTGGCTCAGAAAATATTTTTATTTGTTCGTGTGAGCACAATGTGTGTTCAGTATCCAAACCAAATGACGTGGTGCTTGCCCTTAAACAAATTCAATTCATGCTGATGTGAGGATATCGTCAATGTGGAAAGGTCAAAAAAGGGTTGGGGACCCCCAAGACTTTAACACGTATGTGTGGATGCTATAAGTGTGTTTTCTTTTTATTTAGCATTTTCAATTTAAGGGGAAACAACGTAACAACATACTGTCGATGGGGAAAAAACAAAACATGGGGGCTCCTCTGTTGCACATAATGTTGTTGTATATATCTCCCATTTCCGGGAAAAGGTCACTCCACTGGATCTGGGACTGAGAGAGAAAGTCTTTTCCACTGTACTATTTCCTTCAGTTTGTGCATCCACTGGTTAATGTATGGAGATTCTATTTTATACTACCACTTTGTTATAGTTTTTTTTGTCAATTTAGGAACTTTAGGAATTGTGTATCCCATAATCTTTCCCAGAGTCTATAAGTGCGTTTTTGTAAGTGCATTCTTGCTTTTATGCGTTTCAGATGGTGCACCTGAATAAAATGAATCCTGACAGATGAACGTCTGCGTAACGACTCACCCACTTGCACAAACTGGTGGATCAGATTGTCCTCCAGGATGGCACTGGACGCAAAGTTATTACCGACATCCACAAAGGTCGGCAGGGATCCCGTGGTGAAGCCCTTGATCCTTTGCATGGTGGTCGTGGGCGGGTCGGCGCGGAAGGGGTACAGCCGGCTCTGGAGAGGCCTGGACGAGAGGGTCTGCCCCAGGACGGGGAGCTTGTTCTCGTAGGGCCGCGGCGCCGTGTTGTTGGAGTCGTACCGGGCGAAGTCGACCTTCAGGGCGTCGATGATGAGCAGGACGACCCTGAGAAAACGCGGCCGGGCGCGGCAGAAGTCCGCCGGCTCCGCCGCGGGCTCCAGCGCGTCCCCGCAGGTGCTGGTCCTGTTCACCTCCAGCCGCACCAGCAGGAACCCACCCACGAACAGGTAGATGCCCACGAAGTACACGGCGCACGCCCAGAGAAGCAGAGACAGCACCGGCAGCCCCTTCATCCTACACAAGCACGGGCGACACAGACACAGCAGGTAACATTCAGGGACTTGTTTCACGTAAAAAAAAAAAGTCCAAGGAGCAGCGGCAGTCTTTGAGAGACACTCCCTTCGCGATATATACACCGATAAATGTAACTTGAGAGAAACTTTAAGCTCCGTAAGCCCCAGACAAGGTGCCGACCGAGGCGGACAGGTACAACAAGCTAACGTTTAAAAGGAGGAGACGTTCGTAAGTTGACGCTGGTGGCGGCGGCTAGCTCGCCTCGCTTCTGTCACTGACCTTGCAGCAGCTGGGTTTTCGTCCTCTCTCGGCCGGAGGGCGGTCGTCAGCGTGTGTGCTGACAACACAGCGGTACAGGCGCCTCAGGTAAACACAGAACGAGGCGACGCGCTCACCTTCATTTGGGACTCGGGTGCAACGAGATTAGATGGCTGGTGACAGGTAGGAACTCCGACGTGCGCGGAACCCGGCGGAAATTCACGGCGGACGCCTTTCTTTGTAACACCAAGCAGCAACGTTCGTTTTCTCCAGGATTTGTACTTTCAGGTACACGTTTTCGCTTCTAAGACACGGATAACATAATATGGCAGTATCTATTTCCCGCAAATAATACAAAAGAACCAATGGAAATAAATGGGTTAAGTTAATTGAATTAATTTCTCAATTAAATGCATTGCAACCACCATACTGTCCTGTGAGGCAAGATAAAGGGCTCAACAAACCAACAATAGGCGGAAGGCGAGATACGTCACTACGTAACCTTTAAAGAAAACACATTCTGTATTGCATTTATGTCAAATTCTCTGAATTGATCTTGAACGTGACTTTAATGCTCCATGTGGGGTTATTTTTTTACTTTGAAAATAACGATATGGATACAAATCATATATATTTTTTAAATCTAATTATTTTATATTAATTTTTTACTTCCATAAATGCAAATGGTCTAAAAGAAAACCCGATATCTATCAATTAAAAAATGAAATTAGAATACTAAATCAAAAAGCTACGCAGTTGATTAGTATATGCAATACCTTAAATACCCATATGTACATATAGCCCATATGTAGCATACTTACACCTTCACTTTGTTCACAACTGCTGTACTTTGTGTAATGTACTTTTTGTACTGTACTTTTTGTTGCCTGCTGTCCTGTTTAATGCTGTTGTCCTATTTAATTTCTTTAATTCTTTAATTTCTTTCTGGTCACTGTTGTGTAACACTTGAATTTCCCCAATGGGGATCAGTAAAGAACTTATCTTATACCTTACCTTGTTAATATTGAACATGTACTTTTTTGTTCTCCTTATGTTTTGTTATTTTTTTTGTTCCGAGAACTCTATTACAAGGTTTTTTGTTTTGAGCTCTGATATTATGTAGCTTATCTCTTTCTTCTTCTTTTTTTGTTATATACAGTTTCTCTCTTATTTCTCATGATTCCTAATTTTCAGTGAAGAAAATTGAGAAAATAATTTCTTTAACCATATCATGTAAATGATTTACACATTTGCAACCAACATTTGAATTTATTTCATGGTCATTTGAGACACATGTCTGCACACAAGTATCCACTCAAAATATGGAAATGTTCAAATCATGATGTATGTTTAACAAACTTTCAACATTCACCCCACTCCCATGGTCCACCAGAAGATAAGTGGGTACGGAAAATGATTGAATGAAGTGCTCTTTAACTTGTCACCATAAAAATTGCATGAATTTGGTCAGATATACCAATTTCATGTTGTGAAAAATGAGTAAACATATGAAATTAAAAACTTGCCATTTTTGCAGAGAATTAATACATTTAATAAATATTTCTAATGATACACAAGAGGTGACTACAACGAAAGAACATGAATGGCTGAGTTGACTTTGTACCTCTTTTTAGCTGCTAGAGGAGCTTGGGAGATTATGTTTTAACATAACATAGGCTGAGAATTGTGAATCAACTACTACTTTTGACAACTTCCCACCATTTAGGTGCATTCAGCTAGACGGCATTAAGTGTCTTGTTCCAATGAGACTGAAGGTAGTGAAAGAACTGTCCCTGATTACAGCAAACCAGGTGTCTCATCTCAGCTGTCTATGATTGCCACCTAAATATTAACAATCCCACACAAACTAAGTGTAGCTATTTGGGCCTACTTCAGAAAATAGGTTACAAAAAAAGAAAGAAAATGAACACACTTAACACAATTGTATGTTTCACTTAAACTTAAGGTAGTATGTTCAAGTCGTTTATGCAACAATACATATCTCATCCGGTACAATGTAAAAAATAAACTGCTAAGGACAACTTTTTTCAGCCTGCCAGTCACTGGTTTGAGTAGATTTGACTGGAGGCTGGTGTTAATTTCCCAATTAGACAAAAACTGAAAATAGAAAACTGTGGGAAGAGATTACAAGTCCTCTTACAAAAGATTATTTTCCTCCAGGGCTCCAGGCCAAGACATCAAGAGTTTATAAAGCTGGAGGCTTTTCCTTCTGTCTTGTCAGTAGAGGGTTCGCGATCTTCTGTCACAAAGAGATGCCTTGAAATCCCAATAACATAACGACAAATGGTTTCTCCTGTTTCTCTGTCATTTAATATTTATAGTTCATTCACTGAGTCCTCTCCTCTTGAGATGATGCCGACTGGTTCATGAGCTCCTCGATCTTCTCCTCGGACCCCTGCAGTGGTTTACTCGGGCTCGTCTTTGCCAGCGTGCTGTAAATGGTCATAGCCTGGGCGGCAGGAAAAACGAGATGACAAGGGTTAATGTCGGGAATAAAGATGACGGAAAATAAACGTAGGTCACTATGAAACATTAGTAAACTGTAACAGGATGCATAGGCTATATATTGGGGCATCTTAGTATTGCCAGATGCAATAGTTGAACGTGGAATATTGTTATTACTTGCTGCATTTGCGTGGACACTAGTATTCCACTAATACTCATAATAACAGCTTAACCAGAATAAAAATGTCTCATGTAACCACCTCCATAAAAACTGACTAGTCAAATGAAAGTGGTGGCAGGAACCTTTAATTTGGAAAATATTTGCACCTAATAACCATGTTGATTGATCAGATCATACATGCACAGATCATACACATATTTTTTCAGCGCATGTTTGCCTCTAGTGTTTTAGTTCAGACCAAGTCCCATCCACTAACATGGAGGGGGTTGAGCTTATGACCTATACTGCAGCCAGACACCAGGGGGAGCTCTACTTGCTTTGGCTTCATTTTTGAGGATCCTTTCCACCGTCCATATTTATACAGCCAATGTGTTATATACATACCTGTGACACCATTCCGCTAATGTCACCAGTATTGGAGGGCAGAAGGATGGTGTTGGACTCTTTGGCGAGGTTGGAGAAAGCAGACACGTACTGTTCGGCCACACTTAGAGACGCTGCTGCATTTCCATTCTGTTCAGAGCAGAGACACACAGAAAAAAATAAATTACAATTAACCAAAAAAGATTTCTCTGATAATTATGTTTAGCCCATTAAAAATAGAGCTCACTTACCTGCTCGGTCAGAGCCTCTGACAGCATACGGATGGCCTTGGCTTTTGCCTCGGCTTTGGCTATGACTGCCTGTGCCTCACCTGCAGACAGACACAGAATCAATATGATTATACAATCAGTAGTAACGAGCCACAACTTAAAACGTCACCAAGAAAGACAGATATTTGAGAAAGCCATAGCTGTCTAAATAACACAGAAATGAAAATGCAACCCACCGGCCGCTTGATTGATCTGCTCCGCTTTTTCTCCCTCCGAGGCCAGAATCTGGGCTTGCTTACGACCCTCTGCGACGTTGATGGCCGCTTCCCTCATCCCTTCAGACTCCAGCACGGTGGCTCTCTTTTTACGCTCAGCTTCCACCTACATGGAGTGAATCAAATGTGTTTAAAGGTTCCTCCAGGTAGGAGGAGGACGAGGAGGAGGCACGCTTATAGGACAATTCAGGCACGAGCAGTGTCCTGGCTGTTCACACTCGTAGTGTATATAAAGTATCAGCACCACTTATCTGCATCCTTTTCATGGACCCGATTACAGTGAATTTAAAATTGAAAACTTTTTCTGTTCCCTTCTGGGGCATCTGTAGTCGTCACGTAGGGAAGAAATAGTTTTCTTGTTAGATTTGTTTGCACTGCCTGGAAGCATTGGCCATACAGGAAAACTCTTAATGTAAATGTGCTGTGACCTTCCTTTCCAAACGATCGAGTTGCAGTCAAACTCACCCCACAAGCAACTGAAATCTAAACTATATTTAAAAAAAAAAAACTCAAGCACCCCCTGTTGAATTTCCTTCATCTCCTTTTACAAACTCCTCGTGTTCTTCTTACCTGCATCTGCATGGATTCTTTGACGCGGGGTGGAACGTGTATATCCTTGATTTCGTAGCGGAGGCAGCGGATCCCCCACTCGTCCGAGGCTTGGTTGATGGAGTGGACGATGTTGGAATTGAGCGACTCCCTTTCCTTGGAGACAAATGCATTCATAAATACAACGTTTCGTTTCATGAACACAGGGAAAAAAAAGGGGGAGATTAAACAGCGGGCTGTCTTTACCCGGAACACTTTGTCCAGTGTGAGTTTGCCTAGCTCTGAACGCATGGTGGTCTGTGCCAGCTGCGTGACTGCATACTCTGGATCCTCAACGCCGTAGCTGGCCTAGGAAATAACCAAAGCAATACGAGAGGTCTTAAACGGAGCACGAGATTTTTAAGCTGTTCTAATCATTGTCTGCATACCTTAAACGGGTCCAGGATCCTGAGGTAAAGCACACCATCAATCTGTAGTGTCACATTGTCTGTGAAAACAAGGAAAGTAAAAGAACCTCCAGAGATTAGGCCACAACTTTTTTAGAATTACATCACTCAGGCTGATCTCTATATTAATCAGGAAAATGTCAGATTCCTTCCAAATACCTTCATACTCAAAAAAAAAGTTTCTTACCTAGAGATACAGCAGACTGCTCTGGGACATCAATCACTATTTCTTTGAGGCTTTGCACATAGCGAATTCTGTCAAGTAGGGGGATGAGGAAGTTTAAACCCTAAAAGCGGTAAAAGAGAAACGCGTTAGTGACTACTAATGCAACTGATCCCAGTAAAAAAGTCGCAACTCAGCTAAGTATTTTACTTTTGTTTTCCTTTTTTAAAATTATTATTTCTTTTTCTGGCTTTTCTTTAGTATCAAACAGAAACTTGAGATGATACCGGCTCTAAGATCCGGTGGAAGCGACCCATCCTCTCCACCACCCAGGCTTCCTGTTGGGGCACGAACAGGACCACCGTGTTCATGGGCAGGCTAGAAGCCCACCGCTGCTGGGCCGGTGTGACCCACAACTTCGGCGCAGTCCGCTGGGTTTGCTGCGGACACACGATTACAGCGAAACAGTTTGATCAGTAAACAGGTGCAAGCTGGTACAGAAACTCCTGCGAAGGCATACTATTAAAAGTGGTGGCTATGAAGATTATGTGACATGTGGTGTGAATGATTAAGGAAATAAGGACTGTAGCCAATGATTACTTTCATTTTAAATTAAATCAATTGACTTTTTACTGCTCCTATCACTTACAGCTTAATTTCTTCTTGGTTTTCTAAGTTCAGTGTTACTCATTAGTTCAATTCTTGCGTTTTAAGTTGTGTACCCTTACATTGTCCCCTTTCTGTTTGTCTTTGTCTTATGTTGACATTTATACGTAGTTCCAAATTCAGTACAGATGTTGAACATAAAACAAAATCAAGTCAACTGCTTATTTTTTACTGATTCAGAAATGATACTGATTCAGTTCAAACCGTGCAGAGGCCAACCTTTTGCTAAGCTAAAATGCTAAAATGTACCTATATTTGTCAGTTCCACTCAACAATATCATTTCAGTTGCTGGAAATTTAAAAAACAATCTGCTGCAGTTTTAAATATGACTCGTTTGTTAAGTATTCATAAAACTTTAAAAGATTTTAATAAGTAAACACTGCTCTGGGGTATAAATAAAACTAACCCTGAAAATAATCACATGATATACATCAGGATAGTCGTTCAGAACACCAACTAAGTGTTGTTCCCTACCGCACATTCTATAGGACTTACACGTTCTTTTTTTGCGTTAGCTTTGTCTTTAATTGTTAAATATAATTCTCTTTGTTGTGATATAACGTTGAAATGAATATGCATCTCTAATAAGTAACAATAACACTTAATTACAGTATTTTCTACCTTGAAAAATAAATCAGCATGTCAGTAAGTTTTGAGATAAAATAAATAAATAAAATAAATACAAAGTTCCCCCTTTGTTAACTCAATGATACTCCCGTTAGGACGATGAGTGACATTTCGTGGATTATTAACACACGGATGCTCTCTGAATGACACCCACTTCAGCAAACTGTGGCAGGTTTGTCCACAATAATAACCCGGAAATGACAACGGAGCACTTTAAATTACCTGCAAAATGGCCCCGCCGGCCCGACACAGCGTCCGCAGCATTATTGAAACACTATAAAGTGGATGTATTAAGAAGAATGAGCTTCGTGGGATAGACTCTATACAAACTCGGAACTCATGTGCATGACCCTTGCTGATGAGGAAATGAAAGTTACATCATTGGTGCAACGCTAGAAAAGTCCGCCAGAGCGGGCAACAAAAAGCGTACGGTTATGGTTCCGCTTTGCTCCAACGACTATTACTACTTTATGAGTCAGCAGCATTTGGCAAATAAAGTTATATTTCCACCATCTAGTCTGGCAAAAATAGTCTGGTTTCATTTTTTAGCTGAAAAAATATGATGTGAATATGAATAAAAATTTCTATGTTTAGTGTCTCTGTGTTTACATGTTTATACACATGATGTTTCTGTTTTAACCACAGGAACAATGTTAAATGTGTCAAGTTAATTTTAATTTTGTGTGTTATTTTGTCTCCTTTCAGACAAGTTAACAGAAATGTTCACAAGAGTGTTTCTGTTGCTACTATTTGTAATTCAGACACGTGATTTCAGAGACTTAAAGAATCACTGTGAGGCAGAGATTGTACCAATAACCTTTATGTACCCATGAATATGTTAAATATACATTATTGATTACTAATTTGGAAAAAAAAGACATATTTCGTAATAAACTATGATTGACAACCCGCATAAATGCATGGAAATGGCTTCAGTTTCTTTTTTTTCCAACTTTGATTCTGTCATGATATTTTGAATATTCACAACTCAGAACGTAATAATTAAAAATACATGTAAACATTATAATTTTTTTCTTTTTTTTTCTTTGTTATGCTTTTGACAAAAACATTCATTCACTCATTCATTCATTGTCTGTAGATGGCTAGAGGTTCTGTTGATGTCTGCAGCTTCTCCCAGCAGGCAATGGACAAAGGTTATTTTGACCAATACCGTAAGGACAGGCTGCTAGTCCATCACAGTGCCACACAGAGAGATACTGGATAAAAACATAGTTTACCCTCTCTGGACAGACAACCATGCACACTCACATTCACACTCAGCAACACAAGACAAACACAAAATGACAAAACCAAAAAACAAGAAATGGGGGTTTGGGGTAAGGGGTTTTCAGAATGACATGTATGTCCTTCGACACAATGTCAGTCATTATATCGCCTTGCTGCCCTTTAAACGAAACAGGACAAACAAAAGACAAGACAAAACAAGAAACAATGATTTACAGTGAGAGAGGCTAGAGGAGGAGGGTTATAGTGGATTGTATGTGTGGTAGAGGTCAGAGGTCAGTTCCTTGAAGTTCTCTTAAAGACACTGAGGAATCGCTTCTTCAGAGATTTCTTTTTTCTTTTTGTCGGCGCCTCCTCAGCTTGCGGCTCCAGATGTTTGAGTGTGTCACCAGGTTCTTGGCCACATAATTGAGCCTTTCCTCCTCCCACTGGCGTTGTTGATCTTCCATCTGTTTTTGCAGAGTGGCCAGTGCTGCTTTAGTTCTGGTGGTTTCCTCCACCTCTTGTTGTAGACAGCTCTGGACTGCCATCTTTTTTTCTTTCTCTGTTTTGACTGCTTGTTCAAGCTGTTGAACGCAGGTGTCATGATCGCATGATGTGGCTGCATGAAATGTTGCGGGTGAGGTCTCACATCCATCAGATATGGTCGTGTGGAAGACTGTCGTTCAGTCTCGGGTTGTGCAGGGGGTTCTGAAGAATGTGCTTCAGAAGATGCTATAGGCACCTCTGGAGATACAATAGGCAACTCTAGAGATACAACAGGTAACTCTGGGGCTGTAGCACAAACCAAATGTGGCAAGTACCTCTGTAGATGCAGCACGCACCTCTGGAGGTGTGGCGAGTACCTCTGGAGATGTGGCAGGTACCTCTGGAGATGCGGGAGGCACCTCTGGAGGTGTGGCGAGTACCTCTGGAGATGTGGCAGGTACCTCTGGAGATGCATCAGGTACCTTTGGAGATGCATCAGGTACCTCTGGAGATGCGGCAGGCACCTCTGGAGATGCATCAGGTACCTTTGGAGATGCGACAGGGTCTTCGGTAGCTGGCTCACATACTTCAGGAGCTGCCCCAGGAATGTCTGGAGCCGTACCAGGAAGTTTGAGAGTCGTGGCAGGTACTTCAGGGTCTGTGGCAGGTACTTCAGTTGCTGTAACATCGGAACCTGTGGCAGACACTTCTGAAGCTGTGCCAAGTATTTGAGCTACTTCAGGGTCTGTGGCAGGTAATTCGCCAGGTATCTCGGGAGCAGTGGGGGACAGTTCTGGTTTCGTAGCCAATGTCTTTGGCAGAATTAAACCAAAGCTGATCCTTTGCGTTGCCATCTTGTGTTGTTTGAATCCCCTCTTCTGGCCACGCTGGTTGCTCTTCTGCTCATGTTGCATGAGGGGTTGAGTCTGCTCTGTCTGGAGCACTGGAAACTCAGAATCGACGAGCTGCATGTTGGAGTTTTGCTCAACTTTTATTTTATTAAAATCTCTTTCGATACTAAATGTGTTTCACACGCACGAAGTAGTTTGATTCTTTTGTAATATTTTTTATTATTTGTTGCTGTCACAACTGAGACGACTGGGAGCAGTTTATTTATTTATTTATTTTTTTTATCGCTGAGAAAAATTTAAGAAAGGTAATCAGTAGCGAATCTCGTTAGCAAAGCTTGCTATCTCTCTCTCTCTGTACCTAATGTAGGTATATTAAAGTATGTACTGTACATTTCAAGAGCAAGTTTTGGTTGTTAGCCAGATATTTCAGGGCTTTAATATGATCACAGCCAGATTTACACGATACGGACACATTTATTCATTTAGGCTACTGATATTTTATGCCATTTTTTTTCAATGCCAACGATCCTGTTTTCAACGACAAATTCTGTTTCGATACCTGTGAACACTAATTTGTTTTACATTTTATATTGCAGAAAAGGACATTCTGAAGTGTATTTGTTAAATGTTACAGTGTTAAGCTACGTTAAGCTTGTTGCAGTTTCCTTGCAGAGGAAGATGTCATTCGAGACTGCACTTTTTATTTATTTAATATTTTATTTATTCTTTTTTGAATTTGTGGAAAAAGATGTGTTGCAAAGACCATGGTATAAATATGCACTTAAGTTGAAATAAAGCCACACTGTGAAGCAACCAATACATGCACTGAATTTAAATTATTTTAGAAGAAATACGCATATGTCATATGTGAACAGAGAGCAGTGTGCTATTGTAGGCTTAATATATACTGTTCTAAATTTTGTGTTTTGTGTTATAATAAACACTATTTTAATATAATAAGTCGTGATCTAAAGTGGTCTAAGCAGTGCATTAATAGCAACTAAAATAGTAAACGCTTCTGAATCCTATTTAACCAGTGTAATGACCAATAAAGTCCACGAGGTGGAGCTGTTCGTTTTGTTTTCTCTCTGATTTACTGATTTTCTGAACTAACTGACGTCCTTACTTGAATGCCAGACATTTTGAATGTTGTTCACGGGATGACAGCTCTGATATATGTATATCTATATCTATAACGGAATATAACAGATTAAAACCACGATGAATATAACATCGATAAATTATAAGAAATAACTGAAAAATATTATGTATATAGTCTATGTCATTCTATGTCTATATCATAAAAAGTGTCAAACTCATTTAAGTTCCAATTTGATCTGAAGTGGGCCAGATCAGTAACTCAATAGCATAATAACTTATTAACGACATCTCCATTTTCCCCATTAGTTTTAGAATAATGTTTATATTTAATAAACTATCCTTAAAAAATGAAATTTCTTATGAAAATCGAGTGCTGTTTAGGTTTATTGCTGCCTGCTCTTTAGTCCCGGGTCTCCGTGTTAAGTTCTGTCCACTTCTTTGACTAAAACATGGACAACTTGGGGCTAGCAGTTATTTTCATTGAAAAATTGCAGTCTTCTATGTAGTTTTCCCACTTTCCTGCGAGACCAGATTTGAGCCACTGGAGGGCCGCTTTCGGCCCGCGGGCCGTGCGTTTGACACCCGCGTTCCCGGTGTTCGTTTATGATTTGTGTGCGTCACCTGTATCTCCCTCCGACTTGTCCACTCACGGCGAGTGGTCAGATTTCTCAAAGAGGCTCCGCCCTCCGGTGTAGTAGTGGCTTCTCATTGGTCGCGTCGGACGCCAGTGACAGGCGCTGCGGCCCCGCCCTCCCTCCTCTCCTCCCTCCTCTCCTCCCTCCTGTCCCTCCTCCCCCGGGCTATCCGTCAGGCTGAGAAACCTGTGATGGGAGTTTTAATAATGGCGTGGCCGTGGCGGGGGGCTGCTGCTCTCTGCCCAGCATGAGAAAACCACCTGTAGACACCGCGACGCAGTTTTATCAGCGATTAGAAAAGTGATTTAGCGGAAGTTATAATGTCACCCCGCATAGTAAATCTCCGCTGAGAGCCTGCTCTTCAAACTCTGTGAAACTACGGGCTTTGAGGCTGGAAGCGCTTTGTCATGTCGTTACTGTGTGTCAGAGGTACGTTTTTTTTTATTTTATTTTATTGGTATTTTTCACGGATAGGAACGACAAAAGTTGTCACTTTGCCTACAATAGCTGCTCCCTTCGAATAATTGAATTTGTCAATGTGAATGTAATGCTACAGAACAGGTTATGTAGGGACCAAGTTAAAGTATTAGCGTCGTCTCTTAGTTGTCCTGATTTGAACAACACACTCCTCATGAAGACAGTGAAACACGTTCACAATTAGAAGTTGCTTTACTAACATGGCAATGTTTTCCTTGTGTGTTGTTGGAGCGAAGCGCCCAGACCATGCCAGCTGTTTTAGCCCAACAGATCCGCCACTAATCTCAGTGTCGTGTTGACTTTGAGTTATTACTAAAAAAAATATGAACAAACATTAGCCCCGAACGTAATCTAATATTAGCCAAGGATGACCTCACCTCAGAAACGGACAAAAAAATAAAGATGATAAAGCGATATAATACGTTAAAGTTCATTATCTTGTAAGTTGACATTCAAAACAAAAACAATTATGGGAATGACTGAAACACGGAAACGAAAGTAAACATACAGAAACGTAATATATTTTGTAACACAATAACGTTCTGAGTCTGATTATTCTTTACACTGATGCGTTTGAGCAACTGACATGTGAAGCAGCCAGGGATGGGTTAATACGGGGGAAAAGTTGGTGAATCCCGCTCCAGCATCCTTTACAGCTGCAAAGCACATTATGCAATGTCCAATTCTGTGATAACAAGGCGGATGCCCAGTAATTCGGTTCTGTTCTGCCAAAAAGGGGGGAGGAAAGAGGGAGGAGGGGGAAAAAAAAACGTTGTTGCTTGCTGGGACACACAGATGCAGGCTCCTTTTATTTTAACTACACTAGCATGAAATCTGTAATGATGGACCTATCCCCCCAGAACTACTTCACGTTCACACTCACATGTTGCTGAATTAGACCCAGTTGCACTAAGTATGGACCACAAATGTGTGTTTTCTCTGACATCCTCATCTGAAGTTATACGGAGTGGGATGAACACTAAACTTACCATCAAATTACATCATGACACATCAGATGGTTTGTTATGCAGGACTGTCTGAGATGTCATCGGAAACTGTTTGGAAAAGGCAGGATCTATTCGATCTGTTCGACTGTATGAACCATTTATTTATATCTACCAGAAAATAAGCACAACGAGCCGCAGTCTGAGGAGCTTGGAAAGCTGTTGCATAAAATGATTTTTTGGGTGACAGTAGTCCCCTTTTACCGCTGCTTTTACTTCGTCATATCTTGATATCTGGTATGGACAACAAATGTGTGTTTTCTCTCACAACCTGAAGCCCAAGCAGAGTAGAAAAAACATATATGAAAATGAAATGTTGTATCTGTTTTAAATTAAGATGCTTCAAAGCATTAGAGGGAGTGTGCTGGTTTCTCATACTGAAAGTACATCTCACCAGCCTTCAAGCTACTGAGGACGTACTGGTAGCAACAGGTGGGATGCGAATCTACGGAGGCAACAGTTAGTGCATTCAGTGTTAATACAGCCCCCTTTCCTGTTGACCTATTGCGTCATATGATAAACACCCGGAGTTGTTCATGTGGCAGACTGGCCAATTTAGCATGAGCTCCGTCTTGTCTTCTTTTCAAAATGAAACGTTTCTGGGAGCTTTTGGCATGTTGCTGATCAGGTGGTTCTTCTACCGGCTCTGTTAAACTTCTTCTTTTGCTACTGGTTTTCTTGGATATTTTTGTTCTGGGATCATACGCCAGCGCAGCACACGCGTGGGCTACTTGAACTCCAATTAAAGCGTATACGTGCCGGTCAAAATTGATTTCCAATTGCATTATCTGGGTGCCTTAGTTGGATAAGGAGGACTCCGATGTTAGTTGGAGTAACGTGTTTACACGCGCTTAAGTTGTCCAGTTAGAATCAGATTAAAGCAGTCATTTCTTTTTTTTTTTCACGTGTATATAAACATACTGAGTGAGACATGAGTGTTGAATCAAAAACAACAATGATGTGTGTATTTTATGTGCAGACTTGTCATTGGAAAGAAAAGCAAGGCTCTTCCACTGACATGCTAACTGCATAGCTACTGATGGCTAACTGGCTTTTAAAGCTTCTCAGACTGCAGCTTGTTGAGTTTAGCCTGTGGCAGGAGGCGATAGATGGACAGCCATTGTGCAAACTGTCTCCATAGATGACTTCTTCAAATGTTTGCCAGTTATGCACTGGGTGCTGGTTTGTTAAAGTGTCAGTGTATTTATACATCTCTGACTTAGAAAACACTTTCCCTTTGTAGTTTCTTTGCCATCTCTGTCCATAGTGTGTAATTGATGGCAATCGTCACCTAATTTAATCTCACCTCATCTAATAGGACTACACTTTGAAACTGCTACTAAACTCATAGTAGGGTTTACATCTTTCCTTCTTCTTCCTGAAACAACCTGAAACAATTAATCTTGAATCCAACAACTACAGTACATGGAATTTTGATGAAGGAGGTGGTGATTACAAATAAAATCTGTTTCCTCATGTGTCCCAGGCATTTATGAAAACAACAATTACATTCACAGCTTCAGACTGAAAGATTGTTTTGGTCTAATTATAGTTTTTTGGATATCAAAAGCTCCAAATTATGTTTTGTAAGAAGTCTTTACCAGGCTTTTTGTGGCTGGAACATTTAAGTTTTTCACAGTTTCTTATCCAGATTTTTGTTTGAATTTGTTGGAAAAAGGAGACGGGACTTATTACGTACTCCCGTAATCCTGCCCAAACGTTCATCAGATCCTTCTGCGACGCGATTGCACAATGGAGCAAACGCCTCCTGTTGTGATCTTTAGTTTCTTTAATGCCTTTGCAAATACATCCTTGTCACTGTTGACATTCACAATCTGCATCTGAAGTTATACAGACACACAGAGAGGGATGAATGATGAACTTACCATCAAATTACACTGCTACGTCATGACACATAGATGGTTTGTTACGCGGGACCGTCTGAGACGTTGTCTTTGAAAACTGTTTGGAAAAGGCTGGATCTATAAAGTAATGCTTGGCGTGTGGTTGTATGAACCATTTATCAACGAAAATAAGCGCAACGCGTCGCAGTCTGGGGAGCTTGGAAAGCTAGCAAGCTGTCACTTTAGGAAAGCTCGCGCATAAAATGACCTTTTGGGTGGTAACAATGACAGTAGTCCCCTTTTATAGCTCCTTTTACTACCTCTAGCTCATATCTTGATGCCTGTTGCGCTAGATTGTTGTGAGTTTTCTTCATCTCACGACAAGATTGTGTCAGTAGTAATGGACGTCGGTATAATCCGTGTAGAGAAGATGTCTGTCTCTATGTTGCTTCAGCTTTGGAAAGCAAATATAGGAAGGTTCGATCTGTAAATCAAAACTTTTCCGCGCCTATAAGCTACAGCTTCTCTTTTTCAACAGCAGATATGGCACTGTTTTATGATACGAAAGCAGCCATCCCACAGTAAGACAGATCTCAAATCCCCCCAGAAATCATTATAAACCTGTCTGCTCTTTGCAAAATAAAAGACCGAAACAAGCTCTAGAAAGAAAGTATTTTTTTCAGTGAAAACAACGAGCCTCGGGAGTGATTCGTACATCAATGGAACAAGCTGAGAGAGAGAAAAGCTCTTGGCGGGGAAAATGTCACAAGGAAGCGATTCACTTTGGTGCCACTCACTCGACAAAGTTTAGCTCAATGGTTCTGGCAATCAAGAGTTATCTTTCTAAACGGGGGCCCTTCACTGTGGAGCCTCCAAAGGGTTCGTGCATTGATCGGTGAAATTGAAGCTAGTAGGAGCTATGCAACCAATAGATAACAGAGTAAAGGGTCCTTGGGCAGGGGTTGTGTGATTAGCTGATGTTGTGACTCATCCCGTGACAGCGCAGCTTGACAGCGTTGCCTATTTATTGCTAGTTGAGATGCCTCATCTCCATGGCGATGTCTTTCCACAACAGATAAGTGGTCGCCCTTAAGAGTGGACATGTGGGGGAGACTCCTGCTGTGGATCAGGGCAGGGCTGAGTGGACACGTCTCACACGGCCCGCCACAATGCCGCAGCATTGGAGGGTCACAGATGCTGTTCAAGGCATGTGATCAATTTAGTCACACAATACTTAGCTACCTCTCAGGCTAGTACTCGGTACCAGACCAGTCTTTATTGGTTTGGAGTAGAAGAGGAGTCCGTGAGAGCTTTTACATGCTCAACCTTCTATATGAAGAAAGCTTTTGTGGCGTCGGCAGGTTTTAAGAAGGTTTTATGGTCTCCCACGCGTTTCTGAGGAAAGTGGCTGCGGACAGTGTTAATGACACTGTTTAACTTTCTGTCCATCAGCCCGTGTGTCATCCAGTGACTTGATGGAGGTCATTGGAATATGAGCGTCCGGGTAATAGCCAAACTGTGCACGAGGGTGTTGGGATGTGCAACATTTAAGCAATTAAGGCAATTTGACTTTCCACACAGGCATTATGACCATAACATTATGACCAATGGCAGGAGAAGGCAATAGCAATGATCATTTTGTGACAATTCAATTGGACCTGACATCCGTGTGGATGTTACTTAGACATGTACCACTCACTCAGACCAGACCAGACCCCCCCACCATATAGCAGTGACACTCCTTGATGACAGCAGCCGTTCAGGATGCAAAAACGACACAAGCTGCTGACCTGGCCTCCAAATTCCCTAGATCCCAAACTGATCAAGTATCTGTGGGATGTGCTGGTCCACGGAGGTCAGTCCTCCCAATTTATAGGACCCAAAGGCCCCCACTAACAACACTGTGTCCCCAGACACCAGAGGACGCCCTCAGAAGGCCCATGTCCATTCTCTTATAAGTCAAAACTGTTTTGAAGGCGCAAGGGAGACGCAATATCAGGAAGGTAGTCATAATGTTATACCTGATCAGTGAATGACACAATCTATATAAAGATCCTTGGTTTGAGTAAGAAAAAACAGAGAAGCTATAAATGATTAAGCAAAATACTAATTTTATAAATATATAGATTTATAGATTTTATAGATGATCAGTGGAACACCTCTAGTTATTCTGTAGTTGATCAAATGTCAGTCCAATACATTATTACTAAACTGATAAGCAAGAATAATAACTTTTTGCATATCAACTCTAATTAATCAACGAGTCACTATCTCGCGCACGGAGAGCAAATAGATTTGTGCAGGCAAATCGACGCCATGCCTCCTTCTTTGGAACTTCTGTCATGTTTCCAGCTGAGCAGTGTCCACACAGGATGTGAATTTTGCCTCGCGCATGGCTGCTCCTTTTGTGCGCCAACACCTCTGTTTATATAGAGTCATAGTCGCAGAAAACAGTCTGACAAACACACAACCGAGGCATTCTTTAAACCGCGGAGCTTGGAATCTGCTTTTGGCTCTGCAGACTCAGTCTCCGAGGAGGTATTACAAGAAAATGATTTTTAGAAAGGATGAGAGGGGCCGTGATGGAGCGAGCGGCAGAGTAGTGGAATTATTGGAGAAAGAGGCAGAGTGAGACGGAGAGAGAGCGCTTAGAGATTGCGGGAGTAATCCCCTGGCCATCTGTTGCTCTCTCTCCCCCTCGCTCTGTCTATCTCTTTCCCTCTAACGCTGACTCCACCTGATCAGATCCAGCGTGAAGCGGAAGTACGCAACTGCTTGTAGCAGTTGTAGTTTCTGGTGTCACTTCCTGCTCCCAGCTTTCTGGCTGACCCTCTGTTCACCATGTCCTGTTATTTGGAACTATGAAACGCTCTGTTCAGTTTGACATAAGCTTTTTTTTCCCAAAAGGTTTCTTTTATTTTGAAGCATTCTCAGTGTAATACCCAGGTCCATCTATCCATCTATCCATCTATCCATCCATCCATCCATAGGACTTTTATCTACGGACCATGAGCAGATTAGGCGTATTTCTAATACACCAAGCCTTTATAAGACTGTATGCATATTTATTATATATTTTGTCCATTTATGGAGTTTTAATTGTCTACCTGACTCCATATCCGATGGTATTTTGACTTGTAGTAGATAAAAATTTTGAATCTTGCAGTAAAGTTTCATGCACAGCGCCACAATCCTGAAACGGAAGTAGTGTGAAAGTTACCTGAAAACAAAAGGGAACGTGTTGAACGTAAACAAAAAAGAATTCATCAGAAATAAAATGTAGAAAAGGTGTGTTGCTTACATAGAAGAGAAATCCAAGAGTGCACTGACATGAGCACACACACCTGCTTTAATATGGGACGAGTTGGTCGGAAAGAAAGAAAGAATTTCAGCCGCTGCCCTCACCACGTAGTTACTAGTCCAAGCTAAATGGCCTCCAAAGCCACGGACGTAACGCGATAACATCAGTTTCCACCATAATGGGGCCTTTGTTTATTGCCCTCTGCTCTGTGTAGTGCAGCCCTAAATAACATCATGTAGATGAGGACGTTAGGCCGCTGTGCCAGCTCATTTGCCTCAGTGGAAAGCCAAAAAGCAAATCACATTGCACTGCTTCTTTTCCTCTTCTCACTGAGACAGGAAACGCTTCAGAAGAAGTGAGGAATAAGTTCTTTTTTCTGTTTTGACCCTTTTTCCTAAGAGATAACTCTTTGGATTGTCTGTGATGGAGTCCTTGGGTTCAGTTTCCAGTTGTGACTAAAATTGTAAAGTTTCTAATAACAAATTACCACACACTATTACTATAACCACTTCCATTTGTGTTTTGCAGCCATATCTCCATATAATTTAGGATGCTGTGTACAATGTTAATAAAGCAGAATGAAATGGTTTGCAAATAATTTAAAACTAAATTGAACATGATACAAAGACAATATACCCAATATTGAAACTGAGAAATGCTATTGTTTTTTTTGAAAAAGGTATACTTATTTTGAATGACGGAAAAGCAGCAACAAAAGATTAGAAAAACCCTCCAGGGCAGCGCGCGGTCTCTAGAAAGGCTGTGTCACTGCGTGGGTGGTTCAGCAATTTCCGAATAACAAATCATTTCAGCAGAAAATGTAAAATAATTTTTTAGGGATTTTACGATCATCAGAAGATTCAGAGAAATCTCTGTCTCACAAGGGACAAACTGACCAACCAGTGATGATCTCCAGAGCCCTCCGGCAGCAGAGCATTAAAAACATCAGTTCTGTCGTGGAAATCACTGATTGAAATCACAGCTCGTTGCTGTATCCTCAGATGCCCGTTAAAATTCTCTTGGTCTGAGCTTATGTATGATGTCGCAAGACCAACTTCCGTGATGGTATGCACATGCCGGCGTGCAGCTTGCATATACATGAAGGCGGCATGAAGAACACTGCATGCTGGCGTGTACTTCATGCCTCGCTTATTTCAGCGAGACACTCAGTACGTGCAATCTGCACGTACTGCATCTGCATGGCTCTGCTGTTAGAGACTGCAGGCGTTTGACTGGTTTGCCTACACTGCACACCTGCCACACTTGGAAACCATTATTTTCCACGGGGGCATTAATTATTGCATTATGAATAGGAAAACTGAGATAAAGTTGGACCTTAGAAACTTTAGTAGCCAAGCTACTGTTTGCAGACTGTTGTTAATAGTGTTTTTTTCTCACATTTGACACGTTTTCTTCGTATTTTTTTGGATTTTCAAACCTTCGCATTCAGTTCCTGTCGACAAAAAAAAAGCAACAACTTTCTCGCCCGTAGTTGTTTTCATGTGCGTGTATGTAGAGGACGAGGACATGACATGAAAATATGAAAACGTCCATTTACGCCTCCATCATCCCGTCCTGCCCATCTGCCATCTAGGGCTCCAGAGGTTTAGTAGGTTATACGCCTGAACACATAACCCTGCCACAGCAATCACGGTTAATCCCCTCCAAAGCGCCTCACAATCCCATAAACGTTATTGTATAGATGCATCCAGGGGCTGAAGATAGTGGGTCTAAAAATAAGCCAAAACACGGCTCAAGTGTCCTTTCACCGTTTAAATAGTTTTTGATGCTGTCGGCCATTTTTTTTTTATTTATTTTTTTTTTTTTTTGTCGTTTGTGGGTATCTCAGCTTCTGCTTCACTTTTTCCATTGTGTGTCTGTTTACCAGCTGTTGTGTTTTGTGACGCAACAGTCTGCGCTTATGCTTCATGGTTATATTAAAATGAATATTTTGCCGTCAGATACAACGTGTTTGTCGGCTCTAATCGTAATAATAATTATAATAATCATTAGCACTTTATTTTCCACTGACATCAGTGAACGGTTTGCATAAATAATGTGTTTTTGACATAACAGCCTGTAACAGATCATTCTAAAAAGACTGTGTAATTAAAGAGTTCATTACTAAAGTGGTTTGTGGCTGTTAAACATTTTCAGAAAGATAAAATATTTACATTAGAAAACTGATGAAAAAAAATTCAGGAAATAGAAGCTGGGGCAAAAAGTTTGGACCAAAGGAACATTGTTCAATTATCATAAAAGATAATTTTATGAATGAAATCTTTTGTGTGTTTGCTGAAAAATTAAGCTAAAAAAAATGCCATAATACTAATAAAATTACAATAATTCAAATTGCTATATTTGCTTTATGTTGACGTACCTGTGATGCCCCACTAATTGGAATATTTCGTATTTTACTAAAAATTTTACACACGTGACTTTTGTATTGTTTCGTGCTTTTCCTAGAACACAAACCATAAAATATTCTGATGAAGACTCACTCGCCAGTTTATTAGGTACACCACTAAAAACTAATAACTGAGAGAGCTGTTGATTCAGAGGCTTGGGTTTATAGTACTAGTAAAATGTATTGTGTAGCAATGACAAAATCCTCTTGTTCTGACAACCGCGTTTTAGTCAGTGGACCAGGCTAGAATGACTTGAATGTTAACTCGATCCAGTTTACCGGCACCACAAACTACGTACTACTGCTGCTGTTTCACAGATCTTGGTTTAGAAATGGTCTAGGTTTGCCATTTTGTGCATCCTCTGAAAGCTGATGTGTGGCAACATTTTGGATTTTAAAATCATGACCACAGAGAAGAGCTGGACCAGAGCCGTTGGAGAAGAGGTGCCAACTAGAGATAAAATCTTCCAGCTACCACACATGATCACAGTCATGAAGTAGAATTTGGCGCTGGACTGTTCACTCTTAGATAGACTTTAAATAAAAATAAGAAGAAGACAATGAGATTAAAATAAAAATAAAATACAAGTATTATGTAGTAAAATAAAATAGAAACAGGTGTAACAATAGTATGTGCAGAATTATCATTATGAACAAATGTACAACAATAGTGGGCCATCAGACACCACCAACACTTCTCACCAGTGCACTCCCTCTGGGTCCCAGCAAGCGTGTACCTAATGATCTGGCGAGTGCTGACATGCCCGAAAACATGTATTCATTCAACAACAATAGGATCAAGTGTTTACGTGGTTATTAGCTGCAAAATATTCCTTTTTAACCGATTTGCTTCCATATCTTCTGCAAATCAAAAGAGCGATTTACAGCCTAATATGGTTTACATTAAGATAAGGACTTCATCTGGCACTGATGTTTAGAGGAAAAACCTGTAACGTGGAGGCTGGACTTGCTTGAGATTTGTCATCTGAATGTGTTTTCTGTGTTAATTTTGGCCCTTATTTCCCTACCGATTCAACCTCCACACTCTAGTAAAGGTTAAGCTCATTGTTCTGGTTTGGAAACGTTTTCTCCCAGGTTTGTGTTTGAACAAGAACAGATTGTGTGTCAGGAAATTGAATAAAGATTAGTTGTCCGTTAGCGATATTTAAGCGACAATGAAGAGTAAAAGTGACAATAAAGAAGAAACGGGGACATAAAAATGATGTAATTTACATCACGTTATCACGTTCTTTTTCTCATTACATAACCGCCCAGTCATATGCAAATTCAGCTTTGCATTTGCGATGCATTTGTTTTTCCGATAGCAGTCTGTTGCAAAGCAGCACATCAAAACACGTTGCTCATCTGTTTTCGTCAATCTGAGCATTAATTCAAGTGCCACGAGTCACACCAACTCGTGGCTCACTTCTCTGCATATTAATGAGGTTGAGAGGCTTCAATGACATGGGATCCGGCCTATTTTTCACGACGAGTGTGTTTACATTTCTGGCTTTTTTTTTGTTTTTTAATTGTCCTCCGGTGCAACGGTGTGTCACACTGTCACCTCACAGACATGTTTTTTTTAAAAAAACGTGCAATTTGAGTTGTTATAACTGACCTAAACTTTTGTTTTTTTGTGTGTTGCAGTGAAGAAAGCCAAGCTCCAGGGACCACCAGGTAATCTCTCCCTATACTCGTTTTCAATCACCATTTACTACTTTTGTTCAGTCTGGTCACACACTCTCCTGTTGCCAAAGTTTTTTTTTTTTTTCTTTGAGACCCACTTGAATTCAGATGAAGCTGTACACCTGCAGAAAGAATCACAAACCACTGTAGGGGATTGTTAATGTCTCATTTAATGGCGTTATCTTAAAGGCTGACCGCAGTTTGGAGCTTAAGGTAATTTAACTCCAGTACCTCACCGATCAGACCTTCAAACGTATAGTGCCCAGGCCTTCAGCACACCTCACTCAATGCTAAAAAGCTTCCTTTGTAGTTGTTGGAAATCTGCCACGTGCTTCTCATGTAGGTCAAACACTCCAATTCTGGCAAGTCACTAAAAGCAAGCGTCAGTTCTGCATTACGTAACCCCGTGTCCTTCCATGCAAGGCCGTGCACAGGTGAGCTTTAGATCAGTGGCTGCTAAGTCCAAATCCCTACACTCTCCACCTATGCAAATCCGTCTAGAGTTCAGGCTCACGCCTATCTTAAACCCCTGTGACATTTCTGGCGAGAGCAGACGAGAGCACCGTTAGAAAGTCACCTCCGCTGCGTGCCGCCGATACTTCACTCTGTTCCCACCTGACCCCTGCAAAAGCTAATTATCCAGCAGCTCTTTGCATTTGTAAATAGCCTGTGATGGCCCCCTTCCTTCGGCTGTGGTCACAGAGTTGCAGGGTTTCTGCATTGTGTCACAATAGCCCCGTGGCTCTGCTGCTCTGAGATATTGGATTTTGATTATGAGGCTTTGGCCGGCCTTCCCCGTGGCCCCCTCCCTCCTCTGGGCCGCGCTCATGTGACACCTGTCCCGGAGCAAACATCAGGGATAATTCACTTAAGCCAGTCGTCTCCCTGAAGCGAAATGTAAACATCAGTCCTTTTTTTTTTTCCGCTGCAGGGTAAAGAAAGATTTGTCGGCTACTGTACCGCAAGAGATTTACAACACCGAATATATATACTCCAGATATGAATTTATTATGCATATGCAGCCGTAGAGTGGACCGAGAGGAGCCAGTCTGTCTTTTAATAAATGCTAAATGACTCAAAAGTTGGCAAGCTTACAGCATAATGCACCGCACCTAATTTTTATGGTTGTTCACTTTGCAGAAAGTGTCACTCTGCAGTTTCATTTGGTATCTGAAAAAAGAGATTATAGGTGGACGAGGCTTGAGCAGGACAAACTTATAAAGCCACGGTGCATATGCGTGGTTCATTTTGCAGGTGTCTGCTCTCCAAATGAATGACAAGAATCAAACTAATCAAGCTAATGTGACACACATTCATACATCAGTGTCAGAGTCCAAATTATACAGTGGCCTTTGAAAGAAATAAGTTAAAAGCTCGTCCTCCAAACAAAGCACCATGTGTCCTATTTGCTTATGTATGTAGTATTTGATAAACTTCGCAAACATTTAGAAGGATGACATTAAGAAATTGAGTTTATCGATCATAAGGGACAAAAACAATACAAAAGGCAAGCATTCAGCTGACTGCACAGATATGTTCCTCTGTGTTACATAGCCTGCACCATTTACTGGCCAGAGCAAAGATGAGGCCAACGTGTAATGTAATGTTAAGCTTCAAATACCATTGATTGTGCGTCAATTTTTTATATAATTCTGTGCTTGACTTGTCCTAACCCATAGGAATTTTGAGGCCATCGTGTCACCATACTGTCCGTTCTGCGTGAATTGCAGGAAGGAACAGGCTCGGTTCTATCTAGTTCCTTGTGTTTATTCAGGTTTAGGGGATTAGTTACAGCACATATTACTTATCATCACTTTTTCCCTATGATAATACCAGCCTGCTCTGCTTAGGAAGATGTGTAACTTACTGGAAGAGGCCTCAAAGTTTACATAAGGCTGGTCTGGAGTGAATGTTTGTATTGTGCTTTCACCACACCTGCAGCTGGGTAGCTTTCATGGTTTATTTTAGAATGAAGTGTTTCTTTGGAACTATATAAAAGTAAAGGTGACCTTAGATGGTCCAGAGGCCATGCTGATTGACAGAGAGCTGTCTTCTCTTCAAATGACATCCAGAGCTCACTTCAAAGTCATTTAGTGCACATTATATTCAGTCTAGTCTCTGTGTTGAATAAGGAACTTTCTATGAGCTAATCCCAGTAAAAGTCCTCCAGTTGGTAAATATCTTCTGCCGCATGAAACATTGATGAGTGGTCTGAATCTGAAATGTCAGCCTTCCAAATGCCTGCCCTTTTGTGACTAAGTTATTGAAAAAAACTCATATTTAATCAATAATGAATGAAGACATTTGACTGAGAGCTCAGGGGTGAGCGGGTGGTTTACAGACAGAAGCCGCATGTGTTGCCTCAAACATCAGCGCACAATTCACCTCATCTGATTCTTCCTCTTGACAATAAACTGAGTGACAGGCTTGTATGTTTGTCTTGTGTTTGTGTGTGTGTGTGTGTGTGTGTGTGTGTGTGTGTGTGTGTGTGTGTGTGTGTGTGTTAGCATATATGTGCACAAAGAGAGCGTTGCTAGTAAGTATCCACCCCTCATGGACTGACATAATATTGTTGCAGTGGTGATACGGTACATGTGTCAGATATGTTAACAAAACTTCAGCCAATGAATTCCAAATGACGAGCTTTGCTTTGCACATGGAATCAGCAATTCAAACTCCAGATAAACAGATCGAGATTCTTAAGTCATCATTTATTGAACGAGAGCTTCCTATTGGATAATTACTGCATGGGTGATTACCTTTCAGATGGCAACGAGCTATTTAACCCCAACTGTTGCAATGAGTAGCTTCTCATTCCTTAAACAACAATGTTAAAAGACTCATCCTGTGGTCGTGGAAAAGATGTTAGTATGTTTGAGAAGGGACAAATCACTGGCAGGCATCAAGCAGAGAAAACATCCAAGTAGATTGATGCAGAAACTACTAAAATTGGGTTAAGAACTGTCCAACACATGATTAAAAAATGTTAGGATACGGGGGAACCATTGTCTCCAATGAAGAAATCTGGTCAGAAACAAAAAGGTTGGTGAAATCAAATAGAAGAATAACAACAGCAGAACTCAGAGCTATGTTTAATTGTAAAAGTAAGAGTATTTCCACACGTACAGTGCGAAGGGAACTCGAGGGATTGGGACTGAACACCTGTGTAGCCTTAAGAAAACCACTAATCAGTGAGGCTAACTGGAAAAAAAGGCTTCAGTTTGAAAGGGAGCATAAAGATTGAACTCTGGAGCAATGGAATAAGGTCATGTGGTTTGATGAGTCCAGATTTGACCTTTCAGAGCGATGGAGCATCAGGTAAAGAAAAGAAGCAGATGAAGTGATGCACCCATCATGTCAAGTGTCTACTGTACAAGCCTGTGGGATCAGCGCTATGATTAGGTTCAGCTACATTATCCCCAATGAGGTCAGCTGACTACCTGAATATACTGAATGACCAGGTTATTCCATTAATGGATTTTTCTTCCCTGATGAGACATCATTTTCACACATGGACTGGCTGCAACAGAATCCAGACCTTAACCTGACCCTCATTTCCTTTCATATGCTGTGTTTAATTGTAGGCAATATCTTCTCACTTTGGGTTTAAATAATAATAGTAAATAAAAAACAGTAAGAAGTATCTTTCCTTATTAGTGGAGATGTCCCAAAATCTTTCTCAAGGCCTGTATCACATAGAAAGATATGTGGGTGGACAAGGTTTGTGTTTTTTAAATCATATGACAGACTGATTAAGGCACCAAGCTTTGTGCTTGTTTGACGTTTTTATATTAACTGCGGTGTTGTGGAGAAATAAGGCGTATTTGCGCAGTATTATTGTTGGCTCTTCTGGTGGGTGGAAAGATAAGCGGTTGTAGACTAATCCTTGTTTGTTATTAGTCATATATTTTCAAACCCGTTTTGATTGTTAACTTACTCACGGCCAGACTAAGAGACCCATGATTAACCAAGCTGATAACCACCGTTGTGACATAGCTTATCGAGACTGTGGTTATTCTTTAAGATAACATGTAGATATCCTGGGCATGTCGTACTTACTTTCTAATACGGGCCCTTGAATCTGCCCATGGTGTTGGTGGCCAGTGGCGTTTTAGTGTGTTTTAATTAATGATTTCCTCAAAATGACGTGTACCTCTGTAATTCTTATTAAATAGTGTACATAATAATAAGTACCTACGTCAGTTGTTATATGACAGACCCTGTTGAATCAGGTTTAATCGTGACTGCATTTTCTTTCATTCTGGCTTTGAATGAGTATCCATTCAGCCGGATTAGTGGTCTGTTTTTACTTGTTGCTGTTGCTTTGTGCTATCACCACTGTCTATATACACTAATCGACCACAACATTAGAACCACTAACAGGAGAAGTAAACAATATTTACCATCATGTGATAATACAACGTTCTGCTGGGAAACTTTTGAACCTGGCATTCATGTGGATGTTACCCAGACACGTACCACCCACCTAGACCAGACCAGGCACCCCCACCTTGTAACAAGGACACTCCTTGATGGCAGCAGACATCCCCAGCAGTCTGACACACACACACACACACACACACACACACACACACACACACACACACACACACACACACACACAAAAACAGCTTAGAAACAACTCAAAAAACATGAAAATCAGCAGAAGGTGTTGACCTGGCCTCTAAATTCACTAGGTGCCAAACGGATCAAGTATCTGTGTTTCCACTGAACTCTCCTGTTACAAAAACAGTATTTGGTAGTGTTTGTTATGGTCACTAATAATGACTTTCTAAAAGTAATTTTCATTTTTTTTTCCACACATAAAATATGCATGTAAAGCAGTATTGTTTCCACATGGCAAATCCATCTAATACTTCTGTCATTCTCTGTTACTTACCAGCATGTATGAAACGCCATTGACTATTTACTGTATCTGCACTATGCTAATAAAAGCTGGTGTCTATCGACTTAAATCATTCATCAGTCTAGCTACAGTGTAAATATCATGTGTGCGTGATGTGTTTGTGTAAAAAGGAATACTGACTGAGACATTGTCATCGGATTTTGATCATCCTCAAACAATGGTATTGGTATTAGCCTCACAGATCCAGTATTGATCAGGCACTAGTGTGCAGATGCATTCTTTGTGTCTTTTCCAAGCAGATATTGCCGTTTCCTCCTCAACAGAGCAGATCGTATCAGCAGACGGCACCTGCTGTAAAGGGCCCACAGTCCCTAAGTGGCTCTTATCTAATCCATACATCCGCTTTTCTTCTCTCATCTCATCTATTCATGGGTGGCGGCCCAAGTGTGGCAAAAGACAGGGACGATCTAATTAGGGAAAGGCTTGAGCATCCCCCAGGCTCCTTTGTAATAATGTCTGTGTGTTTCTGCTACTGTCCTCTCGAGCCACTAATTAGGTGTGGGACCTGTCACTCATGGCAGGACAGTGGACGGCGTTTTTGATGTCTCTCAGGTTCTCCAGGTCGTAGCGTTTCGTTTTGGAGCCTTAAGTATTTTGATTTATGCTCTATGTCAATGCAGCGTTGTTGAAAAGCACCTGTGTCAACTGTTTGTGTCTCATTGTGTCAAGACTTAAGTTGACTTATCTGACTGTTCTCTTAAAGGCTGTGTACAGGGTAAATGTTTCAGTGGGTTGCTGGGGTAACCAGGAAAATCTTTGTTTAGTCGGGTCAGGTGATCAGTTCGTAAAAGGAACAGCTGATTCCTTGCTTTTGTTTCCCATGGACCAAAAAGTGGATGTTGCGTGTGTGTGTGTGTCTGGACTGTTACTGGACTACATGTGCTTGGGGGCCAACACCAGGGATTAACACAGATAACTTCAGTAGTGCTGCCAGTTTAAAAAGGGGGGTATTAATATTTTAATAGCGTCACCATTTTTTTTATTAAAGGCTAAAAAGTCCTATCTAATATACTCTATATTTTGGTTTATTTTACATTCGACTACGTAACGTACACTTTAAAAACAACAACATCAACAAAAAAACTGCACCTTATCATTAGGTCTTCTGTTTTTATTTAATATATTGATTTTCATCTTGCAGTGTTCAGTTCTGTAAAAAAAGCATTGCCCTTCCATGCAGTATATATTTATTTTATTTGCAAAAATAGACAAGGTGAGTTGTGAGTTTTGCAGAAATACTAAATGTACACAAATCAACCACACCATTAAGAAACACACAGTCGTGTTCAAAACTTTTAGAAACTAAGATTGCTTAAAAAATGGACGTGTTAATAATTTATTTTTGTCAGTTAACAAAATGCAGTGAATGAACACTGCATTTTAAGTCAAATCAATATTTGGTGAGACCACCCTTTGCCTTCAAGACAGCATCAATTCTGCTAGGTACACAGTTTTTGAAGGAACGCTGGCTGGTAGGTTGTTGCAAACATCTTGGAGAACTAACCACAGATAGTCTGTGGATGTAGGCTTCCTCAAATACTTCTGTCTCTCCATATAATCCCAGACACACGATCATGTTGAGATCAGGGCTCTGTTGGGGCCATGCCATCACTTCCAGGACTTCTTGTTCTTCTTTACGCTGAAGTCAGCTCTTAATGATCTCGGCTGTATGTTTGGGGTGTTTGTCATGCCACAGAATAAATTTGGGATCAATCATACACCTCCCTGATGGTACTGCATGATGGATAAGTATCTGCCAACTCCATTTGTAGAAATGCGGCCCTAAACTTGCAAGGAACCTCCACCATGCTTCACTGTTGCCTGCAGACACTTGTTGTTGTAGCTCTCCAGCCCTTCGGTGAACAAACTGCCTTCTGCTACAGCTTAATATTTCAAATTTTGATTCATCAGTCGAGAGCACCTGCTGCCATTTTTCGTACATAGTTGAGTTGCTTGGCCTTGTGTCTATGTCAGAGGAATGGATATTTGGGTGCCACTGCATCACGATCCTAAAAAATCCATGACTTTGTGCAAGTGTTCCTCCAAGGGTTGATACTGGTTTGAAGGAAAAGGGTAGTAACACAGAATATTGATTTGACTCAGATTTTTCTTTTGTTTGCTCACTTTGCGTGTTGTAAATTGTTGTAAATGAAACAATCACACGTGTTTTGGAGGCACAAAGTTAGGAAGGTGGTCATAATGTACCGCGTGATCGGTGAATACTTGATATGAGCTCAGGAAACTATTTCTTATTATCGTTAAATATTATATTACTAGCTATTTCTAACATTTAGTCTCTGCTCCCGAATACATAAAATACAAAAAGTGCGGAGATGTTAGTTGCAGACCATTGTGAGCAGGCAGGGAGGTTGTAAATCAAAAGTTTTTTTAACATCACAACATAAAAAATAAACAACTGTCTGGGCCACGGTCATTTATCTGGCATTCGAATCTTCCTCCATCTCCTCCATCAGCTCTTGTGCACAGGAGAGTGGGGGTCACGTTCATGTTGCAGGACAGGTGAGTTGTTGGAAGGACCACCAGCCGTGCAGGCGGCATGACTACTCGAGCGAAACTGAGCACATCAGCAGGCACGTGTTTACACTCCCTGGCTCTGCTGCAGGAAATGAAAAGCTGGGGGATGTGACACGGGCTGTCTAATCCTCACCCGTGTCCCTCACCCCACCCAGCGCTGACAGCTGGTGCAGACAGTTGTTGTGACTCCGCTGTCCGCCACTACTGGCTGCGAGGAGGCTGACCGAGATCACTGGGTGTGAAAGCTGTACACACACGCACCGACAGATCGGTCTTGAATCCGCGTCTCCGCCGTCAGTTTCAGCAGCCAGCGTGTTCAACCGTGATTGCTTACGGAACTAGAAAAATGGCTACTTGTCCCATTTAAATATTGCTTGTGGATACTCAGACAGGAAAATTCTGTTCAGCTGACACCATCACCTTTGACCCAACAGAATTTAGCGAATTGATGCTATCAGTTCTGACAGAGACCTTTTCTGCAGAGCAGCAGGTCAACAGTGAGTTCCGCTAAATTGCATCATCAGGAGACATGCCTCCTCTGTTTCATACATTATATTTAGAGGGCAAGTGTTCAGATGAGGTTAAAATGTAATTCTCAAAGCAGGAGAGTCATAGCAGTCAGTTGGATCCTGTAGTTGTATATGCCGCATGGGGGTTGGCTCTTATTAGAGATTAACAGGGTCAGTTTGCTGGCCTGTCCTGTCCTAGCTTGGCTCGCCTTGACATATTTGGGGGGAGGAGACTGATCTGCTTTCACTCTGACTCTGATGTCTTTTTCTCCCACACAAATCGAACTGGCCTGGTTATTATTACTTCAAATGCCTGATCTGGTGCCCTTTTCTGTCCAGCAACAGGCCCTGCACAATGTTATCTCTGTGCTATGAGTGTGCGTCATCTCTGTCGCTCATTGATTCATCCATCTTTTTTGTTTCGTGATGCTCTCTCATAAAGCTCTGTTGCCTCAATACAGTCTGCTTGTTGCTGTGCACTATAGTTTTACAGTAGCGTAACCCCTTTTCCTTTCCTTTCAGATAAGTTCAACACCTATGTGACGCTGAAGGTGCAGAATGTCAAAAGCACAACCATCACTGTGCGGGGGGACCAGCCTTGCTGGGAACAAGATTTCATGTTGTAAGTTATTAAACACAGACACTCTATAGGTATGCTACAACGGGGAATTCACGGGGAAGCTTAAAGCGTCACACAATGTACTGGACAGAAATCTGTACTAAAATGGATGCTTTACTCACTTTTTCAGTATTTATCATATGGGTCTTTAACTGTCATCCAACAAAAATAACATAGAGAAACCTTGCACACTGAGTCAGGTGTGTGTTTTTTGGTTTATTCGCTGTCAAAATTTGCAACAAAAGACGCCTCTGTATGAAGTCTTTTCGACTGTTAGTAGAAAAAGGAGGTATTGAGTTAATTCAATACTGGGAAGATGCTGAATTCAAGCAGAGCTTCACCTGCACGTTAAGGAGATGCCGACTGCTCCAGAGAGTTTGCAGGTCTTTTTCAGGATGTCAGACTTCAGAAAGAAGATGACCAGTTTCTGATCAGCTGCTAGCTGTACATACACAGCTGTACAAAACAGAAGCTGTTTTGAATGACCTTAGCGTGTACGGTGGCTCTGAATGCTCAAAAAGGCTTTTAATTTTGTACCAGGATCTTTAGATCTTCTGGCTGTTTTGAGAAACAGTATTTTTCTTGATCACACTCAATAGGTCCACACTGTCTGTGGAGTCACATCAACTGTTGCTCTGTACTAATCAAACTGTTCATTGCAAGCGAAATTGCATTTTTTCCAGTTGCACGACTCCTTCTAAGAAACCATCTCGTTAAACAGCTGTTCATTTCCTCCTTATAATGAAGTGGTTTAATGTCCCCATTTTCCTTTTCCAACTAAAGGTATCTATGGTGACAAGGGAGCTGACGCGTTGTCACATGTGTGGCATTGTTTGTCTTTTGTGAATCCCCTCATTGCAACTGTGTTTGTTTTTCCAGACCTTCATCGCTCTGCTGTCCATTAATGATGTGTTGGCTAGGTGCGGTTCAACATAAAACCTAATTATTTGTCAGCCTGTCCAGAAAACGCTCAGTACCACCTGTCAACAGTGACTCGTCTCAAGGGAAATCTGAAAATGTGAATTCCAAATTTCCCGACCATGATTGTCAGCAGCTAGGTTCAAGTTAGTTCAGTTGGATTTTAAACATACAAAATGTACAAAATATTATTTGATTTATTTGTATTTGTCAGCATTAGTTAAAATTGAGTCTTTTGCCTTCGCACCAGAGCTGGGTGGTAGATCTGCAGCTGAAACCATGACGATGAAGAAAATCAATGAGTCCATTCCCACATCCTGAACAACAAGTTAAAACAAAGCCTTTTTTTATGTTTTTCTTGACTAATTAGTTGAACTAGATTTAATGTGTTAATTTAGATGCATTATTGAGTGAATTTTGTAGCATTTTCAGTATACAGTGGTGGAAAAAAGTTTTTGGACACCCTACGCATTTGTGAAATATTCCATTAAGAATCACTTAGGTCTTCAACTGCAATTTCTTTTAGTACAGTCACAGACAAAATACTAAACAAATCATAAAACAGCCATTAAAAACTGGTTCCATAAAAATACATTGGGTATTGGGTCATTTTGGTACCAGTGATCCACTAATGAAGGCCGTGCTCACATTTTTCTGTTGCCGTGCTTCGTGTCTTTATAAAGCCAGTGCATTTGAAAGTTCTTCACAGACAAAAATGGCTAAAAGAAGGAACCTAATGCAGAAAACACGCCTGAAGATACAGATTCTCTGCCAGGAAGGGTACAGCTGACGCCAGATCACCAGGAAGTGCAGATGCAGTCCTTCAGCAGTTGGATCCACACTGCAGAAATACAGATGAACCAACAGCTTGGAAGATAAACCAAGATCTGGGCGTCCAAGCGTTTCTTCAGCAAGAAATGACCACATCCTGATCCGCATGCGCAGGGAAAACCGCCGAATGATGTCACAAGAGCTCCAAGCAGTTTTCACCCCAAACTGGTGCCCAGTGCTCCACCCGCACTGTATGTAGTCGACTTTTAGATCCTGGCTTTAGGTCCTATGAGAATGTCAAGAAGCCCCTGATCAATGAGAGACAGAGGCTAGCCTGGCGTTATCTCAGCATTATCTCCAACATGTTCAGCACCTACTGTCAAGCATGGTGGAGGCAGTAGCATGGTTTGGGGATTCATGTGTGCTGCTGATGTTGGTCATCTCACTGTCTGTGATGGCACATTGAACTCTGACAAATTGTGACATTCTCCAAATTCATGCTCCCTTCTGCATGTGCACTGTTGCATCGAGGTCAAAACTGGATGCTTCAACAACTGGACCAGTAGAACTGGAGTGCAGGAGCAGAGCATCCGGTTCTTGGAGTGGCCAGCTCAATCCCTGGACATGAGCCCCATTGAAAATCTGTGGTGGATTATAGGGCTGCACGATTCTGGAAAAAATGTGAATCACGATTTTTTTGCTTAGAATTGAGATCACGATTCTTTGGCACGATTTTTTTTACAAAATGTTTATTGCACTGATGAATTCGAAATATTCATTCAAGTAGAGTATCAAACATTGAGATTTCCTTAGAATGTAGAGCATGTGTTTTTGGGAACGAGTTCGGTTTGGATCTGTGTGTGCCACTACCACCTGGGGTTTCTTCACCATCCATTTAACTCTTTACCACTGACTTCTGACACTCAGGCGGGCTTACTCCACTGACGGAATCACATGTTGTAAAGACGCTTTACCATAGGTCAAGGGAGGAGTCACCGGCAGTGCTGCCTTTAGGGGTGCTTGAAAAATACCAGGAAGAAATGGGAGCATTTGTTTGTGATGCCGCTCGTGAAATAAAATGCTTAAGAATCGTTGTGTTTTGAAATGAGATCACATGTATGGGTGTATGGGCGATTTTTTAACGATTTATCGTACAGTCCTAGTGGATTATCAAAAGGTCTGTTTCAAAGACTAAACCAGAGAATTTAGAAAAATTAAAAGTAGTAATTCAAGAAGAATGGGACAAGATTACCCCTCAACCGTACGAAAGACTCAGGGGGAACATGCCAGCCAGGATTAGAATTAGAGCTCTACTGCTGCTAATGGCAGCAGTACTAAATATTAATTTGATTATGTGATGCTTTGTTTAGTTTTTGTTCAAGTTTGAGCACATTCTCTGTTATTTGTTGACTTTGATACTGACAATGTTGAGAACTGACATATTGAAACTGTCAAGAATTTAGTTTTGTTAGTTTTTATTGTAAATGCAAAATAAACATAATTTGTATTTGTTTGTCTGTCTAATGCAGCCAAACCTTTTGAAACTCAAAAAGAATTTTTCAAAAAACTCTTTTCCACCACTGTACTTGTGTTCATACATCGTAGACTTGAGATACAGACCTTGTCATCTGTCATGTGACCAGATGGAAATTGTGTCCGTTGGGCTTTTGAATATATTTAAAACATTTCTGGAGCAGCAGAAGGAAATCTGTCTATGTGTTTATGATATGCTATGCAAAATACAAAATGGTCAATGGGAAATATTATGAAATGGATGGAAATGACATCTGAATCAGGATTACTTTATTGATCCCAAGCAGAAATTACTCGTGTTCCAGTGCAGTATGTAAAGGGCTGATATAGTCCTTAAAAAGAAGTGTTTTGCAGCAGACTGAGAGCCTCAGTGAACGTGACCTGCCTCTGAAGTCTTGCCACATCTGGTCAGGGATAAGTGCTTACTTACCACTTAAAGTGGACTTTAAAGCCTTATTTTGTCTGTTTTTAAAAAGGAGTGTCTGAAACACGGTGACATAATAAAAATGACTGCATTGGATAACAGAATATAAATAGCAGCATGAACAGCCGAGGTCTCCTTGTTATATTTAGCCCTATTTTGTTTTTTTCGCTCGCAACCTGTATTTATTTTGTGCCGTTTTGTCAGAGCAAATAATTTAGGAAGGCTTTATCTCTGCACCTGGACACCCTGGATACCCTGCCCCCTGCACTCCTCTCAATTATCTGCTCTCTTTGATTATCTTTTCTCTCATCTTCCTTTTGTTCGGCCCGTCCGTAGTTGCGAACTGCCGCAGATGAGAATATGCAAATGCCCTCATCATGCGGCTCCTTTCAGAACTGATCTGCCATTTTATTGCTGTCATCAAGCTGTTTTTGAGTCCTTTCAATAGCCTGTTGAATGACAAAACAAGGCTGGAATGGATTATGACAGCAAAAACACAACAAAAAGAGGAAGTAGCATTTGTTATCGTGGCTGTAGTCGGGCCTGAGAATAATTATGTAGAAATTTCTGGTTCATTGAATTCGAATTTAATGTCCCATCAGAAAGTTACTAAAAATAAAATCTAATAACAAAGCTGCAAAGTATATAGAAACCGTTTTGCTCTTGTATCCACTGACATTTTCCATGCTGCGTATAAGGAAGGTATAAGGATTTTGGTGTTACATTGCTTGATACCCAAATATTTTATTTGCCTTTCCCTCAGTGAGATCAACCGGCTTGACCTCGGCCTCATTGTTGAGGTGTGGAACAAAGGCCTCATCTGGGACACCATGGTGGGAACCTCCTGGATTCCTCTAAAGAGTGTTCGACAATCAGAAGAGGTTAGAATGGTTACCCACACATAAACATGTAGCCTTTTCTAAGACACTACTTGACATATATCACCAAATAGTTCTAATGCTGTTAAATAGGTAAAAGAATCAGAGACATTGTCTTGTAGGTAAATATGTAATCTGTAATTACAGGAGGGCTCAGGCGAGTGGCTTTTTCTGGATTCAGAGGTCCTGATGAAAGCAGATGAGATATACGGCACCAAGAGCCCAACGTCGCATCGGCTCCTGCTGGATACTCGCTTCGAGCTGCCTTTCGGTGAGTCGCCGGCCAACATGTATTCAGGCCTGTGACGAACGTCCAAAATCTGAATCAGAACTCATACAAATGAACCACACACAGAAGTTCAGGTAGTTATGTAATGCTGCAAGGTTGCAGTGGGGGCATTAGTGTACATTAGTGAATGTATTTACCTTCAGGCAAATCAGACCTTGGTTCCATGAGTTACACAACGGCCAAAGATGTTTCCTGCTGAAATGTCAGCAGTCGATTTCTGAGGCTTCACAAGAAGAACTGACCACCCTGGGGCAGTGCGTAAGAAATCGTTGACGCGGTGTAACCTGGTGTCCTGTGGGTTTATGCAAGTAAACTCTATCTGCTATTGATCGCTCCTGAAATGGAAGTGTAAGGACTTTATGAAGAGGAATGTCTGCCCGACATGCAGTAGTGACAGTAAGCTTTATTCATACAGCTCAGTTCAATACTTACACAGACGAATAAAACCAATAAAAACAAGCAAATTCAATGAAATCAGTTGAAACGCACACAGAAACTGAAACATTTTTCTTAAAGGGTCCTAGACCTTAAAAGCTTTTCAGCTTACATAGAACCAGTTCAGTTTCACCAGTTCCAAGTACTCATCAAGTTCTGCATATATTTTGCATTTCCCAGTAACTTTCAAACTATCCTCGCAATAAACAAATAGCACATTTTTTCTCTTATTAGTTTCCTTTCGTGAGTTTGGAACACACCCACGCAGGTAGTATCTGATGGTTGTCGTGGAGTGTATTTAGTTTCCTAACAAACGTAGTTTAGGTTGAAATGCATGGAACTTTACAAAACCAGTTTTCTGTTGGTTGGAAAGCTTCATGAGAGACTAGCAGACTGACAAGAGAACAACAAGAATGTCTCAACCATGTCACCAGACATATTTGAGGTTGTTAGATCATTGGTAATTAATGGTTGTGGCTTGGTTGTGTTGAGCCTCACAGTTCAAGTTAGAAAGTGTGGTTTCCTTAACCTGTTCTAGTGATATGAAGTCCATGGAGACCATTACAGAAACTAATTAATAGTTTTAGTCTAAAGAAAAAGGGGCACTGTTGAAACTGTGTAAATCCTCAAAAGATAATAAGTCTGTTTCTTGATTTAACATGAATGAAACATGTCTAAGCATCTTTTTTTACCAAGTCATAAGGTCAGTGTCCAACATAAGAGCATAAAAAACCCAACTTTCCACCAGTTGACTTAATGCTTTGTGATGGGGCTTCTGAATTAGACTCATGTGGTCACATTTCTCCCAAATTAAGTTAAACCATGGCGTACATACCATTATCTCGGTGCATTATGTGGAGATGGATCCTTATGTTATACTACTAATGGCATAGAATCAGTGAGCCCTTAGATATTTGTCTTAGATATTCTCCCTACTGTAACATCCTCTATCTGGTTCCACTTGAGATCAGGAGCCTGTTTCTGTCCCACACAAATAGAGGACACTGACTCATCAAGGACAGGTCTTCCTTTATTAACTTAGGTTCAGTAAATACAATTTAGTCTTTGCCAGGTTGTTCCATTGTGGTCAGCAGGATTAAGAAGCCATTAAGAATGCTTTCATGAAGTGTGTTGCTAATGTGGGTTTAGGTCCATGAACCATTTGCATATAGAAAAACATTTGTGGCTAAAACTTCCACAATGACTGGTTGTTTGTTGCCTTATAAAGCAGTAATATGTTCTAACATGTTTCAAGCAGTTACCAGAGATTGCTGGCATACAAAATTTCATTGTAACTTGTGTGAAATCACCAGCGCTGCCTCCCTACCACCCCGTCCAATTCAAAAAGGTGGAGAGTCAGCCGCCACAACTGTGTACACAACTAAACACCTTGATACGATTTAACCCCCTGCGAAGTTGGCCGTTTTAACATGGAGGTATGTGGGGATGGACTCAAGAGACCAGCTGAGGAACTTCAGCTTTTGTCGGAGCTCTTTTGACAGAATAAGGGACATGTGGTTTTAATGTTTTGGCAGATCTGTGTAAGTTGAATACCCTGTCGGCCATAAGATGCTATACATGTATTATAAACAGCTGAATTCACCTCATCAATGTGACTGACCTTTTTTTCTTTTTCAATATAACGTCTCATTAACAATTACCAATAAGATATTCATTCCTTTACTGTAACAGCTTGTCCTCTGGGGGGTCAGCTGATGAAACCCAGAGCCTTCATGCCATCAGTGTTAACCCCAATATGAGTTTACTAATGCAAAAGCAGCCTTCGCCTCCTCTTTACCTCCGCTGCCGAGATATACCACTATATATACATGGCTTAAGCTTTGTGATCAAAAGGCATCAAAATTAAAGCAGGGTGTTTCTCTGCAGAATGGGAGAGAGCCTCTTTCTCTGTTTTAAGATGAGACCTTTCAAGGTTGAGGGGCCCATCATGACTCTGTGCCACCAACGCCGTTCATTAAAGCTGTGGGTCGGTGTGCCTTTGAAGCCCTGGCCTTTGTGCGTGTGGCCTTTAATGTGCATCTGTCTCCTGTGCAGCTCAAATCCCCCGTAAAAGTGGCAATACTTGATCTGATATGGAGCGGTAATCATGGATCAAGTAAAAGATGCAGTTGCTGGGATTGGGGATAAGGACGAAAAAAAAACAATCTGCTTCATGTCATCCTTATATACATGCACAATGGCTCTGCTTGTGTTTATTATTATTTGGCAATTGTATCATTGTGTTATCTGGCTGTTGTTACTTGCATATTCACATGAAAAAACATATAATAATAATAATGGATACATATATTTTTTTGCATTTATGTCAATGTCACGTACAGTGTATTTGCAATATTAAAGAAAGAGTGCAAAGCGAAATAGAAAAATATGAATCAGACTTTGCTCTAGAATGCTGGCTTGATAAAGTCCATTTAATGTCTGATTCGTCTTATGTCATTTACATTCACACTTGCTAATCCTCTCGGTGATCCTTGGAAAATGAAATGAATGAAGGGAGCGAAGTACATGTGTGAAAGGGGTTGTCAAGTCTGGCATTTCTAACTTCATTCCCAAGCAATCTGTTAGTAATTTAAAAGGTATCGTTGTAGAATATCGTACTGATTGTTGCATGCACATTTTGGTACCAGACATCCCAGATGATGAGGCGCAGTATTGGACAGGCAAGCTGAAGCACATCAACACCATGGAAATCCATGATGAGGTTAAGTGCAATCTAGTACCTCTTTCATTTTACACTCATACATTTATTTGTAGTCAAAATAAATGACTGCTAAAAAGAATGAAATGAAACATGTGAACCATGAAATACCTTCTTGAAACCTGCTGAGTTTTTCCCTTCTTTCTCTTTTATAGTACTCTCTGCAGGTTGATGTTCAGAATCGTCAGCTGCCATTTGCGGCCTCCCAGTGCTGTGAGTGCGCCTTCCTGTACAGTACTCCATTCCGCCTCTAGATGGAGCCAATTCTCCACACACTAAGCTCTCAAGCTTATATCTTTTCACCTCATTGACCCTTTGCCCCTGCTGCATAATGTAGTAACAGTTAAATCAGAGTTGAAAATGAAAGATGTTAACATTTCAAATTCAGTCTGTCAATAATTTCACAATTTAACGCAGAGGCCAAATCCATGTTAAAGTGTTTTCTCACTGTTGTGAAAGTTTATCGGTTTGTTTTCTACTCTGACTGATGGGGTTCGCCCATCCTCCCATTGTTACAACACAGGGAAACTTTTTTTTTTTTGGTCCTGTTTGCACAGACCCTACCTCCTCTTACTTACCTCTCACTTGTAACATCTGCACTTTCACCAGGCAACTATTTCGGATGGGCTGACCCACTGAGTATGTAACACTTTGATGAAATTTTCCCCGTGGCCAACCCTCAGTTCCCTCTGCATGTCATTATGCCCCATATTCCCAACTAACATATTCTATGAAGTTTACATTCATTTTATTCACATTATTTCATCGTTTCATGACACTTGATTTTCCTCAGTGTTTTCCTTGATTCCATTTTTACTTACCTTATCACGCTCTTGTCGTTTTCTTATGTTCTGCGGTATCAAATTTACAGATATGGCAGTTGGCAGTCATTGCCAAACTATCTTTATTCACCCCTCCAGCAGGCACCAACCTAATGGTTAGACCCAGAGGAACATTTTCTAGGAAGACTTGTGGGGTTGGCAGTCATTTTCAAACTGAGGTTTATTTTGGTGCTATATCGATAACACGGCATTATCTACTATTGTAAGTTTTAAGTGTGAACACTTGGAAACTGTCTGCTTAGTTACCTAAACAAAATTGCAATTCTTTGGAACTGTTAAGTACTACTAATTCAGATACTTTTGGTTCCTTAAAATGATTAATTGCAGTTTAAGTTTAATTTGTAGCTTGATGCCCTGCGTCCAGGGCATCAGGCTACAGTAGATGTAATACTGTTGAACTGGTGTGTCATATCAAATTTATATGAAGAGAAAGGCTTGGCTGTATTTTATTGTTCTGTCTCATATGTGACCTTATTCTTTTTTTTGTAGATAGTTAGCTCAGGTTAGCTCATTGCCTTCCAATTATCTGGATAGTTTGCAGGCACCAGGACCATAGGGTCCTATTTTGTTAGTGGTGCCACAACCAGTGCAAACAGTGTTTGGTATGTTGGTTAACTTGAACTTAACGAGTCAAAGGTGCATTTAAATGAATCAGTGTAAAGCAGTCTGTTGTTTCACGGTTCAAGTAGGACCCACTGTCTTTTTAAAAAGTGCATGACGTCTGCATTCCTAAACTCCCTATTAACCTGGCATTGGCTGACCCTGGTTTGTTTATTTTTCCAGCTCTTAACATTTTGTCCAGAAAAATCCACACTAAGACGCATCCTTTGCATTCCCATGGATAATAAGCAAGAATAAAATTTCATACAAAACACGCTTACTACTACAGTGTGCTCAGAAAGATTATTTATTCAGCTGGTGTTGGTGCCTCTTGCAGCTTTGGATGACCAGGACAGTGCTGTAGATGACCGGGATAGTGACTACCGCAGTGAGACCAGCAACAGTTTGCCTTCACGTTACCACACAACAGCTCAGCCCAACTCCTCCATACACCAGTACCCCATGGGGCCTCGGCCACAACACCCCCCAGACTGTTGTACAGACTCTGTCCACAGCTTTGACCTGGACTACCGGGACCAGAGAGGAAGCAGGTACACAGAGCATACACTGCATACTCACCCATACACACCTTCCTCAAACTAATGCACAGTTAGGCAGTCTAACCTCAGAAGTGTATTCCCACTGCAACAGTCTTGTATGATTGGGTGCAACTGTAATGCAGTGAGCACAATAGCTATGTTTACAGAATGCTCCCTTCGGTCTTTACACTTGGGTGTTTATAAAGGCTCTTTAGTATAATGTAACGACCAGTAATTTCTGGCCTTAAAAAAATGAACAGTTACGTCAGCTTCTGATAGCGTGGAAAAACAAACTGAAACTGAACACGGACCTGGTTGTCCTCTGTACATCTGGAATCGTTTAGCTTGCCAGAAGGCAGCACATTGTTGCCAATCCCATGTTCGTGTGGCGGTTATTACTATAATTATGTATTTACATAATGACTTTTATGATATTTGGGGCAGAGATCATTAATTCTACTGTTCTGAAAATTACACATTTTTATGATTATTATACTTGACTTCCGTCTACAAAACATATTTGGTAAAACTAGTGGTCTCGGTGCATGGAATGTACTCATGTGCCTCGTCATAGATAAGAGTCCATGGACACCAGTGAGACCGCTACAAATCTGCCTGTGCTGACTGATAGAGAGTTGATCCGGATAATTCCGCACCAGAAAAAAAGTGGGATTACAGCCACGCAAAGCTCATGTTTCTTTTTGTCTTGAAGTTCCTGGTGGTTTGAAAAGCTTAGGAACTTGGTTTAACCATATCAGACACTTCTACCCCGATTTTTATGTACTTTGTACAGTGACAACAAAGTGATTCTAATTCTGATTCTGATCTCAGAGAGGATCCCTCTTTCACACCTCCAGAGGGAGTTAGTTCACGACAGAATCCTTTTGTAATTAAAACCTTCAACTAATGCCGCATGGTGTGTGCTTTCCCTAACGACACTATTGTAGGTGTGTTGGTGAGCATGGCTGTTGCTGTGGGTATTTACAGAGATCTAAATTAACCGAGGCACATGCAGTCATAGGGGTACATGCATACATACTCTCACAACCACACACACATGCAGTTTTATTACTTGTGCTACTGAAATGTATAAAAAGGTACGTTTTATTTTCATTTTAGTCTTCAGGGCAGCTTAGCATTCTGATGACAATGTAATCAAGCTCAAATTGTACTATACCATCAAAACACTGATTCAACTATATAGCCTATAATCTCTGTTATGTTCTCTATGTTGTCTTTTATGTTAATAATTGTCTCTTTTCTTTTGCATGAACCTGTATCTGTCTCAGTTTTGCAATTTTTCATACTGCTTAACTTCTTAATTGCTTTTTTCATTTTGTTTGCTCTTTTTCTGTTCCTATTCCCATTCCCATACCCTTGTTAAATATATTCTTTAACCCAAATAAGATCTTTAAATCAGAAAGGAAGAGTGAGAATTATACCTGTAGATTCTGGCATGGGGGTTGAAGATTGGGAAAACAAATACAAAGGGCAGAGCAAACCTCAGCTGAGTGACTTTTTAGACGATGAGGAGGACAGTGTTATCTTTCGAATGGGAAGGCCCTACCCTGAGCCATCACACACACCGGTCTGTCAAAATCCAAAGCGCAGCGGTTTTCTGCCTGCTACCTACCCCGAAAGCTATGACACTATTGACCGTCGGCGAAAAAAAAAGATAATGGACTCAAGAGGGTTTGTCAATACAGAGACTGAGAAATTCAGAGAAGAGACTTCTACCTCTGACTTTGCACTTCTCCGTGAGAAGAGAGGGGAGCTGTTCATGCGGCAGGTAGCAGAGATGCAGGAAGAGGAGGAGCGAATGACTTCATGCCTCAGGCCATACAAGAATGGGCTTCTCTACAAGACAAGGATGTGGGCTAAAAATGAGCTTGACAACACTTTGGAGAATTATGTGGCATACCAAAAAGAGGAAGATGCTAAAATAAGGGCACGGTTTGATTTTGAGAGTCCTCAGGATCTGAAGTATCCCATTGGCGTAGAGGAAGATGTCGATGACATTGCCTTTATGGCTGAGGACTGTCACTTGGAAAATGAAAGACGTTACAAAGACAGGTATTGCTTGTCCCATGAGGGCCACATAGACAATTCTCAGGGTCTTCGGGAGAAGAAGTGTGGAAAATCTAAAGCTGGAGGGTGGATTGCTGAGACAATACTCTCTCCTGTGGAGGAACCAAGTGATGAATATGTTGACCCCATGGACGAGCTCCAGTGTCTAGTGGAAACTGTTTCTGAATATCTCGCTGAAAAAGAAGAGGAAATCAGCAAGTACGGTTCCCTCCCGAAGTCAAACAAATCTAGATTATCTTCTCTAGGTAGCAATAGAACTGATTCTTTTGGAGAGGACCAAAATGCTTCATCAAAGGATCCTAGAGGAGAATCCCAATCACACACACCTCCTGATCAGGGTATTTCAGGTGTGAAAAATGCAGTGAGTTCATTGTTTAGCTCTCTCTCTGACAAAGTTGGAGGAAGCCCCAAACAACCAGTCCCATCTCCGCAGACATCATCTGCACAGCCCTCTCAATCCGGACTAACAAAACTGTTGTCTTTTATTCCTAAATCAAATACCTCAGCTCCTGTAGCAGTTGTGTCTCCAGTGGAAACCTCCCCTGAAAAATCACTCAGTTCTTTGCCTTCTCAGCCATTACATGATGCCAAAAATGTAGGTCATTATCAAGAATCAAAAATTCCCTTAAGGAGCCAGACTCAAACAGGTACAACAAAAGATGTGCCTGAATTTGCAACCAAACCCCAAAGTGCTCAAGGAAACTCATTCTTTGGAAAATTGAATCCTATAAAGCTTTTCTCAGGAGATAATGAGAACTCCACTGAAGACAAACAGGCACCAGAGTCCACATATTCGCATGGCCATACACAGTGGAATGAAAAGTGTGTTGATAATTGTGTACATCAAGGTAATCAGCCGATGACAACAGAACGGGGTAAGAAATATGAAAAATTAATAAGCTCATCACAACAGAAACCTCTGGAACAAAATCATGATGAAAATGTGCACAGGAGACAGAATCCACTGATGTACAAACACGAAAATGTGCCTGTTCCAGGGCCAGAAAGATCGACTGGCCAAACACAATCCACTGGACTTTTTAGCCCTTTTAGGAAGTCGTTAAGTTCATTGATTACACCCACAGTCCCATTTCCACCTCAGGGGCCTCCTCCGGTGGCTGTTTATCCAGTATTTAGAACCAGTGAGGCTCCCCAACTACAGAAACCAGCAGAGGACCCCTCGTTGAATAGCAAGCCTAAACTACCTTTCACCTCCTCTGAAAATGCGTCCACTCAGCAACGCCCCAAGGCAGAAGGAGGACTGCTTTCTGGTTTTCTAAAGTTTGCATCCAGTGAAGATATTAGTGCCTCCACAAAAACAACAAACCATGACTCATCTGTCACGTCCTCTACTAGCTTTACGCAGAATTCTGCTGTGCCCCAGGAGAACAATGAAAAAGGGTGGCTTTCAAGCATTTTTAACCCGGTCCCTGCTCCCTCTGGTTCAGGTCAGAATTTAATCAGTAACCAGCAATCTCAGAACACTAAAGTGCCACCTGGCTCCCAATTACAACATGCATCAAGTCAGAAATCAACATCAGCGCCTCATGGAATGCAGCATCAAGTTCCCAGTCAGCCTGAGTCACAGAGTTTTTTGACAGGTCTTTTTAAAGGTAGTGCAGCTGAGGAAACCTCTCATATGGGTGCTAATCAACCCAAACAAGGAGGACTGCTGTCTGGACTTCTTAAATTTGGGTCTAACAGTGACCTGGCTGGCAGTGTGCCACAGCCTGCTTCTCATAACAATCAACAGCCCAAGAGCAATAATCCGTCACAGTTTCCCAGTAACCCTCCTCGACAAAATCCTACAGCTCCGCAGATGGGGGGGCTTCTCTCAGGACTATTGAAATTTTCATCAACAGAAAACATACAACAAAATCCACAACCCTCTGTAGGTGAAAAGCAGAGGAACATCCCTGACAATTACTATGGTCATCATCGGACATCAGATGAAACTCAGCCAACACAGCCTCAGCAAAAGGGCCTCGTGTCTGGCTTCCTTAAATTTGCATCATCTGAGAGTATTTCCAGCAGTCAAACAATTAACCAACAAAGCAGTGCTCAATGTAACCAACAAAATTTCCAGCAACAGAATACTCAAGTTCCAAACCGAGGTCCTCCTCTCAGAGACAGAACCTCGAGTCAGCAAGTTGTCCAAAGAGAGACAAGTAAACCAGGCTTTACTAGACAACAAACTGTCCCACTTCAGCAAAAACCATCCCATCAAGGTGGTATTTTGTCTGGTCTTTTTAAATTTGCTTCAGCAGACAGCATTAACACACCAAGTCAACCACCCCCTCAACAGCAGGGCATTACCCAAAGCAGATCTAACCATGAGAAAGTACAAAAGAATATCCCAATTTCTAACCAAAACCAACCACAATTTAGCACAACACAAAATACAACTCAAGCAAGTGGGCTTTTGTCTGGACTGTTCAAATCATCTTCAGAACATGTGGCTCAACCACAGCAGCCCACTCAAGAACAAATCAAGGTGTCATGTAGCCAGACTGGTCAGACACAGATGGAGACACCAAGTCAGCCTGGGAGGCTCTCAGGATTTTTTAACAAGTTAACTAAATCACCTGAAAGTGCTGACACAGCCAGCCAGACATTAACGGGACAATTGCCACAACAGAAGGACAATACAGCTGCAATAAAAAGCCCACCAAACCAGCAAAAACAGTCATGCACTAATTTAACACAGTCTACACAAGAACATGAAGAGAAAGAGAAGAGGATTTCACAAAATTCCCAGCAAGGTTTTTTGTCTGGGTTGTTCAGCAGAAATGTAACTGAGGACCCTTGTACTGAACAAGTCGAACAACAGACTCCCTCAGTGAAGTTCACAGATTCAAATTCAAGCACATTAAAAAGTGCTACCTCAGGCTTAGGGAGGGAAAGTTTGCGAAGTGTTGTTCCAGGTTCTCCCAATCTAGGACAGAGTAGACATGCTTTAATCCATCCACCTATGTCAGTTGGTACTGAGGGTTTGGACTTACGGACATCTGCTACTTTTGCGAGATCTCTTCAGAGTCAGGCATCATACTCCTCAATTAGCTCAAGTAATTTAGCTCAGTTATACTATTCTAGTTCACTTCATTCATTTAAGCCACTGGCTTATAGTACCGGAAATATTAATTCAGTCATGACCATGCAGCCATATATAAGTGGAAGCACTCCCTCTTTGTATGGAGCTACAAATCAAAACCTTTACCAAGGTCAGCTGTCCCCATATGGAATAAGTCCCTCTTATGATGAAAACCAGTGGATCCGGGAAAGTACTCTATGGCAGCAGTTTCAGAATGAGTCACTGAATTATCACTTTCAAGAAGAAGAACAAGGTTATAGACAGAGCTGTGAAAATATGTCATTATCAGCCACTGCTCTTCATTGCACTTCCTCAAATATCAATCAGTCAGTTAACCCTACACTATGGCAAGGTGTTGTTTGTCACCAAGAGCAAACTGTGCCATATCAGTTTGAGGGACACATAAGTAATGACCCATATCCAAAGAGAAAATTGTGGAATAGTTATGAAGATTTGGTAAACAAAGGATATTCACCTAATGAGGAAGGCGTTTTGAACTTGGCTACTAAACAGAGTAATGCAAAGTTTGAAAAATGGCATTCACGTAATGATGGTAGCACTTACAGCTTGAATGGCATTTCATATCATGAAGGCTATTATGAGGAGACTGCACCAAGCTTATCTTATTCGGCCAACTGGCAATATGGAATGGATAATGCTGCCTTGCAAAATTTTCATAGTGATGGCATGAACTATCAGAGTCAGTATAATTTGAATAGACCAGAATCAAACTGTATTCCAAATGCCAATACTGACACAGAAGATGCTCTGTACCTGGAAGACACTGAATGGTATCAGCAGTGGCTTGCACTTTTGGAGCAAGGAATGTGGTGGCCAGCAGAAGATGGTGACTGTGGCTACTTTGTTTACACAGATCATGAGTACATTTATGCCTTGCTTACAGATGCAGGAGGTGAATATGTGTATGCGTGTACGCCTGAGGGTGAATCTTGGGGAGATGGACAGAAATCAGATAGTTTCCCCAGCGCTTGGCTGCACAATGAAATGGTTTTAGTCTGTGGCTTTAAAATTCCACTTTACAATGAGGATGAGCTTCTTTGGTTTCCTGGTCAAAATCACAGTGATTCAAAACTTCTTAATGCCCCTCTTGATTTGTCAGCTGCCTATAAGAAAGGAAATGAGATTATGAATTTAAATCTGGAGCAGTTCTCTCAAATGTTTGAAAACTCATTTCTGTCACAGGGGCAACAAGGTGTGGATATCACATCGTACAGATTGAACAAAGTCAGGATGGATCCAAGACATCCCAGTTATGTTTATGACAATTACTCCAAAGATGTCATTGACCTTTCGTGTCGTAATAAAGACCACATCTATCCTCATTGGAATAACCAGGAAATGAAGACATTTCTTTCTCAAAAGGTTGCTGTTTCTTTGAACTCTACTCCTACTGCAAATTCAAATCAGCAGCTACTTTACAACTGTTACCAACCTAGCCAAAGGCGACGCTCATCTACGGCTGTCACAGTAAAACATGTTGATGAAGTATCAGAGGAAGAATGGAGGAAAAGAGTATCTCCAGGAGAAGAGCAGCCTAATCGTCAAGTCAAAAAGATTACTTCCCTAATATCATCTTTTGTCAGCAAAACATCACAGGTGGAACAGAACAAAACCAGCATGTCTCCATCTGAACAAAGTTCTGACAAGTCTTCTAAGAATATTCTTTCATCAGGTTTCCAAAGTTTGAAGTCTAAGATCACCAAAGAAGAATCCTCTTCTGCTGTGACCCAGCCAGAAAGTGGTAAAAAACAAATGCAGAGGCCAACTACCTCACAGGGAAGAATATTGCCCACAATACCAACAACAACTCAAGTGACTCACCCCTCAACACAATCACATACTTTACAGAAACCCACACTTTCGCGTCAAACTACCATGGTTCAGCAAACAACCCCACCAACAAAACCCAGTGCCACAGTGCCTTTAGGATCAAAAGAATCTCTCACAAAATCTGTGCCACCTGGAAACCTTGCATCTGATAAGCCAGTGGATATAGCAGTGGAGAAACCCTCTGAACAACCACAGGCAGGCTTCATGAACCTTCTCAAATCAGCAGTTGGAATGGAGGAGACTAAACCTGAACCCCAGAAAATTTCTCAGACCTTCCCCAATCAGCAGACTAAAACTGGCAGCACTGCCTCCTTACCAGGCAGTGCCTCTGCAAATAAAGAAGCTACAGGAGTATCAAATCTCTTTGGATCAATAGGCAGCCTGTTTAGTGGTGAGCCATCACCACCACAAAACCAGCATATTAAATCTAGTGTTACAGAGGGTTCTCTGGCATCGGCATCTAGATCAATGGGTATACAGAGACAGCAAACTATGGATCAAACTGCCGCATCTCGACACTCACAGAATCAACCCAGCCAACCACCAAACAAAAGTATCTCCCAAGAGTCTACTTCCAAATTTTCCTCAGGCCCTGCAGCAAGCCATGTCCAAACTGTGCCACCTGAAGCACAGACAAAGCAGGAAGCATCAAATAAACAATCTAGTGGACTTTTTGGATTTTCAATCGGAGAAATGCTTACAGGGTCAACAACCACTCCTCAGTCTGGCCCCAGTCCTCAAACCCCTGCATCAACTACAGCTCCACAGGAGGAATCTCTTGGTAAAAGTATACTTTCAATTTTCTCTGGGCCAAGTCCTCAGCAGGCTGCTCCCAAACCTGAGACATTGCCTCAAACAAATTCACCAAGTGTAGCTCCAACAGCTTCACAACCTCCTCAACAGGAAACACTCGGTAAAAGTTTGCTGTCAATGTTTGGAGGTTCAACTCCTCCCCAGCCTGCTAGTCAAAGTAGACCTTCTGCTGAGGCACCACAACAAGGAGCTAATCCACCAAAAGATCCTCCATCTACAGGATTTCTTTCGATGTTTAGTGGCCCTAGCAACCAACCATCTCAACCCCAAACGGGATCCTTTCTAGGAGGAATTCTGCCTGGGTCATCAGGTTCATCTGAAAGCCCGATGAAAGGACTGTTTTCAGTGTTTAGTGATCCCATTCCTCCCCAACCTCGGCCACCAACAGTGCCATCCCAACAAGGAGTAGCTCAGTCACAAACTCAACAACAAAGGGTACCTCAGACACAGTCCAAGCCACAAGAACATCCACAACCACAAGGACAGCCAGCCACTTCTGTTCTTGGGGGTATATTTGGTGGCTTGTCTGCTTCTAGTGAAAGTCCAAGAAAAAATTTGTTCTCCATGTTTAGTGGCCCCAGTACTCCTGAAACACCAGGAGGCGGTGTTGGTCCAAACATGTCTTCCATGCCAGGGACTGCAACCCCCAAAGTATCTGCCAAGAGTATACTCTCTGCTTTTAATGACGCTGTGTCACCTCCGCAACAAACTCCCAAAGATCCACCAGTGACTGATTCACAACAAAGTTCTCCCCAAACGTCATCTCTTACCAGAAGCAATTTCCCAGAGGCACCAACTACCAGTGAAATATCAAATAAAAATAATACTAATTCTAGTGAAGTTCATGCTGGCCCACCTTCTGACATTGCTGTTGCAGCTTCAGATACTTCTGAAGAGGGTTCACAACTTAAAGGCCTTGGTCTTGCATCTAAGGAACCAAACTCAGAATGTGTGTCTAAGGAAACAAAAACTGAAAGTGCACCCCTAGATCCCAGTCCTCCTAAAGAACCGCCAGCTCCAGGTTTGATATCAGGATCAGGCCCCCATCCTCCATCTTCAACTGGATTTATGTCAGATGGTCCAGGGAAAGGTTTGCTGTCTTTATTTTCTGCATCCACTCCCGATCCATCTACAGAATCTGCACCAGGATCATCAGGCCCCAAGGATGCACCGAAAGGTTTGTTCTCAGTGTTTGGAGGTTCTGCCCCTCAGCCTTCCTCCCAGCCTGGGAGTTCTCTATTAGGGGCAATGTTTGGAGGATCTTCCCCTCAAACACCAGCATCTCAAACTGGTGGATCATTACTTGGTGGTTTATTTGGAGGTTCTGCGCCTCAAACTACTCCGCAAGTTAGTTCCACTAAGACTGGGGGTTCTGTTCCTCAAACTGCAGGACCTCAAGCAGGATCGTCATTACTTGGAGGATTATTTGGTGGGTCTTCTCCACAGAGTGCTGGATCTCAGACTGGGGGGTCAATTTTGGGTGGACTTTTTGGAGTGCCGGCAGCTTCATCTACAATGCCTCAGACTAGTGGGTCTATGAGTGGTCCTGCCACCCAAACATCAACAGCCCAAAACAATAGTTCTATATTTGGAGGGATTTTGGGGGGATCAGCTTCTCAGGCAAGTACTATACAGACCGGCGCATCTCTTCTGGGTGGTATTTTACCTGGAGCTTCAGGTCCTAATGAGCCATCCAATAAAAGTTTGCTTTCAGTATTTGGAGAATCTGCTCAAGCTTCAACATCAACTGGAACTGCTACACCAACATCTACTGATGATAAGAAAACAGTAACTACTGATCTTAGCAGCTCTACGTCAAGTATACCAAAACTGACTGATCCCAGTACAGCTGGTTCAGTTGGTGAAGGAACAATTGTGAGTGATGCTGCTACCAAAAGCAATGACCAGGTGGAAACATTGCAGCAACCTGATGGTACAGTTCAGTGTCTTGAGACAAGCTTGTCCAAAACTGATGGAAGTGTCAGTGTAGAGGTTAGTTCCAAAGATACAGGCGAGCCAAGTGCTTTATCTGGAGATCAGTCTAAACATTCTGAAATATGTACAGCAGCACAACAGCCTGCAAGACCAGACATTGTTGGTGATGGTTTGAGTCAAGATAAAACACCACCTAAATTAGATGAGGCAACACCCCCCACTCAGTCAACAAGTCCTGTTGTCCAGCTTCCACAGAAGCCTCCAGAGCCAGAAAAATCTACTAGCGATTCAGCAGCAGATACAGTTTCAAACTTCATGTCTTCCCTTTTCAAACCAACACCTGTTCCCAATGAAGGTCCCCAACAGCAAAAGAACTCTTTGTTTGGACTGGGACTAACAGCATCCCAAGCTGATACCAGTCAGACTGGACCATCACTATTGGGGGGAATATTTGGAGGGTCTAATGCTCAGACAGCATCTCCCCAGACAGGACCATCACTAATAGGAGGCTTATTCAAAGGATCTGCTCCACAATCTGGACCTCAGGCCACCACCACTGCCACTGGAGGTTCATTATTAGGTGGGATGTTTGGAGGAGGTTCCTCAGCCAAACCCTCAGGTCCCCAGAGTGGTGGATCATTGCTGGGTGGAATGTTTGGTGGGGCTGGAGTAACATCACAGCCTAGTAGTTCTTTACTTGGAGGAATGTTTGGAGGAGCGGCTGGTCAGGCTGCAGGATCACAGACTGGAGCATCCTTACTTGGGGGCATAGGGGGATCTTTATTTGGGGGCATTGGACAACAACCCTCTAAGCCTCCTCAATCAGTGCCAGCTGAGCCAAAACCTGTACAGAGTACCAATACACAGCCACAGCCTAAGAATGAAAATGTGTTAGCAAAAATGCCTCCATCTGACTGTGAGACCAGTACATGTAAAATAGCAGATAATGATCAAGAAAAACCTGTAAGTCTAACAAATAGCAGTGCCATGCCACCTGACACAGGTTGTCCAAAAACATCTGCCATCACAAATGCACCCATAAACACTTCAGATGACCTCATCCATCAGGAAGATAACATTGAAAAACAGGAGTCAGCTGTTGAGGGAGAAATAATACATGAGAAGCCCATAGTCATTAAAGAAGACCCTGAGAATAAAGAATGTGACAAATCTGCCCCACCAGATATCAGGCAAGTCACTCCTACTACAGCTTCTGAAGAAGATCAATTGCCCAGCAGTGCAGAGCCACCTCAAGCCAAATCTCTGTTTGGTTTTGTATCTGCACAGAGCGAGGCAGGAAAATCTCTTGGATCCCTTTTTTCATCAACAATGCCATCAGTTGCTTCACCTTTGCCTCAAACGGAGGGAGGAAGTGGTCTGTTTTCAGGATTAAAAACCCTCTCTGGAGGCCTATTTCAAGAGGATAAACCCACTGCTGGAAAACAAGAGCCACCTACTACATCATTATTTGGGGCAAAAATAAGTTTCCCTTGGCAGGCAGACCCACCCAAATCACAACCTACCTCAGTTACAACATCCCAACCCAAAACTAACAACCCAACAAGCAGTCAAACACATATTGTAGAAAAGGTTGCCACGTCTGATGCCCAAAAGAATCAATCGGTAGGTTCCACAGATGATATAGAAAACCCCCAGATTTGCATCTCCACTCCTGAAGTAGATCCTTCAGCTTCCCTGACCCCAAAGGAGAAGGAAAGGCTTGTAGAAACATATCCCTCTGCAGGCCCAACCTCTGGAGTGCAGCTGGACAACCAGTCCGAGAAGGATCTATTGAATGCAAAAAGGCTAGTAAAAGCATAATAAATGGCATCCCCTCCTCACCATTTATGATGCATTGAAACTTTGGAAAAATGTATTTCCTGTCCAGTCCTGCAGTCCTTTCTCAATAGTTCAACACATGTTTGTATGTGTATGTGTGTATTGTGGGCTTTCGTGTTTAGTGTCTCTGCCAATCCATGTGTCATTTCAAAACAGAATTCCAAAACAAAATGTATGTATATATGCATGTTTAATCACTGCCGCTCTTACTTCGTCATTCATTTGTTATTTTCAAGAGATAACTTTACTACTCCTTTGCCAGACTGTGATTTATAGTTATTACTTCTTACCTGAACATACATTCTACAGTCATATTCAATTTAATTGTAGTGTTGCATGTACTGTGGATTTGCAACATTATAAATATTGGTATGTTTTTAAAAATGGAATTCTGATTTGATTCGCACATCGTTTTAAATAGTAAAAATTATTCAAAGTTTACATGTATCTAGTAATGAAATACAGTAAATACTTGACATTTAACACGGAAATCATTTCATGCAGTTTCAATGCAGTTGATCTGCATCCTCGCCATCTCATAAACAGTAAATTTTCGAAAATACAGATCAACACTGCGTATTTTATGGTCCACATCTAGCTGTGCTTCAGCCCTGTCCATGTAAGTTTACTTACACCATGTGCACGTGTTCCTGTTTGTGGAAAGGTAAAGGAAAAACCTTGACAATAAACTGTGCAGATATAAATGTGTGCAGAAGCATACATTCATGTAGTAAGGGCTAGCAATTAGGAGCGATTTCATACCTCACACCACAAAATGGTGCATCTACGCCCATTCTAAAAATGCAACTGATGTACAAGGGCATATAAAATTTCCAAAGTGGATACAGTGATACTGCTTTTCTTTTCTTTACATTTTCTTTGTTTTTCCAACATGCCAAGGTTGGGTGTCTTTTTAGGACATGATGTATACTATACCAATTAATTCTTAAATACTTTTATAATTGATAAAGACAGACTATATTTAAATAGAATATGCAGGTAATTCTTCATAGATGAGTGGTGTTCATCACAGCTCCAAGAGTTATACATTTGGAAGTAAAACAGCTTCTTGGTAAATTTGAGCAGCTGTACCAGTATATTATAATACAGAGTTATCTGACATATCTAGTGTAAAACACAAATTACAGTTAAATTTAGAGCTTGTTTTTCACCCATTTTTGATACTGATTTTCCTCACTTCTCTCTCACAATTGTAGTCCAGTCGAAAGTAGTCGCTTTGGATCATCAGGAAACCTAAGCCAGATCAGCTCCCAGCTTAGTGAAACTGGCCACGAGAGCACTGGAGGGTCAGAACTGGAAGAGTCCTTCCACTCCTACCATAGTACTGGCTTTCACCCGTCTACCAATGGGCAGCTGCGCACAAATGGACATCTTCACACCAATGGACTCTCTAAAGTCGAAGAGCAGGAGATACATGGGCTGTCCCCTGAAGTAGGACGGCCCTTGAAGAGTGACACTCCAGTCGAGAGAGTATCGTCTAAACTCCAAAGGTACAGTTTTATTTAGAAATTCAACCCAGCCCTGAGTTGAACTGTGAGATTGCCTCCATCTATGTTTTTTTTCATTTTCTCTTAAAATCATGTAATATAGGTTCCACGACGATGGGCCGCCATTACCCTTTTCTCCATCCAGAGTTCGTTGGTTGAAGGCTATCAATAAAGTCAGAGTTCAACTCCGGGAGGTAGGCAGTGTTTCACTTTTGTTTTTCTTTTGCACCAGTGTTTGTTGTCTCAGTATTTTTTAAGGTTGATTTTGTTTTCTTCTTCTCGCCCTACCACATGTAACACAAAGACAATTCCTAAAGTGTATGCATACATACGATATGTACCACACTTTCGGTACTGCCACTGGTTGAGTTTAATCTCTCTGAATGTCTAAACAGATGCATTAAATGTACTATAAATACTGTATGTAAACAGTGTTTTACACTTTTTGAATTTCTAGAGATGTTTTTGAAAGGCAACCTACAATGTTGCTTTTGAGAAGTAAAGTAAGGGTGAGTATATTTGATTTAGTCCTGGTATTGTAATAGAAGACAGCTGACCATAAACGTAGTCCCCAGTTAAACATGCCACTCAAACAGCATATTTTAAATGCTGCATAGTAATTGCCTGCCTTCTCTCTCTGTATGTCTCAGTCTTCAGTGGTTGATTTTATTTCTTCACAGGAGACTGTAATCGTGAGGCTACTGTATACTTACAGTATGCAGTAAATTTACAGTCAGTCTGTTGATTTAGGTCCATCTCTCACACTTTGAGTAGGGACCTGTAATATACATGTGAATGGATGGTTCACTCATGGTTGTGATTTTTATCTTCTGCAGTATATTTTGTCTGCATTGTCTGGTCAATTTCTCACTTTTTGTCTTTTGCACATGAAGTTAGTTGTGATGTGATATGTGATGATTTCAGAAATATGCACTGAGGCATTTATGCCTGTCACCACACTGATTGTCCTTTGCTAAAAAGGAAATCATGGGACGTGGACTTTATCATGTCCCCTTCTGAGTTTTCTTTTTAGAACCAAACTGAAAACTCTTTCAGTCATGAGAGACTATGTAATATCTCTCTCATGTAAACAGATTTTGAATTGAGTTAGAACAACCGGATTTTACAGGTTGCTCGTAATGAGGACATGGGGATCTCTCAGCCCTAACTGGGGTTCATTCCCTTGATTAAGCTTTTACAGCATAGTAATAAAGGAGTAGCATAGATAGCCCTCATGTAGTTCCATTATAATGATTGTCTTGCTTGGACTATGAGTGCCTGATTGAAGACATGAGTATAAAAGGAAGGTGAAAACTGTCTAAGTGCGATTTATTATCGGACATGAGGAAACACTTATGATATAAGGCTGAATGCTGATTGTAATGAATTAGAATTGGTTGTTAATCTGCCAAGCAACGCCACAGTGACCAGCATAATAAGAATAAGAATGCTAGACTGAATACAGAAAGAGAGTGGAATCTGAGAGTCAGTAGTTACAGCCACAGATTATCATCGTGTCTGAATACACTGCCAGAGGACAGAAAGAGAGAGAGAAAGCAGAGAAAGCATGGAACCGAGTGGGAGGGAAGTAGGGACGGCTACTTAACTGAGGATGAACTGCTGTGTGATTGTGGTCTGCTCCAGTCGTGTTTGCCGTTCCAGTAGCAGAAATGGGAGATTCAGCACTTTTTTGTCAGTTAAAGGACGATCTGCTGGGTTGACTGATACCGAGCCAAACAGTCAACAGTACCAGGGGATGCATTTTTATTAAAAAAAAAAACAACTTGGAATTTACAATCGGTGAGTTCCTGTCCATGTGGATTTAATCAATCTTTCAAGATGATATCTCCAGGTTGCTCATTTGTTCCTATATGGTAAGTCTTGCATTTGGATAATTTTGTTAGATTTTATTAAAAAAAATCATGTTTAGGAAAAGTTGTAGTGTAAGAAACTTATATTAATGCATAATGTTTAATACACATTCAGCACTTCCTCAGACGTAACAGAGCATTCTGTTTTGATCTAAATTTTAACAGAGAATATTTTATGACATTATAAAAATAACAAGACAACTTCACAACTTCAAAGGCAAGATTTCTTTTTTTTCTAGGCCACAGACAGTTTAGTATGGAGAGAAAAAAGGAGACAGGTTGCTGCAGATTATTTCTAGGAATGTCCTGGAAAATGGGCCAATCTGCAACCGGCCCCTAAACCTTTCTTAATAAATTATGGGCAGTTAAGGAATAAGCCACTTACTATTACGCTGCACACAGCTAAATGTACTTTTAATTAGTGTTTAGGTAATGTGTTACGTGTCAATCAATTTAAGCCAGATATTCCTGTTAATATTTACATCAAAATTTTGTATTTTTAGCTGGAAGTACAGTTCTGTGAGATAATTTCAGATAGGCTGATTTAGCTGACACGTTTGTCATCTTAATTTCAATCCGGAGTATTGGTGGAAACATTTTTTTGTTTTTGTTTTTTATAATTGGGTTGAATATACTTTTCTGCCTACCCAATCCTTATCAGCCTTGTGTTGCTTATTAGAGATCTCCAGAACAGGGTTGGTTTAGGGTAGTTAGCAATCATATCCTTTCCTGTGTGTAATAATGTCCTTTATGGAATAGATAATTGCAAATATGAAGTTAAACTGCAGTTATACTACTTCATGATATATGTACAGAATAGTTTTCACAGAAAAATCAGAAATCATAGCACCACTTAATTAAAATGTTATGCATTCTTAGACACAATGCTCTTAACATGCCAGTGGTCTGGGCACATATTTACTTGCAGACATAAGATCAGAAAGAATATAGACAGATAAATGTTGTCAAGAATTTAGTAGTGATGCTGAGGTTGAGACCTGTTACACTTAAAACATCTTTCAAATTTCTGATGCAACTATGGACAAATATGAAAACACTGAGCTGTATGTTCTGTGACTAAATAGGAGGAGCATAGAGACATCTTGTGATGTTGGCAGTAGATCTATTTAGATATGTAATAAGGAAAATAAATGTTCATCAAGAAAAAATAGAAAATGCAAATATATCAAAATTTAAATTATTATACACTAAACTATTATACAGACCCACATGTAGCAAATAACAAGCAAAATGCAAAATAAATATTCTAACAATTTATAATTTAATTCACATACTTGAAAAGGAGTGGGTGGAAGTAAAAAAAACAACAACTTTTGTTGCATTTTTTTGGGGCTATTCTATTGTCGGCAATGGATCACAACTATCACGCCTTGCAGCTGGCATGGGTGCGAAAGAATGACATGGCCTCAGAGAAGAGATTTGACCTGTCATCTAATTACAGTGCTGTCTTTATAAAGACTCTTAATTGCAGGGATCTAAGCTGATGCATGGTTTCCTGCAAGTTACCACTGTGACTGTGAGGAGGTCAGTTCAAACGACACTATCTATCTGACTTCTTGTCTGTACAGTAGTGTAGTCTCTCAAAGTGGTCTTAAACTGTAGGATTTTATATGTTCTCAAATATGTTTAAGTTCTCTATTGTCCCATAATTTAAACCATCTTGCAGTTGCAATGTTACAAGTTAAACAGTTCTTGTTTTTCTCTCTGTATTGTCTAGTTTGTTGGTGAAAAACATCCAATATACTAAATATAAATATGAAACTGATAAAGAAGGAAGTGCTGTTCTGTTCTTGGGATGTGAAAAAAGTTATATTCAGTTCACACTTGCATTAGTGGCTGTTTTCAGAATGCATCTTATTTATCTTGCTTTCAAAGCATTTCCTCTCCATCCTTTTATGAAGCTGTGCTCCACATGGTTGCCAGGAGGGAGAATAGATGCTCTTATTATAGATTATTATAGTTTCATATTTATGATTAGTTGTTCTGCACCCACAGAAATAAAAAGTACATGTACTAACCACATGGGTTTTTTTTCTGCTTCTTCAACAAAATTATTTTTCCCTCAGTGATGGTGCAGGTACTTGCTCGTGTGCAGTTTAAGATGCTGGCTTATGGTTAAACCATTCTAAGAAGCAATCAAAGAGGTAGTGGTTTGTCCATGTGTGGGAACAGCTGATCACAATCGCCAATTCTCAGGGATGTTCCCCAGAGGACAACTGAGCGGACAGGATGAACCCTACAACTCAGAGCCACTTCCACTCTCGCCCAAAAGGCAAGATCTGCAGAAGAGATCACAGAGTCCCACTGCTGGGCAAAGCTTGTACAGGAAACTGCCGAAGGAGCCAAAAGAAAATTATGACCTTCAATCAGTCGCCACTTCCGGCACCGAAGCTGACCTCGCCTCACCTGGTGAAAACAGAAGTTCTGATTGCCAGGATGGTAGTGGTGTTATGGAGAATCCTACGCCCAGGGCCAGTGAAAAGATCCAAAATGATGAAGAAAAAGAGAAGTCGGAGGATCAGGAAGGAGAGGAAGGCTCTGGTAACATAGTGGAGCATATCCTGAAAGAGTTGAAAGGTATTAACAAGATCCAGGAGGAAATTTCTGACCTTAGGCAGTATCTATCATCTGTGCGAGGTTCAGTGGACGAAGTGTCCTGCTGTGTCGATGCAGTGCTGAGTGAAATAGGTGAGCTGTACTCTGGGGCTTCAGCTGCACCTCATCCTAGCCCTGTTTCTCAAGCGCCACGCATCAGACAAGGAAGCCTGGGTAGACAGGACGCGGTCTCATCTCCTCACAATCGAAGTCCACTGATGGATCACAAAGACTTTGGAAATGATTCAGGATATATGTCATCTCACAGATCACCCAAACAATGGATAGTTGATCAAGCCAATCTCAGATCCGTCCAACAAACAGACCAAGAAAACTCTGAGCAAAATTCAAACATGCACATGCTGAGCCATACAAATCCTGACCTCTGCTACATGGAGCTTCATTATGGCTGCAACTACCAAAGCAGCAGCTCTTTGTCATCATATCTGAGCTCCAACTGTCTGGATGCGGGCTCTCTGTCTGGGCAAACAGAATATGAAAGGTGGCCCTCTGCTGATATGCAGCACAGTATAAGCAGAGAAGGAGGCTGGAGTGAGGAGGACATCTCCTCTTGTGCTAACAGCAGAGAGGAGCTGCAAAATTATCTACGTGTTTGGAACCGGTGTGCCACTGAAGAGACACAAAGCAGCACACCAGGCCATTCATCACACAACAGTTCTGAGCACCTCTCATTATTGTTTGGACAGCATTACGATTCTCCCTCACATTCTTCCAGTGTGGTGGACTGGAGGCCTCTCAGAAAACAAACTGAGGAAGAAAACCTGGAGTGTGACTGTGCTGCAAACTGCCCATTTTCCCGTAGTTCTGGTTATCACACCATGGATGCTTGCCCAAACGAACATGGAAGTGGGCCCTCCAGGAGCCTGAGCTGCTCCACAGTTCTTTTGACAGACTGTGATGATGGTAACCTAGAGCCGCATTCACCATGTGATGATTGTCCATCCTCTGGGGACACTCTTGATCTGGGGTCTGTTGAGAGTTTGGACAGAGAGTGGACAGATCCTAGCATTTCCAGGGAGGATGCAGAAGAATCTTTGTCACAGGAGTCGTCTGAAATAGATACTGAGGGCGCACCCAAGAACCCCAATGTAGGCTTTGATGTAACAACTTTTAGCAAGGCTGTACTCACTTTCAGGTCAGCTTTGAAAGGAGCGCTGAAAAAGCTGGAAGGATCCAATCCTGAAGTCGTAGAAGAGGAAAGTGGAATTGAGAGATCTTTATCTCTGACCAGACAAGCCAGTGATCCTAAGGAGGAGCAGGGTAGTGATGTGTATACAGAGGGAGAGGCTAGTCTCACAGAGAATCAGACTCAGTTTGCCACTCCAAAGGAGGAGAGTGACAATTCAGTCTACATGGATTGTGAGATGCATGAGAACCTGTCAGACTCTCTTCAGGCTTCTTCCCATGATGGAAGCTGTTCTCCCCACACCCCAGCTGAGCGTCACACTTTACAGATTTCACAGGGTAAAGTAGAGTATCTAACACATGTGGAGCTGTCCAACATTGACCACTCTCCAGCAAGACAGGCCGAAAGTCCACTGGGTCCTTTGCCCAGCACAGATGAGTTACGATTAAGTCCAATTCGGGAAAACCATGTTCTTGATCAAGCAAACGAAGAGAAGCCAACCGATGCCAGCCACAAAGAACGTATAGCTAATTTCCAGCGCATTTTGAGGGAAAAGAGACAAACCCGCCATAGACTGTCCAGATCTACTCAAGGCTCAGTAGGGTCCCATGGCTCTCAAGGGTCTCAGGGATCCCAATCTCTAGACGAGTTCATCCCAGGTATTTATTAGCACCTACTTCTTTTGTTTTAATAACTGGAAACGCCAGTAATAAAAGCAAAATAATAAGAATAATCTTACACCCTCTAATGATATAATTCAATGTACTATATTACATTATATTGCAACCCTATTTAGTTTTAGTATCATTACATGCTAACTCTTGAATGCAGTGCTTTTATTAGTTGGCTCAGTTACATCTGCTCCATGTTATTTCTAATTCTTCTGTGGTTTCTTTTTCTTCACAGAGATTTGGAAAGAAGATTATCAGGTTACTCATGTGATATTAGCTCCATGTTTAAACTACATTTTCTTTGTTGGTTTTGTTTGGTTTTGTATATTTTTTGTGTCTTTTACAGGTATCATTACGTGTTTTTTTTTTGACCTTGCATGTTCTGTGACATCAGAGAGATGAAACTCAACTAGATATGTTTACATTAACCCTTGCCTTTTTAATAATACAGTTTCTATGTCAGCCTTTGTACATAAGCTGTCGGCCTAAATTCTCAACTTTGGATATGTATAGGTTCGAGATGAGGAACCCAACGCTAGACAGGCCTGGGACAAACCAGGGTAAGTCACACAGTTAACCACGGTATTTTCCTTTAACATCACACAGTTTTGCATGTGTTTTAATTAATTTTTAATGGTTCAGCAGTGATAATTTTGTATTTTACCACTAGTCATGTGAGCATTTTTTGATGATTGTTATGTTAATGCATCTGATGACACTATATTCACTCTTCTACTATTTTGTTGGTGCATAGTGGTGGATCTGGTCTGTATGGAATTGACAGCATGCCAGACCTACGTAAAAAGAAGCCCATCCCCTTGGTCAGCGATGTGGTCAGTACTAACCTGTCATTGCTTTTGCTACATATATCGTATGTCAACTTGTTAGTTTTGTTCTTCTGTTGTCAGTTCATGTCTTTCTATGTCTGAGACCACCACAGAAGGAATTCTTTTACCTTTAAGTTGAACTTGGGATTGTTATCAACAAATAGAGTCAAATATGAAATCAGACTGCTAATTTCTCTCTCCCTCCTCTCTTAAACCCGAAACTATTCCTCTGAATGTCTTGAATGCATTCACTCTTCTTGGTCAGGCTATGGTAAGTTATAGAATCCAGTTGCCACTACCTTTCCTACTAGAGTGCAAAATATCAAGTAGGACGAAAAACTACAACATTACACTTAAATTATGTATTCAGTATATTCATCCTGTTTAATAAAATTGAAGCATTTGCCTTTGCCGTTTTGACCATGGGTAGCTTTTCTTCCTACTTGATATTGCTATTATAAAATTATGACCAGAAAATCATTCCCCCTCTTTTGGTTAACACTTTTCCGTACTTACTGCGTTATTTAAAAAATTGCAGGTAAACAATACACTACTAACAAAAGTCCCTCTATTCCTTGATATGTGATAATGTGGACATTTGGTATAACTTTATAGTAATCTGCTATTTAACTAATACTACTTACATGGGTTTATTGATCTTCAGGTAAGGGTTTAATAGGGAAAACAAACTAACCAACTAACTGACCTCCCTTATAGCTTCCTTAGCCACCTTTTTAACCTCATTGACCTGTTCTTGCAATATTTTGGCGGTGTGTTTGGTTGTGGGTTGTACATGTGTTTCCTAAATTTAAACCTTGCTTGCTGTTCTTTTGTCACCTTTGTCCAGTCTCTTATCCAAGCCAGGAAGGCCGGAATCGCATCTGCTATGGCTGCACGGTCCTCAATCAAGGATGAGGAGCTGGTGAGTAGAATACCTTCAACTGTCTCTGCCTAGATATTTTAAATATCATCAGTTCCCCCAAAAAATGTTTGCTCTATTTAACTGAACTTAACATGCCCTAATGACACACTTTTCATGCTATCCCTTCCTTCTCTCTCATTTTAACTGAATTAAGACTTTCACTGACAAAAAAACAAACAAATATACTTCCTTCTGTAGAAAAACCATGTGTACAAGAAGACACTGCAGGCTCTCATCTATCCCATATCTTGCACTACACCACACAACTTCGAAGTTTGGACGGCCACTACTCCCACATACTGCTATGAGTGTGAGGGGCTGCTGTGGGGGATTGCACGCCAAGGCATGCGATGCTCTGAATGTGGGGTCAAGTGCCATGAAAAGTGCCAAGAGCTGCTGAATGCTGACTGCCTGCAGCGTGAGTTGTTGTCTGGGAATATTTAAAGGGAGCTCTTGTTATAAATGTTTCACTTGTACTGTGTTTACATGATGTAATGCGTTTCAATGTTGTCAGAAATGTTTCCCAAACGAACTGTAAATAAAGATGGACAGAAAGCTGGTGATGCTTTAAGGATTAATTATAGTAAAACAAATTTGGATTCCAGGCCATGAACATATTTATATGGTATAAAGTCAGTATTTTAAGATGGACCTTTTTGGGGCTTATCTCATTTTCGGAGTAAGCCTCAAGTGGCCATTTGAGGAACTGCAGTTTTTGTTATATCCCGCTACTGTTTCATTCACAGTGTCTCACTATCCCAGCTTTAACTTCATGTCAACTGCTACAGATGACACAGCATAATTTTTCTCTTGAATGTCATTTACATTTGTTTACATTTTTGTTAAATGCTTAGGTGCTGCGGAGAAGAGCTCTAAGCATGGAGCTGAAGACCGAACTCAAAATATCATCATGGCGATGAAGGACAGGATGAAGATCAGAGAAAGGAACAAACCAGAAATCTTTGAGCTGATCAGAGAAGTGTTTGTCATCAGCAAAGCCATTCACGCGCAGCAGATGAAGACCATCAAGCAGAGCGTGTTGGACGGTACCTCAAAGTGGTCGGCCAAAATCACCATCACAGGTACCCCGCTGTTCAAAACAAGACACTGTGGAATTACCATCTGAACTGTCTTAACCTTGGTTGTTCTTTATGTCTTATTTCTTTCTCATGGCATCAGTCGTTTGTGCCCAAGGACTTCAGGCAAAAGACAAGACAGGATCCAGTGATCCCTATGTTACAGTTCAAGTGGGAAAGACCAAGAAGAGAACCAAGACTATTTATGGCAATCTCAATCCAGTCTGGGAGGAGAAGTTCCACTTGTAAGACACCAACATGTGTTAAATATATAACAGTTTTGAGTGTGATTTACTAAACCGTATAAAACAAGGCACTATTATTAGCATAAATTGAATTCATTAAGGTCGTGTTATTTCAAAAGCATTCACACACTGACTTTATTTTTGTTGTTCATGGTTTCAGTATATAATTCTGTTTCTTTTTTTCATGTATTCTTATTCGTTAGCGAATGCCACAATTCTTCAGACCGAATCAAAGTGCGCGTGTGGGATGAAGACGACGACATCAAGTCCAGAGTGAAGCAGCGTCTGAAGAGGGAGTCTGATGATTTCCTGGGCCAGAGTATCATTGAAGTCCGAACGCTGAGTGGAGAAATGGACGTCTGGTACAACCTGGGTCAGTGTCTTGTCTGATCTTGTTAATAGGCTTATAAGGTATATGAGGAGAGAGCTAAGACATGGGTTGATTTTTTTTGTACTGAAATATGATAAAAAATCTAACAGTGTTATGACACATTTACAAAGTGGCTCATCCATATTTACAGTGTTAACAACGGCAGGCGATGAGAATGAAAGCTGTAAGCTTATCATTTATCCTGTCTGTCAGATTTACCTCAGGCTTTTCCACAGTGCTTCCATTCCAGCCTGCAAGGGAATTGTGGACAACAAAACGGATGTCATTTGCTCGTTACATTAACTTCCAATCCGTATGTTTTTGTTTGGTGCTTTTTTTCACCAGTCCAGTCAGTGATTTATTCAAACTCCATTAGTCACAACTCCTTTACTTGCAGCCATTTGTTTTTACACAGGCATGGAGCTGCCTCAAGGATCGTATTGGTCTGCATGACAATAGTGGGCTTTCCCTGGCAAGCAAATCTAAACAATCCCCACTTCTATTCCCCAGTGTATAGAGTTGTATTAGAAGGGGGCCTGAATATAATACTTTACAAGTCCACAACTGCTAGTTTGTTTGAGCGATGGTTGTTCATCATGAATAAATTTAGCTTTAATACCTCACAGGATAAACTCCTTTCCTCATCTTGTAGATGAATAGAATAGTTTTTTTTAATGATACCTCTGCATATCTCTTTATAACATGTCAAATGCAAGAATGATTGCTGACTGATTAAAGTGCTCTTTTTTTTTTATCACCCGCAACGCACCAATAAATCTTCCAATGTAACTGCATGTTGCTGAATATGAAGTTGCCTATAAATCTGCTGTTGTTTCTTTTAAACTGAGAGGATATGTTCCTTTGGTTAGGATTTATTAGTCCCCGGTCGTAAAGAAAAAAATAACGATCATTCCATTTGAAGCATTTTCTCTTCTCTATCTTATCATGTTCCTAAGCCTCCTTCCTTTTTCCTCCCTGTTCCCTTCCTATGTGATTATCAAGTAGCAGCACTTCAGTAGGAAGTCGACACGCTTTTCCGACATGTACAAATTACCCCTAATGATGCTGCTGTCAGGGCAAATACTAGGGCAGAGCCGCCAAGCGCTCCACCTCCAGAGAAGCTCCAGCTCAAATGTCTTCGACAATCAGGCCCAGATCCATCCAGCCCACTGCCATTGTCTCGCTCACTATCAGCTGGAGGACTTCTATTAACGTTACCGGCTCTGTACTGCCATCAAACTCCAGAAACAGAACCCCCTACAATAGAACTGCCATGTTAATAGTCTGTAATTAGTGTTGCGTTAACAGACCTGGCTTCATGTGCCTCTAGGCCACAGATTTCAATTGGAGTTATGAATCAAGAAGGTGCAGGTGCATGGTTGTGAAGCTGAGTGGCCGCATTAATGTGTTTGTGTTTAATTACAGAAAAGAGGACGGACAAGTCGGCCGTGTCAGGCGCCATTCGCCTCCAAATCAACGTGGAGATCAAAGGAGAGGAGAAAGTGGCTGCATATCATGTCCAGTACACTTGTTTGCATGAGGTATGTGGTCCCACCGAAACCTGGAATCGTTAATGTGTTGATAACTTACAGGATATTCAGCAGGTTCAGCATACAGACGTTTTCAGGGCAGTGTTTGTGAAGTGACTCTCACCAGAGATTTGTATTATGAGTCAGAGATTGTCTGCAGATGGGAACGATTTTGACAGGATTAAAATACACAGAGAATTTTTCAACAATTATAATAATCCCACCTCTTCCCAGGGGAAAAAAAAAATAATAATTTTTTTAAGCTTAAAGTACATAATCTGTACTTATAAAACAGACAATCCCATTATAAGTACAACCAAAAGGTTTTAGCCTCTTTGTATCCTCAACAAATCTTATTAAACTACTATTGAGCATGAATTTTCCACATGCTCATCTTTTCTTTTTTTTTTTTTTTTGCAAAACCCATTTTGCCATATCTTTTATTTCTGTACTACTGACTTTATCTATCTCAGAACCTGTTCCACCATTCAACTGATGTGCTCGGCCAAGGAGTGGTGAAAATCCCAGAGCCTCGAGGAGACGATTCATGGAAGGTCTACTTTGACGATGTGGCACAGGAAATAGTGGACGAGTTTGCCATGCGCTATGGGATTGAGTCAATCTACCAGGCCATGACGTGAGTCTGAGATATCATAGCAGATAAAATGACAATTGGTGCGATAATATTCCGTTTATTATCACTTCTGATTAGTTTTTGTTGCATTAAATCGGTTGTACAGACAGTATTTTCGACATACATATGTTGAAATGCTGTTACGGTATAACTTAAGTTTAAGTTTAAAACATGTTGTAAGGGAACTACAAGTCTATGTCGCACTAACAATGGGTAAAAACAATATCCTGGAAAAAACAAAACAGTGCAAAGCATCAGTATGGCAAACTGTGATTAATTTTTTTCTACATTAACATTAAACAATTCATTTCTTAATATATTTCTAAATTTCTGTTATATGTTCGATTCACAGTTTGTGTATCTTAAATAGCCTAAATTTAGTTTAACATTATAGCAATAATTATAGCAATAATAACAAGAATTTTGTTCACTCTGCACTCAAAATAAATATAATATTGAACACACCAAGTTTCCACCAAGTTATATTTGGACAACGCAAGCGCTTTGCTGGAGGCAGCCATCTATTTTTCCAACTTCTGTAACTTGAACGCCAATAACTCAGGTGTGACGTCATTCCCAGGGCGAATTCCCCCCTTTGAGGTAAATGGAACACACCATACCTCCCAACCTGTCAGTGTGTTTGTTACCTCTTCATCCCCCTGGTTTCTTGCCACCGCCGCTTGCCTTTTGCTGTCACACCAAAGTGTCTCTTAATGCAGTGCTCCTTCCGCGCTGGCCTTCAAATGAAGGAAAGACGATTATGAGTGGGCGGAGGATGGATTTGTCTCCATGAAATGTCATGAGCCATACAGATGTGTGTTAGCCGGGCTCATCATTCACAGAAAGCACACTCCAGTGGGCCGTCCTTCAGTCTAAACATGCCAGGCAGCTGATAGACAGGTGAAATGACCACTGCTAATAGGAATGATTAGGTGAAAACGAGACCCTTGAGAGAACACCATCCGTCCAAACAGGCCCAGCTATACACGGGCTTCGACAAAACATCAGTTCCTTGACATTGAGATGGGTTTATAAGTGCAAAGAGGTATAGACTAGAGACAGTGGAGCCCTGCTTCACAGGTCTTTGCTAATCTTTCCTTTGGATTCCAGGCACTTTGCCTGTCTGTCGTCCAAGTACATGTGTCCTGGAGTTCCTGCGGTGATGAGCACCCTGCTGGCCAATATCAATGCCTTCTACGCCCACACAACCGCCTCCACCAATGTGTCCGCCTCCGACCGCTTCGCTGCTTCTAATTTTGGGGTTTGTACTACTACCTCTGCACACACACACACACACACACACACACACACACACACACACACACACACACACACACACACACACGCCTCTTCTCTTAGCCTCGTTGTGTACATGTCATTTTTATAAATAAGTTATTTCTGTGTCACCACATAACACAGTGTATGTTCCTTTTCCTCACCATACAGAAAGAACGCTTTGTCAAGCTCTTAGACCAGTTGCACAACTCCCTGCGCATTGACCTTTCTACGTATAGGGTAAGATTTTTATAGGTATTGTAAATGCCATTATATTGTTGTTTTGTATTGTTGAAGTTGTGCCAATAAAGTCTCAATGCTGTGCTAAAATTGACATAATATAAACTAATGATTCTTAATTGTGTTGAATTCATCTATACATTAAAGTTGTGTTTCCCCTTGTAGAACCACTTCCCTGCTAGCAACAAGGATCGCCTGCAAGATCTGAAATCCACTGTGGACCTTCTAACCAGCATCACCTTCTTCAGGATGAAGGTAGCTAATATCTCTCAGTGTAATGTATGGTCATCACTTTCAGATGATCCCGTTGTCAGATACTGTTTGCAGTCATTCACTGCCATCACTGCCATTCACTGTTCAGGTGCAGGAGTTGCAGTCTCCGCCCAGAGCAAGCCAGGTCGTGAGGGACTGTGTCAAGGCTTGTCTCAACTCCACGTACGACTACATCTTCAATAACTGTCACGAGCTGTACAGCAGACAGTACCAACCTCCTGACACAGTGAGTCGCTATGACTGGAATGTGTAGCGTCATTTTCTTGCAAATAAATCAATGCCTGCCTTCAACCTGCGTTTTGTGTTTCTAATCTAGAACAGGGAGGAGCTCCCTTTGGAAGAGCAGGGCCCAAGCATCAAGAACCTGGACTTCTGGCCCAAACTCATCATGCTGATCGTCTCCATCATTGAAGAAGACAGGAACTCCTACACGCCCGTGCTCAACCAGTTAGTAATCCTACCATTCTGTCTCCAATGTCTCTTAGCAACGACTTAAAGAAATCTTGAACAGTTTGATCATTGGTTTCTGCTTCGTGGATGTTTAACTTTTACTCCAGTATTTGGTTTCAGAAGATTTAATTCATGGCTGAAATTGTTTCCTTTGTCTAAGGTTCCCTCAGGAGCTGAATGTAGGAAAGGTGTCGGCAGAGGTCATGTGGACGTTGTTTGCTCAGGACATGATGTATGCTTTGGAAGGTAGGACTTAGTGTCTTATATAACCATGTCCTGGACATATGGCATTGTGCAGGTGTATTTTGCCATCTAAAAGTAGGTCAGGGTTAACAGTGGATAGAAGGGGAGATCATTTCTGAGTCTGGACAGGACCAGAGAAAAGTTCTGTCTTAGAAATGATACAAATGAACTGAAGCAGTGAGAGAGCGAAATAATGACTGTTCGGGGTTTGAAAGCTGCTTATGTCTCCCTGGAGCCGTTCTGCACTTTCTCTCTGTTGTACTGTACTCTACAACACCACGGGACCCCAGAGGCAGTCAGCTTTTATCCAAGCCCTTGTCCTCGAGATGAATCCCCTACAGAGACTCTCAATGTGAATTATATTTTTCACAGCAGAAAACAGAAGTGGCAGACGCTGCGTGTTCATTTGCTATCAAAATAAAAAGTGATCGAAAATGTGCTGACAGTTGAGATTATGCTCCAGTAAAGAGTGCTTCAGATGTAAGAGTCGTGTTCTTTAGAAGGTCACCCAAAAAGAGAGATCTATCTGCTAATCACTTCACATAATTTCCACTCTCTGTGAGTGAGCACATACTGCTGCAGTTGCATCAGGGAATGCTTGGGTGTGAGTTTAACACAGGATCTCGTTTCACTTGAAATAGATTAACAATTGGAATTTCCAAGGGGAGCATCATCGTCAAGTCACATCCATTTGAGCCAAAACATAAAAATGGGATTAGTGTGTGATTTGAGTATTAGACCAGTCAGACACATGTTGTCGGAAAAAAACAAACAAACAAACATTTGGATTAGTTCTTTTTTTTTTTTTTTTTTTTTTTTTTACAGGGCGATATCTTTGAAGCCCGTACTCAACCAATAACCAAACAGAGACGCGTCATATTTAGAGAGAACTTGACTGTAGCTGTATGGTCAATATTAAGGTGCAACAACATTAAATTCACTGTTAGCTGTTTTAATTCCTCTGAAAGCTGCATTTTTTGCTGAATTGCAGTTGAGAGATTTCTCACATTCATGATTGAATGTGAGAAAAACAGCGTTTATCACCTACTTCATTTGTCAGACTCTGAATACCGCCAAAGGCATACATTGCATTAGCTTCAGCTAAAGTGACTGGGTTTAATCACTAGGATTGATATTTGCTTAAATGATCTCCCTGCTTCCAGTCTGGTAAAAAGAATCAGTTAAACTTCCCTATAGTGCTTTGTCCTTGTCAAACGGACTTTAGTTCAGGGGTCACATACGGCAAAATTTGATCTCAAGGGGCCCAGACCAGTAACACACACAATAGCGCATTAACCTGTAAATAACAACAACTCTAAATGTTTCCCTTTGTTTTAGCCTCTGGAGAGACATACGTTGGCCCACATATGTACAGTGTCTAGTAATCTATGCTAGGTATACTACATGACAACATGTGCATGTGTTCACACACACACACTATCTTTTTACCCACAGAACACGAGAAGCACAGACTGTGTAAAAGCACAGACTACATGAACCTGCACTTCAAAGTCAAGTGGCTCTACAATGAATATGTCAAGGAGCTGCCGATCTTTAAGGGTGTTGTTCCCGACTACCCATCGTAAGTACATGTGATTTCTTCTGTCAGCCTTTGAAATATAATGATGTGTGTGAAACATTTTTAACTTTAATTATTATTTGAGTTATTTGAGAATTAAAGTACCAGTTGGTTAGGGACCTAACATCATTACTTTATAAATCTAAATAGCCATACTATATAAAACAACTGCCCTACTTATCTTTTAGGTGGTTTGTGCAGTTTGTGCTGCAGTGGTTGGATGAAAATGAGGACGTATCGATGGAGTTCATGCATGGAGCCCTGGAGAGAGACAAAAAAGATGGAGTAAGATTATAAGAATTGATTCTTTGTTATCCTTGTTCTTATCTACATAGCCATTTCATAACCATTGTAGGTTTAACTGCTACAATAACTCAGCAGTAGGGGGCTGATACTATTTTAAAATAAACCTTGCATTATGGAAGGATGTTCTATGATCGTTTTTCTCTTTTTTTTCATTCATTTGTGAGTTAAATCTTGATTTATTTTCCCCTCTAGAATTATTTAAATCAATGTCTAACCAATCTGGGATTTTATTATTAGTACAATTACAATGGCCCTGAAGTTTTAAAATGGTTTTGGATTATGTCATGGTACTTCCTGTTCATTAACTTACTGTTAGTGTGGACATGTTGTTATCATCAAGTTGTTTCATAGCCTGCACATTCTTTTCTATCATACTGTCTGCACTTTTAGTTGTAACTCTTGCATGAGTTATAATAGTACCTGTTGATGTGCTTGTCTCAGTTCCAGCAGACCTCTGAGCATGCTCTGTTCTCCTGCTCTGTGGTGGACATCTTCACCCAGCTCAACCAGAGCTTTGAAATCATCAAGAAACTGGAATGTCCTGATCCAAAAGTCATGGCTCAGTACAGTCGCCGCTTCTCAAAGGTAACCTCCATATTTGACTAACTATTTTCACATTTTTCATGTAACCACAGTTTAAACAGCTGCAGCATTTTCTCAAGGGGAATCCGTGCTTCTTATAAAGGGACTTTGAATGAATGAATGAATGAATGAATGAATGAATGAATGAATGAATGCTTTGTTTCGAACATGTAATACAAAAAGAAAAAAAAAGGAAAAACAACATTTGAACAATATTTGCCTAACATGTTTTCAAATGGCCTTATTAACACTTATTTAATCCTCTTCTCCAATTTTAAGTGTTATGACAGTTTTACAAAATGATTGGGCTGGGACTGGATTTTAAACTACTTGTATGTTGTGTGCAAAGTTGTAATATCATCCTCTTCATTTTCACAGACAATTGCCAAAGTTCTTCTGCAGTACAGTGCCATTTTGACCAAGAGTTTTCCTACTTATATCGATAAGGAGAAGATTGTAAGTTGTTGTTCTTGTTTTTAATGTGCATGTGTTACTACAGAAAGCCTTCAATAAAGTCATTGCTATAGTTTATCTAACCCGCTGTGGATACTACACAGTACACTATCCAATCGAATTCTAGGAATTTATCTGGGCATAAAGCTGAGATGCCACATTAATTGTATGTATTCTGTGTATTCTCTCTTCTCGTAGCCGTGTGTCCTAATGAATAACGTGCAGCAGTTGAGGATCCAGCTGGAGAAGATGTTTGAGTCGATGGGCGCCAAACAGGTGAGTCTAGAGACAAAGGGTGTGGATGGGAGGACAAGTAAGGGTGTCATACTCAGCGTCGAACTTTATTCATTATAGTTAGCATCTGAGTAGATAAATTAACGTGAAAGAAAATTCTTGGTCAGTAGTAATAGTAGAAACTACAGAGGTGTGTATGGGTACAACAGCTGTGTTTGTGTTTGTGTATGTGTCAGATTGCAACGGAGGAAGCACGGGTATGTACAGTAGCCGTAGTTTAGATCATTGCAAGTAGATGGTTACTGTTGCTGAATTAGGTCATGTTGGATTATTTTATTTTATTTTTTTACATTTAAAGTGTAGCCTTGGATTAGTAGTTGTAGATTCAGCCCTATGCTGTCTGAAAGACTGTATCAGTATTGTAGCTAGAGTAAGAAGCGTCGGTAGCTTCCTCGTCAGCTGTGACTCCCTGCTGTAGAACTGTAGCTGACGGATGTGTAAGTTTCAACCAGTGTGTTCACTTTGCAATTAAAGCTAAATGAAATTGTGGAAGAGGAAGAGGAGGAAGAAGCAGGAGAGGAGGTAGGCTCCCATCATGGTCTGTCAGGGCAGATATTTGTTCATGTGAACATCTTTCTGTTGTTTTAGTAGTTCAGTGGTGTCCATTGATCGTTTCTCTCTTCCTCTGGTTTGGATAGCAGGTTGCAACTAAGGATGAAGCAAAGGCTCTGGTGGGTACTGGGTAGCAGTTAACGGTACTCAGTAGTTAGACTCTAAGTAACTTGTAGTAGAAGTTGCTGTAGTGTGTATTTAGTGTATACAAAGTAGCTTTTCTGTTCCAGTTCCTTCCTTAAATCCTTATCCTGCTATAGCCAGACTCAAATATTAGTCAAAATTTGGGTTTTGTTATGGTGCACCAAATATGGGGGTAGTAAATAACACTAATTACATCAATGTTAGAAAATGTAGCTTGCATTGTGTGGCCAGTTTTTAGTTTACTATCATGAGTCTAACTATTATCTATCCAAAATATTAAGAGGTTTGTGAATATCTTCCTGGCAGGGTCAAAAAGGAAAAGCTTTATATTCAAATTATAATCAGCTTAATGTAAGCTAAGAGAAAAAGTTTGTGCCCAGAAAACCATACAATGTTCCACAAAGTAGAACTTCATTATAAAATTTTACTTCAATGGCAAACAAGTTGGTCTATGTCATGCACTATGGCGGCGTTTCTTCCTGTTTGAATCTTTAACTTTGAGGCCTGTGGTTTGTATTTTTTTGTTTTGTTTTTTGAATGATATTACTAATCTACAACGTGGACATTTTAACATTAATACATTTGAGCTTGGCTAAATGCTAAGCTAATTACAGACAGAGTTTTGTTTTGGTGGGGTGGTGTTAGCTGCCGGTTTGTTCAGTAACATGGAATAATTAACTGAGTTACCACCAAGTCAGTAGTTGTGAAAAATTTTCCTTTTCAGCAATATCTCATTTTTGTTTTGATTTAAGCTAAAGCTAGATACCGCTAGGTCAACGGTTAGCTTCCACTGGATATAGCTGTGTCTTTTTGTTGAGTAAAGCAGATCCCAGAAAGTCCAACTTGAGTTGGTGTTCTTCCTTTCCTACATATAAATAACAAAAATTTTATTTCATAAATCCTGGGAGAGTCACCATCATGTTTGTCTTCTCTTTCTAGCTAAACAACAGTGTGCTAGCATGGCAGGCAAGTTTACTGTATATGCATACATGTTAATTAATACATGGCTGCATATACTTACATGTTCATTTCACTACTTTTGGAAATGAAACATTTCACTACTTGTTAATATTTATAAAATAGAGGTGCTAAAAAATATACTTTGTTGAATATGGTCGTGGTTAGAATCAATGCGATTTAAAAATGTTGCATATTGTCTTTCACTGCTACTCGTAGTTTGAGGAGAGTGATGAAGAGGAAGAAGTAGGGGAGGAAGGGGAAAAAATAGAGTCTGAGGTTTGTTGCAGTCCAAAGTGGTTTTAAGTCCAAGCCTTTCCTTTGTGCTGTGCCCCTGTTATATCTGCTCTAAACAACATCACAACCATAACTAATCCCAGTAAAGCAATATCTTCCTCGTGGTTTTCATGGTCGCTGTCACTATGTCTCGTTTTTATTTTCATCTGTGGAGGTTTTCCACTCAGGTTTCCTCTCACTGACATTTTCCATGGCCTTCCTTTAAACTGCTCTCACTTTCCCTTTAAACAGTGGTTATTTCTGAATTACCTGTTGTGCACTTCTTTTAATTTGTATTTCCTTTGTAATTTGCCATTGTCTGCAAAAGACTGACAAGGAGGAGGTGGGTGCCAGTGACGCAGTGTTCAATATGCAAACATTATGATTTCCGTTTCATATAAAACAGGCCTTTTGACAGTATTTCATTTTTATTTATTTCTGCAAAAAATAATTTCCATCAGACAAAGATGGACGAGCCAGTGGAAAAGGTGGGTGTCGGTTTCATGTGCACTTTATTTCATAGTTTCTCAATAAATGGAAATAAAAATAAGTTCCAAATGGGACGTGACATGTTAACTCAGTTTTTCCTCCGTTACCCTCCATCTTTCTGGCTGTCGTAGATTGAAAATGCATTTGAAAGCAAAAAGGTGAGTGTTAGGTGCTGCATGCATAACATGCCGATGCACACCTAAAACCACAACATTAAGAATGGAACACAATCCATTCCTAGCTGCCTTTCTTCCCCTGAAGATTTCCCTTTGTGCTGCGTAGCACCAATTCCTCCTCAGTTTCTCCTCACTAATGGTGATGCGCATCCCGTGGTAGGCGATGAATCAAAACCCCACTGGATCATTGACTTAATGGGCCACACCAAGGCTTCATCCATATGGCTTAGCTCCCCTCCAGGCAGTACTTATTTAGATGATGCCTCAGTGTACCTCATGGATCTTTCCTACATGTTCCCTCACCTTTAACATGCGAGACACACATCTGCAATGTTTAACTTTTTTTCTGCTCCCTTTGAAAGTTGGACACTTCTGGGGAAAAGGTGGGTTTGTATTCAAATTTGGGCGTATTTGGTTTGAAAGGATTCTATGTCTTTTGTTCTTCTCGGAAAAGTGCCATGTTTTTTTTCCGACAGTCTTTTTTATCAACCTGGCTCGGACTCTTTCGCAGCGCACGCACTGACTGCTGTTTTTTCCACAGATGGACACAGAGGCCAGTGACCTGCTGAACGACCTGCAGGTGAGGCTGAACAACGTGCTGGATGACCTCAGCAGTACATTTGGGAACAGGTACGTATGCGGCGCATCCGCTCATCAAAGGTTAAGCCTGTAACCTGCGATGCATTCGTGCAGATTGATCACTTTCCTTCATTCCAGTTTCCAGAGCCGTATCAACGATTGTATGCGTCAGATGGCGTCTTTGCTGTACCAGATCAAAGGGCCGCTCAACGCTAACACTAAAAACCAGGTGGAGGCCGACTCTGATAATATGCTACGGCCGCTCATGGATTTCCTGGATGGAAAGTGAGTCCTCCAATTAAAAGTTTAAGGGTTTTTATTTCTCAAATTATAAAGTATGTAATGATCCTAGCATTTTATCACCCCCTACGGTCCAGTTATCTTTCTAAAGCCAACTTGCAGATAATTCCTACTCACTTTTTATGGTCTCACTATTGTTACTTATGTGTTTCCGCATGTTTTTTTGCAGGCTAACGCTGTTCGCCACTGTGTGTGAGAAGACTGTATTGAAGCGTGTGCTCAAGGAGCTGTGGAGGATTGTAATGAGCAGCCTGGAAAGGACTATTGTCTTACCACAGGGGAATGATACCTTTGTAAGTTTACCTCTGCAGTTTCCCCATTGCAGGACAAATAAAGGTTTTCTAATTCTAATTCCAATTTTACGATATTGAAAACTGATTCAACGGAGGATGGTGACTTTCAACATTGTTTCTTTTCATTAGGGAGCACAGATCCTTTCAGCTGCAAAAGAACTGGGTCAGCTCTCCAAACTAAAGGTACCACAAACCCTATATATATATATATATCACTTTCAGTTGCCCTAAAATGGGCTTCAGTGTTCTCAAACTTTTAACAGCTGACTGCAAAAGTGCTCATGGAGAGGAAACGTTTCTATTTTTATGAGGCTAACTCATCTCTTTGCTCACCACTGTGGCTGTGCAGGATCACATGGCGGGGGAGGCTAAAAGCCTGTCCCCCAGGCAGTGCGCTGTCATGGATGTGGCACTGGACACTATCAAGGTCAGTCGGTACAGCAGGTTTTGGTTTCATTAGGATGCCGGGTAGACGGGTCAGATTATTCATCAGCTATTCATTCATTAATCAAGTGCCCGGGCAGTATAAAGTGGATGGCATGAGGGCTTCGTTTTAAAATGCACGATTAACTGAAAATAATGGAAAGACGCAAATATGTCCCCTTCTCATGTTTAAAGGTTAATTCTGCCCAATTTAGTCACTGACACTATTTAATTAAAGTTTAAATTACTGTAAAAACACTTTATTGAAAATGTTACCAACACCTTCAGAATATATAAACCAAAGCAGCTGAAACAGTCTTCATAATATTTGAAGCTTTCATAATCATTCACTTCCTGTTTCCTTTGCAGCAATACTTCCATGCAGGAGGGAACGGCCTGAAGAAGGCGTTCCTGGAAAAGAGTCCTGAGCTATCGTCACTACGCCACGCTCTGTCCCTCTACACTCAGACAACAGACACACTCATCAAGACCTTTGTGACCACACAACATGCCCAAGGTAGTTTATGGGACAAGATACAAATAGAAAGCCTTTCCTAAAATAGACCAGGAGAGGGCACTGTTTGAGCGTTTTACTGAATGTTTTCTGTTCTCTCAGTTTTTGTACTTTGTATTTATTTATTTTTTGTGTTTAAAGTGTTTTTGATGCTGGAATCTGTTGACATGTTACTGCTGTCTTCTCTTTATTTTATCTCCTGTGCTGCCTCTGTGCCAGTGCACAATGGGAAGGGTATTAGGTTAACTCCTAATGAAAAAATACAGCCCAGCAGGGGTAGGTTTCATTGAAATCATCTGCCTGCCAGCCTTCATCTCCTTTTGTACAGTTTGTTTTTGTCATTCTGTTAAAGTGGGTAGATCCAACCCAACTCAACATTTCCACCTATGTAACCATATCATTCTGAGTCCACATCAGAAATTCATCTGTACATGGCCAAATCTAAATTCACTCTGTGTTTGTTTCTGGGTGCACGTTAAAAGCAGGCTCAGGCGTGGACAAGCCGATCGGAGAGGTGTCCATCCAGATTGAACTGTACACTCATCCAGGGAATGGAGAGCGGAAAGTTACCGCCAAAGGTCAGTCTTAATGTTTCTAAAGGTATTTTAAAAATAGTCCATTCTCTGCAACATGGTTACATGATCAGTTTTGTGCTTGTACAGTTGTGGGAGCCAATGATTTAAAATGGCAGACGTCCGGCATGTTTCGGCCTTTCGTGGAGATCACCATGATCGGGCCTCACCTCAGCGACAAGAAACGCAGATTCCAGACAAAATCTAAGAACAACAGCTGGTCTCCCAAATTCAACGAAACCTTCCATTTGTAAGTAACCTGCTTTTGTCTGTTTTTTTTTTTTAGTATTGTTAACTACAAAAATGTTGTCAGCACAAAATAACTTTTTAGACCATAGGCCTTCAAAATCTTTGGTTGATTAGACATTTTTTATATATTTTTCAAATTGGCCGAAAGCCGGTTCAGTCCACAGGTGAAATCCCAGATGCACGGTTCAGTATTATGGCCACCCTGTTATTGCACGTTTGAAATAATAAAAAAAAAAAGTGTATTATTTGAGTAGCTTAATATTAAATGCAAAATGATAATAATAATATATATTTATAAATAAAACAAGGCGGAATTTAATGTAGAACACATATAGTAGGTAGGGGGCCCCTACTTAGTCTTTGGAGGTCCTTGGCCTCTTTTAGACTATACATGGGTAATTCTAAATTAAAAAACAAAAAAACAAAAACGTTTTAATGAAAATTGAACACATTAACATTATGACATTAGTGATGCTAACAAGTGATGCTTTGCTGCAAGTTTGGAGTTATTATTATTTAAAGTAAATCAAGAGCAACTACAGTAACACTGTGGTTTTCTAACTGCAGTATTTTCTGTTGAAACTCTGATATCAAGCACTTAATAGAAAAAAAATATGCCACTCGTTTGCATAATATTTTTATTTAATACAATAATGCGAATGTAAATACGCATGGAACTTAATATAAATTAATGCAAACTGTAGGTGAATTATATTTCATGACATAATTTAAACTATTTTGTTGGTGCACATGACTGCATATATAAGTATTTAAATAATTTATTTATTATTTATTTTGGACCATCGTACCAGATGGGTGTATTTTAAAAAATCATTTTTAAATTTCTCCGCTTTAAACCGACTCACCCGATGTTCTGTTGGATGTACACGTGAAAGCGCTAAACTCCCTCTCCACAGTGCTCTTGGTAACCAGGACGACTTTGAGTGCTACGAGCTCCAAGCCTGCGTCAAAGACTACTGCTTTGGCCGTGCCGACCGAGTGGTGGGTTTGGCCGTGATACAGCTAAGGGACATCACTGAGAAGGGCAACTGCGCCTGCTGGTGTCCGCTGGGACAGCGCATCCACATGGACGACACGGGCCTGACCGCCATGCGAATCCTCTCGCAGCGCTCCAGCGATGACGTGGCCAAGGAGTTCGTGAAGCTGAAGTCAGAGACCCGATCAGCGGAGGAAGGCAGATGAGGTCACCTATTTCATGGGTAACGGAAGGATTGCGTGTGATAGCCCGGTCATGAAGCAGGGAGTTGTCTCTGAAGGGCCACGTGGACTCTCTGTTAGAACTTAGATGTGTCTTAGCTGCTGCTGTTGATCGTTTGGTGGCGCCTTGCCAATCTCACCGACACACTGTCACATTCTCACTCTGGGGATTTTGGCCATCACTCACTTTCTGCGTTCCGCAAACACATTATTAACCAAGCTACCGTCCAGCACACAGGCGTCGGCTCACTCAAACTTCACGCCCACCAGCTGTTGCACTAGGCAGTGACCACTTACTCCCGCCATTTGCTCTTTTTGTTTACCCCCTTCCCTCATCAGCCACAGTGGCACAGTCCACACTCTGTAGTCTCAAGGGAACAGAGGACGCCCGGCCCCGCTGGAGGGCCGAACAAGACCCCGCACCTCCCTGGCGTTGTCGTGCAATAACCCCACCTCACCCCTCAAACCATGGCCAAGTGTTTTATGCCTTACACTTTTAAAACTGTGAATGTGTTTGTCCTTCAGCTCCACTGTGGTGGTTTGAGGTCAATGTGAAAATTCTCTCATGGTTTATCTCATGAAGAAGTCTTTTGTTGGATTAACTAATATCTACTGTAGGAAACAGTGCTGGTCAATTATTGAAACATTTTACTGGCGTTAGTCATGTGTAGCTCATTTCTCTAGACAAGGTACTTCAATAATAACCCTTTGTTTTACCCCTTTATGTAAATCAGTTAAATGTGTGCCTTGGCAAATCAAGTTTTATGTGAGTAGTGAAATCACTACTAACACGAAGGTTTAAGACAAAAACCTCATTGAAATGTCACTCTGTATGTAAAGGGAGAGTCCTGTTGGCCATACTTAAATATAAACTTCATTCACAGCTCTTGGCTCGTGTGGCCTAAGTGTAACCACGACGGTGTAGCCATTTTATTTATTTTTTTATACGTATTTATTTTTTTCGTCTGTGATTTGAAATGTCGTTTACTGCTGGAGACAGTCGTGTTTGTCCGAGGCTGTGCGTCTGAAACTTTGCACGGCGTCTGAACGAGCTGCTGAAATACACGCTCAGTACCCTCAAAACGAAGCGACAACCTAGAATTAGTCCATGACACGTGTTCGATTAACAAAAGAGATAACCGCCTCGTTGAACTGTTCGTTTGGAGTAAACAAATATTACATGCTGAACTTTCAGGTAACATCTCTTTCTTCCATCATATTTGTGGTTTACATATATCTTCCTGCTCTGTTTTCTCTTTGTATGCGTGGCCTTACTTTGGTGAAAAAATGGAAAGTGTATCTTTTTATTCTTTTTTATCCTTGTATTTCCAAATGACAATTGTCCACTTTTATCTGAAAATAATGTCCAATGAGTTTTTTTTTTTTTTCTCCAAGTGATGTTCCTTATCATTTTGTACTTTTTATCTCAGACGATATTGCAATATTGGTAACTACATGTAGGTAGGCTGGGTTATCTGCAATTTGTTTTATTTAGTATTACATTCCTTCAGATGTCTTGTTAAGTTGTTTCCCTTTATCCTCTTGAATAGTTTGGGATGACGTATCACTTGTTGTGGACGGTGTGATGTGTGAAGTTGTTCTTTACCGAGGAAGAAATAATAAAATGTTACTCTTAATGAAGGATAAATATTGCTATGTTATGATAACCTCATTGTGTGCACATTTTTAAACTGATCACACTGTGTAGAAACCAGGAAATCAGACTCCTCTTTGTTACAGTATGTTATCTTCTGTGAATAATTAATATTTATGAGGGCAAATATTCCGTAGCCATCCTGTAAGATACACATTCCCTGTGCCAAGTGTTCACTTTTGATTATATATACGTCGTTGCTTATTTTCTAAATTTGTTATTTGTTAACCCTTGCACTAAATCACTAAATCACTGCAATAGTTAACAAGTATGTTATATCGGTCTCAGAAACTGCATTTTTTTTTCTTTTTTGGTGTTTTCTATGTATCGTCACTACTCTGAAAAGTTGGTGTCACCATGTAAACATTCAGATCCATCAATTTTGTATAAAGTATTTGAGAAGTATCTATAAATGTGCCTGTGTGCATTTTTCCACTACGACAGAGAGTTTAAGTCACCCTTCTGGTGGACAGCTTATTTATGGGGGACGAACTATGTAAATAGTTGTACAGGCAATTATTTTATTGGAGTGACTTGAAGACACACCCAAAATTCATGTGCGTTGCATCACAATAACTGTCTCACCACAAGCTATCTAGAGCTGTTCAGGACATAAATAGTTAGGTAGATAAAGGTAGGTAGCTAGGTAAATATACTGGTGGGTAGGTTGATGGAAAGCTAGGTAGATGTATAGTAAAAAATAAAATAACGTTTTGTGCGTAAAATATACTTGTGTATACAAGATCAGAAGTTGGAATGCACATGCTCCTGTTCCCTGTAACAGTGCTTGGGTGTTTCTCACATCCTGGGAGTCATTCTGGCTGATTGTTCTTCCTTGTCCTGCCTAACACCAGGACTAATTGGTACGCTGGCTAGTCCATGCTCCAATCAAGCTACAATTCATCTGATTAGATAGGGACCATAACTTGTTAGTCAGTGGGGCTATGAATGTGAGCTGCTACCCTTAGCTTCATTTTGGTATCTGTTCACTAGTTTCTCTTTGTACTTACACAATCTGTACTAACTGGGAGTTAAACAACTTGAAGACTTATATTACAAGATTTGTCTTGGTATTTTTTCTTCCACTGATTTAGTAACACCTGTGCTGGTCCGTTTGTCCTAGCACTTAGTTCTCTTTGTTGAAGTTAAAACATGAGGTTTATGTCGCTTCCCTTCGCCTTATTTAATCACCCTAACCCTAACCCTGAGCTGGGACGTGGCACACACACATGGACACAATAACTAATTTAGCATGTGGTTCATGTTGAGGTCCCCTAGACAACACGGCGTCCCTTTGTGTTCAAGCCCCGGGTATTAAATTCCATTTCTGAAAGCACTTGGTTCAGTCATCAACATTTATAACTCTCTTTATCAAGTAATTAAAACCTATTTGTTATGTTTTAAAAATGCAACAAATACTTGGGCTTCTCATGGATCTATGAATGTAAATTTCAGGGGCTGGTATTGATGATTCCTCAATCCGGTCATGCGCACTCATCACAGGGTGTGTTTCATATCTGACTGCCCTGATCACAACCGTAGGGTCGGTTCTGATTGGCTGGAGCCTGTCACCTTTATTGTTGTTTTACTGCCCTTCCACTCCGCCACCGTCTCACCTACCAGGTCCAAAGATCACTGCACTGTTTGCTCAAGCGAGCTGTTGGATGCAGGGGGATCCCGGCTCTTCCTGCATGAACCTGAAACCTCTTCTGTAGGCACCATTTTTCACCACCACAACACTTAACCTGTCGTCCATGCGGTCTTTCATCCAGCTGGAGGCCCCGGTCGAACCCCCATTCTCTGTGTGGAGTTAGAGGAGTGCCTGACTGTACACACGGAGCACAAACAACCTGGGTTTACCTTATCTGAGACGGAAGCACGAGGAAGGTTGAAAAGTGAAGCACTTCTCTTTTATTTGCGCCCATCTGTTTGTGTGCTGGACTTTCAGGACTCGAGAAATCGCATTTTGGTTTGAGGTACGTGCCTGACTTTCATTTGTTTTCAGACACTGGAAAAAATGCTGGATGTCCGGTGTTGTTGTTGACTAAGATCACAAAGCGGCTCACAGCTTGAACACAGAGCTGAGGCCTAATCACTTCTGCTTCACAGTAACTCAGTCATTTCATATGTGAGAGGAAGAAGAATGGGCTTGCTACTGTTCCTACTGTTCCTAAACTCATGCGAACTGGGCGACAGCAGCCTGTAGTGGTGAAAACATTTCCTGGTCTGTGTTTCAGTTTGGAAACTTTTACTCATTCAGATGCCGTAAAAACATGATGGACTGATGAGTTTGCCACTGGCCAGTGTTGTATCACTATCTTAATCTTTATCTGACCTGGATTTTACCCTGGTACAAAGGGCTGAGAAAGGAGTGGCTAGATGTCTTAACAGCTTTGGAACAGAAAAGCATGTTTGTAAATGTTGCCCGGTATACTGTATTTGGCTTCAGGGATATCGTTAGATGTAACTTTTCATTTAAATGACATGCTACGTTAAAACGCACAGAAACATCGGTTAAACAATTATGTCGACCATGAGAGCAAACCTGGTCCTCTGTTACTTGCATTATCTTTTTCCTACCATCGTTTGAATGAGGCCCTTTCATTGAGAGATCTCGCTTACATAGCACAAAAGAAAGTTCTGTATGACTATTTTTGTACGGTAAAATATCAGGAAGCACCTTGTGTATCCTGTGCTTTATTATTTTTTGTATGTTTTTAAATTCACAAATAACACCGCAAAATCTTTAAGGCTTAGTCAAAGTGCGTTATTTCTGTGGTTTGTTCTCTTTTGCTCCCCTTTCATGCTTTTCCTCCATGAATTCCTGAACATTTCTTTATAATTTCACCATGAATCACATCGCTTAACTAACTACAATTTAATGGCTTTTTGCGTCGTTAATTTCACGCGACACTGTCATGTGCCTGCACATTTCCCCAGGTGTAAAAAAATATGGAGAAACTGAGCTAAAGATGGGATCGGTGTTGTCATACTTTGGCGGGTTGTGTGGCGAGAAGAAAGCGATAGGTGAGATCTGATGCACGCAAATTCAACATCATATGTTCAGTAACTGTATGCCTTTATCGGTTTTATTCATTCTTACGTTTCATGAGTGACATACAGTACATTTCCAAATACTGCCGGACTAATAGGGCTATTTTTTTTCAGAGGAGGAGAGATTCTTACGAGCCAACGACAGGCCTTTCAACCTCGCTTATAAATATGCTGTGAGTAATAGAAAACATTTTTTTAACACGTGCTCTTCGGATAGCATGAATGAAAAAGAGCCTTCTTGCATTTCCATCATTACTGTACCGTGATATGTTGCTCTGTTGCCCTTATTAGCTTAAACACTGTGTCATGTGGATTCATATTAAACTACACTGTCTTTTACCACAGAACAATGCCATCAAGACCTCCAAATACAACATCATCACCTTCCTGCCGCTCAACCTCTTCGAGCAGTTCAGGAGGCTCGCTAATGCCTACTTCTTCTTCCTCTTTTGCCTTCAGGTATACCTTTTTTTTTCTCTTTCATAATATTATATTGCCATAAATGGTCAGTGGTGTCCGAGAGCCACACAGGGCCGCAATATCAATGATATATGACACCACACTTCCTCCAAGCGCGTCTTTGTTTACTTAATACTGTGCTGTGCTCTACTCCCACCAGTTACCAGGAAATGTTGGATTATTAATACACTGTACTTATTTAAAAAAAAAAATTAAAAAATGGACAACTCTCACGATCCTCCGCGGGACCGCTTTGCTTCACCTGAGGCAACCTGAGGTCGCCATTATGTCGCATCCCGTTTCTGTGGTGTCACATACCTAAAAAGAAACTTATCCAAAACAATTGACACTTGAGCATGAATCAACATTATATAAACGACCTAAAATGACAATAACGGAATAAAAAAGTATATACATATATATTTGACGTATTTTAGTATTTTAGTTTGGTCCCATCCACAAACATAGACGAGCTTATGACCTATACTGCAGGCACTCACCAGGGGGAGCTCTACTTGCTTTGGCTTTTGAGGAGCAGTTCAGCCATCCATCTTTGATACAGTCTATGGAGGGCACAGGGGCGTCGGCCCCCAAATGAATCAGTGTTCAGCCCATGTAAACACAACGTAGACTGTTTTAATTTTAAATAATGAAATGCCAGAAAGCTTACTTTTCCAAAATGTGTGCTTGTTTTGACAGCTAATTCCTCAAGTCTCGTCTCTCTCCTGGTTCACCACGGCTGTGCCTCTGGTTTTGGTGCTGTCTATAACTGCAGTTAAAGATGCTAACGATGACATAGTAAGATGAACAACTGTTCAATAGCTCAAGTAGAACTTCCAGTCAGTATTGCAAAGTACTAAAATCAGTGTCTTCACTTGTTTGAGTAGAACAGACACAAAAACGACAAACAAGTCAATAACCGCATGGTGGAGGTCCTCGTCGATGGAGAGTGAGTCCTTTAACATGATTATTACATCAAAATGGGAAAATACACAGCCGTATATGAGACTTATGCTTTGTGTAAACTTTGTTTTCCATCTGACAGACTGAAAAAGGAAAAATGGATGAATGTCGAGGTCGGGGACATAGTCAAACTGGGGAGTAATGAGTTTGTCACAGTAAGTATGGAGATGTTAGAATGAAGATTTTTATGAATGAAGGGGGATGTAAAGGTTCTCTGCCCTTACTCTCTTATTTAATCACTTAGGCAGATCTTCTGTTGCTGTCCAGCAGTGAACCTCTGAATCTGGTCTACGTGGAAACAGCAGAGTTAGATGGGTGAGTGCACAGTACCGTGTGTGTGTGTGTGGCTGACAAGAGGTGTCTCACACTGTCTTGGATATCCCTTCGGTCGCATCCCTTTCATGTCCTCTTGGTCTCCCCCAGTGAAACCAATCTGAAGGTGAAACAGGCCCTGACTGTAACTGGAGATATGGGAGACTGCATCGAAGTGCTGGCTAACTTCAAGGGTGAGAGGCTGAACCAAGCACCATTACACAACACTAGTCAGTTAACCTTCTGATCATGAAGTGACATAAGGACTTTTTTTTTTTTTTTTTTTACTATTTTTCATGTATATATGCATTTTTAATATTATCTACATTATTTTGATTAATATTAATAATATTATTTATGAATAGTATCTACCTTACTAATTTTGTCATAAATAAATAAATGTTAATTGAAATTCAACTAATTCATTTAATTTGATCATTTAATTTTGTCCTTTTACTACAATAAAAAATAATCAATATTATTTACTTTGTTTATTCTTACCTTTTCAATTTTTTTTTATTGCCCTTAATAATTTTGAAGTAATTAAATTATGTTTTAAATTCAAGATAATAGTTCCATTATGTCTTTTTTAGTACCATTTGCTTAAAAAAAAAAAAAAAACTTCTTCATCACTTATACTTTTATTTTAAACATTAGACTATATTGTAACATATGCAACTTTCAGAGAGCGATTGTGTTAAGTGTGTTAAGTGTGCATGCTGCTTGGGCAATCATTGACTTGCTATCTGGAAAAGAAACAGTTAAAAAAAAACAAAAAGCTTTGACATCGTGCTGACACTGACCCCATGTGTCTCAGGTGAAGTAAAATGCGAGCCACCTAACAACCGTCTAGACAAATTCAGGGGGAACCTGACAGTGAACCAACAAACCTACTCTTTGGACAACGACAAAGTGCTGCTCAGAGGGTGCACCCTCAGGAACACAGAGTGGTGCTTTGGCGTGGTCATTTTTGGAGGTAAACTCTTCCCGCCGTCTCCACTACTCCGCACCACCTCTGTCTGTACACACTACAGTGTTGTGAATAAATTAGGTAAACTTGGTCCATTCATTCATTCTGATTAGGAGCGGGTCAATTTGGGGCAGGCCAATCATGCGACACACAGTACACTTCTGGAACAACATTTGGACAAATGGTTGCATCTTTGCCTGCTGTGAACTTTGACTGTTACCTCTTTAGCAAAATGTCAACATACATACACTAAGCAATTCATTAGACTTTGGAAAAAGCATTAGCCAGCGACAATCCTAGGTTTTGGGTGTCCCAGGCAAAAACATACATACGCTACACAATACGCTACTCAAATAGTGACTTGGTTTCCTTGCATTTATCTGAGGCACGTTTGTCTCTGCAACTGCTGAAAATGCATAATTGTCACTGTGAACATGACGTTGAACCCCTACAGGTCCTGACACCAAGCTAATGCAGAACAGTGGAAAGACTTCATTCAAACGGACGAGCATCGACCATCTGATGAATGTCCTGGTGTTGTGTGTGAGTGTTTTCAAGTGAATACTAATCAGTAGAGGGATCAGTAGAGTAGATTTGTTTCTTAACTGATTGTACTTTCAGATCTTTGGTTTCCTGGCATTTATGTGCACCGTTCTTTCCATTGGCAATGCAATCTGGGAAGCCCATGAAGGATCCAACTTCACAGCGTTTCTTCCTCGTGAGCCAGGCATTGACACTGGTCTCTCATCGTTCCTCACCTTCTGGTCCTACGTCATCGTCCTCAATACAGTGGTGCCCATCTCTCTCTACGTAAGGTACGCTTGAGCGCAGAAAGCAATCAGAAAGGTGTTGAAAACGTCTGACATCAAGGCAAAAGGTGTTGAAATTTTTGACACCCATTCACGTTCCTGTGCATTTGTGCTTCCATGTCAGTGTGGAGATCATCCGGCTGGGGAACAGCTTCTTCATAGACTGGGATAGGAAGATGTATTATCCAAAGAATGACACTCCAGCCCAGGCGAGGACCACCACGCTCAATGAGGAGCTGGGACAAATCAAATACATCTTCAGCGACAAAACCGGGACTCTTACACAGAATATCATGACTTTCAACAAGTGCACCATTAATGGAAAAGCTTATGGTGAGCAGCATTGTTCAAATACAGCAGGTTTGAAATGGACACGCAAGCATGTGTTGGGCCATTGACTGAAATATATTTTCTTCAGGGGAGCTGTTTGACTTTGCTGGACAAAGGGTGGAAATAACAGAGGTGAGAGGAGTATACTAACACATGTGTATGCCATGTAGAGCATATTGACATGTGTATAACAGCATTTTTCAATTCATAACATGAATGTTTTTATTCCTCACAGAAAACGGAGAAGGTGGACTTCTCCTGGAACCGTCTGGCAGATCCAAAATTCGTCTTTCACGACCACAGCCTGATGGAGACAGTGCGAGAGGGAAGCCCAGAGGCTCAGGACTTCTTCCGCTTGCTGGCTCTGTGCCACACCGTCATGCCCGAGGAAAAGAAAGAGGGTGAGGATCCTCTAAAGATATCAGTTTTACTACGTGTCAGTGGTTTTCAGCAGCTTACTTACGCCCTGACTCCAATGGTCAAATAGGTTTTACATTTGTGTTTGAAACCCTAATTGAGAAACGCGCTAGGTCAGTGGTGTCAAACTTGTTTTATCTTGGGGGTCACATACAGCCCAATTTGAAACCAAGTGGCCCATAAAGCTATACAGCCCAATAAACTGTAAGTAATTTCAGACTTTTTCCAACAAAAAGTTTCACATATAACCTCCTGAGACCCGAGCTTTTGTTTGCTAAGCTTTTTTAATTTCTGCAAGGCATTTGGGATCAGTAGGACCTAAGAAGTATTAAAACTTCAAATCATCATCTTCCAACAGGAAGTAGTAGTTTTTGAAAAAAAAAAAAAAAAAGTATGTCCTCATGGGTGGACACTGGGATTATTTATATTTAAATAAACACTTTTATATTTTGTCACACTTTATTATAATATCTCTATATGGCTGAGTAAAACGAGAATTGCGAGCAACGAACTCCCAATGTCCTCAGACGAGTAACTAGAAACATTATTAAGTGCAAGTAAGTATGTTTTAACTGTAGAATTTGATGGGGTTTTGTTCCTCGTCCGTTTTTGTCCTGTGATTGTCTGCAGAATGGATCCGATGAAATGCCCACCATCATGTTTTTACTGACTAATGCATTGACCCTTTGCTATCACTAGATGGCAGACTAATGTGTCCACTAACGAAGACAACGGGTTTAAATGAAATAGAATGAGCTGCAATAAAACCTAAAACTTAACATCCCCATATGAGGACGCAGGGTCTCAGGAGGTTAATAAACTATCCTTTCAAAAAAAAAAAAAATTCTTAAGAAAGATAAATGCTATTTGAGCACATTGCTGCCTGCTGTTTAGCCCTGGGTCTCAGTGTTGTGTTCTGTCCACTTATCTGACTAAAATTAGTGGACAAATTAAAAATAGAAGTTATTTTCATTGAAATTTTTCAGTCTTCAATGGAATTTTCCCACTTTGCAAATACAAGTTCCGGGCCAGGTTTTAACCCTCTCGTGGGCCGCTGTTGTCCCGCGGGCCTTACTGACACCAACACTGTTCACCGTTTCTACCTGGCAGGAGAGCTCTACTACCAGGCTCAGTCACCGGATGAGGGCGCTCTAGTAACCGCAGCGAGAAACTTCGGGTTTGTTTTCCGCTCACGCACACCGGAGACCATCACTGTCATGGAGATGGACAGACACGTGAACTATGAACTTCTGGCTGTTCTGGACTTCAATAATGTACGGAAGAGGATGTCGGTAATAGGTGAGAGAAGGGGATGTTTTACATTAATGTATTGGCCGTAGCTACTATATTAATCTGCTGCTCTCGTGGATTGATCTCTGTTCTAATCATATGGTAATACAGTTAAAATAAATCAGTGTTGGCATACTAAATATCTCTGTCTCAGGCCTCCGCTCAGTAGTTATTGATATACATATCTCCTGCCTTCCATTGTGATTTCCAGTGCGTAACCCAGAGGGCAAGCTGACTCTGTACTGCAAAGGGGCAGACACCATCATCTATGAGCGACTGCACCCCTCCTGCAACAAGCTGATGGAAGTTACCAGTGGACACCTTAGCGTGAGTGGAGCAGTTTTTGTGAAAGATTTTGCATAACTGTCTGCGCATTTGAAAATCATAGATTTTTTTTCGCCTGACAAAAACAGGAGTATGCGGGCGATGGCCTCCGTACGCTGGTTCTGGCTTCCAAGGAACTAGATGAGAGGTACGTGGACGACTGGATGCAGCGCCACCATGAGGCCGTCATCGCCATGGACGGGAGAGAGGAAAAACTTGATGAACTTTATGAAGAGATGGAGAAGGATATGATGGTTTGTTCACACACTGCTAGACCTGCTAGTTTGGTAGGTAGGTTAGAGGTAAATCACCATTGTTTAAACATCTTTTTTTTTTTTTTTTTTAAGTTGTTGGGAGCGACAGCTGTGGAGGACAAGTTGCAAGACGGTGTGCCACAGACCATTGAGCAGCTGTCTAAAGCTGACATCAAAATCTGGGTATTGACTGGGGATAAACAAGGTTGGTGTCACTGTACAGTACGCTTGCGTTAAAATCACACTTTTGTTGCCTTGTCAGTAACCTGGAGTGAGGTTCCTTCCGTCGTCCTCTGTGAATGAGTCGGAGGAAATGAACGCTTGGACCATTTTCCAGAGTACACCACAGTAATTGTGAATCCCGCTCTTTTACGAACAGAAACCGCAGAGAACATTGGCTACTCTTGCAACATGCTAAGAGAAGAGATGAAGGAGGTTTTCGTGGTAGCAGCCAACACGGCTGAAGAAGTCGAGGAGGAGCTACGGTAAGTCAGTCAGGAACAAAGTGTTGTAGAGCGCTAACCACCGATCATGTAGCGACTGTCATTTTTACAGCAGTAAGGGTCAGTGATTTTTCCCGTTTCCATCATGGACCTTGTTAGCTGAAGTTAACATAAAAAGGGTCTTGTAATTTACATTATGTAAATTTAAAAAGGCGGGGCTAATCCTAATCCTCTTTAACGTAATACTTGAACATGAAGGAACAGCAGTGTTCATGTAATACATTGTAGTATTACTAGTTATTCATGTGTTTTTTTTTTTGTTTGTTTTTTTTTACCTATGCCTGTGGCAGCCACAGCCGAAGGCATTGTGCTTTTGGGTTGTCGGTCCAATTACTGTTCCATTCTTATATGATATCCTAGGTACTTCATTTCTTTAAATGTGGAAAATACATGTTTGGCCAGACCTCATGCGTTCATTTCGACAAATTTACATGTCTTAATGGTATAAACTGACCAAGTGATGATGACTTATCTCCAAGAGCTGATTTTAAACATGCTTTTACATGATGATGTTATGCAGAAACACTTCCCCACATGTGAATCTGTCTGAACATACACACGCAAAAATATCTATATTTACATAAGTTAGTAAATACATTCAAAGCTTTTTATTCTGTTCTGTTTTCAGAAACGCACGAAGGAAAATGTGTCCAGAAGCACCAGACAAGGCAACTGTGATCAGGAGTCGTGCGGGCCTGTTTTGGCTTGAGAAGACAAAGACTGTGGAGGACGAGAAAGTGGACGGACAATATGGCCTGATTATAAACGGGCACAGTTTGGTAAGACGGCCTTTTTAATGCACTTGGTTATTTCTGGTAGCTGCTGAATCGACAAGAAAAACGTCGTCCTCGTTGTCTCGTCCTCACACAATGTGTCCTCAATCCAGAAAAAAATAACTCCTGCTAGTTTTCCTGTTTGAATGTACCCAGTAGAGCTAAAATAAATAAATCAGGCCAGTTCGTAAAGCAAGCGAATGTCAGTATCCTGCACTTAATCAAAAAAGAAAATGAGGATTTCTTTTTGAACGTTGACCTGTATTTCCTTCTTCCTTTTCTTCAGGCCTTTGCGTTGGAGAAGGGCATGGAGCTAGAGCTGCTGAGGACAGCGTGCATGTGTCAGACCGTGATTTGCTGCAGGGTCACCCCTCTGCAGAAGGCCCAGGTGGTCAAGCTGGTCAAGAAATACAAGCAGGCCGTCACTCTTGCCATTGGAGACGGCGCCAATGACGTTAGCATGATCAAGGGTAAGCACGTGCAGCTCGGACCCTAACTCGCGGAGATTCGTGCAACAGCCGCGGAACATTTACCTCTTGTCTTGATGCGTGACTCTTGTCTTCCCTTTTCGCCAGCTGCTCACATCGGGGTGGGTATCAGTGGGCAGGAGGGGATGCAGGCGGCCCTCTCCAGCGACTTCTCCTTCGCCCAGTTCCGCTACCTTCAGCGCCTCCTGCTGGTGCACGGCCGCTGGTCGTACATACGCATGTGCAAGTTCCTCCAGTATTTCTTTTACAAGAACTTCACCTTCACCTTCGTGCACTTCTGGTATGCCTTCTTTTGCGGCTTCTCTGCGCAGGTGAGCGACGAGTGTTTTAGGTGCGCAACGTTATTACGTTATAAACCGTGTACGTGCAGCTAAAAAGTTTCTCTCTTTTGTTCGTAGACTGTGTATGATGAGTGGTTCATTACCCTGTACAACATGGTTTACACAGCTCTACCTGTCCTCGGCTTGAGCCTCTTTGACCAGGTATGTATTGAGGGGTCTTCAATGTTTTTCTAGCCGAGGACGCCCAAACAGTTGGAGAGATTAATGGCCTATTGTTGTTTAACCCCCCCCTTGACGACCTGTGCATTAAGGGAAATGTTTGGTTATTGCTTAAGCTGTGGCCTTCATCCTTTGGACCTCCTAATCTCTTTCTGGAATCCATTGTCTCTGCAGGATGTAAATGATCGTTGGAGCTTCCAGTATCCTCAGCTCTACGTTCCGGGCCAGCTGAACATGTACTTCAGTAAGAAAGCCTTTGTGCAATGTGCGTTGCACAGCGGCTACAGCTCCCTCGTCCTCTTTTTTATCCCGTGGGCTGCCATGCACGACACGGTCAGAGATGACGGCAAAGACGTCGCAGACTATCAGTCCTTCGCTTTACTGGCGCAGACCTGCCTGCTCATCGTGATGAACACGCAGGTGAGGAACAATCTCTGTGAGAAAGTAGTTGTTGTTGTTTTAGTATTTGGTCATTTTGTGCTAAGATACTCATGCATCTCGTATATGCATTTTCAGCTATGCCTGGACACCCATTACTGGACAGCTGTGAACCAGTTTTTCGTGTGGGGCAGCCTGGCAGCCTATTTCGCCATCACGTTCACCATGTACAGCAACGGCATGTTCCTCCTCTTCACCTCCGCTTTCCCCTTCGTCGGTGAGCACAATTGGCTTAACTTACAGGGACATAGAGGTCTTTGGTGCCTCTTGCCGTCCTGTTTATCCTTTCAAAAAAAAAATTCTAATACTTCATATACAATGTGTTACTACAAGGTTGTGTAATAACAGACCTTCTTACTATGTCATTCTCAATGTTTTGATGATTTCAGGCACGTCAAGAAACTCTTTGAACCAGCCGAATGTGTGGCTCACCATATTCCTGACCTCCCTCCTCTGTCTTCTACCCGTCGTGGCTTTCCGCTTCATTCGCATACAGCTTCGCCCCACCATCAACGACAAGGTAAAGCAAAGTATTTTCGGAGGACCCCCTCCAAGCACGTGCACAAATGGCAATGCAACTGACCGCATCCGCAGCGCGAAGTGTACATTGAAGTCCCTGCCTCTCCTCTCTAGGTGAGATACAAGGTGCGAAGGGAGGCCCTGCCGGCGCCCGCTCCTCGCCGACCACCCGCCAGGCGCGTCAGCACGCGTAAGTCGGGCTACGCCTTCTCCCACTCCCAAGGCTACGGTGATCTGGTCACGTCTCGCAAGTTCCTCCTGAAGCGAGTGGTGAGGCCTCGGCAGGTCATTTTCGCACAAACGGACTCCCCCCTGGCTCAGAACCAGCCGCAGCACTACCGCACCATAGCTGAGGAGCCAGAGGTGACAAAGAATGTCAGCTGGGAGTTATGAAGCCACAATGAAGAGTGGATAGTCGTGTTGTTCTTTTGGTTTTTTAGAGTCACTACCTGGATGGTTTCCAGGTCAAACTTTTACACAGGCATTACAGAAAGTCATGATGTTTTATAAGGAATAAATATAGTATTACAGTCTTAAAGGACCACATTGATGGTTTTACATGTCTTAGCTTAAAAATATAGTCAGTATAAAATATATATATTATTGCATTTTTAAATTTGGTGTTTAAAATGCTTGTGTATTTTGTTTCTGGCTGGAGGTCTGGCACCGTTTCCCCCTGGTCAGTTTTTCAAAGCCTGATTCCAGGTCTTGCGCTGTCGCACTCCACGAAACAGCATGAACATTTAATTGCCTTAACTATGTTTTTTCCCCCCCAGTTTTTGAGAACCATTTCTGTAATATGTGTGACAAGTCCTGTGAAAAGAAAAAAAAGAGATTCAATTCACATTATTTTACAAACTGGTGGTTTTGTCGCTTGCACGCAAAGTCTGATTTTCCAACAACAGAGCTCACAAGTGTCATGTTCCTCCATCCCTGCGTCGTCAATTGTGCACAACTAAATACAATAAAATGAAAGATTTCTATTTTTTTTTTTTTTTTTTACTGTAAAATAAGCAATCACAACAGTTATGTGAAAAGTACCAAAGGGGGGATATTAACTGTGCGCTGAATATTAACAGTTGACTCTGAAATTTCAGAAGTCAACATGAGCCTGACGCACTGACAAGGTGAAATTAAAAAAAAAAAAAAAAAAAAAAGTCTGATTGTGTGTATTTGATTTAACAAACAGAGGTGGAAGGGTCACCTTCTTTATCTTAAACGTGAAATAAACTAATATTAAAAGCGGCCTGGCAGGTACAAGCGTGTGTGATAAGCAGTGATAACTGGCCATAGATACTGTAGATACTGCTTAAAAAAAAAAAAAAAAAAACATTATGTACAGTGAGATTAATTTTGCCTCTTGCACACCCTCTTTTTTATATAAAGTTTGTTAGTTAAATTAAAAAATAAATGAATTTAAAACTTGACACTAGCTGATGAGGAGGACTTGGATTACTACACGGATTCCAACACTGTCAGTCTGAGGTAAAACTGTGATTCCTGTTTCTACGATCATCTTTTTTTTTTCTCTCGTTCTGTTGAAATGTATTGTTTACAAGAAGATTTCTGGACTTAATTTTATAACTGTCGTCATGTGTTAACATGTGTTAATAATCTGTCTGTTCTTTTAATGTTCAGTCATTCGTGAACGTATGGTTTGACCTGACACCCGGACGGTAACAGTGTTTCTGAAGCACAGCCAGGGGTCAGTGTTGTTACCGTAGCTGTGTCACGCTCTAGGGCCACAGAGCCCAACGTACGGCTCATTAAATCCTGAAAGTTCTGTTATGATGTACCTCGCTGAAAAATATGGCACGGACTAAAGGCTGTAAGAAATTTGAAACTGAATTTGCCACATTTTTGTGTGGTAGCTCATCTGTTAATAAAACCAACTCACAAATTTTGCTTCCTTTTTTTTTTAATTTGAAATAAATTGCACCACTTCTAAGTATACTGAAACTGCATGTACACATCTGGAAAATGTTAATTCCTTTACTTTTCATATTATGGAGCACGGAGTCCTCAGAATCCGTTAGAAGGGCTAAAACGTTATTGTAAATATTTCATAACCTGACCTCATTTTGATGCCTCAACCAAGATTTTTTTTTCCTTGCATTATGTATGCTCATGTATACTGTACTATACATCTGCTCAAGCTGCAATAGTCCCACCACTGCAGTGTCCTCTGGGACAGCGAGCAATGACCTCACTGGTGTAGGGGCTGTCCGAGTGTGGTGCTGATCCAGAAGAGCTTTGTGACCCGTAAGAGAAAGAAACAGGTTGCTGTATATTACACTGAACGGCGTTGTGAGGAATGTGAGAAATGCAGGACTGCACGGACGAAAAGAAATCACAAAAATTGTTTGGTTTAAGATAGTGATTACAGATAAGAGATGTCAGATAATAATTACTCATTATCTTCCACTATAACAAAAAAAAAAAGTGAGTGAATTGAATTGTTGAGTATTCAAAGATAAAATTGTCTATTGGGCCAAAAAAATAGCACTTAATATAGTGCTGACATGGATGCATAACAAGTTTGATATGAGGTGAAAAACTATACTGCATAGGTCTTCAACCACGAACCCTAGGGGTTCCATGAAGGTACTGCAGGGGGGATCACGGAATCTTTGGTTGATTAGGCATTTTTATATATATATGTATATATACCATTTTTTTCCCATTTAAGCCCACAAATTTAAATGTCTTCAAATACACTTTAACATCAATCCAACATATTTCAGTAAAGGGATGAATGGAGGCAGAAGACGACATCTTTCGGTCTGAACTTCACTCATTCAGCGATACAGGAGCTGCCTCAACAGCGCACCGTTTCACACAGAGCGCCACGCTAGACCTGTACTAGCTTCCTCTACACAGTAAGCCCCGCCCCTATCGCTGCTGAGCCAATCACGAGGCCCTATATTACAAGCTGACTCTGTTAGGTTCCCCGCAATTGGCCCAAGAGAGCCCCCCGAGGGCAATCCAGAAGCACTCTGCAATATTTGCACATTTGAAGTAAAAATTAAATTAATATGTGTATTATTTGAATAGCTAGATAGTAAAGTATATTTATAAACAGGACTAGGCCGAGTTTAATATAGAACGCATATAGTTGGTAGGGGGTCCCTACTTAATCTCTCATCAGTCTGGGAGTCCTTTGCCTTAAAAACGTTGGTAATACTGCATGATAAACATTGTTTTTTGACAGTTTTGGCCTGAGTGAAGTTATGGGTCAGTTTTATAGGTCATGGAAGTTGCCTCGTTAAATTGTTTGTTTAAAAAATGGAAAGTGCAAATGATGTCACTCAGCTCAAATAGCGCCCTTCTCCTCCATTTTAACCCTCGCACGTTGCTCCTTCCGTCATGGTCACGCAGCGCAGTCAGCATGCTCGACCGTCTCCAGTGAAGGTCACGGTGTGATCCTACAGTGTGGAGCAGGAACGAGTGCCGGCGTGTTGTATAAATAGCCTGCGTGTGTGGCACACCCTCACTATAACATAGCATATTGATTTCTCTTGGCCTTTTTGTTATTTTTTTTTTTACATTATAGAACTATTTAAGATTGTTTTACAGACCACCAGCTACAATGCAACATGTGGTACAGCAGTTTGATTAAAGACAGTTTCATTAACAACCTGGAATGAATAAAGGCAATGAAGAAGAAGAAAAGTAGTGAAAGCAAAGTGAGGATTTTTAATTTAGATTGCTCTAATACGTTGAGGCAAAGTCACAAGAAAGTACAAATGAACACTGACGACCCACAGAGACACATGGCTATTTGTGACGTTATCACACAATCCACCTGGGTCAAAGTTCAAGTGGAAAGCAGCCTCCCCGGTCGCTCTGGTTGGCTTCTGTAAGAGGAGACAGCAGTCTCAGCTTCAAGGGAAAGAGAATTTCACACTTGGCAGTCCAACTTGGACTGAGGATCAGTTTGTGTTATGGCCTACCAGGCGACCGTGCCCTGCTCTGTGGAGAGAACAACCTGGAATTGTCTGTCATGTTCACTTTTCTAATCAGAGGAGGGCTTTTGTGGTGGATGTACTGCACTCCAGATTGGTTTAATATTATTAAACGTCTTAGTCCCCAGAAGAACAGCCTTTATGATTTACCCCTGACTTTTTACTGGGCACTTACAGGAACTGTAGCAACCACATTTCATCCAAACTTAAAAGGAGGAGTGCTGCGCTGAGCATGCACTCAATTTTAAACTCTTTGCCATGACATGCTCCCTCTTCTCTTTCTCTCAAGTAATTGTGTGTCTGTGGGCGCGGCCGTCTCACCTGCTCCTACTTCTACTCAACCTGTAGCGCTCACACCTGAAGCTCATCGGTTCATCACCCTAAGCAGCTCTTAAACCCTGGATTCTGCAGCCATCTTGTCATTTTGTCTCAACTAGCGTCTGTGCTTTAGGCTGCTCCTCTAGGTCTCTAGTTCTAGTTGGCTGTTTTCTGTCTGTTTTCTCTTTGTGTGTACTTCTTTGTGTATAGCAAGCCTGTCCTAAATCAGCTTGTCAACTTTGCCAAGCCTAGCATAACACTCTGTGAGCTTCCCAGTGACACTTTGGTGCATGCAAGGGTTGATTGTGATGAAATGAGTCGTCAAATCTAATGAAGATCTGAAGGGATTTCTGCTGATTTTAATTGTTTGTGACTCCACAGGTAGCTGAACAATTTGAAGAATGAGCTACTGAGTCATTGTATGTTAAGTCTGGAGACTGTTGAATGTTGAAAACTGAAAAAGGAAAAAAAAAAGGCAAAATAGAAAATGTATGTACAAGGTCAGCTTTTGTAAATGTTACAAAAGGTTTCTTCTTCTTGGAACAGGTCCCTGAAACAAAGGTGGTCTTTCCTTTGCAACACATTTATCATCGTGCTACCTTCACAGGCCGTACCATGCAATGCAAAACTAATGTCAGCCAAAATGTTACACAAGTTAACAAAATAAGCCAACAAAAACATTGCAAGCTGGACCCCAGCCGGATAAAAACACCCTCAACACTTTGAACTGAATACCTGCGGACTATTTACAACCCAGAGCACATGACTGTGACAGTGAGACACAATGGGAGCATCTGAATAATCATTTCAGGGTGCTGATTCGAAGGCTTTGTTCACTCCGGGTACCCTGAGTCCGTATGAGAAAAAAGTGACGGTGCGCAGTTTCCAGATCAGGCCGATGACTCAGTGTTAAGACTTGGTGCCTTAGCAGAGATCAAACGACGGCTTAACTGTTTAGATGTTTGATAAATGGCGCGCTCCTATGCGCGCGCGAGTATAAACAGTGAGGGAGACATTCAAAGTCAGAAAGGGGGAGTTTTCTGAAAGCAGAGTGCGAGCGGTGTCAGTTGTACGCGTCTAAATAAAGGATTACCTTCCACCTTAGAAAGTGCACACGCTCCCAGCTGACACGTTAGCGCTGGTGAGGACAAAATCAACACGCATGACCCATGAGATTCATGTTCCCCCCCCTGCGTTAAATCAGTTCTCATCTGTGGCAGCTCCCGTTTTGGGTGAATAAAATATTATTAAAACACAGTAAAAATGTGGTTAACTTCTATTTGGTCCACTGGTTTACATCTGCACTGTTCAGTGTCAGTCGGTTGCCTCAATATAACCTCATGTTTTGTTTGGCTCGGTGCTCTTGGCAAACAGGTAAAAGTTCCCTGAACTTAGGTTTTGAAACAGAAAAATCAGCAGCGATCACGTGCCTTATAGCTGGGCAGAGTCCTACTGACCCCATTTGACCAAGTGAGTCCCAGAGGCCTCATATTGCTAACAGAAGCATGGTTCGATCCCCAAGGGGAACCTCTCATAAGTATTAGTCACTTTGGAATGAAAGGGTCTTCCAAATATGGATCCGCAGCAGGTATCACGTTTCACAGATGGCCATGTTAACATGTTGATGGCACACAGTGGCAGGTTAGCACTGGAGTTTGTCAGCTCAACAGATTTGTGTGTTGGGTCTTTTTTTTTTAATATATTATAGTAATTTATTTCTTTCAAGCCTCCTTTTTCATTAAACTTTGGGAGCCATCATCACTGCGCATGTCTTTCTCTGAATTTGCTGGGCTGCCAACATCTCTGTAACTCACCTGCCCGTACAGTCTGAGCCCTGCTTTTGGGGTGGTTTTATACTTCTTGAATGACCTCTAAAAACCTACCCACTCTCTGCAGTGCTGTTGAATTATTTACAGATCTGACTAAAAAGCTACTTTTTTTTTTTTTTTTTTTTTTTTTTTATGTGAGTGTGTGCTTGTTCCCGTCCACAATGTTCCTAAACTGGAAGATAAAGAGCACTTTTTTTTTTTTTTTTTTTTTTTCCCCCTCTCAGATACACTGGACACACCTTCAGGACTGAGCTGAGTGGAGCTGACAAGCTGGCACGAAAATGCGCCCGCTAATGATGCTCTCCCTGCATGGGCCACTTCTCAGCCAGCTGGACTCAAAACAAGGTCACAGTCGGCTTTTGGTTTGAATAACAGAAATATAAATAGACAGGAGGTTTAGGTATTCGTTCAAAGACTTTTTGTTTTTTAGAGCATCGTCTCACAGAACAGTCACATCTCACCTTCACAGTCTGCAACACTAAATGATTTGCAGAAATTCAGACAGTAAAGCACATCTTGGTCTCATGCTGTTCTCGGCTGAGAAAGCAACACGGAGATTGACAAATGGAGTTCAACTCCTGAATAGAGTTAGTGCACCAGCGCTTCAAAAGCACAGAAGTTTGACAGAAATGTGAAATTAGGTGGCAATAGTTGAATTAAATAATGAAACGAAGGTTAGGTTGCAGAAAACTACACATTTTCTGGCAGGGACACAAAAAAAGTTGAGGTCAGGTCTTATGTGCATTGACTGGATCTCTGGAAAAATGTTGTTCACTTGTATGAGAATCATACTCCCAGCTTTGAGAGATTTAGAAGATTAGTTTATTCAATAACATCCAAGAGTAATGTCATCATCACAATATTGCATATTAAGATATTCGACACAGAGAATATAGTCTACACAGACTGAGAAGTGAAACCAATTAACTAACTAAAAAAAAAGGGTAATTCATTAAAGAAGAATGTGGCCTTCAGACACTTTTTGATGCGTTACAACACCGTAATAGAAAATGATGTTTAAAAGGCACATTCATAGAACAACAGTGGGTCGATGTTTGCATGCACAGAGGCCCACAAGATAAAAGCAGCATCAAAGTTACAACTCTATCACAGTTTAGTGGTTGACACATTAGAGTACCTGATGAAACACCAGTCATACAATATACAGAACAATTATTGCTTTTAATTATTGCTGTAGTAAAAGTGAACTATGTGCATTTATACTCATAGACTGTTTGGGGAGTATTCGAGCAGCATACAGACAGTATCATAATAAAATTCTCCATTGGTACATATTAAACACTTGCATTGAATCACCTGCTTTCAAGAGGGTGCAGTTGGCATAATCAAAGGTACAGCCACAAGGAAATAAGGGGGAAGACATTTTACATAGCGCTGCCTTTTGATGGTAATCTTTCCAGTTCCCTGAAAGATCCACTTAATCGCAGGATAATAGAAGGCAGTCGTCTGAAGAAAAGTCCCATCGGATAGCCGTTCCATCTCTAGAGTCTGTTTGACATTTATCCAGTCAAAAATGTCATCAACATATGGATCTAGGATTAAACTGGGCTAAATATGGTTGAAAATAAAATATTTTTATAAATCTATGACTAACCTAACTTAATATTTGTTGCCTTGTCATGTCTCAGCATGTGTTATGTTGGTGTTACTTCCAGAAAATAAAAGAATTCTCTAGATAATTTCAGTTGCAGAAGTCAACGGAATTCAATTTACTAGTACATGACATTGAGAAAAACAAAGGAAATCCTCACGTTTCAATATATGTTCTTTTCTATAATAACTAAGTCAATATATCTTAACATAAAAAAAGTTTCTTTAAACCAAATTCAGCCCAGTTTCAATGGTAGACCTACCTATGTATTTTGACCCCCAAATTAACATATATAGAATTTACTGAAGAACAAATTAACTTGACTTTACCTGGTCCAGTATCCAGTTCCACAGCGTACTGTTTATTCCACTTTAAATCTTCCCTTAACCTTCAGCCTTTTCCTCTAATACCTTCTTACAGTGTTCCCCACCATTTATGCACCAGCAGCTCGTCTCCATAGCCTGTATCCAGGAGGCGGTTGCCACACTCCTCCCAGCGACAAACTGCACCCTTATCCACCACCACAAACTTCCACTCCACATGGCTCTCTGCAGGCAGGCTGACCACGGTGGACCAGTGCCCATCCCCGTCTCTTTCTAGTGGAATGAAGTCCTTCCAGTTCCCTAGTTCCTGTTGGTTCCCTGTAATGGCCACCTTCTGGTACGGCGACTGGGTGAGATAGTGGATGCGGAAGGTCACGTTAACGTTCTGGGGCATGGGCTGCACTGCCACAACCCTTTTGTTACTTTCTGTGCTTTCATCAACAGTGGCGAGAGACTCGGGTTGTCTGACTTCAGTGGTTGGTGGGACATCTTCGCAAGGAAAATCTGCGACAGAAGTGCTGTTTTGCTGCTCTTCACTGGGAAGTGGTTCAGATTTTGCGTGGTTTTGCGCAAAAGCTGGTACAGAAAGGTTCATCCAGGGAAGGACTTGGCAGTTACCATCTGTGATCCATTCATTATTATCCATAGTTGCCTCCATGATACTGATTTCAGTCTTTTCAGTTTCCTCTTCTTCCTCCTCCTCTGTTCCTTCCTTCTTCTCTTTAATTCCTGCAACCTTAACAGTGGTTTTCGTATCTCTCTGCATTTGCACCTTCTCTTTAATTTCTACGACCTCAATGTCAACTTTTATGCCTGCCTCCTTTTTCATCTCATCGGTTAAGGCAACATTATCTACCATCTGCTCCATAAACTGGTCCATCTCTCTGTGGTAACTATCTTCAATCGCATGGCCAAAAATGTCCTCATTGGTCAAAAATGACTTGTCACTAACACAGTCTGTATTGTCACTGTGGGGTTGCTGCGAAAAACCTGATGCACAGGACCCAAAAGCCACACCTACTGAATCTTCATTAATCACAGCTACATCATCAGCAAAGAGGCTGTCCTGACTTTCAGTTGGTTCTTCTGACTGTGGATTATGATACATTAATGGGAGCACCACCTTTTTAGGGGTGATGGCAAAGTCATCACCGGCATCTTGCAAGTCAGGGCTGACAGTCATGCTTGAAATCCCACTCTCTTCACCAAGACCAGTCGACGACCAGGTCAGATCAGTTTGCTCAAATGACGGCAAGTGAATATGACACTTTTGAGGTTCAATGCTCTCGGCCACTTCGACAGGCATTTCCTGATTGGTATTGGTAACCTTGGTGAAATCTGCATTATTATGCGTTTGGTTGCTTTGTGTGTCTTGGAGGGAAGGTGACATGTTAGGATCACATACGTCAGCAGAGATCACAGATGCCGTAAAGCCAACCTCGTCACAAACGGGGGCATCGGGAGGGGAATCAATTCTTTCAATGTTCTCCATGACATTACTTTGTTGTTCTTCGTAACAAGAAGACACAAGGCACTCCACACTATCTTTAGCTACAATTGTGCCATTCTTTTCACTCTCAAATTCTTCCTTAAGAGATGATGGGTCAGAGACAACAATATTAAGATCCGTGCCTATATCCAAATTTGCGACATTGACGCCTTCTTTCATTTCACTTTGGGGCTGTTGATAGTCCAATGACAAATCAGGGAAATCCATGGTGCCTGAGATTTCAGGTTTTGCATTAGCTGTTGCTCCAAACTGACAATCGCCTACATTATCAATCTTTTCTAGCTGGTTCAAACACGGCAGAGGAGATGTGAGTAACACACTTGGACTCTCATGTTCCTCACCAGAGGACGTTAGCATTTTCCTGTTCACATCATCCTGTTGATTGCAGGTATGGCCATTTTCATTTTGTTGTTCAGGCTGCAGTTGTTGCTTGTCAGTCTGTAGTGGCTGGCTGTTGAATTCGACAGCTGTAAGATTATTCGATTGGCCTTCATCATCTGCAGTCACTTCACCAATTCCACCATGGTCATTACTCCGATCACCTTCCTGAATGGGCAAAATCATCTCATCCTTCACATCGTCACGTTGGTCTTGGTGACGATTAGTTTCGTCACCTGTAGAGAGGCAATTACTGCCGCAAACATCTGAGTAATCAATATCCTCTAGATGGTGACCGTTTTCCTCAATTTCTACATCTTTGTTATTACAGACAATAGAGACATCTTTGATAGGAATGACAGGATGTTCCAAGTTGGACTCCATGTCATGGTTATCTGGTGTGGTTTCCTGAACTTGTGGTCTGTCATCTCTGTTTTCACTCAAGTGAACGTTTTGCTCAAAGCACACCAGACTGTTTGAGACACACTCAGTATTTCCCTCCACTTGATTGGTTTTCTCATCTGAAACGTCTTTGTCTGTTGTCACACTCTTACTTCCTTGGCATTTATCTTTCAGCACCTAGAAAGATAAAAAAAAAAAAGGTAATAACTTTCGGTCTAACCTTATTAGCCAGAAAAATTTATCTTATATCCAAAGACATAAATACAGAAGCGTATTGTACTACAGAATTATGCCTTAGCTGAAAGTAAAGACTGAATGAAAATTGATACAGAGTGGGGACACGATATAAAGATCCTTACAGAGCCAGGTCAGCTGTTTCCTCATTCCCAGCTAACCTAAGCTAACCTTTTCCTTGCTGTTCTGTATGCAGCAGTGTACAAACATTAGACTGGTGGGGCCTTCAAATGAGGTCATGTTTATCATGTTCCCAAAAAGGGTCCAGAAATGAAAGTTGAAAGATTTAAAATTTTTAAACATGGCAGAAGTTCAATATTACCTGGTGTTTCTGCACACTTTTTTTTTTTTTAAATGTCTGAAGTAAACGTTGACCAACAGTGTTGTGTTATCATTATGTCTTTGCAATTCCAACATTTTGTTACTTTACATTAGTTTTACATTACTTGCATGTTCTAACAACTTGGATGATGTAACCACTTGAACGCTAAGCTTTTTGGGTACATGAATTCGTCCACGTCATTGTTATGAACTCAGTTCCATTTGAGGCAGCATGTATCTTCGCCTCTTTATCTTTATCATATTTCCCAACTATCAAACTATTCCTATAAAGCTACAGTAATTGATTTTTGAGAATGTGAGCACAGAATAGCAACACAGCATATACTGAATTATCATCAGTGTCATTCAACAAACATGGAGTAACATTAGAATTAAAGGGTAACTTCAATTTCACTTTAATATTTGCTTTTATCTACAGTTCAGACTGTCTTTGAACTGACACACATACATAATCAATTGTAAATTAAGTAACAGGCTAGAGTTTAGATTTGAGATAATGAACAAGTGTGTGACTGTCTGTATTACCTTCTCCTCTTCTTTGTGGCTGTCACTGGAAACCAGCCTAGCTGTCATACAGCTATCATGGTCATCTTCAGCATTCTTCATCATTTCTTCTTCACTTTGCAGGCTCTGATTTGCCTCCTCTGTATATGCCTTTGCTTCTTCGTAACAGTCGTGAACAGTTGGAGTGTTGTCCTTGTTGCCTGGCACTGAGATACTCTCAGAACAGTAAGGAGGAGGTTTCTTGTTGGCAGCAGTGCGGCGATGCCTGACTTTGAGGTCACTCAGAATTCGACCAGCATCCTCTTTCACATCAGATGAGCCTTTATCACTCACATCTATAACAAAAGGCATGAGAAAAGACTTACTTTTACCAAGACAAACATAATGCACAGTATATAAAGATTATTTTTTGATTATTTTCTAGATAACACTCTTTTATTTGATCTGATTTATGAACTTTCATATCTTTTGAAGTACACACGATATGATGCTCTATATATAAGAGGGAAGGGTAGGCCTACTACCTACAGAAATTTGATTAAACGGAAAATAAATATTCAATAGGATCAGAATATTGGCTACTTTTCAATGATCAGACACAAACACCAGGTGTATTTTCTCATTGTCTGGATCAACCTTTATACTTTTTTTTCTGAAATGACTGACATAGGTTTACTGTCAACATTTAAGGTTTTATTTGACCTGGCCACGGTCCATTTTCTTGGATAAATAATGATGAATATCGAATATTAAAAACATGCATTTCAGTCTGCACTGGTCTGGATTGTCCGACTTAAGAGCTTAAAAATATAGTACAGCAGTATTATCCGGATGAAATATTACTATTCCTGCTATATGACTCAAAAAATGTCCTGGGTTAAAACAATCACTGAGACAGTCTATCTGTAGTTTGTATTTGTAGCCTTGTACTTTTAGAAGCTCCAAACTGATATAAAATCATACTCTTCTACTTTTGCCTTCTCCTGGAGTGTGTTTCACTTGACTACATCTTATGTTGTTCAGTCCTTGTTGCTATTGGAGTAACATAACCGTCACTGGTATCTACTTCACAACTTTTCCGCTCAACATGTTTATTGTGCTATTAAAAGTCCTTGTCCCTCTGATTGTCCATTGGTATTGCTGGCCCATTACTGTGCAGTAAAGTCTATGCAGCTTTTTCCATTTTAAGTAACATCTTAATATGCAACAGAACCAGGAACTAAATAAATAAGATAAATATGATTAAATCAATGCCTAATGCAGGCCTACACGTCTGAATCCTGAGATTTACTATTTTTGTCGCCTGGTCTTTATTTCAGATCAGATATTTTGAGTTTTTTCTCTTGTCTAAGTAACATTGGCTAATAATAATACACGATGCTGTGGTCCTTAAAATGTTATAGCCTATCGTGTTTCTGTGGTTATCCTCTGCAGTTCGAGTATAGTCGAGCATGCTCAGTTTGGACGGTAAATTCATACTGTCTGACGGAGAATATTAGTGATGTGAATTATGACACCTGTAAATATCAACAGCCCCTTGCCCGGTGACACTCGTATGCACATTTTACCTGTTGACTCCGCGGGGCTGCGTGGATCCTCCGCGCTCCTGCTCCGCTCCTGTTCCGTCTCAACCAGCGGCACGTCTCCGTCCTCTGCGGGGCTCTTGCTGTCACTCTCGGCGGCTTCGTACGTGGCCTTCCTCCGCTTCCCTCTCACCGTCCGGTAGATGATGAAGCCCGCCAGCACGGACACCAACGCTATGATGGCCAGAGCCACGGCGGGACCGTGGCGCCCGATCATGCAGAAGAGAGAGGCCAGGTCCATGCGCCTCTCAGCAGCCACGGCGTTCTTCGGCGACATCGCAGCCTGTGGACAAAACAACAAGCCCCGCGGTGGTGTGGCGTGGTGTGCTGTAGTGTAGTCTATGCGTGTGAAGGCCCTGCTGCAGGATGTCGCTGCTGTGCTGTGGACTACCCGACCCCCTCCACGATTCAAAGTGTAGTGACCTGTCGCTGTGGCAGAACTGTGAAAGACCGCAGGTGCGAGCTACTCATTGGCTGAGCGGATCACGGGGACGAAGACCTCATTCATTCATTCATTCATTCATTAAAAAGGGAAATGGCTCTGCAGCTATTCCTGCATCGTTTGATGTTGGTGATGGATGTTGATTGGTTTAGTGCCAGCGAAAGAGCCCCCCCATTAGAAACCCTGCAACCTTTGACAAGATTTATACTTTACAAACTATTTATATCAGCAGTGCATTTTAACTAATCACCATGGAAAAACCATTGATCTTTAATCTGATATTACTATTGATCAAACAATATCAGATTGCCCACTAGTGCTATTAACAGTGCTGGACTCGCCGATTATATACGCGAATATGTATAAAAGGAAGATCTGGATTTTCAGTTTAAAAAACAAAACAAAAAAACAATTACCGTAGGTTATTTATTTCAAATCTGGAATTATGGAATGATGCCAGGACTCGTGGTTGTAGAGCAGCTGTCCCATGTGGAGAACTGTAAAAATTGTTTTGGCTTTTTGACAGAAAGTTTAATGTATTATATCAGCAATCATGATGCGCTGTATTCTCGTTCAAGAAAATATTCCACGTTACTTACGACACATCGAATATTTATTCCGTCGTCCTGATCCAACCAGTATGAGGGAGTGACATCAGGACTCTTGTGAAACAGCTCCACCCAGCGGACATCTGTGGAAATGACCAGAAAGTTCCTGAAGACTCTGGACCTCCTCCAGTTTGAATATAAAAGCTGAGACAGTCTCACTGCTGACACACAACGCTACACAAGCTACACAGAAGAGAACAGACACTTGAACAGAGTTTCATCTCACAACTAGAGGACTCACCACTAAACACTGAGAAGATGCTGTGCTCTCATGGATTCCAGTCTACCCTCAGTCCGCTCATGGACTTCTACTGTCCTGTACGCAGTCTGTGGCCAGAGGTCAGACCTCTGTTCTACCAGCAGAATCTTCTGCAGAGAAACCTACAGGAGCTGCGCAGCAGTCTGCAGCTGATGGACAAACTTCAGCACCAGATCCTGGAGGAGACGGAGCCTTTCCAAAGCGGTGTGGCAGTGCAACCGGTCTCCTACCAGCTGGACAAAGAGGGAGAGCACTTTGACCTGACCCTGGACACTCGAGGCTTTTCACCCGAGGAGCTGTCTGTCAGGCAGGTGGGCAGGAAGCTGAGAGTCAGCGGGAAGACGGAGAAGAAGCAGGAGGACCAGAAAGGCTCCTACTCTTACAGACTGCAGGAGTTCAGACAGGAGTTTGATCTGCCTGAAGGTCTGAACCCTCAAGCCGTCACCTGCTGCCTGTCCCCAGACGGAAAGCTCCACATCCAGGCAGCCAAACATCCACGTGTTGAGGAGGCTGAGAGAGAGCTGACCATCAAGAGGAGCTCAGAGGAGGAAACACAGCAGAGTGTGTGTTCACAGGAACCACACAGCAGCACAGAGACACACAACAGCACACAGGACAAACCTGGACACGTGGACTGATACACATGTTGTTGTCACAATGTACCTTCAGTATTTATACACACTGTTAAATTATGATCATATGTGCTTTTATATTTTTATAGCGGAAGAAAACAAATAAATGTGCGAACAGCTGAATCACAGTTGTCTTGTGTGTTTTTATTGTCATAGATTAAAAATTTTACTGCTTTTAATGATAGAAACAATACGTCCTGACAGGAAATGCTCAATAAAGATTTAAAGATTCAATTAGCAGTCAAGTCATTATCTTTAGAAGCCAGGTGCTATTCTCTGGTTGCACTTTTAACAGGAACCATAGTGATTGTTCACCCTCCAGTATTGAGAATGTTGTTGCATCTGGCACCAAGGTTATAAACTCATGTTCAATTTAAAAGGCTGACATTGTTAACATTGTTCAAAACTGTTAAAATTATTTCCTTTTTCCATATTTTACAATGGATTTCAGTTTGACTGGTTATATTGCTTTATCTTCCCAGTCAGAAGGGAGAGACGACTCCACTCATAGTTTCAGTCAGAATATTTGTAGAAAAACAAAATATTTGAACATGCAACTAAAGTTGGACCAAAGTTTTCGTGTGTGTTATTATTGACAGATTAAAAACGTACTGCGATAAAAGATAAAATCAATACTTACATGCAAGCAATGGTCAACAAAGTAAGTTTTACACATAAAATATATTTTTAATTAAATTATTGAAACGTATTCAATAAGTTGTGGAGGATTCACTAGAGAAAACAACTACAAGTCATTCTTTGTATCAACTGTTAACAGTGTTGATATTGGGATTCTTCAAGGACCAGTATCAATGTTTATAGTTTTTTTCATTTGTCAATGAAGTTTCATGGACATGATCAGTATAAAAATAGTAACTTGTTAACACTGTTCAAACTGGACAAAATAAATCATGTTTTTTTAGAATATTGAATTGAATGTTTGGAGTCGGTTCACCCCAAAGTTTGTTTCTTTATTCATGACTGAGTCTGAAAATATTATCCATGCATTCACAGTATTTCTCCTTCCCAGTCAAACAGAAAAAAAGCTTGAGTAAATGCTTCCATAAGAATACTGGCAAAAAATCACGTAAAAACAAGAACCTAAATGTAGAGTAGAAATAAAAATGTATTCACTCACTACAGGGATTTTAATATCACATGGATCATCAAAGAATAGTCTGAAGATTTTCTTAACTGTTGTCATTGTATTTGTGTTGACCTACAGAAATGTCCCTGTCTCTGAAAAGAGGCAGAAAATAACAGAGTGACTTAAATATTGTGTAACAATGTCATTGATGTATCGTACAGTTGAGTATAATGAGTGAACATGGTGTGGATGTGCTCTATTATTACTGTTTAGTAATATTAAAAGTTTGCATGACATCATTTCAAAAAAAGAGACTCCAGATCAAACAGGTTTAATGGAGTGACATCATGACTCTTGTAAAACAGCTCCAACCAGTGGGGATTTGTGGTACTCACTGAAAAGACTGGTTTTCAATTTATAATGTACTATACCAGATATTTGAATGAACAGCTTACTTCATGGAGAAAGTTTTCAAAATTATGATTTACTATGAGCCTAATACTTATCAATCGTCTTGAACACAAGACAATGTCAAACAGCTGAGTCCTGATTCAACCAGAATGAGGGAGTGACATCAGGACTCTTGTGAAACAGCTCCACCCAGTGGACATCTGTGGAAATGACCAGAAAGTTCCTGAAGACTCTGGACCTCCTCCAGTTAGAATATAAAAGCTGAGACAGTCCCACTGCTGACACACAACGCTACACAAGCTACACAGAAGAGAACAGACACTTGAACAGAGTTTCATCTCACAACTAGAGGACTCACCACTAAACACTGAGAAGATGCTGTGCTCTCATGGATTCCAGTCTGCCTTCAGTCCACTCATGGACTTCTACTGTCCTGTACGCAGTCTGTGGCCAGAGGTCAGACCTCTGTTCTACCAGCAGAATCTTCTGCAGAGAAACCTACAGGAGCTGCGCAGCAGTCTGCAGCTGATGGACAAACTTCAGCACCAGATCCTGGAGGAGACGGAGCCTTTCCAAAGCGGTGTGGCAGTGCAACCGGTCTCCTACCAGCTGGACAAAGAGGGAGAGCACTTTGGCCTGACCCTGGACACTCGAGGCTTTTCACCCGAGGAGCTGTCTGTCAGGCAGGTGGGCAGGAAGCTGAGAGTCAGGGGAAGATGGAGAAGAAGCAGGAGGACCAGAAAGGCTCCTACTCTTACAGACTGCAGGAGTTCAGACAGGAGTTTGATCTGCCTGAAGGTCTGAACCCTCAAGCCGTCACCTGCTGCCTGTCCCCAGACGGAAAGCTCCACATCCAGGCAGCCAAACATCCACGTGTTGAGGAGGCTGAGAGAGAGCTGACCATCAAGAGGAGCTCAGAGGAGGAAACACAGCAGAGTGTGTGTTCACAGGAACCACACAGCAGCACAGAGACACACAACAGCACACAAGACAAACCTGGACACATGGACTGATACACATGTTGTTGTCACAATGTACCTTCAGTATTTATACACACTGTTAAATTATGATCATGTGTGCTTTTATATTTTTATAGCGGAAGAAAACAAATAAATGTGCGAACAGCTGAATCACAGTTTTCTTGTTGTGTTTTTATTGTCATAGATTAAAATTTTTACTGCTTTTAATGATAGAAACAATACGTCCTGACAGGTAATGCTCAATAAAGATTTAAAGATTCAATTAGCAGTCAAGTCATTATCTTTAGAGGCCAGGTGCTATTCTCTGGTTGTACTTTTAACAGGAACCATAGTGATTAATCACCCTCCAGTATTGAGAATGTTGTTGCATCTGGCACCAAGGTTATAAACTCATGTTTAGTTTAAAAGACTGACATTGTTAACATTGTTCAAAACTGTTAAAATGATTTCCTTTACATATTACATATTTTACAATGGATTTCAGTTTGACCGGTTGTATTGTTTTATCTTCCCAGTCAGAAGGAAGAGATGACTCCACTCATAGTTTCAGTCAGAATATTTGTAGAAAAAAAACTATTTGAACATGGAGTTGAAGTTGGAAAAAAGTTTTCGTGTGTGTTTTTATTGACATAGATTAAAAGCTTACTGCGATAAAGGATAGAAACAATACTTAGATGCAAGCAATGGTCAACAAAGTGAGTTTGACACATAAAATATATTTTTTAATTAAATTATTAAAACATATTGAATAAGTTGTGGAGGATTCACTAGAGAGAACGACTACAAGTAATTCTCTGTATCAACTGTTAACAGTGTTGATGTTGTGATTCTTCAAGGACCAGTATCAATGTTTATAGTTTTTTTATTTGTCAATGAAGTTTCATGGTGATGATCAGTTTAAAAATAATAACTTGTTAACACTGTTCAAACTGGACAAAATAAATCATGTTTTTTCAGAATATTGAATTGAATGTTTGGAGTCTGTTCACCCAAAATGTTATTTCTTTATTTATGACTGAGTCTGAAAATGTCATCCATGCATTCACAGTATTTGTCCTTCTCAGTGAAACAGAGGGGGAAAAAAACTTGAGTAAATGCTTCCATCAGAATATCGGCAGAAAATCACAATAAAAAAACAAACAAACAAACAAAAAAAAACAAAAACAAAAAGAAAACAATAACCTGAATGTAGAGTAGAAATAAACATGTATTCATCCACTAGAGGGTATTTAACATTACATGGATTATCAAAGAATAGTCTGAAGATTTTCTAAACTGTTCTTGTCATTGTTATTTTCTGCCTCTTTCCAGGAACAGCGACATAGCTCAACACAAATACAGAGTGACTTAAATATTGTGTAACAATGTCATTGATGTGTCGTACAGTTGAGTATAATGAGTGAACATGGTGTGGATGTGCTCTATTATTACTGTTTAGTAATATTAAAAGTTTGCATGACATCATTTCAAAAAAAGAGACTCCAGATCAAACAGGTTTAATGGAGTGACATCATGACTCTTGTAAAACAGCTCCAACCAGTGGGGATTTGTGGTACTCACTGAAAAGACTGGTTTTCAATTTATAATGTACTATACCAGATATTTGAATGAACAGCTTACTTCATGGAGAAAGTTTTCAAAATTATTATTTACTATGAGCCTAATACTTATCAATCGTCTTGAACACAAGACAATGTCAAACAGCTGAGTCCTGATTCAACCAGAATGAGGGAGTGACATCAGGACTCTTGTGAAACAGCTCCACCCAGCGGACATCTGTGGAAATGACCAGAAAGTTCCTGAAGACTCTGGACCTCCTCCAGTTAGAATATAAAAGCTGAGACAGTCCCACTGCTGACACACAACGCTACACAAGCTACACAGAAGAGAACAGACACTTGAACAGAGTTTCATCTCACAACTAGAGGACTCACCACTAAACACTGAGAAGATGCTGTGCTCTCATGGATTCCAGTCTACCCTCAGTCCGCTCATGGACTTCTACTGTCCTGTACGCAGTCTGTGGCCAGAGGTCAGACCTCTGTTCTACCAGCAGGATCTCCTGCAGAGAAACCTACAGGAGCTGCGCAGCAGTCTGCAGCTGATGGACAAACTTCAGCACCAGATCCTGGAGGAGACGGAGCCTTTCCAAAGCGGTGTGGCAGTGCAACCGGTCTCCTACCAGCTGGACAAAGAGGGAGAGCACTTTGGCCTGACCCTGGACACTCGAGGCTTTTCACCCGAGGAGCTGTCTGTCAGGCAGGTGGGCAGGAAGCTGAGAGTCAGCGGGAAGACGGAGAAGAAGCAGGAGGACCAGAAAGGCTCCTACTCTTACAGACTGCAGGAGTTCAGACAGGAGTTTGATCTGCCTGAAGGTCTGAACCCTCAAGCCGTCACCTGCTGCCTGTCCCCAGACGGAAAGCTCCACATCCAGGCAGCCAAACATCCACGTGTTGAGGAGGCTGAGAGAGAGCTGACCATCAAGAGGAGCTCAGAGGAGGAAACACAGCAGAGTGTGTGTTCACAGGAACCACACAGCAGCACAGAGACACACAACAGCACACAGGACAAACCTGGACACGTGGACTGATACACATGTTGTTGTCACAATGTACCTTCAGTATTTATACACACTGTTAAATTATGATCATATGTGCTTTTATATTTTTATAGCGGAAGAAAACAAATAAATGTGCGAACAGCTGAATCACAGTTGTCTTGTGTGTTTTTATTGTCATAGATTAAAAATTTTACTGCTTTTAATGATAGAAACAATACGTCCTGACAGGAAATGCTCAATAAAGATTTAAAGATTAATTAGCAGTCAAGTCATTATCTTTAGAAGCCAGGTGCTATTCTCTGGTTGCACTTTTAACAGGAACCATAGTGATTGTTCACCCTCCAGTATTGAGAATGTTGTTGCATCTGGCACCAAGGTTATAAACTCATGTTCAATTTAAAAGGCTGACATTGTTAACATTGTTCAAAACTGTTAAAATTATTTCCTTTTTCCATATTTTACAATGGATTTCAGTTTGACTGGTTATATTGCTTTATCTTCCCAGTCAGAAGGGAGAGACGACTCCACTCATAGTTTCAGTCAGAATATTTGTAGAAAAACAAAATATTTGAACATGCAACTAAAGTTGGACCAAAGTTTTCGTGTGTGTTATTATTGACAGATTAAAAACGTACTGCGATAAAAGATAAAATCAATACTTACATGCAAGCAATGGTCAACAAAGTAAGTTTTACACATAAAATATATTTTTAATTAAATTATTGAAACGTATTCAATAAGTTGTGGAGGATTCACTAGAGAAAACAACTACAAGTCATTCTTTGTATCAACTGTTAACAGTGTTGATATTGGGATTCTTCAAGGACCAGTATCAATGTTTATAGTTTTTTTCATTTGTCAATGAAGTTTCATGGACATGATCAGTATAAAAATAGTAACTTGTTAACACTGTTCAAACTGGACAAAATAAATCATGTTTTTTTAGAATATTGAATTGAATGTTTGGAGTCGGTTCACCCCAAAGTTTGTTTCTTTATTCATGACTGAGTCTGAAAATATTATCCATGCATTCACAGTATTTCTCCTTCCCAGTCAAACAGAAAAAAAGCTTGAGTAAATGCTTCCATAAGAATACTGGCAAAAAATCACGTAAAAACAAGAACCTAAATGTAGAGTAGAAATAAAAATGTATTCACTCACTACAGGGATTTTAATATCACATGGATCATCAAAGAATAGTCTGAAGATTTTCTTAACTGTTGTCATTGTATTTGTGTTGACCTACAGAAATGTCCCTGTCTCTGGAAAGAGGCAGAAAATAACAGAGTGACTTAAATATTGTGTAACAATGTCATTGATGTATCGTACAGTTGAGTATAATGAGTGAACATGGTGTGGATGTGCTCTATTATTACTGTTTAGTAATATTAAAAGTTTGCATGACATCATTTCAAAAAAAGAGACTCCAGATCAAACAGGTTTAATGGAGTGACATCATGACTCTTGTAAAACAGCTCCAACCAGTGGGGATTTGTGGTACTCACTGAAAAGACTGGTTTTCAATTTATAATGTACTATACCAGATATTTGAATGAACAGCTTACTTCATGGAGAAAGTTTTCAAAATTATGATTTACTATGAGCCTAATACTTATCAATCGTCTTGAACACAAGACAATGTCAAACAGCTGAGTCCTGATTCAACCAGAATGAGGGAGTGACATCAGGACTCTTGTGAAACAGCTCCACCCAGTGGACATCTGTGGAAATGACCAGAAAGTTCCTGAAGACTCTGGACCTCCTCCAGTTAGAATATAAAAGCTGAGACAGTCCCACTGCTGACACACAACGCTACACAAGCTACACAGAAGAGAACAGACACTTGAACAGAGTTTCATCTCACAACTAGAGGACTCACCACTAAACACTGAGAAGATGCTGTGCTCTCATGGATTCCAGTCTGCCTTCAGTCCACTCATGGACTTCTACTGTCCTGTACGCAGTCTGTGGCCAGAGGTCAGACCTCTGTTCTACCAGCAGAATCTTCTGCAGAGAAACCTACAGGAGCTGCGCAGCAGTCTGCAGCTGATGGACAAACTTCAGCACCAGATCCTGGAGGAGACGGAGCCTTTCCAAAGCGGTGTGGCAGTGCAACCGGTCTCCTACCAGCTGGACAAAGAGGGAGAGCACTTTGGCCTGACCCTGGACACTCGAGGCTTTTCACCCGAGGAGCTGTCTGTCAGGCAGGTGGGCAGGAAGCTGAGAGTCAGCGGGAAGATGGAGAAGAAGCAGGAGGACCAGAAAGGCTCCTACTCTTACAGACTGCAGGAGTTCAGACAGGAGTTTGATCTGCCTGAAGGTCTGAACCCTCAAGCCGTCACCTGCTGCCTGTCCCCAGACGGAAAGCTCCACATCCAGGCAGCCAAACATCCACGTGTTGAGGAGGCTGAGAGAGAGCTGACCATCAAGAGGAGCTCAGAGGAGGAAACACAGCAGAGTGTGTGTTCACAGGAACCACACAGCAGCACAGAGACACACAACAGCACACAAGACAAACCTGGACACATGGACTGATACACATGTTGTTGTCACAATGTACCTTCAGTATTTATACACACTGTTAAATTATGATCATGTGTGCTTTTATATTTTTATAGCGGAAGAAAACAAATAAATGTGCGAACAGCTGAATCACAGTTTTCTTGTGTGTTTTTATTGTCATAGATTAAAATTTTTACTGCTTTTAATGATAGAAACAATATGTCCTGACAGGAAATGCTCAATAAAGATTTAAAGATTCAATTAGCAGTCAAGTCATTATCTTTAGAAGCCAGGTGCTATTCTCTGGTTGTACTTTTAACAGGAACCATAGTGATTAATCACCCTCCAGTATTGAGAATGTTGTTGCATCTGGCACCAAGGTTATAAACTCATGTTTAGTTTAAAAGACTGACATTGTTAACATTGTTCAAAACTGTTAAAATGATTTCCTTTACATATTACATATTTTACAATGGATTTCAGTTTGACCGGTTGTATTGTTTTATCTTCCCAGTCAGAAGGAAGAGATGACTCCACTCATGGTTTCAGTCAGAATAGTTGTAGAAAAAAAACTATTTGAACATGGAGTTAAAGTTGGAAAAAAGTTTTCGTGTGTGTTTTTATTGACATAGATTAAAAGCTTACTGCGATAAAGGATAGAAACAATACTTAGATGCAAGCAATGGTCAACAAAGTGAGTTTGACACATAAAATATATTTTTTAATTAAATTATTAAAACATATTGAATAAGTTGTGGAGGATTCACTAGAGAGAACGACTACAAGTAATTCTCTGTATCAACTGTTAACAGTGTTGATGTTGTGATTCTTCAAGGACCAGTATCAATGTTTATAGTTTTTTTATTTGTCAATGAAGTTTCATGGTGATGATCAGTTTAAAAATAATAACTTGTTAACACTGTTCAAACTGGACAAAATAAATCATGTTTTTTCAGAATATTGAATTGAATGTTTGGAGTCTGTTCACCCAAAATGTTATTTCTTTATTTATGACTGAGTTTGAAAATGTCATCCATGCATTCACAGTATTTGTCCTTCTCAGTGAAACAGAGGGGGAAAAAAAACTTGAGTAAATGCTTCCATCAGAATATCGGCAGAAAATCACAATAAAAAAACAAACAAACAAACAAAAAAAACAAAAACAAAAAGAAAACAATAACCTGAATGTAGAGTAGAAATAAACATGTATTCATCCACTAGAGGGTATTTAACATTACATGGATTATCAAAGAATAGTCTGAAGATTTTCTAAACTGTTCTTGTCATTGTTATTTTCTGCCTCTTTCCAGGAACAGCGACATAGCTCAACACAAATACAGAGTGACTTAAATATTGTGTAACAATGTCATTGATGTGTCGTACAGTTGAGTATAATGAGTGAACATGGTGTGGATGTGCTCTATTATTACTGTTTAGTAATATTAAAAGTTTGCATGACATCATTTCAAAAAAAGAGACTCCAGATCAAACAGGTTTAATGGAGTGACATCATGACTCTTGTAAAACAGCTCCAACCAGTGGGGATTTGTGGTACTCACTGAAAAGACTGGTTTTCAATTTATAATGTACTATACCAGATATTTGAATGAACAGCTTACTTCATGGAGAAAGTTTTCAAAATTATTATTTACTATGAGCCTAATACTTATCAATCGTCTTGAACACAAGACAATGTCAAACAGCTGAGTCCTGATTCAACCAGAATGAGGGAGTGACATCAGGACTCTTGTGAAACAGCTCCACCCAGCGGACATCTGTGGAAATGACCAGAAAGTTCCTGAAGACTCTGGACCTCCTCCAGTTAGAATATAAAAGCTGAGACAGTCCCACTGCTGACACACAACGCTACACAAGCTACACAGAAGAGAACAGACACTTGAACAGAGTTTCATCTCACAACTAGAGGACTCACCACTAAACACTGAGAAGATGCTGTGCTCTCATGGATTCCAGTCTACCCTCAGTCCACTCATGGACGTCTACTGTCCTGTACGCAGTCTGTGGCCAGAGGTCAGACCTCTGTTCTACCAGCAGGATCTCCTGCAGAGAAACCTACAGGAGCTGCGCAGCAGTCTGCAGCTGATGGACAAACTTCAGCACCAGATCCTGGAGGAGACAGAGCCTTTCCAAAGCAGCGTGGCCGTGCAACCGGTCTCCTATCAGCTAGACAAAGAGGGAGAGCACTTTGGCCTGACCCTGGACACTCGAGGCTTTTCACCCGAGGAGCTGTCTGTCAGGCAGGTGGGCAGGAAGCTGAGAGTCAGCGGGAAGACGGAGAAGAAGCAGGAGGATGAGAAAGGCTCCTACTCTTACAGACTGCAGGAGTTCAGACAGGAGTTTGATCTGCCTGAAGGTCTGAACCCTCAAGCCGTCACCTGCTGCCTGTCCCCAGACGGAAAGCTCCACATCCAGGCAGCCAAACATCCACGTGTTGAGGAGGCTGAGAGAGAGCTGACCATCCAGAGGAGCTCAGAGGAGGAAACACAGCAGAGTGTGTGTTCACAGGAACCGCACAGCAGCACAGAGACACACAACAGCACACAGGACAAACCTGGACACATGGACTGATACACATGTTGTTGTCACAATGTACCATCAGTATTTATACACACTGTTAAATTATGATCATGTGTGCTTTTATATTTTTATAACGGAAGAAAACAATAAATGCGTGAACAGCTGAATCACAGTTTTCTTGTGTGTTTTTATTGTCATAGATTAAAAATTTTACTGCTTTTAATGATAGAAACAATATGTCCTGACAGGAAATGCTCAATAAAGATTTAAAGATTCAATTAGCAGTCAAGTCATTATCTTTAGTAGCCAGGTGCTATTCTCTGGTTGTACTTTTAACAGGAACTATAGTGATTACTCACCCTCCAGTATTGAGAATGTTGTTGCATCTGGCACCAAGGTTATAAACTCATGTTCAATTTAAAAGGCTGACATTGTTAACATTGTTCAAAACTGTCAAAATGATTTCCTTTTTACATATTTTACAATGGATTTCATTTTGACTGGTCATATTATTTTATCTTCCCAGTCAGAAGGAAGAGACGACTCCACTCATAGTTTCAGTCAGAATATTTGTAGAAAAAAATAACTATTTGAACATGGAGTTAAAGTTGGAAAAAAGTTTTCGTGTGTGTTTTTATTGACATAGATTAAAAACGTACTGCGTCAAAGGATAGAAACAATACTTACATGCAAGCAATGATCAACAAAGTGAGTTTAACACATAACATATATATTTTTAATTAATTAATTTAAAAATCTTCAATTAGTTGTACAGGATTCACTAGAGAAAACAACTACAAGTAATTCTCTGTATCAACTGTTAACAGTGATGATATTGTGATTCTTCAAGGACCAGGATCAATGTTTATAGTCTTTTTTTTTGTCAATGAAGTTTCATGGTCATGATCAGTTTAAAAAGAATAACTTATTAACACTGTTCAAACTGGACAAAATAAATCATGTTTTTTTAGAATATTGAATTGAATGTTTGTAGTCGGTTCACCCAAAATGTTATTTCTTTATTCATGACTGAGTCTGAAAATATTATCCATGCAGTCACAGTATTTGTCCTTCTCAGTCAAACAGAAAAAAACTTCAGTAAATGCTTCCATCAGAATACTGGCAAAAAAATCACAAAAAAACAAAAACCTGAATGTAGAGTAGAAATAAAAATGTATTCACTCACTACAGGGTTTTTAATATTACATGGATTATCAAAGAATAGTTGAAGATTTTCTAAACTGTTCTTGTCATTGTATTTGTGTTGACCTACAGAAATGTCCCTGTCTCTGGAAAGAGGCAGAAAATAACAGAGTGACTTAAATATTGTGTAACAATGTCATTGATGTGTCGTACAGTTGAGTATAATGAGTGAACATAATGTGTATGTGCTCTATTATTACTGTTTAGTAATATTAAAAGTTTGCATGACATCATTTTTAAAAAAGAGACTCCAGATCAAACAGGTTTAATGGAGTGACATCATGACTCTTGTAAAACAGCTCCACCCAGTGGGGATTTGTGGTACTGATTGAAATGGTCTTTTTTCAATTTGTAATGAATTTTAACAGATATTTGAATGAACAGCTTACTTCATGGAGAAAGTTTTCAAAATTATTATTTACTATGAGCCTAATACTTATCAGTCGTCTTGAACGCAAGACAATGTCAAACAGCTGAGTGCTGATCCAACCAGAATGAGGGAGTAACATCAGGACTCTTGAGAAACAGCTCCACCCAGCGGACATCTGTGGAAATGACCAGAAAGTTCCTGAAGACTCTGGACCTCCTCCAGTTAGAATATAAAAGCTGAGACAGTCCCACTGCTGACACACAACGCTACACAAGCTACACAGAAGAGAACAGACACTTGAACAGAGTTTCATCTCACAACTAGAGGACTCACCACTAAACACTGAGAAGATGCTGTGCTCTCATGGATTCCAGTCTGCCTTCAGTCCACTCATGGACTTCTACTGTCCTGTACGCAGTCTGTGGCCAGAGGTCAGACCTCTGTTCTACCAGCAGAATCTTCTGCAGAGAAACCTACAGGAGCTGCGCAGCAGTCTGCAGCTGATGGACAAACTTCAGCACCAGATCCTGGAGGAGACGGAGCCTTTCCAAAGCAGCGTGGCCGTGCAACCGGTCTCCTACCAGCTAGACAAAGAGGGAGAGCACTTTGGCCTGACCCTGGACACTCGAGGCTTTTCACCCGAGGAGCTGTCTGTCAGGCAGGTGGGCAGGAAGCTGAGAGTCAGCGGGAAGACGGAGAAGAAGCAGGAGGATGAGAAAGGCTCCTACTCTTACAGACTGCAGGAGTTCAGACAGGAGTTTGATCTGCCTGAAGGTCTGAACCCTCAAGCCGTCACCTGCTGCCTGTCCCAGACGGAAAGCTCCACATCCAGGCAGCCAAACATCCACGTGTTGAGGAGGCTGAGAGAGAGCTGACCATCAAGAGGAGCTCAGAGGAGGAAACACAGCAGAGTGTGTGTTCACAGGAACCACACAGCAGCACAGAGACACACAACAGCACACAGGACAAACCTGGACACATGGACTGATACACATGTTGTTGTCACAATGTACCTGCAGTATTTATACACACTGTTAAATTATGATCATATGGGCTTTTGTACTTTTATAATTTCACATCATGAATAAAAATGGTAAAATTTCCCAATGACTTCTTTTATTTTTACCAAAACATGATCATAGAATTGACTTTTGTCAAATACATGTACACAAAATAAAGAAATACACAGCTCAATTAATTTACCACAGCATTAAAATCTGAGCCTGTGATGTCAGTGTGAGTGAATGTTGTAGTCGCATAATAAAATCCACATTTGGGCCAGTAAACAGCTCTCACATTTAGACATGCTTTCTTTTCCCCTTCATTGTTATAATGTCAGCTCTACCACAAGCGCTTCGTCTCTCCGTGGTTCCCCTCAGGCTGACAGGGGTTTTCTTTCCTAAGATTAGATGAATTGTCCCGTAAACGTGGCAGGACAGGGGTGGAGGAGGAGGAAAGAAACTTACTTGAGGGAGCCACTCAGTTTTATTTTCTATTTCTGGATCTATCCTTTGTTTTTTCGGGGTAGTGCAGACGGAATGTTTATTCAAAGAATCTCTGCCTGTCAGAGGACTGTCTCGCCATCATTCCTCCATCGCAACCCCCTGCTTACATCTCACTTTCATGTCCCACCTCCTCTAGACTCATCTTCGGTGATTACCTCTCCCTGTGTGACATAGCCTTTACTCACTCTCATTGCAAGGTGCTGAGTTTCTGCAACACATGTGGAAAGTTTACCAACTCTTTCATTTCTTCTTTTCTCCGGGGCCATTTTCCCATCCCATCCCCTGCACCCTCCTGCAGTCCGTCACCCTTCTTTGCTCAAATCTTCACCCCCTGTCCTTCCTCCCATTCACCGCCTCCGCATTTCCCTCCCCTTCTGACACTTCCTCTCATTTCCCCGTGGTCGCAGGCACTTTAATTGACTCTTAATCAAAGGGGCTGTGTTTGAAGCAGACGTCTTTTATTGCCATTACAAAGCCCATGAGTAAGTCGTGCGTGTCTGTATATGTGTGTGGCTGTCTGCATCTTTTTGTGCGAAACGCTGCTTGAATATTAACTACGCACGCATGTTTCGGCTCCCTGAGCTTTCATTTTGAAAGAATGTTTTGTTAAGGAATTGTGTATATCCTTTGGAAACCTACACAGGGTCGTGTTTTGCCGTGGCACGCACAAAGGTCGGGTTGTCTCGAAACCTCCTGGAATCATGTGGGAAAACAAGAACACAGCCTCTGACGCCAGTTCCCTCTCATTTGGCGACCAGCATCACACCCAATAAAACAGTCAGCGTGGATGTGTTACAGACAGCGCATTTGGAACAATGTTTGTGAGAGTGTGAGAGCAGCCTCCTAATAGCAGCAGCGTTTGCTGTATTTACTTTATCTGACACAGATTAACAAATACAAATCGTGCAGTAAAACAGTCACTGAGTACAGTTCGGTTAATTCAGTTTTCCGAGGTTTCATTATTGTCGGGATGGCGTCACCTGTGTTCATTTGGCTCAGAGACTGTGATTGTATTAAGTATGTGGCACACATCGGTGCAGACGGGATCCAGTGGCAGATCCAGTGTTTTTAAAGGTCTAAAAGCTGAGACTTCATATCCCATGCAGACCAAACTTTTTTCTTTTTTTTTTAAGTCTCCTGTTAGTCACCCAACTTTGTGGAGCTGTAATAATAAATCACTGGATTTCCTCTGAGTTGTGTACCTGAATAATCATTTGTACATGTAAGAAGCCTCAAAAGACAAGAATGGACCATTTTAAGAGATTTTGCTTCCTTTTTAAGAACTACCGATATGGTCTGTACACTTTTTTTCATTATATATGTAAAAAATAAGCCTTTCTGTAGCACTAACCAGATGTCTTTGCCTGGTTTCATTTTCAATAAAAAAAAAAACAAAAACAAACAAACAAAAAAACTCCTCATCTGACCTAAACCGCATTCATTTTACCCAGTTGAAATTTTAGCAGGATTTAAGTTGTTTTCGGTCTGACACCACAAGTGTAAAATGTAAAAAAAGAATGGTACCACTTATCTTTTGACTCTCTAACCAAGTGTCACCACCGCGGTACAAATGCAGTATCAGTGAATTATGAGCCCTTCAGATATGTGCAGCGTCTCCCTGGGTAGACATTTGTGTTGGTGTCTTAAATTACCCCACGTCCTCTACGTCAACTGGACATTAAACTGTCTTTGAGGTAGCTGAGAGTAAAATATATCAGCATAATAGGAAGCGTACCCATGTTCCCCAGGTCCCTAACCCTAACCCTTTTTTAAAAAACGGGTCCTATGTTTCCCGGTCACATACAAAGCAGGGAACATAGGGATGATCCCGCATAATATATAATACTAGTAAGAACATAAAACAGTAGCCTGCTGTTGGAAAAGCAAGATGTTTAGACTCCACTATCTAAAGGGGCTAAACCCCGTAATGAAATCCCAATGGTGTGTTACCAGACTGATATTCTGATAAGAACTGAGTGTGGCCATACCAGGCTAGTGAAACAGATGCCAAGTAGTGCTGTTAGAAATATAAAGCACCATTGTATTACCTTTGACCTTCAGTATCACAGAGACATGAAACGAAAACCTGGGAATTGTAAAATGGATTCGGTGCCGCTGCAGGAACAGTGCAGCAGGTACATGCTGCACTTCCCCCGGTCACTTATTGTGGGAACAGCAAAAGGTCAAATATTTTTATAAATTGTGTTCACAAAGAGAGACCTCTGTCGCATGCACACACATACACACACACACATGCACACACTTACACATATTTCCTGTGTGACTTTGAGGGTCTCTGGTATTTGAACAGATGTGGGCAGACTAAGTGTGCCTAGATCTCCCCCCGCCCTGACCTGAACGTGCACTTCCTGCTCCGAAAGCTAACACCCAGAGAGAACAATCGTAGTCTGTACCCTCTGCACACACACACACACAGACGCCGCACGCAAACACACACCAGCCACAGATACAGTCAACATGTGAGCTGTAAACACATCAGAACACACACACACACGTGGTTAGTGCGTGTTATTTTCAGATGGTAGCAAGAGTGCACCAGTTGTCCCTCATGTTTCAGTGTATGCATACTCACACTTCACTGTTGTTCTTATTAATTGTGGATTTTTTGTTTCAGCTTCTGCGGTGCAAGGCCCGTCTCACTGAAATCAAACTAATGCAGCTTTTATTCTGACAGCTCATGACTGCGTTGATGTCGCAACCCGGCTCTCGGATGGGAGACGCAGAGTATTTTCTCTGTATAAATGTAATAAAGTCGGTCAGCAATACCTCAGAGTTCACATTCTTTACTCTCCTCTGCGTGTGTATGTTTTGGGAACAGTGAGATATCAAGAAAATAAAAGGCGAGATGGATATCTGAGGTCAAGGCCTGAGGAGAGGAGGGCCGGTAAGAAAGAGAGAAAATATGAAAACAGTGGAGAAGAAATACGAGAAGTGCATGGAAAAACATAACGTGTGAAGAGAAATGTGACATAAATCGAGGGAGGCGCAACGTGAATTTGCAATTAAAAGTGATAAATTCAACGAAATAACAGCTGACAAATGAGCCAGATAAACAGCCAGAGGAAGAAATAGGAGATACAGAGGCAGCAAAATTCAAACATGAGGAAAGAAATGGACAAAAACACCGAAAGAGGTCATGGACTGGAAGCTGAATATGTGCCAGTGAGGCAGAATGGAAAACTAGATCAGTTTGAGTAAGCACTACAAGGGGGAAGAACAAATTAACAACACGTCGACAAAGACATCAGAACGAAACCACATTTTTTTTTCTTCCTGAAACTTGACCTGAACATCTACCCATCACTCTCAAATAAATGACTAGAGAGATAAAAATAGTACAAACCATAATTTCCACCGAGGCTTCGCTGCTGAAAGCTTGGCAAGCCAACAGAGGAGACCTGCGCGATGCGAGCAACGAGTTGTGGAATTATTATTATTTCAATTATTAGTTTAATAGTTTTTCCAACGCATAAATCAGTTGAAATTTGCAATCAATCAGATCAGAGCATGGTGCAGGGTATCAATAAAGAGCGGCCACAAACGGCTATCCAGAGGCCGCGTGTGGCCAAGCGTTTTCTTTAACCTCGTAGCTGGGGGATTAACTCTGTGTCTGAACGCTCTAACAAGGTCATAAAAAGATTTACATGAGCTGCTCTCATGAGCAAATGTCTTTTCCAAGAAAAATCCTTTCACACGAAGTAGTGAAAATATTTCCAGCCGGAGCACTTGTTTGTTGCTTTGGGGTGAAGGAAAAGAAGAGCGGGGCAGCAGAAGCCTTCAGACGTAGTGGATATTACCAGCAACAAGCTTCAGACTGGTGGAAACTTGTAACCATGCTCCCACCTTGGCTCAGGGGCCCGTCTGTCGCTTTCATAAAGTGTACTTACAGCTACAGATGCGTAAACAGCTAGTTTGTGAAAGAAGTTTGTGTTTGTTGATATTCGTTTTCTTCTTACACCACTCTCAAATTCACATTTGTGGTTTTCAAATGTTGCTGCCACAGTCATTGTCTATTTAACATAAATAACCATGTTCCGTCAAAACAGTTCCTCCCACCATCCAAAGGCATGCTCCTTGGGTTAATTGGTGATGCTAAATGGAGGTTTGAGTGTGTTTATCTGTCTACTGATTACTCCTTTAAAAAGTAGTTACTTCACTGATTACTTGAATTTAAAAGTGAGATTACAAGTTACTTTAGTTACAGTACAGTAGTCAGATTAGAGTAACGCTTTACAAGGTAATGCGTTACTGGCATCACTGATTATGAAGTAGTCCTGGTAAATGCAATGTGTTTGCCATTACATTGAGCTCTTTCCACTATTATTCGTCAAAACTTTTTCTCCAAAACAGTCATTGTTGGTGTTTGTTTTTACAGTGGATCTGTTTGAAATATTGCAGGGAGTAATGGTGCGACAAGGAGCAGCAAAAGTAATCTGTTAGATGAACAGCTGCAGGGGCAGATGACAGGCAAATATCTGTCTTCTTTATTAAGTGGTAATAGTTTGTTTTGCTGCACCCTTAACTGTTTAACCTGTAGCATTTTACTGTTACCAACAGTAACTATTAGTCACCAAATCATCGAGGTTACCAAGGTTTAAACTATGCATTGTGGTTACTTGAAGAGTAAGGAGGAGTATCCAGCTAAAAGTCCGGTAGAACTGTATGTTATTACTGACAACAAATTCCTTGAAACAATAAATGCAAATCAAATATTGTACATACTCAAAAGGTATTCCTTCATTTCGATGACTACAGGTAATCCCATATACACTGTCATGTCCTATTGTAAATTGAGTACAAATTGCTATTATGTGGTTCTGTTTGGTGTTACATCCCAAGAACTACAATGCCCTGCTGTTTTAAACTGACCTATTTTCAAGATTTGCATAAGTGGAAACAAAAACTAGCTGCTCATTGTCATGGTGCACCAGCCTTGTCCTTTATTGTGTGCAATCAGGTGTTGCCTACCAACAGAATAGACAGGCCAAGCAGCTGAATCGAGGCCCACAGACGACTGCCTTTTGGCATCTTTTACAACGACGACCACCCTTAAACCTCCGAAGGCCCTACAGTGGATTGGGTTCTGACACCACACGCACTAAGATGCGAATGTTTGTATCTGCAATAGTTTAGTGGTTTCCACAAACACGAGCAGCTGTGGGACTTGTACAAGAGAGCGGCATGGTTTTTCCAGCCCTCTGCAGGAGGCAGGATACCTGATTGAGTCAGTCTGTCTTTGTGGCTTAGAGCATGCCCAAAGTATCCAGACTGTGGCTTCAGTCCAGTTACTCCTTTGACAGCACTGGCATAATGTTTCATAAACTGTACAGTAGCTAGACTGTTCTCTATCGTATGTAGTACGTATGGGGCTTTAAAGTGATGTTCATTTGTAATGCTGACCGTGTCCACCAGTTGTGTAGTGATACTCAAACCGAATAAATGGTGGTGTGTCTTAAAGTACTGCAGAGACGTCCTCAATCAGGTATTAGTGGGTTACAGGAGGTGTCGCTTTAACCTCGCCTGATACCACTCACCTCATCAGCTTTGTGTTATTTATACCAGCTTTTCAGAGTCGCTCCTTGCAAGATTGTCTCTTGTAACTTAAGCTCAGTGATCTGTTACATGTTCTGTAAGATTTCCTGCCCTTTGGTCTTGAGCTCTTCTCCCTCATTTTGTTTGCTGGCTTTTCATCCACTTGCCATATTGAGGTTGAACGCTGCTGTCACCAATAAATCACCACCACGCTCTTCCTGTTTTCCCACTACGAATTTGTGGCAACCTTGCCTTCAGAGAGATTAAGTTGTTTTTTTCCCCCCTGTCAGTTCAGAATGTTTCAGCTTTATTCTGCTGAGACAGACCCAGGGTATACTTGCTTTTAAGTATGTGCCTACGTGTGCGTGATAGCTTCTTCACGTAGGTTGTGCACATCCTGTGAAATTAACACCATGTGTCGCATCTGCACTTAAGTGCTATTGGCAGAGTGGGTGCAGTATGGTATGCGAATATATTAATAATTGGAAAGTTTTGCAGAAAAAGCCTACACACCAAGTTCCCCCATCTGCCAAATATGCCATTTCTTGTGCTCCTTGATATATCTGGCAAGAGATGAGTTAAGAAGTCGATGTGGAAACCTGCAAAGATAAATGGTTATACAAGTTCAGAAGGGCGTTACGTCCGTGCACAACAGAAAACTCCTTGGCAATGGTGTTCCACCACCATCAGATGCCTGAACTGACAAGGCAATTCATTCAAATCAGTAGTCTGCTGAAACCTGTTTTGAACAAAATGTGCTCTGTGAACAGAACAGAAGTTCTTCATGGTGTGAGTTCTCTAGTTTGGCCATGTACTGTAGTGTGATCATCTAGTACAGGGGTCTTCAACGTTTTTCGGGCACAAACCGATGAACAGATTAAATATGGACCACCTACCTACCATACGTGTTCTGTATTAAACTCGGCCCAGCCTTTTATAAATACATCATCATCATTTTCCATTTTTTATAGCTAGTGCTGTAGAGACAGCTCCTGTATCACTGAATGAGTGAAGTTCCAACTCTTTGCGACCCCTCTCCACTACCTCCGCGGACCCCCTAAGGGTCCCAGACCCCCTGTTGAAGACCTACGCTCTAGTAGCACACATTGTATATAAACAATTAGTTAATGAATATGTGATTAAAAACAAATATATCTTGGCTGCAATATATCTTTTCCTAGTTATCGAAGGAGCAACGCTACTAGGAGACTAGTAGCGTTGTCATGTCCCACGCTTGTTTGTTAGCATTCCTCTGGTCATCTCACCTGCCGCAGCAACTCACCAATAACCCCTACGTCCATAACTCAGCACTGGCAGCGTTTCAGACTTTAACACATAGCCTTCAGAAAGTCAGCTAAATTAATTAACTACATAACAAATCCCATAATATTGCTGAGACCCCGCTGCTGTGATTTTATCAGTCTCACAGGAGCTCTGTTGACCAACTTTCTTCCACCACCACTGTAGTAAAGTCTGAAATCCCTCCATAAAACACTGCAGTATACAGCTCAATTGACACGGGCAGCTATGTTAATGACATTAACAGTGGCTGCAAGAAGAAACTGATTCACGCAGACAATGACTGTGAGAGTGTGTGTGTGTGTGTGTGCACGTGAGACTGTGAAAGACGGACCATCGTGACCTCACTGTTTCCACAGGAAATCATGTTTCCAAAACTCTGGTTTTCCACTCTTCAGCCTTCCATACACACCACTCACTTTTCTCACCGAGTTTCTGCGTCTCACGTGCATAGTGGGCACAGCGGCAACACAGAAATAAAATAAAGTCACGGATGTGTCCTCCAGTGTTTTAGTTTCCACCTGCCGAAGACGGTGGGGTGGTTTTATCAGACGTCTGACTGACGATGGGGAAAATGAGCAAACAAAAGAAAAAAGAAATGTGAAAACATTATTTCGTTATTAAGTGATCAATCTCCTGATTTAATTTCCGTCGGGAGAGGCTAATTCAGAGAATGGGAGTGAAGAGGGAATGATATGGAAAGTAATTACACAGGAAGGGCAAAGGGGAAGGTAAGGTAACTGATACAGTGATGATAATGATAAATACAGATTGCAGTCCCAGACACACGCAGGTCACAAATCAGATGAGACGAACACGCCTGCAGGCGCTGGTGACACACACACACGCAAATACACACAGTCAGGCATGAAATCACATTGCGGTGTTAGGAGATACTGTGCAAACATTCAGCTCCGATCATTTGCAGATGAAAACATCCCAGATCTCTGTCATGTGTGTGCAAAGTTAATATGTGAATTGAAAAGCAGAGCTTAGCCAGACCGGCAGTCACTCCACCATATAATGGGCGGCTACAGCCCATGACAGCGGCACCCGGATAATATCTGGTTACTGTGTCATTCTGCTGATTCAAACAGAGGGGGTCCTCTCCCCGCGAAAGCCGAGCTGTGAGTGAGACATGGCAGGTGGCAGGGGGAAACAGAAGAGAGGAAGGGAGTAAATTGAGCTAATTATATTCCTTCCCGTCCTTGCTCCTCTCGTCATCGAGGTCCTGACCTGGAAATTGATCGAAGCTTGCCGCGGCTGAGGATGTTGCAATCCCTAAAATGCAATTCAGAGCGAGGACTGGGGAGGGTCCCAGAGGAGCGCTGAGCGAGGAACCACAGGTGTATCCTCTGTAAGGGTTTAACGGATGACAACACCCCAACAATCTGACATCGTTTTTTTGGCTTTGGTCTGATGGGACAGAAGAATGGAGCAGCTTGGCGGTGGGAACTGTATTAATATTAGTGCATGATTTCAGTCCTGTTTGACAAACTACCCAGTGAAATTGAAATAACAGCCTTAACACAGACGCAACTAATACTCAATTAAATCATCTTAATCATGAATCAGTCATCAAAACACCTCCTTGTGTACTTTTCTTCGTCTGCCTGAGTTCATCTTGGCGCATTCAGGAAAAGCGTGGTCCAGATACAATATTATTTGTCCCATGCAGGCACAGCCACAGTTATTGTTAGTGCTATAATATCAATCTGAAGCAGAAAAGAACGCTTACATGTACTTTTCGCTGACAAATTATAGATCTTCTCTAGAGCATATATACTTGTTTTTATAGCTTCCTAGTGTTTTTCCTTCAGCGGATGCCAAGAGTAATAGCTGTCTTCAATAGGATATTGATGTTAGTGTGGAGGTCTCATATGGCAAATGTTGTCCTCCTTTTGTACATCTCCATCTCTGTCTTGGGTCGAGCTAAGACTTGGGGAGGATACGCATTACACACAATTAATCTCTGTAAACAGACACCTTGCATATTAATCGCAGAGCCAACATTTTGGTTTTGGAAGCTTTCTAGTTTTTCCAGGTAGCACATGAGTCTTTTTTGTTAAGCGAATACCTTAAACTGAACCTGACTCAACTCAAACCATATCCTTGAGCTTCCTCCAACTCCAGTGTTCCATCAATAAGGAGAATAACAGGCCAGTCGGAACAAACATGCTTCATGTAACCACCTCATCTGAACAGACCATCAAATATTAGTGCCTAATTACCATGTAAAAGCTTGGTCTGCTTATTTCTCATTATTCTTTCAGCGCCTATGTGCCCCACATCAGGTCAGGTGATAAGTTTCAAGTAGAAACACAAAGATGACATCTGCAAAATGAGTTCAAATGAGTATTTGAAAATGATGTGAGCGGTGTTGGCATAAAGTTGTGGGTCTGCCTTGGTCCTGTTTTTCTATTTAATAAATTCAGTGTTGAAACTTGGGAGGAAAAAACATGCAGAACCGCTTTGCCCATGTGTATCATACAGGTAAACAGTTGGAGTTGGAGTCTCCACTAAGAATGATTTCAACTGGGCTGAAGAATTGTTCTAAACAAAAACACTGAATGACACACAGAGGAGAAAGTCTTGGCCTGGGTATCTGTCGGCTTCATCGTGAAACATCTTAGCCATGGCTGTCGGAGGCCAGGTCTTCACACCATGGCTCATGTGACGCAATCAACTCACATGAGCTTATTGTTACTTGTCTACTAAAAGTAAATGGTGAACATGTACCGAAGGTCTCAGAGGTACAGAAGTCAGAAACATTTAGTCACTAAATTTTTCTGTTCAAATCTGTGGAGAAAGATTTGGAACGTATCGGCGTCAGATCTTCTTTGACGGGGAGACGAGGCTGAGAGAGAGGAAAAACAGTGTGAGATGACTTTGACAGAAGGGAACACGGTGTGTTTTCCTCCTGACCCCAGACTGAACCAGTGATGAAAGCGATATAGGCCTGAGTGCCAAAGCATTGCACATGTCTGTTACTTAAATTCAGAATGCAAAAAATGATTTGAGGAAAATTGTATGCATATAAAAATGGACCAAACACAGTGTTGCCTCTCTCTTCTATGTAAATAACGCATATCTATACTGGAGGACAATTGCACAATCATATGTATATTGTTATTGATATGTGTATTACAGTCCATTCAATTCCATTCCATATGTACTACTATTTTGAATACTGTTTTACTTTTTATACTGAGCTGTAAACATTCTGCATTCTCTTGTAAACACAAGTGTGTTCCACTGTACAACCTGTGTTCTGCAGTGACAATAAAGGACATTCTCTAGACCCCTTCAAATTGGGACATTTTGTGAGGGGCGGGGCTTAATTGGAGGCAAAACATCTCAAACACTATAGCTTGTAAACAGACTGTTCTGGCAAGAATGAACAAGGAAAACCCATATTTTAGAGAATATACTAATACACTCACTCCCCAAGACCGTGAGTGTTATTTTAAAAAGTTGACTGATAGAACTATATTCACTCACCCCTACACTCTCACTCACTTGATGGATGATTTCACCAAAGGAGGACACAGAGGGAACGAAGTCTGGTCTGCCTTTATCAAGTGAAGCTTCTCCAACGAAGATATTACAAGAAGTAAGTGGAACCACTGTGGAGGGTAATGTATCAAATGCAATTTCTATTTGGACACCCCTTGTTTAACTTAACGTAATTTGTCAGAACTCCATACAAGCACAGAAGGGCTGTCTTTAGCAAATGAAGCCTCATCTATAAAGACATTACCAGAATTAGGTGGAACTGGGGCTTGTATGTGATAAGACTTCAAGTTTGTGTTCAGCTAACGTTGTGACGTCACAGTGACGTAGGCCATGAAGGGGCCTATAATATTCTACTCTATTCCGTTCAACTGACATTTTTTCAGCTAACGGTTTTGTTGAATCCCATGTCAGTGAAGCCAAAGGTCAAACTATGAATTCTGATTAATATTCCCGCCTTAGGAACAAACTTCTGCCCTGACCACATTGAACTGTTTTAATCTTGATGGTCTTTTCAGACAATCTGTGCTTCAGTTGTCCACCAGCTGTACAATATACCTAGTAAATGGGTATTTTCATCCATTTTGATCCAGTTGAGTAAAGCAGAAAGTAAAACAGCAGGAGGAAACACGCACTCCCATCTTTCTGCTTCGCCTCCTCTCCACTCTGGACCTGTGTCTGTGTCTAACACATCTGCACCACACATTCTTTTTATTGCAGTGATTTCATCATGAATTACTTTTGACGATTAAAACATGAATTGTATTGTATGAATTATACTGTGGTTCATGCATGAAATTCTTGTCAAAAATAGCAACAAGGCACAAACGTTACGGAAAATATCTATGTTTGGGCCTGAATGTCAAGTGAATATCAGTGTCGGCTCAATGGTTTCAGCAAGTAGCGAGTTTTTTTTTTGTTGTTTTTTTAAAGAGAGGAAAATCGACACATCTCACTGTCTCTTCCTCCCTGATCTGTCCTTTTCTGTTCACCTTGGCAACAGTATATGTTTTCATAGAACCTCTTTCCTTGACTTAGCTTTCTTCCTGTTAATCTTTGTCATGTTGCTTTAATTTTTTCCCACTTTCACTTAGCTTTTACAACCCATGCTCACTTATTATTAGGTTTATTCACACATCACTTTGCCGCAACGTGGTGCTTTGCAAAAATGTCGGTAGCCTACAAGATGATCACATTAAATGGATATGTTTTCCCATAGTGCGCCCCACAAGCACAAGATACTAGAGGGGGTATTTTTCATCAAAAAAAATATTGTCCTGAAGAAAAACACAATTGTCAGCGATGCTCTATAAATACCTCCACAGAGATGGAAAGACTGCTAGACACAAATATGCACGATCCAAACAAACAACAGTGCATGCTAAAAGTAAACCAGTGCAGTAAACACGGATTTTCCTCTGTAAATACTTATATTTGTGACACAAATCTATTATTCTAGCCAGCAAGAATTGTTTGGGTCAAACGGACATCCAGGCCAAACACTGGTCTTTGCAAACCTAAAAACACTTCACTTTTAATTAAACAAACTTTTGTAATGGGAAGAATTGAGTGGCGAAGAACAAATACTCTTGTGTAGCTGGGATTTTATTTTTTTTTCCGCTGCAGATGTAAAACATGTGTAACTGGATTCTATTTTTTGTTTTTTAAATCTGTTTTCTTGGAAGTCGCCACTGTCAATAAAGCACACTCCAAGGAGAGCACCCCTTCTAACATGGTTCAACGTAAAAGAGGATACATCACAGAAGAGTATAGGTGACCCTTTCTAACAGCCTTTAGAAAGCCTTTCTAAGTAATGCTTGCCACAGTCTTGCTACAGGTTTTTATTTATTTATTTATTTATTATTTTTTGGATCTCTATGTTTGTTGCACCTTGTATTCGCTTTATGAAAAAGGAGCATACAAAAACGCATAACATCACAGAAGAGCAACATGGCGTGCAACTTGCCAAACTATGATTCATTTCCAGTGCAGGGATCTGTTAGTGTTGCATCATTTCTTTGATGCATTCCACTGAAATGACATTCTCTGTTTAGAGCTGGAGCACCTAAACCATGTCACCAGCCAGAATTTAGTAGGTCTGAGAAAATGTTTTGCTCTTCCTGGGATAAGGAAGGAAATACCAGACTGATCCCTTCTGAAAAATAGTGAAGCCAAAGTTGTCCACGGGCTCTAAGCCACAATAAAAGCTGTCCAAAACGTTGGATTGAAGGACTGAGTCACAGATTGCATGCTGTGAACAACACCAATTATTTCTGTAAGAAAATAATTAACTATTTTTCCATCTGTCTTTGGGCGGTGCATGGATTTAATTACCCATTTAGCTATATCTGAAAAAGTGTTGATGAAAGGCAGTGCCTGGAAAGGTCTGCCAGAACTCGCCACTCTTATGATGATGAAGCTTACTAGTTTAACCCTTTATTTGTGTAACTCTGATGTGTGTCTGTGAATGAGCGTTTATGTGTGTATTACTGCTAGTCAATGTGTGACTATGATAAGTAACACACTTATCAGCAGCTGCACTCCCCACTTATTCACGAGAGGGAACACAAAGGGATTAAGCCTGAACTCTTTGCACTCTGACTTTCACTGTAGCTTTTATTCCATATCTCTCATTCCTACTCCATTCATAATTCTGTTGTAACCCTTATTAATCCACGCAAATGTAATGCGTCACCTGAATAAGGACAGACAGTAGTGCTGTTGTGGGAGTGAATGCACCCATTCTCTGTCTGTTCTGCTTACCTAAATGCTCTAAAAATGTTTTAAACTTGTGATTTAGATGGGTTAGTCTGCTGCCTGGCTACTGCGATTTAAAAGTAGCACACTCTCGGTAGTGGATCTTGATACTAGTCTTGTACCTGCTTTTGCACAAAATTTAGCACAACGTGACAAGTCTAACTGCTATGTCTTCTGAGCAATTAGTCAAACACTGGTTTGTGTGTGTGTGTGAAGTATGTCTACTAATTCTGGAAAGATACAAATATCACCCTGTCCAAAAACAGTGATGTGGAATTCTGTCAACACTATTTGACGAGGAAGTGTCACACCAGTGGTAATCTGGTTTCTTTTACATCTGAAAACGTTTTGATGTGTCCCTTCCGCTATACCAAACCTCTAGCTACTGAAGGCTGCTCCGCCTCCTCCAGTAAGGTTGCTTCCTTCTTTAACTTTGGCAGACCAATCATTGCAGGTTGACATGAAACACATTTCTCTTTGGATACACTGTGTAAAAAGACACATAAACATTTTTTTTTCCTCACTGTCTGAAGTTAAATCAGACTAAACTTCTCCTGTTTAGGCCAGTTAGGATTACCAAAATTATTTCTGTTTGCCAAATGCCACAATAATGACAGAGAGAATATTTCAGATAATCTTTCTGGTCCATTCCTCCTGACAGAACTGGTGTAACTGAGTCAGGGTTGTAGGACGCCCCGCTCGCACACGCCTTTTCAGATCTACCCACATATTCTCAATGGGATTAAGATCAGGGCCGCTCCAAAATTTTGTTGTCTTTATTCCACTTTGTAACTACTCTGTCCGTATGCTTAGTGTCATTGTCCACTTGGAATACCCATTTGTACCCAAATTTGTTGCTTCAGTATTTCCACATAATGTTCTTTACTCATGATGCCGTCTGTTTCATGAAGTGCATCAGTGCCTCCAGATGCAAAACAGCCCCACAACATGATACCCCCCACCCCATACTTCATAGTCGGAATGGTGTTATCAGGCTTACAAGCTTCCCCCTTTTTCCTCCAAATGTAACAATGGTCCTTATGGTCAAACAGTTTCACTTTAGTTCTATCAGACCACAGGACATTTGTCCAAAAATGAAGGTCGTTGTCCCTGTGTGCATTTGCAAACTGTAATCTGTCTTTTTTTATGGTACTTTTTGAGTAATGGCTTCTTCCTCGCTGAGTGGCCTTTCAGCCCATGGACTCGTTTCACTGTGGATAATGACTCTTTCTTACCAGCTTCAGCCATCATCTTCACAAGGTCTTTAGCTTTTGTTCTGGGGATGAATTGCACGTTTCAGACCAAAACACATTCATCTCTGGACACAGAACCCATCTTCTTCCTGAGCAGTATGATGGCTGGACATTCCCATGCTGTCTATACTTGCATATAATTGTTTGAACAGATGAACGTGGCACCTTCAAGCGTCTGGAAATTGTACCCAAGGATGAACCAGACTTGTGGAGCTCCACAACTCTCTTCCTGATATCTTGACTGATTTTCCCATGTTGTCAAACAAGGAAGCAGTGTGTTTTCCAAAGCCATGACATCATCATCTGGGCTTTCCTTCATTGTTTAGACGCGTAGTAATCTTTGTGTGTGTAAACTTCTGACTTTGACGAAAATAATTTTAAAAAATCTGTAAGAAATTCTCGGTCTCATTATTGTGACATTTAACAAATAGAAATAATTTTGGCAAACCTAACTGACCTAAACAGGAGAAGTTTAGTCTGATTTACCTTCAGCCAGTGAGGAAAGAAATCGAAAAAAAATGTCTGTGTATGTAGACTCCTGTTTTCAACTGTACATGTTAATGAAGACCATTGTAATACTGCAAAATACACAAAGATTTACTTGTTGCTAATTAACATCGTGTCAACTTTTTTTGTCTTGAATGTAATGAATGTTTATTCAAAGTCCTGCTCTCCAGCTTTGGGTATCAGACCTGATTAACATTTAAATGCATTCACTGAAGGTGCTGCCCCATGTCAAGGCCAGGTGTCCCCAACAGCATCTCGTGGGCCAAAAGGCCAATGGGATTTGCATAAGTTGACACTTTCTGAACTTCCTCTTTTTGAACTTCCTTCACTGCATCCCACAAGCCACCGAGACTCACAGGTGTCCATGATATAATTCAATAGGTTTGAGCGTCTTCAAATGTTCTCTGACACGCTTGAATTCCGTCACTTCCCTTGAGCCCGTATGTGTGAATGGGGCTACGTCAGCAGGCAAGGTCGTTGACTTGCCTCACAGCGTGTTGGCGAACTCACTGACAGCTGAAGCTGGAAGGCTCCTCCGACCCCAGTGTCACACAAACACAGAGGCATATGTCCTCTCCTTCATTCGCTCTCTCTGTGCAGCTCCGATTCTCTTTCTTCCTCTGTCTCACAGACACTAACGCACGGAGGGATGAATGACATGTTCATCTGCGCTTTGACGGTGGGTGATCTGCTGTGGTTGACCTCTGATTGAAGCGGGGTGCGAAGTGTCACCACTTTGATCTGAAAGCACAACCGTTCCTGTATGTGTGTGCGCGCTTACACATTCCTTACATACCACAGAGAATGTCACACAGAGCTGCATACATGCCGCCCCCCCCCTCCTTTATTAACCATATGTTCAGACGACCCCAAACCTCAGCACGCACACACATTTCTGTCTTTCAATCAGGGACGATTCAACTGCTGTCTGATCCCAAATGTTACTAGGTCAAGCCCAGTACAGCCTTTTCTGTACTGAAGAGTATCAAGCGAAAGTTAGATTTTCACCAGGAACATCTGTTTCAGGCCTACATCCTTTTACATTAATCCGGTGCTGAGTTACAAGGGATGTTCTGAAGAAGAATAGTCCTAAATTGCAAATGTGTAACATAATCTTTCTGGGTTGATTTTTTAATTTTTTTTTTTTTATTTATTTAATCGTAATGCAGGAGAACGGTCCCAGGGAGTGGCCTTCTCCCCTGGATTTGTATCCCAGTGAAAATATTCAGGATTTAAAGAGAGCAGCAGCAGCATGGAAACATGTAATATTCATGATCTGGAGGCTCTCGCACTTGAGGAATGAGCCTAGTCATCTCATTTTATGTCTAATTTGCATCTCACCTCATTTCTTCAACGGCTCCTTTTATAAGAATAAAGGTCACCTTAAATTAGCCTGAGGGAATACAAACTATTAGCTCCAGACATGTACAGTGAGGAATTGCTCTCACTGAACTGTTACTGATATGGAATGTCTGGGAGTCGGCTGGGAAGTGACAAGGAGGACTGAACTAAGGAGACTCCACTAGAGAGAGCTCAAATGTGACTTTGTTGAAACAGACAAGGGGTTCTTTTACCTCCATGGGCAGGGACCATTTCCTCTCCCTCCCTCTTTCCCTTCCTCCCTCCCTCCCTCCCTCCCTCCCTCGATTTCTCTATTTTAGGCTTCTTTATATCTTTCCTCCCTTGCTTCTCGATGCCATCTTTCTCTCACTCTCTATCTCTCCCTGTCTGTCACATCTCTCCCGTGGTAACTCCCACTTTTAGGGTTCTGGCATAGGAACTGAGAGCGTGTGTGTGTGTGTGTGTGTGTGTGTGTTTAATCCGCAGGTCTGTGTGTGTGTTAGCCAGAGGTCCTGTGGTCGCTGCGACTTCAAAGCCGAAACCAGAGTCTCTCCACAGTCTGCAGCTTCCCTATAAATCACACTAACCATTCTGCAAGCGAAAGGCGCACATACGCATACAAAGCCACAGCAGAGAAGGAGATAGAAGTGACACTGAGGAGCGCAATAAAAGTGCAAGCAGGGAATCTCAGACAATTGTGGGATTGGAAAATATTTACAGCTGAAGGACGATATGGGAGGCGGTGGGTTTGACTGGATGTGACAATGCTGGAGAGGGTCGGGAAGACTGGAATTAAATAAAGAGGAGCTCTTCACTGGAATGATGTTGAAAGAGTCGAGTAACAGCAGAAAAAAAGGCCAGTCTTTCATTGAATTTGCCATAGAATAAACAGGGTGTTGCCAGCCAAGCCCTAAGTGGATTTATTTTTGAAACCAGATTTTCTTTCCTGCTATATGCAACTATGCAGTTGGATCAGATCATGCCTCTTGTGCACAGTAACCAGACACTGAATCACTGTAGTATAGCAGAGCATGTGATTTAGATTTTTTTTCCATCTCAGCTGCAGTAAAATCAGTAGTGTGACTATAATGTCAGGTGCTATACACTTTAATGACTGATTAGATGGACTAACTATCAGGCTGGGATTGAGACAGTCATTGTCTTTGGGGCTTTGTCTGAACTAACGTTCATGTGTTTGTAACTGAGCAGTTGGACTGGCCTCCTGAAGTTGTTTAATTTGGACTAGCATTCTGTTGATTTGGTTTACTATATGTGAGTGTTTATTTGTAACTTCTAGGCAGCAAGCCTACATTACAGACAGGATCTTGACTGTTTAGATTTGGCTCAGTATCCCGTGCGTTATTTAAATTACCATGAAGAAACATGGCCCGGGATTTTCTGTTTTGCCGAAGTTGCCCAGAGTGTGACTGATCTCCAGCTGTTGCTGCGGCGTGAACATGCAGTTTTTAGAGCCGAGTGTCTCTAATGTGGAGTTTTTAAGGGCTGATTTTCTTCACACAATGCCTGAGAACCGCAGCAGTCAGCACTGTGCCACAATGGGTGGTAGATCCACATCCTCCCTTCAGCCATTAAAACAAATAGCACTTTATCCAAGAATGTCTGTGTGTGAGAGAGTTTCCCTGCAGGAGAGAGAGTGTATGTGTCTCATATAATGATCTGATGAGTGCACACATTATATGGATGTAGTGCTTCATCATGTCCAGATCCACAAGAACAGAATAGAATAGAATAGAACAGACCCTGTGATATTTTATGAGGGGCGGGGCTTAACACTATAGCTTGTAAATGGAGGTTACAATATTGTTTTTGCAAGAATATACGAGGAAAGCGCATATAAGAGAAAATATACTAATACACTCACTCCCCGAGACCAAGAGTGCTATTTTAAAAAGTTGACTCTGACTGATGGACCTATATTTAGTGACCCTTACACTCACTGGATGTTACACGAAGTAAGTGGAATAACTGTGGAGGGTAATGTAGTAAAGCAACTACTGTTTGGACACCCCTCAAACACCTAAAAATCAGATTTAGCGTTAACATGTAACAAGTATTCAGGCTGAAACTCATGGTGAAACATTTTAATTTGACCTGATATGAAGTGTGTGCATTGTTGATTGTCTCACTTGAATCCTTTCTTCTAATCACCAAAGCCAAACCAAAGTTTTCTATGGCCAGCAGTGGCTGGTATGTGATATAACTTCAAGTTAGTGTTTTTGATTTTGGTTTTAACAGCCAAAAATACAACAAGGCGACATTTTCGTAGTTATAAGTGACAGTGTTGGCCTCAAGCTTCCTGATGTAGGCCATGGATTTAGGATTTGTGGCAGTAACATACATTGAATTGCAGTATTGTTATGTATACTATGTTATAACCATAATCAAGACATTGTTAAAAGTGCAATCAGCCATCGAATGTGTAATGTGAAAGGGGTCTCAGTTGGGTCTCAGACTTTTCTCTCAGATCAGAGATTTTTCAGTTTTTCAACTTTGTTTTGATTGTGCAGTCTGCAGCTGCACTGTTTTACTTTGCTCTGTTTCCAGCTGGCTCCGGCTCAGCTAAACCAACTGTAGACTACCAACCAGGTATCAAATGTCTTGCAGACAAATTTGGCAGCTAGATGGTGCATATGGTGGAGCATTTGGCTGAAAAGATGCCACGTCTTATTCTTAAGCCATCCAAGTCAGCAACTGTTACAAATATAGTTACATTTCCTTTGTTTGTGAACATAATTTAATCCCCAGCGCCTCGACAGAGACAAAGAGACTGTGTTGGAAGGGGCCTGAAGTTTTGCAGCCTCTTAAGTCATCAATTAGCGCAACACTGGGACGACACAAACACATGCAGTTGAGCTCCTGAATTCCACGGGCACTCTGCTCTTCCAGCTACCACCCTGCGTTCTCCCGTCCTCCAGGATCCATAGTTCAATAGTTCCATAGCTTGTGAAGCCCAAAGTACCAAGTACGCAAGTTCAAAGTTTGCACACTCTGTATTGATACAAGTCCCAGGTTACCCATAGCACCATCAGGAAAAGACAAGCCATAATCTACAAAGACCTCACTTGTATTTAAAGGTACAGAAACAGAAACAAGCTTGAAAGACAACCAACATAAATTAAATTAAAATTGGTTTGATTTGGGAGTAGTGGTATTAAAATGTGATATTGTCTGTTTACAAGCTGTACTTGTGCCTTGCTCAGATGATATTGATGCAAGTGTAAGCATTGCTGACCATGCTTGATTCACCAATACATGTACATTCACATTGTTAGGCCATGCTTTTCGGCTATGGTCCTAGGTCCTTTAGTTTGGTTGTTATAAATGCTACTAATTTCCTATCATGGAATTTTAAGCAGATGTTCATGGCGACTTATAAATGAATCCAGACAAAAGTACAAAAGAGAAATGGATTTTTTTTTTCCCCAATTATTGCCAGTTAGACTTTTTTTCTTGATGTAGATATGCTGAACAGCCACAACATTTAAAACACTGACAGCCGCAACATTTAAAACACTGGCAGGAGAAGTAAATAACATTAGCCATCTTGTGACAATTCACTGCTCTGCTGGGAAATATTTGGACCTGGCATTCATGTGGATGTTACTTAGACATGTACCACCCACCTGGACAAGACCAGGCACCCCCACCCCATAGCAACGGCGCCCCTTGATGCCAACAGCCATGCCTAGCCGGATACAGGCACACAGACAAAAGCGGTTTAGGAACTAAAAAAACATGGAAAAACAGCCTGGCCTCTAAATTCACTAGATCCCAAACAGATCCAGTGTCTGTCGGATGCACTGGAACAAGCCTGATCCACTCACCTCAACCTTCACTAATAGCATTTTTGTTGCCAGACACCACAGGAGGCCCATGTCCATTCTCTGATGAGTCAAAACGGTTTTGGAGGCACATGGGAAAAATACACATTATTAGGAACGTAGTCATAATGTTATGGATGATCAGTGTATTACAACTGTTTATTTAGCTGCCTGCAATACATCAAATAGTGTCTCACATACTTAATTTAAATATTCATGCAGATGCAGACATGAAAGATATTTATTGCAGATAGTGACCTGATAACAAAGCTAATTGAGTTACTATATAGGATGTCGCAGCAAACCGCAAAGGACTGGATGAAGCAAAAGAGGAAACAGAAGATGACAACATGAGATAAAGAGGAAGAAAAGAAAGTGCCAAAGAAAAAGAGACGGGAGAGTGAGCAGTGCGAGGACTACCACAACCATGCCACTGAGTGGTCTGTTTACATGGTACCAGACCACGAGGCTTCTAACCACAGACATGGCACCCGCTCGGTGCAGCGTGCACTGCAAGCACACACTCACTGACACACCGGCCACATTCAGGCTTGCGGGTATAGATTCAATATGTTCCAATATTGAAACCTGTCATTTTAAGACGGTAACTTATTTTTAATAGAATCGTCCACTAATTCAGTTCCACAAACGGGTGAAATTTAAACCCAGATCCTATGCGTCTGAGTCAATAATCGGTGCAGCCCACTCATTGTTTACACCTAAAATTCAGTATTTTTTACAGGTTTCAAAAAGAGGCAGCTTGATTTTAATAAAGGGAACCAAAGAAGAAAAATAAAGCCTCTGATGAAACTGTGGACACAGTCTGATAAAGGCTAGCTTCATGACAAATTGGGCCTCGTGCATGAACTTTGACGGTACGCTCAACTTGATGGATGCAAACTGTTCATGTGAAGATATGCATTTGTGAGATTATAGGCTTTCTGTTCTGCTTTTCTTTCAGCATAGCAAGTAGCGGAACCCTTCAAGCGCATCCATTTTTATGGTGTTAAATGCCACGTGTGAAGGTCGGGGTTCGCCGGTCCTTCACTGACACTGCACAGCATAAAATGACGCGCATAAACCAAAAAAATGTGTCGCGACAGCATGCAACTCGACTTTGCCTGATACTCATATGTCATTTCATGACTCCAGGGTGGTCTACAGAGTTAAAGCATTTGGCAGAAATTCAAAAACATGGGCTGAAATAAGATCATTTAAAGAACTGGTCCATGACTGTGGATAGAGTATGGCTGATAATTATATGGAATTAATGTTGCAGTCTATTCTTGAGTGACAATCCATTTATGACAGCATTTACAACAACACAGGTTTACACTTGGTGACGGGTGTCAAGCAAGTGTCAGACTATCTATGCATGACTTCAGTATGATAATGGGTCTGGACCAATCACTGATTATTTTCTTTTAGAAGCAAGTCAAAATGTTGCAAGGAAAACATAGGCGAACACTTTTATTCAAATCACTCACGCTGAATTTAATGAAACCTCTCTCGCAAACTGTATGGTATCAATTTTGCAGCACGTCATATTGGCCAATTAAAGAAAATGCAAGCCCATGCACATCATTAACTCACGTCATCTGTCTCTACCACTTGCTGCAAAAACAAGCTTTGGCAGCGGTGCTGACTATGCACTTTAACCCTTGCTTTTTGTAACTGACGTTGCATCAGCCAGTGCATCATTTGATTCGCATTATTGCTGGTTGTTTGCAGATGTGAGCTACGGCAACAACCTGATCATAAATTTTTTGACAGAGTGATGATTCTGACGCAGTCTTTGATTGCCAGAGCTCCAAATCAGCTGCTGTTCAATGTGTCTTCCATTTCCTTCCAGCGTGTTTTGGGCTGAAAATCAGAACGCCATTAGAAACTCCTCTCTGCTGTTGAGCTGTTGATGGATATTTGGATATAAGATCTTTTGTGTGTGTGTGTAAGAATGGAGAATAGTATGAAAATGGCGTTATGTGAGGCAGAGGGAGCAAGAGCTGCAGGGAAAGAGGAGAGAAAAAAAAGTTACATAAGTAAGGGACAGAAAGAGCCAAGTACAGGGGGCAGGAATGGGTTATGAGAGGAATATAGTTGTGAGAACGCCTGAAAAAGTGTGAAAATGAGGGGAAAAATTCATAAAAGTAAGGTTGGCTGTCAGGAAAGGGTGGGGGAGAAAAGAGTGAAAGCAGATAGAGGAGGAGACAGGAAGGAAAAGGAGGGTTGGCTAAAGAGTGAGGTGCCAACAAGGGAGAAGAAGAAGGAGAGGGAAGAATAAAGGAAGGAAAGGGAGGGATGGAGCCATAAAGAGGTACAGTAGGTACTGGCTGGAGAAACAGAAGGGAGGGGAGAAGAAGTGGGGGGATGAACACAGAAGAAGGTAGAGGTGGGGGGTTCTTCAGCTGCTTTCTGAGGGAAGCAGTTGAAGGTAATTGGTTCCTGATGTGAACCTGAGCTTAGTTCTCCAAATAAAAGGCCTTTCTGTCAGCTGTAATGGCTTTTCCATGCTGCACTGCTCTGGTGGGGGCGATGTTAGCATCCTAGCATAGCTCGGGACCTGCTTTGAATTAGAAGGTATGCGGTGATACAAATGTACCGACTGTGATGGCATGATTAGCATCATAAGTCACGGATGGCTTTTTAAGGAGACTTAGAGCGACAACACAATCTCGTCTAATGGAGGCTAGATGAGAACATGAGACTGCAGACTGTGAGCCGTGCAACAATAGACAATACAATGACTGTTGGACTGTTGAGCATTTATATTATATCCAGACTGTTTAAACCATGTTTTTTTTTCTTGCTCCTCCTATTTTCCATCTTTATGCAAATTTTAGACCACATACACAAAGGCTGTAGCTTAACACTGTGTGTAACCTTCTGAGACCCAAACTTTAGTTTGGTATGCATTTTCCATTTCCCCAAGGTATTTTGGAATTAGCAGGACCGAAGAAGAAAACTATAAAAACTAAACATCATCTTTAAGCAGGGGAAAAAAGTGCTCGTCCTCATATGTGGACACTGAGATTATTTCTCTGTGTAATGCAATAAGATGACCAGTGTGTAATAATAACTATTTATTTCAATATCTGAACATGGCTGTGCAAAACAGTTGCAAGCAAACATTGTTTGTTTTTTTATTGTTCATATATAAAACTTCTCAAACTGTGAAACAATGAAATCCCAACGTCCTCAAACGAGTACTTGCTAATTAGCAACGTTGCAGCTTTTTAATATTGATAGAATTTCTTAAGTTTGCACGTCATATCAAACTAGAAGGCATAACAAGCATAAATAAAAAAGTTTCAATCGTAAATTATGATGATGTTTTGGGATCTGCTGCAGAATGAATCCACTGAATCGTCCGCTGTCGTGTTTTCACGCCGACTACTGTATTGACCCTTTGCTAGCACTAGATGGCTGACGAAAGTGTCCACTTATGAGGAAAATGGGTCTAAATGAAGCAGAATAAGGTACCACAAACCTAAAACTTAACATCCCCATATGAGGACGCAGGGTCTCAGGAGGTTAAAGAACAAATACAAAGTCCATTTCCCAAAATGTACGAAGTCCACATAAAGTGATTCGTTTGTTGCTGTTGCTTTGTAGCTATTGGTCGGTGCTGGATTTGCCAGGCTCTGGTGCCCTTCTTGCCATATTTCCCACATCAAATGGTTCAGAGTGTAGAACGGACAACACAAAATCCCACTGGTGGAAGCCTCACGCACGGCCACTTCAATAAAAATACCAATAAAGGTAACATTTCAAATTCTCTACTGGGGATGTAATATTATTATCGCTCAGTCACACACGCACACACACACACACACCAACGTTGTGACCTCAATGCCACTACAAACACCAGGCCTCCTTGACCTCACTGACTCAATAACAAACAGCTGCCACATAACAGGCCAGTATTTGTGCGTTTAGGCATGCTTACTTGCTTGATTGCTTCTATGTGGGCGACTGTGTGACTGCGTGTTTGCTTACCTGGTTGCATGACAGCATTAATTTTAGCGCATGTGTGTGTGAGTACACAGATGCGAGTTACAAACATGATGATTGAAGATGGTGGAAGAAAGTGGCCGTTGTTCATCTGGACGTGCTTTCCCTGCAGCACATTAAAACATATTCATCAGGGCCATTATAAACACGCTGCAGTGACGCAACACAATGTGTGCATGTTGTGGAAACAGTGTGTGTGTGTGCGTGCTTTTTTGCACAGCTCAAACTAATAAGACACACCGCAACATGTTTTACTGGAAGAGAAACGCAATCTTTTGTCGTTTTAAGATCCAATTCTATACTTAAATCGAATTTAAGTAAACTGAAAGTTAAACTTCCTTTACTGATGGCCGGGCAACGGGCACAACACTGTGCGGTTTAGGACCCTGTAATGATAGTGGCGGTTGTACACCAGTAAACAAGTTTATTTCAAAAGGCTTCATCAGTAACACAGTCATCAATGGGGGGACGCCATGAGCACACATCACCACCTGACACAGTGGAAGTCACCGTGGACAATCTGTCATCTCCATCTCATAGCTCGTCAGTGACAGAGATGGGAGGGTGGAGACACACACAAACACTGCTGCACAAACAGTGAACATGTGCATTATGTGTAATTTGGACTGTCTGAAAATGATTCAGTTACAACAATAAAATATATCTAGGGCACAGGCACAAAATAAATTCATGAAATGTGTTCCTCAATAAGCCTTGATTTCAAAGTGAGTATGAGGTCATAAACCCCATTAGGTCTAATGACAGTGGCTGTGTGTTTTTCTGCGCTTATTACTGACTGTCTGGTGCTTTTCTTTCATATCCAGGCTTACTGGATCTATATCAATGATGGCTCATGATCACAATTTTCAGCCTTCTACTTTAGAATTGTGTTTACTTTATGATGTCATGCATCTCCCTGCCCCCGGGCTGTTTATGTACCCCCACCCGCTTCTTCTACTTTTTCCTTCCACTTCCTCTATTTTACTGAAATTAACCTCTTTCAATCTGGCTCCACTACTGAAACTCAACTCTCCTTTGAACCCCCCCGTACCTCGCCCTCCTTTCCTCTGCTACCATATGTCCCTGAACTCTTTTTCTCTTTCAATCAAATTGATTTCATTGTCCAGTTATCTCAACTTTTATTTATCACAACTAACAAGTGGCTAAATGCTGCATGTCAGCCGTCCCCAGCTCTCAGTGTTTCAAACTTTTTGGTATTGTCTCTATAGGCTGCACGTGGTGATCAGTCGCCATGTTTGTGTGTAAGCAAGAGACCTTTGACTTAAATACACAAATTCAAAAGTCAAGCCCTGCTTATCTACATAGTTAAATGTCACGTGGAGAGGGACCTAGCTGTGTGACTTTGAAAAAGCCTAGTGAGACAATATAAGTCTTATGACACAGGCAAACGTAACACTGTCCATCCAGTCAGGCTATATATACAGTATATACATATTACTTTGCATTATTAATGCAATGATTATGTCAAATTGGACATATTAAGCTGTGCAGTATGAAACTTATACTCCACTGTTTTCAGTACTGGTCATACTGGTCATATCCCCTGTGTAGTTTTAACCAACGCATCTGTAACATCAACAAGAATGAAAAGGGGAAAATAAATACAGCAGCAGCTCATACACATTTAAACACAGCTGGCAACGTTCTACTGTGAATTTTACTTCATACTGGTGTCTCAACCATAGGTCTTCAAAATGGGGTCCGCGACCCCTAGGGGGTCCATGGAAGTACTGCAGGGAGGGTGGCTAAATCTTTAGTTGACTAGACATTTGTTATACATTTTTTAAAAAATTTCCGCCGCAGTGTTCTGGCACGGCCACCCTACTGTTGCACATGTTTCATTTAAAAAAATATATATTTGGATTTGTGTATTATTTGAATAGCTTAATAGTAAATGCAAAATGATAATAATAATAATGTATATTTCTAAATAGCACTGGGCCGTTTAATATAGAACATATATAGTCCCTGCCCTGAAAAAATGTTGAAGAACTCTGGTCTAGACCCAAAATTTGCTCTGCAAACACACAGTGCATAAACTACAGTGAGTGGCCTTCCTGCGTGAAATTAAATAATTGGTCATACCACCAGGTGGCAGTCATGTATGGAAATCAGTCAAAAGTGGAAATGGGCTGGGAGGCTAGGAAGTTAGAAAAAGCAACAAAACTACGCGCGGAGCTGGCCTCTCTTTAAACATACTGATCATGTGGTGTACGGATTATTGATTCAAAAAGGTCATGTCTTTATGAGAGTGGGGACTGACTGTGGCACAAACTGCAAAAACTACGACCACAGAAGCTCAGCGACAGCTTGACCCTGGATGACGGCACATTGTCCGTCCATAAGCAAGTTTGTTTATCGTGCGCACAATGGGGTGATGCGACTGAAGGCTGTTGTGGTTCATATGTGACGCATTTGTTCATTTGTTCACAGCTACAAAATTAACATATAAGTCCATCAGGGGTATGGCCTACATAAGTACAAAGAAGTGACTTGCAATGAGAACGCACATGTGTTCGAGACTTGCACTGCTGGTAATCTTTGCTCTTCCATTCCTACGAATGCGCTGGTGTGTTTACTAGAAACACCTCAATAAGTGTCAACATATGGTACACAAGCCCGTGGGTGTGACACATTTAAAAACAATTCCCTTGGACTGCTCTAACCAGAGTGTTGAGAGAGTGTTTCCTTTTTATCGCTGAGTGATTTTGATCATGACATAATGAGCCAGAGATGAAAGATGTTAAGGACACAGCCCAGGCCAAATCTTGCCAAAACAGTGATGGGGACCTCAAACACAAACCTTGTTGACAGCTTGCATAACTTCCTACCTAACTTCCTGCATTCAGTTTGATGGTCATGGACCAGACATAAAAAAAAAAAAGTCTCTTTGCCAAGTGGAAAAACAAAGCTCCTTTAAACACAGCAATCCCCTATGTACTCACTTATTATTATTTCAGTTGAATGTAACATTGTAATAGACTACAAAATACTTAGAGAAAGGTCAACTTAAAAGTAGGGAAGAGTGCAGGAAAAAAAAAAAAAAACATGCATTTGCCAGCAGTCTTGTAAGCCTGAGCCTGACCCCTGTACTGTAGGTGGGATTCTCCTTTGGCCGAATTGAAGGTGATTGCTTTCCATTGTGGGACACCATGGTTTAAATTTGGTCTGGTGGACGTGTGTGAAATAGAGGGGCTTCTGTCATAAAGAGAGCACAAGTGTAACATAGCGGTTATGCAAGTATTTTCACAAATCACTCAAAGCAAACAGATTTCCCTCCATCACTGGGGTCTTTGTGGTTCCTCTCATTCCTCTTCCACCCTCAAGCGTGCAAGCTACTGCCAGTGACTCACTGCACATAATATGTTCTATTTCAGATCATGAAATGATCATAAAAAAAAAAATTCTATTTTTTTCCCCCTTCACAATTGTATGTTTATGTACATTTTACGGCCCTAACCACAAAGATGTCGAGAAGCAACAACTATTGTGGTAGAGAAAAATATCAGGGTCAGATTTTAATTTAGTGGAGCTGGGAGATATTTTCAAACTTCTTTCATCAGACTTCCATAATGCTGGGTTGCCAGAGAACGCATTAAACCTACCCACTTCTTTTGCATGCCGAGCCATGTATTTTAAACTTTTTACCAATCTATCCAGCAGTCTGTCTCTGGACCAAAGAGCTGCACTTTGACTGGGGGTTGCACAAATTCACATTAACCACTATCGTGTGGTGAAAGTCAAATCAGCACTAGTTGGGGATGACATCCATTAAAAGTACAAAACTGCTTTCCAATGCTTTGATATGTATAGTCTGTACAAAACAGGCTACAACTCAGCGCCATCAGTAGCATTTATTAATACGCCACCGTGTGTTGTACGATGGGATAATGAAACCGTTGAAATTGTTGGTTTGCAGCTTCCTGCTCTCTCTTCCCAAAGTTTGGTTAAGCTCTGTTCTTCCTCCTACTTTTGCCATATTTTAGGACTGATTTACATTTTGCATGTTACAATTAACACTCACTGAATCATTGCCAGTTTGCATCAATGGCCTACCGGGTTCCTCACCTGTCTTCTTGGAGACATTCATATTGTTATTGTCCCAAACTACGATGCTTAAAGCGTCAAGAGCACAACACTGAAGTCGACAAACCGATTACTCAACTGACCTTTACATCTCCATGGTGACTACACTGAAGGGCTGGGACTAACCAGGAAGCTAGCCAGAAGAAACTACAAAACATCACAGGGAAGCGAGTCTCTCCTGAATCGAATCATGCTGATCAATTGATCCACATTTTTTAATCCATGGCATTTGTGTACAGGAATGTTAAGACATAGATAAAGAAGACAAATGAGAAGAGGCCGACGCACCCCCCACCCCCCGTTCAACATGCTGAACTGGCTGAGGAGTCACCGGCATGATTCCGACTAGTGCCAACAATGTGGGACACACAACAATAAAATAGGGTCACAGATGCTCACAGATGGCCCGACACAAGCAAGTCATTAGGCAATTAAGTAATAATGAAACACGTTCCATTACCCTTACTCACAAGCTCCTAGCCCTGAAGTGATACCAGGCTGTATTTAACACCTCTTTTTCTTACCTTAACCAGACATTTTCTGAACCAAAACCAAACGTTGTTACCTTGGAAAATTCTCGTGTTTTGAAGGCAGTGACATATGATATTTACTCAGGACCCACATAACACGCAAAGGAAGAACCGTACATATTACTTCCATAATCGGGAATGTCAACAACCATGGCTGCACAGATGTTGTCAATAGGTCAATAAATGAACATATTCTACTTATTCTAAACATTTTTTGCCTTGACAATGACTTTGTTTCAATTAACATATAACTTAGTCAACTCAGTGTCCATGTAAATGCCATAGTTATAAGTATTGTGCAGCTGCAGCCTGACCCCTGCTTTACACTATGACACGAAATTCAAGTGTGTTGCTCGGAAATTTGCGCTGAACAAAATGAAATGTAAATGGAACGTAATGACACAAACAAGCCCACGTCGTATTGCTCAATACGTGGCCGTCTCAACGCTCCGTTTCATTCCACAATCATGACGGCTGGTTTACTACAAACACCTCAGTGCTAAGTGCTCACAGATGGTGTAAAGTTTGCAGACATAAACTGTCCCCACCAAATACTTTTCTCATAACCTGAGAACTTCACTTGGACATGAGCACCGGCAGACGGGAGGAAATATTTCCGACGTATATTGTGTGGAGGGTCAGTTGCTACAGAATACAATATGTCTTTGAGTCCTTCGGTGTCAGTCTCACACCCTCTTTTTCTCTCTGCTTCACTCCACCCCTCTTTCTCCCTTCCTGTCTCTCCCTTAACAAGTTGCTGAAAAAAAATGTGTTTCCAATTAAGCGCTGAAGAAGAAAGAAGAAATCTCAACAGTGAGCACTACAAGAAATGTTCTCTTAGGTAGGTGGACATGCACCTCTTTCAATATTCTTTATGAGATACAAAAAAAAAAAAAAAAGTTTAAGTATGGGGATTAAATGCACTTATTGCTGATAAAGTTTCACCTGTCTCCGGACAAAGGGACCAATAAGTTTTTACTGAGGTTGCAAAATGGTTTTTAGCCGCAAAACAATGGTTGGTTGAAATGTGTCAGCTTTGCTGTGTGTGCGCGCGCGTGTGTGCGTGTGTGTGTGTGTCTGCGTGACGTCATATGCAGACAAAGGTCCTGTCCCGTGCAGTTTGTGTGGCAGTCGGTCGCCAGAGAGGGAGAAAGAGTCAGAGAGAGAGGGAGAGAAAGTGGGAGAGAGCCGAGCCAGCGCAGAGAGGCACGAAGACGGAGCAGAGCGCATCAAGGCTGTTACATCTGGGCAGAAAATACACTTAGAAATAAAAAAATTAAAAAAAAAAAAAAAAAAAAACAGCGACTTCGTTGTGGGAAAACAAAATTGGTCTGTTACCCATTTTTTCTGCAAGGACATAAAATGAACGCGTTTCCTGTCTTTTTGTTGGATTTGGAGTCTTACATCGCACCGCTGCGACTTTGACACGAGAGTTGCGCAGGCACAGCCTCTATGAGTTTTCTGTTGGAGGAATTTCAGGCACCCCGTATCAAACTTGAGTCGGACATCCAGGAACCAGTAGGGGAGTAAGCTAGACCACCTACCTACCTACTGCTGTCTCTGGGAAAACAAGACACTGTGAGTATTTGGTATTTATTTATTTATTTATTTTCTAAATGAGAGATTTTTCTTTTGGGCCGTAGAGGGAAAACAAAATTTCCCTGACTTATGCAAGCTGCATTATGTGGGCATCTTGACACAATCAAAGTATACCTGCCACGTAGACGGCGGCTAGAGAGCGTCCGGCTCAGATAAACGCTTTGATGGCATTAGCAGATGCCCGAAGCTCCTGGGCGCACCGTTACTTCACCGGGAGACGCGCGGTTGTGCGCCTATAGGGGGGTTGAGAGCGGGGACACAGCTGGAATGAAGAACTTGTTGCGCCAGAACTGGGCTCTTTATCAACCTTTGGTACTGGAACAGCACATGTAGAAGGAAGGGAGTTAGCGGGGGAGAAAAAAAAATCAAACTGGCGTTGGATGTGGGAGTAAAAAGCTGACATGTGTCTTGATTTTCCACGCTGGTGTGCGTTTGGAGAACGTGTTTTCAATTCCGATTTCATCACTGAGTCGCCCTTTCTCTCTCCCAGATGTAACCTCATAAAGTTGTAAAAAAACAAACCAAAAAAAAAGTTCAAAAAGTTTTCCAGCATCAGCTATTGCGCCTTCGGTCTCAGCAACTGCTATCACAATGAAGACTGTCAGCATGTTGCCGCTCTGGACAAACATTTCTGTGGTGTTGACATGTTCCCAAAGTATACGCCTTGATAGTGACTACTACCGGCGGGAGTCAATCCACTGCAGTGCGCCCTGGACTCGAGCCCTGAAATTTCATGGACCAACTTCTCACGAAGTCTGTTAAAGCTTTGACTGTGGAAAATAAGCTGATGGTGTGAATTAGTCCTTCCAGCAAAACCAGAGAGAACTGTAGATGTAAGGATTCCAGACAGACACCAGTGTCAACCAATCTCAGCTATATTAAGGAATGAAATATAAAACTGGGATCTTATTTCTCTAGATTCAAGTTTGGATGGGGGGGGAAGTTGTTATTGACACTATGCAAAAATATGAAGAAAATTGGTATGAGTGCTGTTTGGAAAGTGCAGTCGGTAAGAGTAGAATGACACTATGCATTGCAGTAAATGTTATGGTCTGATGAGTTTGCACATCTTCAGAAGTTTTTTTTTTTTTTTTTTTTTTTTCTTGTGGTGTTTGATGAGGCACGCTGACATTTTGGCTGCTGCGAAACCTTCTATGAGGAGAATTTCTAATCTCCCCCGAGACTCCTGACATTTCACTTAGAGCAGGTCAGCGCGAGGTTTCCCTCGGCCACCAATTAGGTTGAATTTCAGTGCGCTTGGTGGCCTGCCGATGTTTTCCTTTTGCGTGCTAAAAGGCTTATAAATGTACCTACCGGTTGCTTCTGCTCCTCCTCGGTTTGCTTTTATCACAACTCTCGAGGCCAAGTTTCTATTTGATCGCAATCTCACATCTTGGAAGAAGAGACAAAAAACGCACTGAGCACTTAAAGGGCTCCCCAGAGATCTCTAACGATGCACGCAGGTGGTGCACGAGCAAAACTCGCCTTTCCCTCCATCTCTGCAGAGGCACGGATTTGAGTTTGCGGTGCTTCAGTTTGGTCATGCATTCCATCAATTACAGATGATCGTGTTCGCTGCACGGGGAGGGTTGATGGTTTGTGGTTTTGCACACACGCAGGGATCCACTGACTCAGGTACTATTCTTATGATCTGAGGAGGAGGATTTTTATGACATGCAACACTACGACGAAAGTTTCTGTTTCATTTTTAACTGAATGTAGAGGTTTACCGAGGAGGAAAAACAAAAATAACACATGCTGTCATTGCCCTTTTGATGTTGCCCAATTAACACTGATCTGTGTCTCAAATGGTGTGTGTTTGCGTTTGTGCCTGTGAGTGTGTATTCACAACAGAGAGGGAGAGAGCTGTTTACCTGCCGCCCGCTGACACAGCCCTCAGGGGGTCTTTGATGCTATAGGGGAGTGTGAGAAGTATTTACACTCCTGCAGATAGATTCGCTTTGCTGCATTTAGGCTTTTGTAATTACTGAAGTTTTTCTCTTTAGAGCAGGGGTCTTCAACGTTTTTCAGGCCAACGACCCCCAAACTGATGGAGAGATTAAGTAGGGACCCCCTACCTACTATATGTGTACGTTAAACTCGGCCTAGGGCTATTTATAAATATGCATTATCATTTCACGTTCAATATGAAGCTTATCCCTTTACTCAAATATGTTGGATTCATGTTAATGTGTGTGTTTAAAGACATATATATATATATATATTATATATATATATATATAGTATATATATATATATATATATATATATATATATATATATATATATAAAATGTCTAATCAACCAAATATTTTGCAACCACCCTGCAGTCCCTCCACTGACCCCCTAGGGGTCACGGACCCCCTCTTGAAGACCTACGCTTTAGAGTCTTAACCGATCCTGTTGTGCAAGCTTTCTGTAATACAGCTTTCACACTGAACATAGCGCGTGGGATTTTTTGACCAGGATCGAAGTGACTCTTACCAGTCTGTTAAGAACACTGGTTCAGAAGAGTGCTGTATTTACAAATGTTGTCACAACTCGTTAGATTCATGGATTGTGACTCATAACAAAAAGCTTTTATTAAAAATCTACACCCCTTATCCCAAAAAGTCTGATAATCCACTGGGGAATGTGAACTTCTTAAGGACCTTTTAACCTGTCTTGGTTTGAAGAGATGTTTTTCTTCTCTCTATTTCTCTGTTTTTTAAACAACACTTTGAATTTTCAGAATTTGTTTAATACAAAAGGCGCCATGAATTACAATTTCTGGGACAAAAGCAGCAGTTTAGCAGAAACTACCACATCCCTTAAAACGGAGGTAGAGCTCCTTTGTTGAACAATATTGTCACAGTGACTTTTAATTAACTGGTCTCGTGTATGTTTGTCGTGTGACTTTTCAGTGGAAAATCGTATGTCACCATGGCTCTGACACACTTCAAATATGTGAACAGGATAGTTGTCAGGAGCTCAGCGGTTTCCCAGGTAACCAGAAAGCGGCGCAGCTTTTCACTCGGTACAGTTCTCATGGACTCATGTGACGTGATTACGGAGGGGTCTTCTGAAAGTGTTTCCACGACTTGTGAGACGTTGAAAACCCAAACAACAAGCAGCGTTTGAACAGGCCAGTTGATGCCTGTGACTTCTGACCCTTTAGGTCAAAGCAGAGGGAGAAAAAAAGCTCACTGCAGTGACTTGAGTGTCTCCCCCGATGATGACTGTTTTACGTTTCCCCACATGAGCTCTGACATCCATCAGAGGAAAGGGTCATCGAAACATCTGTGTTGTGATTACCGAAAGCGTGATCTCTCCTCCCCCACGTCTAAGGACTTGCATTCCACCCATTCTTAAGCCAAACAGGCACATCGCTTTCACATTCATGCAGGTAACAGAAATTCAGTTTCCCTCAAACCCGCAAAAACGAGGAAATAGTCTTCCCTTTTCGAACAGCTATTAAAATACTAAAAAGTAGTTATAAATAGCAGGAAGGAGTGGTACTATCTCCAACATTATTGTTCTATATTCATTTCTATGCAGCACTTACACCGTAACCGGGATAACTGCAGAGAACAGACTTCTATATTTAAGGGTTCTCTCGGGCGACTATTTCCTTTAACACCATTTATACGAACTCTTTATCTAAAACACATGAAATGTTTTTCACATCCTCTTCCACCCAGTGTGTTACGCTTTTTTCATCTGATAAACACAATTAGGTTGACCATGCTACAAACTATTAAAAGCATCTGTCACCTCAGCCTCTGTGCAGTTCTGCTTTTCGTCATACTTTTGGTTTGGACTTTGGGTCAGTGAGTGTCTCGCTGGTGTTTGGAAACACTTCGAGGTGGCTGAAATGTCAGTAAAGCGCATTTCTTTTTCTATCAATAGCAACTGAGTCGAACCTCAGACGTCAACCAGTAATGTCTGTTTGTGAGCTCACGTAGCTCTGGGTGGTTTGCAACGACCAACGCGGCGGCGAGTTGTCGCTTGATTTTTATGGCGGCTGTAAGCCATGATAACGTGCTGTAGTTTGCTCTATGGGAAACTTACACCTTTACATTCGACACACATGCAACGTCTAAAAATAAATGTGAGAAAGACAACCACATAGTGGTGCCAAATACTTATTATGACATTATGGTAACACCATGCTTAGTAAGCTCACTGCTTTTCTATATTTAGCTGTGTTTTCATCAGTGGCTTTTAATTATCTTTACCCATCATATCAACAAGCATGTGGCGGGTAATGGAAAACAATGATAGTTTCGATGTTATCCTCCTCTGACTCATTCCACCTTAATTTTTCATCATAGCTAATGCGGAAAACATTCTCAGCATTCTCCAACAATTTTCACTTCAGGCGAGACGCGGTAGGTAGGAAAAAAATACCGAAGTGGATCATCATTCGTGTTTCACGTGTGAACGCACTTACTGAAAATTGAATCTGATGTTTTGATATTATATACGTTGATATGATTATATGATATGTTTTGCAGGATATAAGTAGATTTGGTTTTGGTACATAGCGGTTTCCAGTAAGAAAATATACAGGATTTTGCAATGTAAAACTGAGTATTTCTGCGTGCTCTGAGCTACAAATCTCCACTTCAGTAACACTTGCACATACCAAACCTTCCAGGTTTATTCCTAACTACATTCTGCAGGTATTCACTGAGGGGATTTTTCATATATCATTCAGAGCCTGATTTATATGACTATGTTCCTCCGAAAAACATGGCAAAAATAGATTTTTTGGGGGACTGTTGACAGTATTTTTATTATTTATGCAGTGATAAAAAGAGATATACAAATTCACAGAAAACTTGTAATACAAAAAACAAATGTATTGTATTTATGTAAGTAATCAACTGGAGAAGTTTCAAAGTGATGTCTATTAGTTGAGAATCTTACCCTATTCACCTGCAGCGTCTCGCCTTAATGCCTGGAGAAAATAAGTTGCGCCAGTGTATTCCCAAGAACGTTTTCAACCCTCGAATCATTTCACTAATCATTACAGGATATGTGCAACAGTTTCACAACCTACAAGAACGTCTAGTTATAGCTGGGAGTGATTGCTGGAAGAAAAAGAAAAAAAAAAAGAAAGTGAAAGGCCATGTTATCTTTGAATGCCCTGCAGGAATCACATCACGTCAGTACAACGTATTAAGCATATCCAGATGGCTCCGAGAAAGGCAGACGGGCGCTGACAAAATAAGAAAGATCAGAAAGGAATACAAGGAAGAGACAGGAAGAGGGAGAAGCAAGGATGCACACACAGTAGCCAGATGCACACAAGTGTATAGCCATACACTACTCACTAGTTTTCAGATCTCAGAACACACATTGAGCTCCATTTGCAGCCTTATTGCTGAATGTCCAGTTACCAGTGTGTTCATACCACTAAGCAAGTGTAGTTGCAGTAAGAGTCTGGACTCTGAACAAACCGAGTTGTTTTTGTTGTTGTTGTTAGACGACACAGGGATTTAATAGCATGCATTTGCATTCCCAGAGGAGTTTCAGTGGAGTTTTATCTGATTCGGATGTATTTGTAAATCCGTTCCTGAACACACTGGTAATAAAGAAAGATGAAGATGGTAAGAATATTGATCGGAGTGACCAGCCATGAATTCAGATGTTAGTCAGACTGACCATGAGCCAGGCAGCAGTGATTAGTGTGCAGTCTGGGAAGCCACGGTATTCGCTATGTTGAGATCACAAGCCGAACTGGTGCAATTTCAAAGCACATGCTGGTGGGCACAAGACTGCACCAGTTCTGCGGCAGTTTTGGGGCATGACGTCCTGCATTCACCGCATTCCACGTTCGAGACTTCCCCTCTTGCAGCTCGTCATCACTAAATATCTTACTTCTGCGCGAAGTTGGTTAAAAATCATTTTAACGGTGTCATGAGGAAAGCAGAAAGAGGAACCAACATCAAGAAAAATGAGGAACTTATTGAGCAAAATGATTTTTTTGTCAATTCAAGTAGAGTGCAGTAAATAAAGTCGAGTAATGAAGTTTGAGCAGGTGCAATCAGATCTGAACTTTACACTGAATTCTCCTATAATTATAGACAATTCGATAAAGGTTGTATCTTTCTTAGACGAGATTCCAGCTCCTCAGATATGATTAAACACAGAGGTTTAACACACTGATTTGCATAGTGTTCAATATTGTGGTGCCAAAAATAAAGCTCAATAAAACTTAACGTTAGCCTGACAGCAACAGCCAAAGTCTGCACTTGAAACAGTCAAGACCATTTGCGGAGAGACCTGAGGAGGGACGGAACGTTTAGTTTGAATGAGCTTGAGAGGATATGGCGGTTTGTAAGGACTTGTCTAAGGCTTGAAAGTGTAAATGTTACCAGAGGTGCTTCTTCAAAGTGCTTATAAAACCTCTGCATTCTCATGAAAATGGGCTTATTTCTGTTTGAACTGTTAACAACTTTGCAACAAGTGCTTTTTTTGTTTTGGTAGTATGGTTTATTGGATTTAGATTAATGGTAAAAGTGTTTCTGCAGCTCTGGAGCTCTCACACTGTTCCCTTTCCACTGTAAAGCACAATCTATGTTTAAAGTGCAGAATAAATAATACTGGCTTGCTTTCACCACTCTGGCAGAGTGAAACAGGCTCACTTGGACTGAGGTCAGGTGCCTCAATAACATTCCAATGCCTGGCCAGAAAAACTCCTTGGTTGTCTTGTCTGAATGTTTAAAAGTGTTTCTGTATTGTTCTAAAATTGAGAAACTGGGGCTATGGAGAGGACAAAATACAAGGTCAAGATACATTTATCAACCAATGCTGAACCTTGACGCTATAAGTCAATACTTTGTACATTCAGTTGGTTGAAACGCAACATTGTCGCATTTTTCTTTTACTGCAGGAAGACATCAATACTCCATTTTGCACAAAAGTTTGAAGATAAAGCATTTACAGTGGAGGATACAGCCACAAGCAAGCATTTGTTTCCACTCAGCACGCAGCATTAATGATTTTGACAGGCCAGAGCATTAAAATGATAAATCTGAAGAGTCAAACACTGAAATCTGCACATATCACACTGATGCAATCCCATATTGCATCGGGGCTGGGGTGATGTAATCATCCGCTAATAGTGTGATTTCATTAGAGGATGGCTGAACACACCCAATAATAAACTGCAGACAAACCTGACACATATGGTAGAGGCTGTTTTGCTGGACCCAGGCATTGTTAAATCGCTGGAGAGGTTTGGTTCTCAAACCACTTGTTGTCAACAGTCATTACACAATTTTAAATGTTTTAGAGAAACTGCTATATGCTGTGTCTTTCTCTGTCCAATGAGAATAAATTTGACACGATCCTGTTGCTTCTTTTCATGCTGTGGTTAAAGAAGTTTGCTAAATTTCTACATCACAACCAGGTACTCTCCATGGTTGGTTTTCAGTTCCTAGATACATAGATAGATGCTTTATCTGTAACAAACTGATAAGTTCACTTAATGTGCAGGAGAATCAGTGTGAAGGAAGTTTGGTTTTCTATAATAAAAACACACACTTATGACCTCTATCCACTTGTTTTAGGGTTCCTAACTACTACACTTAAAAGTGGTGAAAATCAGCGTTTGACGACATATAGGACATGACGACACTTACTAAAGCTGGTTTCCACTTCTACTTTTAAACAACTCCCACTGAGTAGCATCCCCGATAACACACCCTTCTTTTTTTTTAAACCCTTTGCATTTGCAAATACCAGTTGCAACCCTGAATTGACAAAGTAGTGGCATTGCTATATCAACTGCCAACAAGCCAAGTTCTACACAACATACAAGAAAATACAACTCTACCACATGTACGTTTTATAAACCTTTATACAACAGAATATCCCTGGGTTTTGGCGAAGGCTATGATTAGGCATTACGTTCTGCTGTTGTTTAGTTTCAAACCTTTGACTGTGCTCCATGTATCTGTTTGACCAATGGCAAACCAATGCATCTGGATCAATGGCTGTATTCCTATTTCACTCAAAAGTTTCTCTTCTCTTGGGAAAATACCCAACTTGAATTAGAACTCAGTTTTAGCTTCTTAAAACTTTGATCATTCTCAGTTCCTGCAGTGCAGACACAGACAAAAGGTACTTTCTAGTCATGGACTATGGCACAAATGCACCTAATGATCTCTCCTACAGCTGCGTTATGGATGATACATTATGTATATGCATACTAGACCTAAGTGCTAACACAATATACAAAGAAAACATTCTTTTTGCACCAGCAGCTGTCAAAAACAGCATAAGGACCACCAGTTAAGTGGCAGTGCATTTTTCTAAAGGCTTTACAAGGTTTAAGTCCGTGGGTTGTTCATTTTCCTTGCTCCTGCCATTCAGCCTGAAAACGGGCTTTACCTAAACATGTGGAACAGATCATAGTGGAAAGACCTCAGAGCAAAGAAGCTTATTAGATGGACATTTGCAAAATGAAAGGGTGCGTTTTTTGCTGCTCCACAGATAATAACCCATACGCTGGATTTTGGTTGTCACTCGACTTTCTCAAGCTATGATCCCTAGGAGAATTTATAGCCAAATTAGATTGGCTTTTATATGTTATTTATGGTCCCGGCTGTTATTTAGAAATCACACATTGCTTTCAGTGGCTTTGGACAAACCAGAAACCAGTGAGAAACCCGCTCAGCCTGTCCCTGCGTAATTTAGCAGCAACAAGTCAACTCCTTCTATCCTACGGAGTGGGGGAGAGTGGATCAGAGTAAATGTGCTCCTGTTGGTGGTGTGATGAATTGCTAATTCTTGAATTGTCCAAAGCGGTAAGGTTTCCCACCATTTGTCGTTTTCTTTTTTATAGTTCTGGGCACTATATTGGCTTTTCAACACTATTTGTCACCTTTTCTATTCTGGTCACACCAGACTCACCGCTTCCTGTAGTCATCAGATTTAATGACAGTTAGGGCTATGTGTGCTGAGATGGAAGTACTTGAGCCGATGGATGGGTATCATCCACTGACGAGCTGTGAATCAGCCCGTCACAGCTACAGTCACACATGACTCAACACCAGCTCTCAATCCAGCCCTTGTCCTGAGCCCTGTGGGTGCGCAGCAACTGTTTGAGGGTATGTGCGAATGTGAGGCTGTGTGAGGTTTTTCGCACACTAGCCCATGATGTTAAGTCGGAGAACGAAAGCCGTGAGAGCGTATTCCGAGTTGCAGAAGTCCCGTTTCTCTGCTTTCTGGGGTGGTAGTGGGGAAACAATGGGCACATTGTGTGGAGAGTTGGCAAAGATGGGAGGGGGGATGGGGTGGTGGTAGAGGAGGAGGAGAGGAGTTGAAAGCTGAAGAAACGAGATGTCAGAAGATGAGTAACGGGAAGAGAAGAGACGGTTTAAATTTAAGGGAGGACGGGGGGAAAGAATGGAAAAGATAAGAGGGGCAGAGTAGAGTGGTTGAATACAGAGGCAGAAGAGGCGTGTTATGTTATAAGGCTTCTCAGTTTCATACTTTTGTTGACATGCATGTTGTGCTCAACAGGAATTTGCGGACCAGACTCAATTTCTGTACCTTATCTGCAACTGAATGTTCCTCGTGAATCATGTCAGAAAATCAGATAAACTAAGGTACACCGACACCTCTAATCGTCCTGTACTTTCATACTATGTGTCACATTGTTTCAAATGCAGGAACTTCTTCTGTGGGGACTGGGAACCTTTGGAGTTACTCAATTTCTGCAGCAGAAACCTGGGTCTAAGTTGTGGGGAAGTTATTTTTTCCCTTAACCCGTTGAAGTCGAGCCGGGGCGTCCAAATAACAGGACCAATTTAAGACGACATACCAGCAAGAAGCAGTGTCACTGAATCTCTTTTTCAACTTCTGTAGAAAGTGCTATCTTCAAACTATATACCAGTTTTTAAACTGTGTTGATAGGCCAAGTAAAACTAGAGTTATTAGAAAGAGTTTACCGCACAGTTTTTCTCAATATTGCCATCACGTTGTGCTTCGGTACAACTGCTTTTAAGCACAAATTCCAAATGCCAAATTTAAATAAAATCACAATCAACAGCAGCAAAGTCTGAAACCAGTTTGTTATTAGTGTCACTCAGTGAGTCATTTTGCCTCATCTTTGTGGGTCTTCAGAACAAAGTGGAAACTCAGACAATCAATGATCTAAAGGACGTTTTATAGTGCCACAGATACTTAAAGTTCTGAGTACACTGGGCCATGCCTGGATATGCTCTGCTATAGGTGGAAAAAAAATAAATATGGGGATGATAAATTCCATCTAAGGCCTAGCCACCACACAGCTTCAGGGCATTCAGAGAAGAAATGTTTCTTATCACTTTCTCATCCACATCTTTGAAAAATGTTCCACAGCTTCATTCATTCTACAATGTGAATTTATTTTACGCTCCAAAAATAGTTTTACCTTTTTAAAAGTCACGATTATGGCCCATAGGGATCATTTTTCCTTTGATAATTTATGCATTGCTGTATACTGTGATCACTCTTACATGCTTCATGACTTTTTATGAAGATGAGTAATTCCTTTGCAGTTAGATTCCCCCGGAGGCAAGAACGTGGTCTGAGATACTGATGAAGTGCAGGGACCTGGATGTTTTCAGAATAATGTAACATAAAAATCTCTGAGTGAAGTTTAACATATAAATTAGCTTCTTAAGATCACAAAATTTAATCAATTCCATAGTTGGATTATGTATTTTCTTAGAAAGAGAAATACTTCAGGATAACTCCTTGTGAAATTCTCTACCAGTATGGCAGTTTAAAGCTCTTCGATTCAGCAGAGAAGGACATTGCAACACTTCAAAAACACTTGACTTCAAAACACAAATGGGCTGTAGATCAGCATCTTATCAGTTCAAAGGGGGTAAACCACTGGAAAATTATGGAGGATACGCTCGATTATCCATCTATTTTATCAGTTCCCTGAGGAATATAGCTCTGTAAGACTACCCAGTTACAGGTTGGCCAGACGTCTGTCTGACACACTAATAAATGTTCACCGTAATACAGACTAAACTCTTAGTCTGTGTAAGAATAACATGTCATTGCGTGGTGTTCCCCTTGAAGCCTCGTCCCTTTTAGAACTGTCTTAGCATTAGCAACCAGAGTGTTGGATGATGGATTGTGGAGAGACGGACTGGGGATTCATTGCTGTATGAGGTTTAATGTCTCACCTCTAGTCTGACAATGTTGTCTGGATCTAATCAGTTAATCTCAGAAGGTGTAAGAGAACCGTGAAAATTTTTTTTAAAAAATTATAAGAACTTTTCGTAACAGAATTTATTTCCTTAAAGTGACAGAAAATAAGTAAAATGAAGACTCTCATAATAGTAATGTGTCATATTACAAGTAATAGATTCCAACATGTTGTGATTGTTGGAGTAATAGGATACAGTCCATTGCTCTTTTTGTTTTGGGGCCGAATGAGGCTTAATGATTGAGGAATATTGCAAAGTCTGGTGAGATTTGCGTGCTATATCAAGTGGGTATTTTTGCTTCAGGCATTGGACATGGATGCTACAACAAAATCTTAATAAATGAACAAAATTTGCGTTTCGTTTTCTGATATAATACGGCTATTTGGCGGGACAGGATTATATGTTCCTTCCCAAAACCAGCACAAATTTGTTTTATGTTGTGGCACCACTTCAGGTCTAATTAGGTGTAATAGGTTTAATTAGGCCTTGACACAGATGTGATGTGGTTAAGTCAAAGTCCTCATAGCCAAGTCTTACCACTCAGCAGCCAATGGAGCACTTGAATAAATGCCACAGCAGTTCACGTTATGGATATGGTAAGCTGAGAAAACTGTATTCCACTGTAGTCTGGAAAATTGCACTGACTGCTGTTGGTAACTGGAAAGTGAACGTGAGAATCCTCCTTTGAGAAAGGAGTCAGTTGTTTTGTTGACCCATCCATCCACCCCTCTATAATAATCCTCGTTTCTCCCTCTGTCATTATTACTATGGCTGCTAGATAAAAATAACGTGGTGGATTCTACCATTTTTCTAGGAAGGACAGTTTCATTGATCATGCTTGTCCAAATGAGTCCAATATCTAAACAAGTAGCCACAATGTCATAAAATTATGGATTGCAATGACAAGGAACCATCCCGTACTGGAAGCTACAGCTATCCTAGAAATGTGCGTCAAAGTGAACCATGGAGAGTGAACCACACACACACACACCAGTCCTCTTAGTCCGTTAGGCGTATCTTGTGAATACACGGATGCAGTCTTGCTGTCGATGCTTGAGTAATGACCTCACTTGTATGGATTCCAGGGTGGTCCTTTCAAAGACACACACGTTCGCTCTCCCTCCACACAGCCAGACTTTATCACACATTACTAACAAGCATGAAGGGAGTGTGTCGACACACACTTGGGCACAGCGAGCATTTTGTTCCCTGTTTTTTAACTAAGGGTTCAAGCCACTGCACCAAGCATTCCTCTGAGATTCCTCATAATATAAGTCATTCAAGGTTTTATAGTGTGAACACATACACACCCAGGTGAAGAAACAGAAAGCAAAATTCCCCTCTTTCTGTGTCCTATTTCTTGCTCAATCTTTCCCTGTTTCAAGAAGCCAGCCAACGGCTGTTGCACACAGACACACACACACAATGACAGGATCTCCCTCTGCAGGCTCCAAAGGTCTGATGAAAGTGTTGGGAATGTGTACTGAGAGGCCACTGACACTTCCTCCACTTTCTAGTACTGACGACTCGCCTCAGGCATCTAATACCCCGCTGACTGCTCCCTCCAGACATTTAATGGCCATAAACTGCAGATGACAAGCCGAATAGATGCGCTTTCATCCGCTGTAGTAGTTGCTGTAGAGCCTCAGTCACTGTGGATTTGTCTCGCATTAGTGTTGCCGCTGCCCTGCTTCTAATGGTTACTGCATTTTATTGCTAAGTTCAATTAAAAACCTCAAAATGATTCTCAGATTTGATTATGCCTTTTATAAAGTCATTAGGGATAACCACAGGCACTAAAGGGACAGGACACAATAGACCAAACCCAACACGAACGGGAAAAGGCTGTCTGTGTTCCACGGATGTAGCAGTTTGGTTATATCAACCTTGGACATCAACCTTGCATGTGTTATTTTCATACCGTGACACAATTTATCCTAGTACCCTTTATGCAAGTGTGATAGAAATAAAAGCAATTTAATTAAATGCCAGGAACACATTTTTGTCTTAAAACAGGTCTTACATGTCCGTGCATTTCTTTCTGCTTGTTGGAACTAATACTCTTGCTCATATCGGTCATTAAAATATATTTGTGCATGGAGTGAAATCGGTGGATCTTGGGTTTTAGACAGTGGGCGCAGCGAGCTGACATCAAAGTCCTTGTAAAAAAAAATGCCCTCTGCAGTACATCCAAGAGCAGCTTTTTGGTCCAGACAGGTTACGTGAGACGATACCACAAAAACTACATTCAACAGGCAAGTAATATATGCGCGTCTATGCGAGAGGAAATAACTGTCCAGACAAGCATGCGGCGGTAGTCTGTCTGAGGTCGTCATTCAAAAAGAGAAACTGGAAGCGCTGGGAAGAGCTTTAAACCCAAATGAATTCAGGAGAGGAAGGAGAAGTCGTGTCCTTTTCCTGACATTAAAATGATGTGTACGACGATACAGATGCAAACAATAAAATGGAATTTAGTTATTGTTTGTCTAATACTTGCTTCAGAGAAACTTTTGGAATGCATTTTTTATTCACAACAATGAAATTTGTTCTGGTGTATAGACCCCTTCATGGCCTTCGTCACTGTCACACCACAATGTTAGCTGGAGGCAAAACAGAGGGAGGCTTGAGGCGAACACTGTCACTTTCAACCATGAAAATGCTGGTGCCAAAACCAAAACATCAATAACATACCAGCCACTGCCAGTCGCAGACAACTTTGGTTTGGCTTTGGTGATTAAAAGAAAGGACTGGAGTGAGACAATCAACAGAGCACACTTCATATCAGGTCAGATTAATATGTAATGCATCATCAGTTTCAGCCTGGAAAACGTTATAGGTTAGATTAAATCATGACTGAACATAAGTTAAGTTAATCATTATCTAGGGGATTCTTGTTAGATGTTAATGCTAATGCTAACCACTAGGCAACGCAATGGTAGCTGTGTGTTTCAGGGGTGTCCAAGCAGAAGTTGCATTTACTATGTTGAACTCCACAGTGGTTCCACTTATGTCTGGTAATATCTTTGTTGGAGAGGGTTCACTTGATAAACTAATGATAAATCTTTTCACCAATTCATCAATAAAATGCAAACATACAGTGGGATATGAATACATGTGAGACTGTTTTCATGATTACTGGCTAGTGTTTATTTTTTGACATGCTGTAGCAAAATTCAGTGTGCAGAAATTAAGCAGGTTCATCCGGCGCCTCCGACACACCCTGGTGTGCTATCAGCAATAATTCAATACTACTAATCGAATGCATCATTGCTATTTCAGCTGATGAAATGACACTGTGCCGCCACTCCGAGCAAATCCGGCTGCAGTTACACTCCTTTTTCAGAAATTGAAGACGTAAAGAGAAGAGAGTCCAGGAACCCGTTTATTTAATGGATTGGGATCTTTAATGATGTAATGGATCTTTTTACTGGCATTGGTGCACTGCCATAGCTAACACACATTCATTCTGGATTTTGAATTTAAGCATGTAGTACACTGCCAATATTCAAATGTGCTGTACTGTACTTGAGATTTGATTCACAGTACTGCTTTGGTTTGTGTGATGATTTAAAAAACAAAACAAAATCCACATAATTTAGATTTTATAGCAGGGGTTATAGCTACCTGCTTTTCTCTAGCATACTACCAATGAGATTTGCAGTCAGAGTGCGTGTCCAAATATTTTTGGCAAACTTCAGCTTTGATAGGCTTCAATGCTGCCTCGTTTCCCAAGAGTACTCCATAGTTTTCATTTTTGAAAGGTGAAGGTTGTGGTAGCTTTTCCAACATTGGAAATTAGTCCAAAGGACCTTCTTCATTGTGTTTGGCAGAGGTTTACTGTGTCACTGCAGAGCAACAGAGAAGGTTTAAGGGGATTTCAATGATCCAAAGTAAATCAAAAGAAAAGGATTTCCACAAAAACACAGACCTTTGGCCTAAAACTTCTAATACATGTTCTTTTATTTCTCATCCACTCTTGTTTTCCCAGCTCATCTCCCCTGTCTCTCTTGGTGTACTCTTAGTTACACACACTCTTTTTCCTCCAGCCCTGAGGTCCTGTTTCCGGTCTGGGGTGTATGAGAAAGACTGGGCAGCATCTGTTCAGGACTGGACCTTATTACACACAAACACACACACACACACAACTCCAGTGAGCATTGTTTGTGTGTGTATGAACTGATCGTAAGCCCCATGATGCTGCTGTCTCTGCTTCGTTTTCTGTTTCCTCAGCTGCTTTTTTTTCTTTCCCATAAACACTCGTAAACCCCGAGCAGATGGAAAAAAAAAAACATGTTCTTAGCCTCATATCGCACCGAGGTTTATTCACACCGCAACACACAGCAGGCCTGCATGGAGGCACAAGAGCACACACCACCCTCGCGTTGTGTTGCTGTAAACTGAGACCTGTAGACAACATACGTTTTGTTTCTAACAATTATTTGTAGACGTTCTACTCTCATAAAGCTGCTGGTCCTGTCTTAATCATGGCTGCTTTCCACATGTTAAACACTCGGCATGCCACACACACACACACATACAAATGATCTAAATCCGAGGGGGATTTAGTTTCCCATGTTTCAGGAACCAGCTTAAGAATACTTGTTTCCTAAAGCACAGCTCTGTATTAAATGTTATGAAAGAGGCACTTAAGTATTTTCCTGAAAATGAGATTAACTCATTCTTGACCAAAGGAAAGTAGCTCGGACAATTGGAGCCCATTCTGTTAGCTTTAAACACATCTATGTATGAAAAAAACACTAATCAAAATAAAGTAGTTTATGTGTCTAAAAAAAGGTACTTGTGACTTGATAATTTCACATCCTTACATATCAACTGTGTTGCTTTAATTCCTTCTACATGACTAATCTTAAAATAATAAATATGGCAGCCTGGATTCTCTAATTTTTAAACCAAAATCTTCTTTTATATCTCTACAATCCTCAAGAAAATCTCTGCAATGCAAAACAGGCATGCACCTGTCTAGTCTGTTTGGCATTCAAACTTCACTTGGTAATGCAGTCAGATTAACAAAATCTTTGGGTCACCTCCCCAGGTTTCTTCCATTTTTTAATCTTGTAGTCAGATTAAACACCACAGGTGTGGCAAAGTAGAGGAACTCACTCAACAGCTCAGTAACATAAATCTGCTTGTGAAATGTCATTAATGCCTTAAACCTGGTGGTGCTCTTCTGGAGTGATGTCAAATGTCTGATTGTGCTTCATGTTTTCTCCTTTCAGTAATCACCACTGCCACAATGGATGACGCACAGTGCTACTACAATGAGACCATCGCCTTCTTCTACAACCGTAGTGGCAAGCACCTTGCTACTAACTGGAACACCGTCAGCAGGCTAGTGATGGGCCTGGGAATCACCGTGTGCATCTTCATCATGCTCGCCAACCTTCTAGTGATGATCGCCATCTATGTCAACAGGAGATTCCACTTCCCCATTTACTACCTAATGGCCAACCTGGCAGCTGCTGACTTCTTTGCTGGACTTGCCTACTTCTACTTGATGTTCAACACAGGACCAAACACAAGGCGCCTGACTGTTTCCACGTGGTTGCTACGTCAGGGCTTGATTGATACCAGCTTGACCGCATCTGTTGCCAACCTGCTTGCCATAGCCATAGAGCGCCACATCACCGTGTTTCGCATGCAGCTGCACACGCGTATGAGCAACCGACGCGTGGTGGTGGTGATTGTCATAATCTGGACCATGTCCATAGTCATGGGGGCCATACCCAGCGTGGGCTGGAACTGTATCTGTAGTATTGATACATGCTCCAGCATGGCGCCGCTTTATAGCAACTCCTACCTGATCTTCTGGGCAGTGTTTAACCTGGTGACGTTTGTTGTCATGGTGACGCTGTATGCTCACATCTTCGTGTATGTGCGACAGAGGACCATGAGGATGTCGCGGCACAGCTCTGGACCGCGCCGCAACAGAGATACCATGATGTCTCTGCTGAAGACTGTGGTGATTGTGTTAGGTAAGAATTATCTATCTATCGATCTACATTGATACCGCATGCAGCGTACTTCTTTCTACCACTATCTGTCTATGTATCTGTCTTTGTAGCAGTGTGTGCGGTTTCTGAAGTCATCAGCAGCACCAAAACAATGACTCTGTTGATGGGTGTAACTGTGAGGCCGCTGCATTCAGTCCAAGCACAGTGACAGCCTAGCACGACTGCACGCCTCCTGTGCTACAGGACATCATCTCAGCCAACGCTGCATGACGTTCACTTGTTTTAGATCCCCTTAACGCAACACTGATATGTACTAATATAGTGTCGTTGTTGTTGGAGAGGAGCAGATGGAAAGATTTTTTTAGTGGTTTGTTGACTTTCAGTGTAGGACATCATGAAAGCTGGAGTTTTATTCAGACTCCCAGTGGACGGATTATGATGCATTCTGTTCATAATGGTCTCCAAATAAAAGCTATGGCTTTACACCCAACTACAGTGTAGTGGAAATATACACCACACAGTTATATTTAATAACATGACTATGACTACATTGTTGGCATCACGATATCTTGTCATATTGTGGTATCCTATGTCTACGGGACGCCGCAGAATAAGCAGGAAAAATGAATCATTGTCTCATTGCTGACATCAGTCACCGCTCTAATGAAGGGATTTTCCAAAAGCCCATGTTGTTTTAAAGTTTAAAATCAAAATGATCAGCTATGGTCACAGATGTGTGAGGTTTATCTTTTACAGAATTGATCAGAATAAGCAGATAGCAGATAGTGTGTCCCTCTGCAATGCTTTCTGAGATAGTTGAGTGTTGCTCAACTCTATAAGAATATGTGTGTATGTGTGCTTTACATCTGTGGCAGTGATAAGAATCTTCACACGAAAAAGGGCCTGTTTAATCTGAGGTCAGTAGTGTGTGGCAATCTGATGGTTTTTATGAACCACAGGTGTGTCTAGATCATTTTTTGTTTCAGCAACCCTAAAAATGAGTTGAAAAGTTATTTTTTTTCTTTTTTTGAACTTTGTAAAGGTTTGTCTACAATAAGATGACAAATATTCAGCACAATGGCAGAAAGTTTGTGGTTTAAAAGGAATATCTCTCCCAAAGTAGAGAGTAGTAGAGTCTACAAAGTCTCTTAGGCAGGGTTGCCTGTCTTTATTGACCTTCATATATTTAACTTTATTTTGCACCTAATGACAGCTTTGTGACACAGTAGTTGACATTAAATCGCCACTAAAGCTCTGACCCTAGGACCCCTACCCGGTCTGAACATTTAACAGACATACACTGCATGTGTCCCACTTTGTGAGGCTCCAGGACTCTTCGCGGACCAGGACTATAATAAAAGCAGATACTGACGTTTCTTTTAGTTTTTTTTTGTTTGTTTGTTTGTTTGTTTTTTTTACATCGATTGACAATAGCATAACGTGTCCTAGTCGTGAAGTGTGAAAAACGCCGGAGTGCGAAGTGTGGGAAAAGGGATTCTTAGCGCCTGAAAGCAGGAAGTGTTGGTCCCAGACAAAACATGCCAAAGGATTCCATGTGATTTGTCTCCTATGTGCTGTGTTATCTCATCCTGTTGCTTTTGTTGTCTTTAGTCCACGCTTAATTCAAAGCAGTGGACAGCAGAATGAGCTGAAGCCCATGGTAGGCGCAGAAGTGGAGGACATACAAAGTTCTAAGGGGTGCTTTGTTTATCTGAGTCTCGTCAGTCTCACCCCATGTTTCTTAATGGCCATGGGGGGCAGGCTATACAGTATAACATGAAGTGAACTAATAGATTTGGTTTTTGCTGCACCTATTAAACACGGGAAACTGAGAGACTTTTGCCAGGATGGCAGTTGAGATTTGGTTGTCACTTCTCATTTTCTACAAGAAAAATACAGTACAGTGACTGCAAACCAGTACAGTACAGTGTGGAACCAGATCTAAGTTCGATTGTGTAGAACTATCTGCATGACACGCATTCCATCACTTTCACTTTAACCACTCTACACTGGAAAAGCACTTGTATCAGTGCAGCTGTTTCTCCTTTTTTCTGTTGTTTTGTTTCATGCACGTCTGGCCCGTCCAATAATCACTTCTGCCGTTCCAAAACTAAACTAAATGAGTACCTGCTTCCTTCGAAAACAGCATAGGATTAGTTAGAAATTCAACAGGATGTGTCATGTCTCGTCTCTAAAAAAAACAGGGTCTGACAGTAGAGACTTGAAGTGACGCACAACAACTTACAAAAGGTTGTAAATCTTGAGAAATCTTGAGTATAAGAAAAAGCTCTATGTAAACAGCTCTGCAGCACAGCGTAAAAAAAAATAAATAAAAACGGTGAGCAGCTAACCTACTGTTGAGCTTTGGCTTCGTTCCCAAATATGTTTAACAGACTTGCTTCTTTAATATAAGGAAGTTCAACAATTTATTGAAGGAAGAAGATGATTGAGGGACAACGGTTTTATTGTTATATCGAGTTTCTGAAGCAACCGCATTTGTTCTTAAGCACTGAAGCCAAAATGTTACTGGGAAAGTAAGTCTTTTGCGTGAGGGTGTGATTTGTTTTGGTTCAGTCTGGAATCCACTGCTGTTTCTGAGTGAGGTCATTATGAAGCACTAAGGAGGATACTGAATACTATTTCCCTCCCTTGGTTCCTCTCTCTATTCGCTATTTCAACTCTGTGCTCAAGCACTTATTCATATCACTTGGACACTTCATTTCATGTACGAAACACCCCTCTTTGCCTCTGAAGAGCCGAGCCAAAATGGTCATAAGTTATGGAGTCTCCAGTGAGGTAACAGTGCTGTTAAGTTGTTGGTTCTGATTATGCTCTTCCCAGGGAAAGGTCAAAAAAGTTCAGCATTCGCTGCCTCGCTTTAATGTGAATCCCACAGCCGTTCCCTGTCCAGCTTTTCTCCCATCTCCTGACCAGATGATAATAACTGCCCCCCTGGTGCCCTTCTAGTCGTCCCTCTCAGGAGTCTGAAATAGCAGATTTCCTCCACGAATTAAACGAGAAAAAATATTAAGTTTGACATGTGCACATGTGCACAAACTCCAGCCATATTTAAACCCTGGTCTCACACAGTCACACCAGCCTTGGGGGCTTAAAAAAGGAACAGTGGGACACAACGTTTGCTCCATTCACATAACAACCATGACTGGTTTGGGACATATGATGGCAAATCTAAACCACAATCTGGCTTTTTGCCTTGTGTTTTTTTTTTTTTTTTTTTCTGCCAAAGAAAACACAAATGAAATCACATGCACATCTGGAGATAGCACTGAAACACACACACAAATAGAAACAGAAAGTTCCCTACAACTGACCAGTGCCACATGGAGTTCTTTAACACTATGGATACAATTTATCACAAATGGCCCCGTGTCTGTTGCTGTGCCCGCCTATGAAGCACACAGATCAGGCTACACATAATAATATAATAAATGCACTGCAGTATTCTGCTGAGCTACAGGTCGTGTGTCAAAAAAAGCAACAATGAGCCAGTAAAGGCATCGAAGAGGAAGACAAGGATGGACGTAAACAGTGCCTTGCCTTGTGTTTTTTTAAGAAGTTTTTTTAAAAAAGAAAAGCTTTACAAATGATTGACAAGGACGGAAGCGTAGCTTTGTTAGACCTTTAAGATATTTCTTTGGTGAGTGACAATGGATGCAAAAAGATGGTGTCATCACAAGAAAATGGTACTTGGTACGTTTGAGGGAATGTTACAGAACAATGTTACTCACCAAACTAGTTGGGTTCATTAGTTTCGCAGAGACATAACAGATTAACTAATTGGCTGGGAGATAGTGACACCACTTCACAATCTGACTTTATTTTGACGTTATTAACTTATGTCTTTCCTGCATTCAAACCAGAACACTGCAGTGGGAAGCACCTCTCAGTAAAAGAGCAGCTTTCATAAAAAAGGCCATGTTAACCCTTTGACTTCCTCACTAAGAAATACAATTAATCATGATTAAATATAATTAATTTTTAATCAATATTAATAGTGTGCACTGCAAAGTATTTTGACATATTATTATTAAAATGTAACATACAATATAAATACTGAAGTTGTATGATGTATTTTTGAGCTATGGTCATCTGTTGAAAAGTGCTATGTCTCAAAAAGTAGATAAATATTATATATATATATTGTATATATAATGTGTTCACACAGGAGGAAATTTGTGTATCTTACAAACTGAATAACTAGCAATGGTTAGAAAACTGGTACAAAATGAGAAATTAAGCATTTTAGATTGACTTGTTGGTGTCAAGCTTGCGTTGCTAAAAAACAAATCTAGTCAGCTGACAGTTTGGGCAGGGATTCTCTTCGTCACTCTTCAATGAGCCAACAACACAGTCAAATTCACTGTGACTGTTGCTTAGTGTGTGCGCGCCAGGTGCTGGCTCATCTGAGGGGGGGTTTCTGTGAATGATTTGATTATCTTAAAGCTCATGGTGTTGTACGAGGTCACATTGCCAGACAGTGTGGAGCGCCAACCCATACCATCCCCAACACACATGCAAACAGATGCCGTATTAATGACTTACATTTGTTTCAGCATATAACTAACTAGTGTTTGCCCTGATGACTCATGGATTTTAATAGCTAGGTTTCAGCAAAAGGGCAGGAGGTATTGGTTACATACTCCCAGACGTGTGACCAACTTACACTCACTGCACTTTGTGTAGTTTCGCCGCTATTGTGCATAACAAGTGTTTTCCAGCTAGGCAAGAGCAGAACCAATCAGGGATACTGAAACGCCCACTGCTCTGATCCGCCGTCAACATGGAAACACACCTGGCATGCAACTCACACTGTCACCTGTTTTCTGTGGTTCAAGAGTGTGCGTATAAAACACACATAATGAAAGAAATGATTACATGCAGCGCAGCTTCTCTAATCACTCAGAAGGGCGGCATTTGTCTCTGAGAAGCCTGCTTCACTTGTTACTTTTTGGCAAACTCTTCCTAACTCTTCTTAAACGTCTACAGTATCACTGAATTCTTCCAGGCTGCATTAACCAACCGGAGCAATCTGTCTTAGCTTAAGGGTTACACCGGGCTTTAAAATGTATCGCCACATGTGTACCCTGCCAGCTCTTGAGGTCCGATCTCAGTTTTGCGCTTTGTATGCGAATGTATGCATCATTTGCGGCCCAGTAGAATACCTCACGACCACTGTATTAGAATCACAAACGGCTGTTTGGTGTTGGGGAGTGGTCCACAGATATTGTGCTTTAAGACCCAGAAAAATAAAAATTAATAGTATATTTGTCACAGTACTTGTCTTTAATACTTGGACTATTCTAAGTTAATAAAAAGAGGTTATATAGTTGCCATGGAGCATCAAACCTGAATAGAGCCTGACAAATACATCAGAGATTCAGAACGATGTCTGAATTGACAAATATGTCCAGTGATGAGGAAGAAGAATTAGTAGACCTTTAAAAAAAAAAACACATCAGACGCAGCTAAAGTCAGTAATGTTTGTTAGTGTAATCTGTTGTGATGCCTTGCACCACACGAGTAGTTTTCCACTCAGCGGGAGGACACAATTGGCCATGTGCAGCCTGTTGGTTACACCTCACTATAACTGCTTCCTCTTGTTCTATTAGTCGCTGGAGAATTTAAAGCAGATCTGCTGTCAGTGTGTCACGATAGACCAATGGGTAAGGCACACACCACCAAAACCACAACGTTCACTGTTCAGTCTCAAATAGGGTCCTTGGTTGCATGTACTGCAGGCCTCACTATACCCTCGATTCCTGTCTTCCTCTGTGCTCTTGTAACTGCTTCACAATATGTTTTGCCACCCCCCAAAGACAAAGGCAAAGAGAGAGAAAGAGAAAGAGAGAGAAATCATTTTATTCTCGCCGTGAGAGAGATAAATCTGTCAATTATTTTTCCGTGCTTGACTCTCAATCACCTCCTTCTCAGTGGACATCACAGCTAGTTGCTGGAGTCTGCTTTGGCCCGTGCTCCTTCTCAACCAAGTATTACCAAGCTTACAGGCAGTATTAGTCTTACACTTGGCTTTTACTGTGGGCAGTGGTTGATTAACAATCTGCACTATTAACTTGCCATAGAGAGAGAAAAAAAAACGTCAGCTAGCAAACCCCTACTTAACAACAACTCCTACTTAACAACAACAGCAACAGTAAAAAAAATAACTCTTATTTTTAGTTGTGCTCAACACACGTATGAGTATGAGCATTTTCCAGTTTCCAGCTGCATGCACTCTGTTAGCGGGGGAGGCCAATGTATGGGCTGTACAGGTCCTCAGCATCTCCAACTGCACAGGGCTGCCTGTGGATGGGCCTGTCTGTAAATCTTGTCGGGTTGATATCTAATTAGTAGAAGTACTACACAGCTCTGATGCTGCTTTGATAAACTGAACAGTGAAGCTTGGATTAATGTGATTAAATACAAGAGCTGGATTACATTCACATAATAATGGAATGAAAGATGAATAAACATCTGGAGATGAAAGCTCCTGGTCTAGAAGAAGCATTTAACCATCACGTTCAATTGGTGCTAATACAAACTTAGCACTTCCGACTTCTTAACTGGTGAAACACTAGTTGACTTTTTTATGTACAGAAAATGCAACGTGGCTCTTCAGCTTAAGACACTGCCCATTTCTGGCGTTTTTTGGATAAGTTTTAAACATTGCACAGGGTAATGGACCAAGAGGTAGCAGCCACAGTGAAGCGTGAGATGCGGAGCTGCACGCAACATAATGCATCCAGCTTCTCCTTTCACGGTGCCCTGCTGTTCATACAGGATTTTTACAGGGTCATTGCTGCTTTTATCAAATGCCAGGTTCTTTAGAAACCTGATTCTATCAAATAAAAAAATGCAAATTCACAGGTTCCTCACCAGAAATGGTTGTTTCTTGATTTGATTATTGATTTTGGGATGAGCCTCTAAGTTCATCATCAGTCAGGTGTAAATGTACATGTTCATAGCTGTATTTAACAGCTTTGAATGTTTCCAGTGCTTTTGGAGCTTGGAGTAACATCAGCGTGATAAGTGATAAGAGCACAGTGGTATTATTTTAAGTTCTATCAATTAACAGAAACACCAAAGTGCTACTTAAGATCTGATGCAGTTCTTGAAAATTACATTTAGACTTAACCTCCTGAGCGTCCTCATATGGGGACATTAGGTTTTAGATTTGTGGCAAATTATTCTGCTTCATTTAGACCTGTTGTCCTCATAAGGAGACACTTCTGTCTGCCATGTACTGGTAGCGAAGGGTCAATACAGTTGTTTATTTATGCCTATTAACTTTCCTAGTTTGATACAACATGAAAATGTAACAAATTCACAAGTACACATTTGAGGACGTTGGGATTTCATTGTTTCCAATTCTGCTTTTGCATTAAAAGTTTTATACTTTGGCATTATCTTCTGGACCCCATGCTTGTAATATACAGTGAAATAATCCTTGTGTCCACATAATTTATTTCAAAAACAAAGATGATGCTTATTTTTTTATACTTCTAATCCACAGTACATAAAGATCTTAATCTTATTTTTAAAAGATTGTCTCAGGAGGTTAAGGCAGCTGCCAATGTGATCTAGCCAGCAACATTTGACTGTGTGCATCGTCTTTAGTGATGACTTTGTCTAAAGTGAGTCATTCCATATACATTACACACTTTCTGCGCTGCTAGAGAAGGAAAAAAAAAAACATTATTGCCATTTCAAAGGGCTCACTGAACTTCCTGTCAAAAGCTCCCCAACCATTAAATCACCATGAAGCCGCCACCAGTCTCCATCTCTGTGTACACCACAAGCCCCTTTATCAATAATTGTAAACACTCGGCTACCGCATGTGAACTTTATCTAATCTTCACTTTGTGTGCGGAAGTACTAATGTTGGGAAAAGGGGGCCGAAAAAGAAAACCGTTTGTGGAGAAATGGGAAGCCACTTGGCAGTTTCACATAAATGTATATAACGGGATCATAGTCATTACCACAGATGATTGCCGGGTAAGGGAAACGATACAAAAGGTAAACAGATGACAGACATGGGTTTGAGGGGAAAACAGATTGCGTGACCGTGGTTAGAGCATAAAAGAAGGATGTGAGGGGAAAAAAAATAAGGAATAGATGGAGGAACAAATGCAAAAAAACAAGCAGAAAATAACAAAATTAAAGGACAGGAAACCAGTAAGGGGGAAAAAGAGATGGCGAGAGAGACACAAATAGAGATTAATGGTAAAAAAGGGGAGTGCGCCATACACAAGAATGAGTGCAGTAATTCAATAGTGAGTGTTTATTCATTTTTAAGGTCCAGAGAGAATTCAGAATTAGTGGAAACCTAAAACGGCATGATGACACGTGAGTAATAATAGTGAGGCTTGACCATTTGAGAGAGCAGAGAGTGAAGCTCTTTAATGAGGAAAGTGTGTCACTACATGTGGAATACATCAGCACAATGTAGGAACTCTCAAGAGGTGTGAAACAAAGCTTAGACGGATCAAAAGCTCACAGGGCCATAGGGTTAAGTGTTTTACTCTATATACAGTAATATTACATGTCTTCTGCTGTTTTTGGACACAATGCTAAATGATCTTTTCATAGACAGTACTTTTTTTTTTTTTTTTTTTACTGACGTCAGTACATCAGAGTGGGCAAATTGATGCTAGCTTCATTTACTGCTGTAAACAGCTGCAAACAGAAAACTCCTCAGTATTTGTCATTTATTCCAACAATCCAAACATTTTCCGCACAAGCAATCTCCTAAAATAGCAAGATGTCATTACACACTGCTCACCCTCTTAGGCTCTTAGGGAGTAGGTCTGGGCAGATGGTTGGGTGTATCAAACGCATGTGACGACTCCTGCCATCAGTCAACAACAATGTCTTAAACCATGACCATAAGGTTTCCTCTACCATACACCAAGAAGTTTTAGGTCTGGTTCAGACTGTCACTGTGGGCCAGAAGTTGGGTCACTGTAGAATATCACCCAATGTTTAGTTTCTGTGAGGTTTCATGATAATCCACTTTTTTCCCACGTTGAATGACAACTTCTATTGAATGTTCTGTCACATCAGTCCTCAGTTAGAACATGATGAAGATTTTTCCGTTGTGAAACCTGACCAAATAGGAATCAGATCCGAACCCCAGGATCACAGAGATGCATTGGTGCTCGGATGGAACTGGTTTGCATATTAGCGCAGAGAAACACTCAGTAAAGAATACAGTATAGAATATGTCCAGGTTGAAACAGTGACATGGTCTGTATAGGAAGGGGCATAAGTGACATTTTTTATCCAAGAGACCAGGGTTTGTGTTTCATATATCTCTAATTTTTTGACTTAAATACATTTCTTACTTGTTGTTAGGTCAAGCTCCAAAACTTGTTGGTCAAGTTTAAAACAACATAATTTTTTTTAGCTTTTGTGTTAAAATGGCAGATGGACAACTACTCTGCTACTACTGGCTTGACTTTCACATTGTCCACCATAGCCATTTGAGGGTTAACACTGAAGTCAGTTGCAAATCAGGTGCAGCGACAATGCCAAAGGGCATCATTACAGAGACATAAAAATACTCCCCAAATCTCATCTCATAATTAAGTGACTACCGTGATCAGTATCACGCAAAGGTTGGAAACGATGCAGTGGAGAGTTTTTGAGAGTTCCTTTCCCAACATTATCCACATGTGCTTCCATCTGTCTTTGTGCCACATGTAATTATGTGAGTGAGTGTTTGTATGTGTTTGTGTCTGCACATGTGCGTGTTTATCTGTGTCTGCCCTCAGTGTAACATGTGTGTGTTGTGTGCGTGAGGGCTTGTGGGAGTGCAAGGTTCATTGGCATAGTCTGGTCTCCATTATTTCCTTATTCTTGTTCCCATAGCCCTCTGTCCCCATTCCTATGGAAGCCCGTTTGTGCGACAAACAGAAGAAACATGATGAAAGCCAGGAATGATGACTGAAATAAATCTTCGTTTATATTAGAGAAACGATGTCGATATCATTAAAAATCAGACTTACCAAATTACTATCATGAGTCATTAACCAGAGACATGCTTAATGTTTGTGATTATGCATGTTCTGTTTGTTGTTTTCTGTCTGAAATAGAATTCCACATTAATCAAATTATCGAAACAAAACATAATAGGAATGAGCAGTCATGGTTCAACCCTCCTTGAAACTTATCTGTATTTATTTACATCATTTCCCCAAAGGTCTCAATCAGGATACTGACATCAATTCATCTGTCCTTGGATGGATTTAACCTGCTGGGACCTTCCCCAGCATTGTGAAGTAACATGCTTTCGTTAGCTATTACATACCCATGCCGCTATCTCAGTTCATTCAAAATGGGAAGTGTCAAAGTAGTTTTCTGTGGATTTCCAAATTTTCCAGGCCTGCCTCAGAGCCATGTTTATTTACTTCCCGGGAACAGCTTTCCATTTCTCCAGTCTCTTTTCCCTCCATGTGGCATTTTCAAGTAGTGACAATGCATAAGAAAAAATTCCCTGCCAAAAACTATTTGTTTCTTCCGTAAACAGAAACTCTGGTTTACCCTTAGTGAACCTGGCGTGGCAGAAACGCCACATGGTGTGGCTGTGGTAAACCCACCACATTTTTGGGGGAACTGTAAAGATGCAATTTTGCGTTCAAGGGTGTAATGCAAGAAGACACATACCCCAGGATTTGGAGAGGAAATGAAAGAATCTGAGGATGAAACCTCTCAGGTCAGAGCTTTATACAAAGCCAGTTTCCTTCCTCATTTTGTGGTAAACTCCTATAAATATATTTTACACTAAATTTTATCTGGACTGGATCAATCCTTAAAGAAACAGCACCTCTCCCTTTTTTCTGTCTCTTTAACAGAAAGTATATAGGCACTGAGGGGAGTAGTGTGTGTTTTAGGTAATAAGTTGCTGTGATTTTTGAACTACTCAGAGATGAATATAGGTTACGGCTGAGGTCACGTTCCACCAGCGCGAACACAGCACAAGTGTTTCTGAAGGCAGGAAGCATAGACACAGTTATAATGTTGAATGCTTCCCTTGTGTTTTGTTTTTGTGCTGAGTCTTGTCCTGTTCAGAATGAGAAGTTTCACTGAGAGACAAATAGCTGAGATAGTTTCTGTGCCGGGCTGTGAACCGTTTGAGAAATTTATCCAGCTCTGGAGAGTCCACTTGCATAGCTGGGAAGTGAGGTCAAGCCTTCGCAGCAGCTGCCGCCTGCAAGACACTAACAGATAACAGATCTGCCTGTCAGTACGGCCTCTTTCTCTCTCATCTCTACTTTTTACTTTACGGTCTCAAGAGTGTAATGTCCCACAGTTAGTCCTATAGTTACAACAAACAGCATCTGTTGATAGAATTCACAACACTTGCGCTCGGCATTTGTGAGTAACGAGGCAGTGACCCCCTCCAAAGGCCTAACGCACTCCATCAGAAAAATGAAGTGACGCATTGCATTCTCAAATGAGCTCAGAAGGCTGTAGATATGATGATGGAATACCACTGATAGGCTTGACAAATGAGCGGGAGCGTGACCCTTTATGCCGCTTGAGCTCTTTTACAGGGAAATTAAGAATACCATCCTGTCGCCGACCATGACCATGAATCTTGTTGAATGATTTCTAAACTGTCAAATGAATCTCTTTCTGTCTCTGAAGGAACAGACTAATTATGACATTTAAAACAGCAAAAACTGCTACGGCTACGGAAGGTTTTATCCTTTTACCCCTGAAAAAAATTAATTTTCTTTAGTTTGTAAAAAATACGGAGACCTAAAAGTGCCAAATTTTCATTCGTTTGCAAAAAGTGATTCATCAAGTGGGATAGATAGATCAATACACATACTTAAGTACCAGAGCTTGATACAAAACTAAACTATGTAGAGAAATGATCGCGATAAATAAAATAAATAAACATTTTCAATCTTCCTTCATGTTTTAAACTGTTATATCTATATATCTATATATATATATATATATATATATATTAGCAGTAACTATGAGGTTGAAATTGTTACAGCTAAATGCATCTTACTGTGGTGAAAGCTGACGACAAATCATTATAATCACCACACAGACAACATGTTTTTTCAAACATTATTTACATTTCTGTTTATTCATAATAAAATATGTTTTTGACTTACCAGGAAACCTTTTAGTGGTGTTTTTCGCAAAAAGTGCTGAAGCCTTTATCATAATGCAGCCGCAATTCAAAACAGTCTGAAAGCGCTGAAACGATGAAACACTTGGCACTCACACTGTGTCGTTTAGAAGTTTGTGATGTGGTTTTAGAGTGACATGACTGTTTTGTTTTGTAGACTGATGGTGGTGGGGTTTTTCAACTGATGGTGATGTGGTTGTAAAGTGATTTTGTTTGTTTCAAAATACAGCAGAAACATACAAATGCAGTGGGTGTTCGCGTAGTAACGTCGTGGAGTAGGCTTTCAAAGCAGAAGGGCACATTTAGTTTTGTCATTTTGTGCTGGATTTCTGTCGTTTGTGTGTCAGTGTGTGGTTCAGCCAAGAGACAGGAATGACAATTAAACCCCCGAGTACCGTGTAATTGTTTTTCATGAGTCACACACTCCCTCTCTTTTGCCTTCCCTCAGGTGCGTTCATTATCTGCTGGACCCCCGGCTTGGTCATCCTCCTCCTTGATGTGTTCTGTGCCAACTGCAACGTCCTCGCCTACGAAAAGTTCTTCCTGCTCCTCGCCGAGTTCAACTCAGCCATGAACCCCATCATCTACTCCTACCGAGACAAGGAGATGAGTGCTACTTTCAGACAGATCCTGTGCTGCCAGCGGCAGGAGAACGTCAACGGGACGGCGGCCGAGGGATCTGACAGGTCGGCGTCTTCTATCAACCACACGGTGCTGGGCGCCGGTGGCATGCACCATCACCACCACCACAATGAACACTCGGTGGTATAAAAATCCATCAGCTTGAAGGTGTTATCCTCTAGAGGAGATGCTGACTGAAAGATGGCAAATTGACCTATGTATCTTAAAGTCAAGAGGGACAGTGAACACGACACGGAATAAAGACTGGATGTATGAGATGAATGAGAGCAGGTAGATGGCGAGGAGGACAGAGATCACAATGAAGAAGAGGATGGCAACTACGTAGAAACATGATGAAGGCTTCTCATCTGTTTGGGGAGAACAGGAGTCTGCTCTTCGAGGACTCTGATATGCTTTTAGTATTTTTGTTTAGTGTTTTTTTGATTTCTGTTTGTGTCAAATGTGTTGTTACGGGCAAAGATTATATGAACTATTTAAAAGTGATCTGTGAAATGAAGGTAATGCCAGTATAGCCCATCCTACTTCTCTGGTCTTCTCTATCTTCGTAACTATCACTCCTCTGGGTCACAGTCATCACAGAAAAACTAAGCGTACATGTTATTGTTACAAACCGTTCAAAATGACAGTACCGTTGTTATTTTCTCCCCACCCTGACTCATTTGTATTAGTTGAATAGTTTTTGGGCACTGTTTACAATTAGTGGGTAACATTTCAACATTCAGCTGAAGTTCAAAATAAAACCTGCGGTTTTAAGGCCTAAATGAGTTTCCTCTGCAGAGTGGCTGGGCATGGCCTAGAGGTGGCTGATGAGCACAAGCTCCCAGAAGTAGGCTCTGAGTAGACCAGCCACTCCTTTAAGTCAAAAGGGCCAGCCAGTTGAGGCTGTTCAGGCAGCTGGTGAAGATGCCTGCTGGGGGCCTCCCATTGGAGGTTTACCAGACATAGCCAGCTGGCAGGAGACACTTGAGAATTTGCTCTAGGAATTATTGAATTGCATGCTTAGCTTGTTCCCGCCCCAGCCCAACCTAGGATAGGCGGTAAAAAATGGATGGATGGATGGATGGATGGATGGATGGATGGATGGATGGATGGATGGATGGATGGATGGATGGATGGATGGATGGACGGACTTATAGTTTTGTGCCGAGATTGGGTAACCAAATTGTATTTCCAACAACTTTGACTTCAAAATTACCTTGCGGAGAGTCAAGATGGAGCTTTGTGGTTCAAAATGTATTACCCCCACTAAAAGTTCTATAATTGCCATTGTGACTCAGATGTATGCCAATATAGTTTTAGCAACTACCAAAAACTGCAGCGCCCTTTGTGGATTTAAGACAGTGTATGGGAAGCAGCAGTCACCGCTCTTCTTTTAATAACCAATGACCTTACAACTTAAACACTTTGGGGATTCATTATTCATCCTCTCTTGTTAACGCTCTTTTGTGAGTCCACCCTAAGATTTTCTTGCTTTCATCCAACTTAAATAGATGAAGGGTCCAATATTTTCAAGCAGCCGGGAGTTGTTTCTTCCCCCTAAGGGATTAAAGACAAGTTGTTTCAAGGATCTCACCAAAAAGAGGAGTAGGAGGAGGCTCCGTACCACAGTGTTACAAGAAGGCAAGGTCATAGCTTGTTAGCATTAACTGCCCTGAGGCTTTGACATGAAATGTACGTAGCTGACCACCTCTTGCTGCGTCAGCGAGGCTGACAGCGGAAAAGGATGTGTGTGTAGAAGTGAATGTGACAGTATAAGCAGTGTTAATATTGAACTCCCTTCTGGTGGTTTGAACAGAAGCTCTGAAACTGTAAGTAAAACAAAACAAAAAGAAGACATGACCCTCAGGTTGTTCTATCTTCTCAGCATGAACATGAAGAAAAAAGTATGTTCATGACACAAATGGAGGTTAATGAGTGACATATCCAAATCTTCATTGACATGATAGCTGATCTGAAAACCTTTAACTGCTATGTGAGACGTCCAGAACTGACAAGCGTTCAACCGTGGCTCTTCTCCATGATTTTAAATCAAGTAGTTTCAACATGGACCGTTTTTGCAACAAAGCCAGCCAGTCACAGCCGTGCTTTGACCATGCTGCTAGCATGGCTAATAAAACTCCTGCCGCACAACATAACCTCACTCCACAGAATGTCGTCCAGTTTTTTTTATTTTTTGCTTTAAAATACCTGCACTTTCTTTCAGCTGGGAATTGATCACTGGTGCAAAATGGTGCCACAGTTCACCAAAAATGGTGCTCAGATTTATTTAACCTCCATGAGAAAATCCACATTTCATATTATTTCATGGTATTTAGGGATTTATGAACTAAAGCAGCACAGCCTTATACTTTAAGTGTGCTTGACTTTACTAAATACTCCTTCCTTTTTAATCATGTGGACACATTTTGTTGTTATTGGTATAATTTACCATAACACAACCATTTGAATCTTTCCAGTATTTTGTTGGAGGTCAGCAATGGCGTATTACCATTTACTTAACTATTTTAACAATGAACTGCCAGAATTGAGCCAGTGCAGCGTTGAACAGCGTAATGTTATTTCCACAAGTGCACACTCAGGCTTTTGCCATTAACCGGAGATTTTGTGCCAGCTGAAAATCAGTGCGGTGATGCTCTGACGTACGCTATATAAAAGCTGCCAGATGAATGTTTTGTCTTGACTTGAATCAAAACACATTTCGGCCAAAATACATAGGCAAAGCTCCCAACAGCTGACAGCAAATTGGGTATCCCTGCCAATGATGTAGTCAGATGTTTTCCAGGAAGCAAGATGTTTGTCAGAAATTTAAACCACACTTCTAGCATGAAGTCAGTTGGTATTTATGTCTGTGTAGGATGCCCCAAAGGTTTTTGTTTATCAGGCAATGTGTGTTACATCATCTAGACGCAGATTATAAAGTTTGCTAATTTTCTTCTTTTTTCGCTTCTTCCTGCTACACGTGCGAGATGGTCAAGAGAAACCTTGCAGACCACTGTAAATAGTAGGGATTGGATTTCTTATAGTCCCCCCCCCCCCCCCCCCACCTTTTTTTCCTCTGGTTTTTCCTCTCCAAGGTATCACGGGATTTAAAAAAATAAATAAATAAAAAATCGCGGGGAATCTATCTTCCCCGCAAAAGTGTTTTCTTCTGGACACATTTTCTTCAAGTTTCCTTTAATGTGTCCACATTTTATCTGTCGCTCTTTGTTTCATTGACCAAACTTTGTCAATGTGCAACTCTGGACACTAGCCTCCATATTTTTCTGACAAAATATTGATTCAGGTTATTATAGCAAACCAACTAAACTCTCAGTCTTTGTATGTCTTTGTTTGAGTTGTACTTGTATACCTTTGTAAGTATGTGTGTACAATATGTATATACAAAATATATTATTCAAGTTAATCACCAAAGGGAAAAGTGTTGTGTGCCTGTAAATTTAACTGTGTTACACTCTGTTCAGATGTACTGTAGGATTGTGTTTATGTTTTTTTTTATGTAATTGTGTATTGTGACTCGAATTAACTGAATTCCTGTAGACACTATTGCAGTTATTAACTTGTTTGTGAACCAAAACTAAATATCCGTGAGTGCAGTGCCTTCCAGTTCTCTTACTTAAAGCTACAGTGTGGGACTTTTAAATATAAAGGAGCATCTGTTACATTCAGGACCTTGTTAAATGAGTTCATGCAATGTTGACTATGACCTGTAAGCACCAAGTAAATATCTCTGTATTTCACAGTATACCAGGGTTTTAAACCAAACCTGCCTGTGGTAACATTTCCATGTTTGTGTACCAGTACCGGTGTGGTGCATTTTACAAAACTGATTGTTTTCCAGCACCTGAACAGGGGAGCAAGCATAGTGACAAAGAAGGAGTAGCCTGTTGCAACTAGGGAATATGATAGTTATGAATGTAACTAGGGTTCTACGAATTCACTGTTTCTGACAGTCAGGAAGAATTCAATAAAATATTTTGGATGAAGCTGTAGCTTAAAAAGAAACTGTACTCACAGAAAAAAAATGTTACAATCCAAAAAAAAAAAGGAAATTGATTGATGATTAGAACAAACACCAAATATGAGGAAACAAAATGAGTAACTTAACACCAGACTGAAAAGAAGTGTTTTACTGTCCTCTCTGGCTTGAGCTCATTCCATCTTAAAACCACAGCCAGCAATGTTTATTCGTAATCCCGCCCAGCAGTGACATCGGAGCGCAGTCACTACTGTTACGTGACATTTTAAATCTCTGGAGATCGGCAAAAACAACATTTTCAACTGGTGTTGTTACGTTTCAAGCCTGTGTGTCTTACAATTGCCTTGAAGTGGAGTGAAGATTAATGTCAGCTTTTAGAGGGATGTTTTACAGAATGCCCTCATCCACTGTTTTCCATATAAATCCATAACTGTCCTATTTCCCATGGATGACCTGCGTCAACACTCAAGGGAACAGGTTTATCACCTTATCTCCCCAGATAAGCACATCCTGGCTATTGTACCCTGACTGCTTCTTATTTTGTCTGACAGCCACGACCAGTGTTTACTATGGCCTTCAACTAATGTTGGATGACGCAGCCGGTGTGTGTTTCAGTTTAGTTCTACACAAAATGAATGCATTAATGGGACTGAAGACTGAACTTCCAAGCTGCAGGTCTGAAGCATTTTCTTTTTCCAAAAAAAAAAAAAAAAAAAAAAAAAAATGCTTTAAAATATTAAAATGAACATCTACCAGTAGTTTTAAGGAAGTAATTGTGACACATAAATAAATTTCGACACTATCTATACTGTCGAAGCCATTATCAATGAATGTCCAGCCAGACTCATACTGTTGATATGTCAGCAACAATAAAAACATCAGTAATGTCTGAATTCATGTGTGTGAGTATCTTTAATTGATATGAAATGAAACCAAGGGGCCTTGCTGAAACAGATTAAGGATTAAGAGAGTTTTTAGTCTTCCTGTGGTTGCTTCTTCTTGTTATCCACTAATGTTCCTGTTTCTATTAAATCAGAAACATCAGGAACACACAGGGTCACAGGCAGATCCAGACTTTTTTTTTTTTTTTTTGGGCTAAAGGGTTTGACAGACCCAATAATCTATGGACCTTGAGCCTGTTCTCCCATTTAGAGAAGCCTTGACTTTCAGCAGAAGTCTGTGTGTGACCGTGTGTTTATTTTGATAAGGGGGAACGCATTTCGTTTCAGTTCAGTTTGTGTGTGAGTGTTCTGTGCATCGTTGCAGCATTAAGAGGTGAGAAAATGCCAAATAAACACTTGCTGTATATGGTCTACGCTGTGGCGGTGCTAATGGGTCGGCTCGTGCGATACATTTGCCAGAGGACACGCATTTACCCTACATTTTTGCAAGTGAAGCAGGAATGTAGGCCCACCCACACCTTGTGTTAACAAAGACATATACAGAAACAACAGGACATGATTTTCAAGTGAAAACGGGATTGGTTTTCTCATATGGATTTTTTTGGAGTTACAGTGAGCATTGATGAGGGGTTAAAGTTTTGTGAGTTATTTTAGAGAATGTTGATTTTCTGCCTGAGTTGAGAGTTCAAAGCTGCAATAATTGAAGCCCATTGTCTCAGGTCAGGAGCCTTGACCTATGTGGCTAATTCATTTGACAGGCAGTAAGTATGGAGCAGTAACTAAATCTGCAATGAACACTTAAGTCACCCCCGTCGAGCAATAAGCAGAGAATAATTACACAAGCAGTGTATGGACAATAAAGATTGAAAATTAAGCCTTACAAGTAAGTGTCACAACTGCAGTTCCTCAAACGGCCACTTGGGGCTTGCTCCAAAAGCAAGTAAATCCCCATTGACCTCCATGTCAAATTGTCCAACTTCACAGCAGAAACATGTTGACAGCCTGGTGATTTCTAAATACATCTATGCCGGTGAACGATAACATAACTTAAATTTGTTTATATAAAGGCCTATATGTATGCATAATGTAGAGCGCGGCCTCTTTGAGTGACAGGTGGTTGTTGTCTCAGGTTGGTAGATGTGTGTACATGCATCACACCTCAAGTCCACCTCAACTTTGCTCTGCTCTCCGCCTCTTAAATTATTTTTGACTAAGCATGAAGTCAGTATCAGGCACTGCCAAGATGGGGACTGCTGGGGAAACGATACTGAGCTTCAAAACCAGCCTTTGGGTGGGGTTAAAAAATAGAAATGTTTGCAAATCCTGTCGTAAAATACATGATTTGGGTAAAAGTTCATATTGTATAGATATCAAACTGAGGAAGAGCTACCAGGCAATCAACAAATTCAAAACTACAGAGAGATTTAACACCCGCACCGAATGTGCATGTGAACTCTGACATTGAGCAGACACTAAATGTAGCACTTCACTTTATAAGTGTGTCTGTGTATATGTTTAAAGCTACCGTAAGAGTGGTCAGGGCCACAACGTGCAGCAGTCCTTGCAACAGCGGGCAAATATTTTTATAGGAAAGAATGTCCTGTGTCTGTGTGTGTGTGTATATGCTGTGTTTATTGTTCCACAGCTTTGGAGTGCTAGCCCCCAGTTGACTGATATATGTCTCCTTACTTCCTGTTGCTCTCAGTGTGAACCAATCAGAGTCAGCGCAGCCGCACAGGAAACACCACTGTGGGGTCGCTGAGTGAGGGGGATGCCACATCGTCGTCACAATGTCAATATAGACACTTTCTGTGGTTCTCATCATGGTCTGCTGACTGATAAATATGCCCCGTCGGTCAAATGTCCTACTGCATGCGAGAAAGATTAGGTTTAATCTAATGGTGTGAACGGACTGAATTAAACATCTGGCTGACAGCTACATTTATGAAAGATGGAAAAGTCCACAAAAGCTGAGCTGGCCATATCCAAACATTGAGAACATTCCCGCTTCCTCTTGAAACAAGTGTATGTGCAGCGCAGATGGACTGACCCAAAGGAGATTATTGTGACAAAACAGGAAGTGATCCTTAACAGTAATAATACACTGCCACCCAACATCAAGAGCTGCTATATGGAAGGAAGGAAGGCTGGAGCGTCCATTCAGATCAAGCTTTTGTTTGGAAAGTAGATGACCGACTAATTGACTAATATTGTGAATAAACGTTAGCTCCCAGTATCTGCAGCTGGCTTTCCAGTAAGCTAAGAGAGTGTGGGCCGGAGAATGAACTCACTGCAACTGCTGCAGATAAGAAAGGAAACAGTGGTGATGGAGAAGGCGTTGAGACAAAGAAAAGGGAGGAAAGGCTTTTAGGAATGAACTGAAGTGACCGAAAGGGACAAAACAAAACATAGTTAAGGAATAAAGGATGTTTACATACTGGCTTTTTGCCTGGCAGAATTGATACGTCACTTGTGCTTTAATTCTATTTCAGACCAGGCCAGTATCAATTTATTTCTGTGGAAACGTCACAATGTCAGCCTTGGAGGAATGAAGAAAATGAACTCACAAGTAGGTTTCTAACTTCAGTGAGCTTCAGTATTCTCATTTGAAGTATTTGCAGTTCTTTCGGTTGCAAACATTCTCGGCAGTGTTGACCTCTTACATAGTGGAGTCGTCTGAGTTAATAATAGCAGAAACTCATCATCACACTCGCTGGAGCTTTTTCAGCTTGGTGACTAATTCCATATTTTCCATTTAGATATTGTACAGGCGAAATGAGTAATATTGATAAGCAGCCACCAACAGCACCTGCAAGCAAGCAAGTGAAAGAAAAATATGCTGGTGCTGTTACAGCGTGGACTGGATTTAAGACCATACTCCATATGAAATTAGTATAATTTGATTATTAAGACATACTCAAGTTACAATTGTGTAATAACTACGGACCTGCTGTCTTGCTGACATCTTTGTTGTTTTGTTTTTGATGCGTGAGTAGATTCTTTTACATGATTTGAGCACATGTTGTTAGTTCACAGTTTCCAAATGCCACACGGAGAAGTAACTGGAAAATAACATTTGATCCGTGTAACTCGTGGAGAAATAAAAAGGGAATATCCCACATGTCCAGTCACTTTTGAGGCCATGAAAATCATAGTTATTCATAGTTATTTCTGCACTTCCTTTAGTAAAGGAATAAATCTTTTATCTTTCAGTCAACACTACAGTCATTCAGCAATAAGGAGCTGCCAACAGCAGGGCACCACACTACACCTGTCAGTCTAAGCCTCCTGTACACAGTAGAACCGCCCCGATCGCTGCTGAGCCAATCACGAGGCGGTATATTACAGCCTATTCAGTCCCCAGGTGAAATCCCAGAGGCACGCAGCAATATTAGCGGAAGAGAAACTAACAGCGCAGCTTGCTCCTATCAGCCAACTACTGAGGCAAAAATGAAAAAAAAAATTTAAAAAAAGAATATTCGAACCTATGTATTACTTCAATAGCTTAATATTGATTGCAGAATGATAATAATGCATATCAATAATTTGCACTAGGCCGAGTTTAATAATATAATGCATGTAGGAGGCAGGGGGTCCCTCTTTAATCCCTCCATCAGTTTGGGGGACCTGGGCCTGAAATGCATAGAAAATACAGGAGGCGATAATGAAAAGCCTGGTGCCATGAAAAGAAGCAACTCCGCAGCAACGACAGTCTGGTCCAAGAAACAAGTAGGTGAAGAGTGAGGAGATGGGGGAGAGACACGCGAGGAAGTGGGAGTGACAGTCTGAGCTGCAGTTTAGATCAAGAACAAGTGGGATGACCGGTCCAAGGCCAAACTTCATGCTGTGTACTCTAAACAGTTTACACTGGGAATTCCCAAAACACACACACACGTATACACATACGCACAAGTACAAATCCTCCATAAAACTTGCTTACTCACACAGTCATGCACTTTGGAGCAAACACAGACATGTTGACTAAAGTATACCTAATCAGCATAAATAAATACAGCGCATAGCAGAAACTGACTGTAAAAATGACTCACAATCATTTTCTGCTGCTGTTTACACCCCGATCCCTCTTGTGGTTAAAAAATCACACTGCAGCGGCCGTATGGTAAAATGCTAGTCATGAGACGTGTGTGAGCAGAGGCTGTGATTAAATAAACAGAGAACGGCTTGAGGTAAGTAAGCGCCGCTACTTTTGTCTCGGCCCGTCTCTTACTCAAGCCTCGGTTCCACTGTTTGGCTAAAAGTGGTCTCGTAATAATAGTGAGGAAGTTGTGGTGTACGTGTCATTTGCTGCGGGCACGTTCTCTACACTCTCATCGCAAAGCCACACTAGACAGAGCGGCCAAGGTGAGGACTGCTGCCTCCCATTTATTTTCAGCAAGGTGCAACGTGACCACGACAGGGTTTTGCAAAAGATTTATGTGTGTTTGGAAAGAACAGGACTGGCCACTGAGATTTTTTTTTTTTTTTTTTTTAATTATTATTCATTCATTTTCTCTTACCGAAGGGGGGCCCAAAGCCTACCCAGCTGCCACTGGACGAGAAGCAGGGGTTAAGACAAACTACCATTCTCACTCAATTTAGAACCAACAAGCATGTCTTTGGAGTGTGGGAGGAGGAAACCCACTCTGACACAGGGAGACGTGACAACTGCACAGAACCTTCTTGCTATGAGGCGTGTTTACTGTTTATTTGTATTATTTGTGTTCTTGATTATATTTAATTTATAGTCACTATTATTAGTAGTAGTAGTAGTTGCAGGGGGAGGGGAAGGAGGTGGAGGAGTAGGAGTGGTGGTAGTATTCAGGACATTTCCGCTCTGGTTTCAGAGAAATCTTTCGATCTAAAGTTAATATTTAAAGGTATTTCACCAGACTTATGGTAAATGTTCAAGATTTTCCTTCACATATCAATCTGGAGCATTACCTCCAAAAGACGGATTTAAAAACTGACCGTTTTTGGCGTTTTTGGCAGGCTTTCAGTTCCTGTTTGTAAATACACTCATTTCCTTGTGGTTATTCTATTCTTTTTTTTTTTTAATGATGTTACCTAACTTTGTGGCCAATTTTTTATTTTTTTTTTTTGAAAGAGGTGTATCGAGGTTGTTTTGTCAAAGGTTTGGCTTTCAATTCACTTGTTATGTTATCAGCCACACTGGCAGTCAGTCAGTGCAAAATTTGATCCAGATATTCGGAGTTAAATGATTCATGGATCCCAGAAGATGAATCTTTTGTTGTTTTCCTGAAAAGCTATTGCAAAATCATTGTAGACCACATTTTGATTCGTGACCCAATAAAGGCAGAGCTAGTAACATTCCCATCAGTCTCTGCTGCACATTGAGCAATATGCTAATTGGTGAAACTAATGCGATGAACATGGGCGGCATTATACCTGTTTCCCTCTTGTAAATTACTGAACATGTTGAATAATTGTGTTTATTCTGCAAACAATACAAAGAAATAACATACTTAATATAAAGTGTGGCAAGAAAAAAAATAAAATATATATATATATATATCACTGTTAATGTAACTAACAACGACATCATACCATCACACCACATAAAAAAAGAAATGAAACATGTCGTCTTATGTAAAGAATCCTAATTTTCTTTCATTTGGCATTGTCTCGGTTGTAATCAATGTGAATACTGTGGACATGCTGTGAAACAGCTAAAATTCAATTTAATAAGAAATGACGCCAAAGAGCAAAGTTTTCCATCTTTAAGAAGGTTTAGTCTTGCAGAATGAGGATATATTTGCACATCAGGGCCATTCTTCACAGGTCTGTTTTAAGGCACAGGAATAGATCCAGTTAATGAGGCTCTGAATAATTATAATTAACCAAATGAATGTGTCTGTATCACCGAGAGACTTACGGACGATGGCGATGACGCAAGTCGGAAGACTTCAATAATGCAAAAGTAATTTAACCTGTGCCTACCAGGATTTACTGAATGTCGGAAAAAGGGTCGACGACAACATGAAGAAGAAGAAGACGCAAAATTAAAACAAGAATGCCCCAAAATGGAATAGCAACACGTCTATTAAACAATCATCAGCAAATCTTTAAAGTGATTGTGTGCCACTGTGGAATTAGCAAGACATGGCTTGAAAAGCGAGATCTTGTGCGTGACTAATAAACAACAAGTCAGACAGTTTACCAAATCTGCTTCAATGATGGAAACCAATTAAGAACAAGAAAAATCAATTGCAGCTGATGATGTACAAGTTCCAAAAAACACCAATTGTTAAGTCTATTTATCCATGAAGCAGTCCTGTCTGATGGACAGTTCCTGGTAAACTCGAATTTAAAAAGTTACATTATATGTAGTACCAATGACTAAAATAACACCAGGAAAAAGAAGTCACATACTGTAATTACCTCTGTGCTACTGGGCACTACCAGACACTAAATCACTACACTTGCTGTTTTTGTTTTTTGCACAGGAAAAATCATCCTTGTCACAATCAGCAGTCAACCTCAGCGTCAGCATTCATGCTCAGTCTGTTCTGATGCATGCGCTCCAGTATTCGATGTATGCTACTGAAGCTCGGCCTGTCTGACGGGTGTGTGCTCCAGCAAAGCCTCATCAGATTATACAACTCCAAGGGACAGTTCTCAGGACAGGAAAGGATGTGACCATCCCTCACGTAGTAAATCACCTCCTCATGACCCATGCCGTAATACGGCTGCATCCCATGGGAGAATATCTCCCATAACACCACGCCATAAGCCCACACATCCGATTCTGTCGTGTAGCGATTGTAGAAGATAGACTCTGGGGGCATCCAGCGAATGGGGATGGCATCATTCTCATTGGCCTTGTAGTAATCAGCTGAGTAAATGTTTCTGGAGAGGCCGAAGTCCGCAATCTTCACCACCATTTCCTCCCCAACCAGGCAGTTCCTCGTTGCGAGGTCCCGGTGGACGAACTTGCGCTCCGACAGGTATGCCATTCCTGCAGCGATCTGCTTGGAAATCGACAGCTGCTCTGTGCAGGAGAGAGGTCCCATCTCCGGGTCAGAGGACAAACTGCGAGTGGATAGGCTGGCGCAGCTGAGGGGCCGCACTGACTGGGTCGGAGATCGGCGACGCAGGAACTCGTTGAGGTCGCCGTGGGCCATGTACTCAAACATCAGACACATTGGTTTCCCCACTGCACATACACCTGAGGACAGAGTATGACATACACCAAGGAGGCTTGTGAGGAACACAAATACTCACCCACATAAACATATTAAAGACATTATTAAAACACACTGAAACAGCTGCTTTTTTGCCTCCTACAGTATCATATAATGAGTTCATTCACTGTAAATGGTAAATAAATACCCAGCCTAGACATAAACACAGACGAAACCATCTGCAATGTGTACATTCTCACAGATAAATATGTGCACATGAGAGAACAGCCTCACATTAGCAGCCTATGATGTAAAGATAGCGTATTTATAAATGAACCTTGTGTTTTCTGAGGCCTCTCATTGGCAGCTGTGGGGGAATGCAGGCAAATAAGAACAATTTCTAAAAGGGGTGGAAATGGTTTCGATAATTTTTTTGAGTTTGAAGAGATCTCTTGGGCTGTGGATAGAAATTCTATCCGCTACTTTATTCATTCCTTTCTTACTGCAACAGAAATATTCACAGGACTCAAACTCTAGTTTCAGTTGCTGGCATCTCTGTTGTTGTAAATTTCAAGCATGACTTGTGCTAGTGTTTGCACTGAAGCGTACTGACATTATTTCATCATTTTGATTGATGGCACATCAAAGCTTTTCTTGGACCTCCAGGAAGCCCGGTCACTTTAATGCTTTCAGTGTTTCTTCCAATCTAAAGACCTCTAAATTCATTTCTTAACTTCCTCCGAAATATAAAATATGTCAAGTTGAATTTGGGGGACATCAACAAAGAGCCTGATTTTCTAAGACAGAAATTCATTATGTGGTTTTGCTCCGTGAATGTACAGTGCAACAGAGAAAGAGCTCCAAGGTCCAGGTCAATATTGGGAATTTAATGGTACTGAAGATGTGATAGAATGACATCATAATCCTGATTATAAAATATTTTATTTAGCTAATGTTTGGCAGCTCCAGATGTAAGAAACTATGAAGTTATTATACAATTATGATGTGACTAGAGATGGGCATCGATAACCGTTTCTTTTAAAGAACCTGTTACAAGTGGTTCAGTTCATAAATATCTTTAGCCTTCATCCTGGATCTTTACATCCCAGTGCAGATGGTGGTGGCAATGCACCTAAAAGTTGTGCACCAGAAGAAGAAGACTCTTCACTCTTCACTCGAAGCATGTTATTCACATGATGACTATCAAGACGCAATGGCGGAGGGACTGAAATGGTGTGGCTTCACTTCACCAGAACGGAGTGTAACAGTGCAATGTGCAGCTTATGCAGCACCAGAATTTGAAGCAAAGAAGGTCAACGAGGGCAGCTATCACTCAGTGCGTTTACATGCAGAGCTTAATCGAGCTATGCTGAAAATTCGACTTTCTGACTACAGTCCTTGTCCCAGTTTACATGCAGCGCAAGAAAATCGAAGAAAAACTGTTCTCCTCTTCCACACTAGGTGGCGATACGTGTCTTTTCAGCGGGATAATATCACGTGAATACAGCCCGATTTCCGGTTGATCTATTACAGAGAGTCGTTCATGCGGTGGACCGCTATTTCAAACAACAACCGTATGGATAAAAGTACATTTTCTAATCTCGTACGGGATGTTCGCGCTACTTCTGGTGCAGGTAAGATCCGCGCTATCCCTCAGACGGTTCTTCTAGCGGCTCCGTTTCTCTTCTTCTACGCTTTCTTGGACGATTTTGTTTCGGGGTTACACGCCAACGCAGCGGTTGTGGAGCATGCACACACACATTATCTGATGAAAACTCCGATTCCAATCGCATTATCTGGGTGTCTCAATCGGATAATGAGAACTCCGATTTTAATCGGAGTAACGTGTTTACAGAGCAGTGCTGGTGAGGATTCAGTGACCAATTTGTTTTCTTACGCTTATCCCTTCTTTAGAAACTCAATAAACTTGCTGTTGTTTACACGCCTACTTTTTCTAAACAAAAAATCCACTGGAGGAATTGATAAGGGGATAAAGAATCGGACCGATAAGCAGGATCGATAATGGCATTGGTATCAATAAAATGTTATTGATGCCCATCCCTAAGATTAATAGAAAAGAAACTTGTTCGTGGCAGGAAAGGAGAGGCAAAAATGTTAGACAAATCACAGACACACAAGTTGCACAAGATGTAAGGAGGGAGGGAATGATCTTGTAACTTTCTTTGCTCTGTATGTGTGTTTATGTAGCTCTCCCCCTTATACATCCATGATAACTAACTACTGGGCGGCACCTCCAAAAGGTCACAGCACACATTTATATAAGAAAATGAATCCAGAAGCCCGATTCTCTGCAGACATCTATTAAACCACACACTTTAAGTGGCGACGTTTGGGTGAATATCGTACTTGTTTTACCCTTTAAACGAAAAGGAAAGTGGGAAAAGCTAACTTGCGGCCAGTAGTTTTGCAAGTAGCTTATGGTCGAGTTCAAATTCAAGGGGGAAAAATAAATCTAATGTCAAACAGAATATTTAGAAGCTGGGTCATTTGTTTAGTTGAGATGTTTATTTTTCTTTTACTGCCGTCTAATTGTCATGGCCGATCCAGATGAAGCATTGCAACATGCTTTCACGGAACGTTCAGAGAGAAGAGGAAGCACGGGGCGGGGGTCATGCTCAGTTAGTGCATGTCCCGTGGGTCACAGAGAGGGGCAGCTCCCCAGAGAAAAAACCCTGATTAGTGGTCGCTGGGGTGCATGTGTCAGGGGATGCCTTAAGAAACAAGCTGTAATTCAGCAGTAGCAACCTTGACTGAAGGTCAGTAGCTGGATTAAAATGTTTCACTCCATCTCTAAATATACAGAAAACGGAGGCCTCACCCTGCGTAAACACATGCAATGAGGCAAGGGCACGCGGGCATACGGCATCTCTAATTTAGACACGTTCATGTTATGCATGATACATATATTTTTACACATGATTTGGGGTGTATTATTAGTCTAGAGGGTAATTAGAAGGTTAAGGAAATAATCTAATCAACTCTAGTTTCATGTGCACCGGAGACTTGGCTGTTAGTGTGTCACTCTCCAAGTGAGTCATCCGAAATGAATGGCACTCAAAACTAAATAGAAAACAGCACATACTGCAGTCCTCTGGATTGTGCGAGTGATTAAAAAATATATATATATATATATTTCACAACCACTGGACTGTAAAAGTGAGCTTCTTTTAGCACAGAAAATGACCGATGGCTTTGTTTACTCACTGACGGCACTAAAAAGAACGGGTTGTATCTCGAAATGTCTTCCTGGAAGTATATTTGGATGTGCCCTATTTGTATTAGATTAGATAGGCCGTATTAGTGAAGATAAACTTTAATTGAGGACATTTGTTTTACTCAGGCCAACAAAGACACATTAGTTGTCAAGCAGCTCTTGTTTGCTATCTGGATCTCTAGTGGTTTTATAGTGCTGCAGTGAAAAGCCATCGGAGGAAAACGAGAATTACTGTTACTGTGTGTGTGTGGAAAACAAAACTAATGGATTTATTCTCTATGCTACGAACATTTCGGTTCCCTTTGAGTGCACCGTTGAGACATATCAAGCAACTGTAAGAGGAGAGGACTTCTTGTCCTTTCTGTCTGTCTTTGTCACTTCCAGGTTAATCCCGCAGGAAACAAAGATCCTTCTACTCTTTGATGTTTCTGCAGTATCTTTTAAAGCATTGTAAAGTGGAAAAATGGATGAGCCAAATAGCAAAATGCTAATGGACACAGTCCAGATTGACCCGTTTTCTCATTAGTTAAGTTATTTAGGCCACGAAATGCAGGAAATCAAGCAAGTGGGGAAAGAAACATAGGACACACATGTTACATAGAAAATGATTACTGAATGGTGCAATCATCCGATAGTATTCCCTGAGCATGTTGAGTGAAAATGCTGCATGCTGTCCCCCTTTGTGGTACTGTATGTACCACATAGTATAAAATCGTTCACTAAATCAAGAATGATAGCTGTGTACTTCATATGCACCATTGAGCTGGTTGGAGCCTCAGATTTCATAGGAGACACGGGAGATCCTTTTTTTTGTTGTTCTTTTCCCACGGTTCACTCCAGCTCATCATGTCCATTGTGCTCGTACATTCTGTTTGTTTTACATTTCCAATGTCTCTTAAACAGTTTTCTTTTCTCCCTGTCTGTGTTTCTCTGCTTTTGCACTTGCCTTCTCCCTCGAGCAAACCCCCAGATCCAGCAGTTATCCAATGTCAAATCCAGCTGTGATCGCAATCTCTTTGGAAATTAGATTTCTGCCGGCACACTTTTTCTCTCTCTCTCTCTCTCTCTCACGCACACACACACACACTGACCTAGGAGTCGGACAATGTTTGGATGGTCAAATTCTGCCATGAGCGCTGCCTCTCTCTGGAAGTCGTTCTGCATGTCAGCTGACGCTTCCTCCTTGAGCATCTTCACAGCCACCATCGTGAACGACTCCATAGGCAGCAAGCCTGGTGCTCTGCAATACACAAAAACATACCAGCATAGTGTTTCTTTAGTAGCTGTCTGAATGTGCATGAAAAGTGTATTTACTGCATTATTGTCTGATTTCATAACTATACCAACAAACAACTCAGCTAGATGTGATAAGGGTACTGTAAATATCAGTTACTTGGAGGAAACATGCATGCAACACACATACAGTATATGCATAAAGGCATTTCCTGTGTTGGCCCACAAGAAGAACATACTAGGGAGAACACGTTGTTTCTCAATGTAGATTTATATATAGATGTGCCTGCAGAAATGCACACCAAATGGCTACACTTTACCCGTACATAAGGAAACACTCACTGGGACACATATACACTTACACACACGTTGGGGAAACTATAGAAACCATAGAATGAACCCCATCTGTCAGAGGCCAAGTTATTTACTGCTCAGACGTATTCAAGTAACTTACGTACATAAACCTATGCGCAAGCTACCTTTGCATTTATATGTCTGCGGCACCCTTGAGTGCCTGTGCACACAGGAAACAGCCTGTGCACACAGATAAAAATGGCATTTATGCTCCGTGTTTACATGAGCTTATATGTGTGCTTGTGCTGTGTTTGTGAGGACCAAAAACGGCTTTAGAATTTCAGAGTGCAGGGATTCAAATTTCAGTTAAAAACTAGACATGCACTCAAACATACAGCTTTTTGAATATGAATTAATTAATTATTGATTTATTAAGGATTCCAATAACACTTAGTATGTTTACATGCACAGCTTAATCGTGGTATACTCAAAATTCGACTTGCTGAATGTGGTCCTTGTTCCAGTTTCTATGCAACGGAGAAAACCAAAACACTGACAGGAACATATCCTCCTCCTTCACACTAGGTGGCGATATGTGTCTTGTTAGCAGGTTAATACCATGTTAATACTGCCCCCTTTCCGGTTGACCTCATCTACACCATTCATGCGGAAGACCAGCATTTCAAACAACAACAAGATGGATAATTATACATTGGATGATTGTATTCCGGGGGCTGTGGCACATGTGCACACGCGTCTTCCAGTTAAAAGTCAGATAACGCATAAACATGCTGGAGAAAATTGATTTCCAATCGCATTATCTTAACCGGATAGGGAGAACTCCAATTATAGTCGAATTAACGTGTTTACATGCACTTAAGGTTGTCATGGTTCTATGTCTGTCTTTTATTTTGTGATCATGTTTTGAAGTTTCCTGTTTTATTTTGTCATGTTTTGAAGTTTCCTGTCTATCATGTTTCCTTGTGGTTTTACCATGTCTGTGTCATGTTGTGTTTCCTGTTTTATTTTGTTAAGTTCTGGTGTTCCTGTCTTGTGCCTCTTTGTCTCTTGATTGTTAATTTGTCTCACCTGCGTTGATTGTCCTCATGTGTCTCCCCTGTGTCTTGTCAGCCCTGAGCCCTGTTATGTATATATATAGCTCTGCTTTTCCCTTTGTTCCTTGTCGCGTCGTTTTAATGTCTTCATGCCATGTCTCCATGTTCCTTGTGCTTTGTGCCATGTTCCATGTTCCATGTTTTCATGCCATGTTGATGATTTCTTTTGATTTTTGGATTTTGGATTCACCTGCCTCGCTTCGTTTTGTGAATTATTAAATACCTTTTTGTTTGGGGTTCCTGCCTTATCTGTTGTCCTGCGTTTGGGCCCTCACCTCTACATCCTCCTCCAACCTTGACAAAGATGTCCAGTTAAAGTCAGATTACTTTCTGACTGATTAGAAGAAGTGAATGGTATCACAAGAGAGAAGATGATCACTTTTATAGATATACTTTCACTTTACTTTTCAGAAAGTCATCATAGAGTCTGGGGCAGACACCCAAGATGACATTCGTAGTGAAATCATGGTAAAATCTGCGGTTGTCAGTCGAACACTAGATCGCACTGTGAGGCCATTTCAGACCTTTGACATACGTGTCTTACAGTGAGACACAGATTCCAACCAAGATTTCATTTGACCTGTCTTGCTCAGTATAACATGCAATAAACACACCTACACAAACGCTGTTGTCATGCAGTCTAAAGACACCTTTAGTAATCAAATCAATGTCCTGACATATTATTTTGTGTTCCCAGGGGTGTCCGTGTACTGCACCATTCCAGTTTTCACTAAGGGATTACCAGCTAAGGACATCTGTCAGATTTGATCTGCCAAACACTTCAGGTGCTACTGTTAAAATACCACAAACTATTATGGTACGGCGCTTTGACCAAGCTATCATATGATCATTTATCTGCCGTGCTCCACATACTGGCATTAGCTCTAATGTGGTGTCATGGACGGAGGGGAAGGGGTGACTGTGAGTGTTTGTTTTACAGTGCTATTGCTATATTGCAGTATTTCCATTATTTCCAAATAAAGACACCCACAAAGTAGTTCCAGGGAAACTGTTTGCTCACCTTTTAAAAATAAGGTTTTGGCTCAAGCTATATTCCGTCCAAAGTGGAAATCAATAGAAAAAGTGACTCAAGTGGTCTGCACAAAGTCAAACAGCTCCAGTCTTCTAGTGACTGTTTTCAGCAGTGTTTGAGCCGTACCTGACTCATTTACTACCCAGCACGACATTAGAGTTGGGTATGACTCAAGCAAAACTGTTATTTTAATTTGTTACAAAACACTGTATGACCCAGGTCTTGTGTTTAGTCTTATCCCAGGGATCAGGTTGAGACATGTGTGCCTCACTGTGAACAGGGTCAGGGTGGGCTGAAAGTGACACCTGTACCAGCTCCCCTTGTGACTTTGTGAATGACGCAGCAGATCTCAGAATGACCGGTGGCCTTGTTTAGCCACGTTCTCTCTGTCTCTCATGCACCACCCTTTCTACCCCGTTTGAGAAATCCACATCCACATGATCATGCTTGCCTCTAGCAGTGATTAGAATCATGACATAGCAATATTAAAGATTTCCTTGAATAAACACGGTATAAACTTAAATCAGTTTCCCCTTCAATCCTCTGTTTCCTCCTCTTCATCTTCCCCCGCACTTACCTGGCTTGGAAAACCCGTCCAAAGGCTCCCTCCCCAATATCTCTCACATATTGGATATTATTTCGGGGGTACTCCAGGGCAAGCAGCTTTGAGTTCAACAGCAGGGGAACTCGCTGGTACATGGGGTTGGGGTGGAGTCGATCCAGTAGGAGCTCTGATGGAAGAGCACTCAGCGTCGGGGTCTCCATCACTCTTTAGACAGAAAGGAAGTGGTGAGGACAGACAGACAGGATAAAGAACGGTGCATCGCGACGTCCTTGTCGTCGTCATACCTCTTGCGGTTCCTCCACTGCTTTCTCCGTCTGTGGCAGGCGAGGACGATGATGGAGAGGAAGGCGGCGGTTGCAAGGGCAGTCAGAAGGATCACGATGACGGACATGGAGTAAGCTGGAGATGAAGCTGTGGTTGGTGGGAGGCGAGGAATCTGACGAGGGACTGTTGACTCTGGCTTCATCACCACTGGTGAAAAATTGCAGGAAAGTCTCTAAACTAAACCTTTAACTTATTCATGGAGTCATTGATACAGTATTGTTACAATGTTTGAGTTAACATTGATTCTGTTTGTGTTTACAGGGCAATTGAAATAAAGCAGTTAAGAGTTCTGAAACACCATCAACATCAAGTTCTTGACCATTTAAAATCTACCAACAGCAGAGATTGTGGACTCATGTACCAGTGTTCTGTATATGACCAACATCCTCCATTTGATCAAGCATCTATAGGCTGAGAAGGAGCACTGATGCTGTTAGCAGCTACCTGGTAAAGTAGTATATTGTACTATGACAACCTTCCCCTTGTTAGGTTAGCTTGTTTTTTTTAATGAGACTGAACAAGGAAGTGGAAACTGCTCAACAGGACAAAAGGACAAAAAAAGCAGCAGAAAGTACCTGATGCTGTACCTGGTTCACCACAATGGGGCACAGCGCAGTACTCCCAGCGTATGTTAGGGTTTGTGGTGTAACACCAGGGCTTGTCACTGATTCCTCCAGGGTTTCTACAGTGGTTGTCGGAATTCTTCAACTCTGGAATGACCTCCACTGACAGGCGGTGCTGATGGGGAACCTTTAAAGCATAATGGGAATAACAAGAAAAATATAACGGGCAAAAAGACAGAGTTTTCAAAGAGACTTTAACCTCAACAAAGCAATAAAATATTACCACAATGGTTACCACAAAGTAGCAAGGCTGGGGAGAATAAGAATCCCTCAATGATGGGCCACTAGTTCACCATTCTTTGAGGGAAGGTTTAGGTACAGCTAAGTGTCTGTTCATTAATTTAGCCATGTGATTTCCTGATGGACAACAACCACAGATGATCACATTTAAACGCTAACTTTTAGAACTGAAGGAGCTACTCAGATATGTGGTGAAACGTCTTAATGAAAGACCACTTACCCTTGTTTCAGCTCGTTATTTTTGACTATACCAAGACCTGGATGACCTGGACGAACCTTCACCGACATAAGCAATACAAAACTAGTTCCACGATAATGGAAGTTTGCCAGTCCAAACCCCTTGGAAAGGGGTGTTTTACTCCATGTCCCATCAGATGTTTGCTCTTGCTTCTTTCCACAAAGCGGCTATGTCTGGGAATTAAAGACAAGACCGAAGGAAGTCCCTGAAACTACAGTTCTCATGTGGGAGGCTAATGACACTAAATTAAAAGATTAAACGATTGAAAAGATCCCCTAAGGCCTTGTGTTGTTGTATTGGGTCTATAGTAATGTTATATTTTAATAACAGAGGGGACAGAATGTGTTCTGTCACGAAGGACATTAGGGATTGCATGATTGTTCCTGCAATCTAGACTCCCAATTCAAATATTTAACATCTGGGGTCGTGTATCATGGGCTTTAATCATCAGAGGAGCATTGGTCAAATCCATCCCAAGAGACTTGGAGACATGAGCTGAAAAGGCTGAGTTTAACATGTGTTGCTGTAGTTGAACCTGTCAAGCCAACTGCTCTCTGGCTTGATATTTCACTGGTGCCAGGAATGTTAAAAACAACAAGTCTTCATACCAAAATGACAAGTTAGGCCATTTGTCATTGCCTTCCAAAATAATCCGCTGACCACGGGCAGGAAATGGGACGCAAGTCTTTACACCCAACCACCCGTTCCAATCTTCTTCCTGCAGACGTTTTTGCAGCACTATAACGATGTCACAGCACTATTCATCACCCCCTTTTTTTTCTGAGAGCTACCATTCTAATAAAGAAGTAACTTGACGGGAAAATGCAAATAACGGTCTTTTTCTGGAAACATGACATTACAGATTGCTTTACAAGATAACATTGCCTTCCTACTTTAGCCAATAGTAACATTAAAGTGGTGAATAATACCCAACAGTTACTGGCATATCCGAGGAATAGAGAATTGTTAAATTTAATGTGACACTCTCTTTGAAGTAGTAATTGGTGACATTTTATTGTTTCTTGGATTATCTGACTCATTCAACATACCGTTAGAGTGACAGCGTTCTTTTACACAGTAAGAGTGTCAGTGAAAAAGTAAAATATTAGTCTTCTATCGTGCATATTTTGCTCTGCTGTGAAGCACTTATCACAGCCGTCTGGTTCGACCTCATCCACTGAACAACATAAAGGTATTTTGAGTTTAAAACAGTTCAATCAGATTGCCCTCTGGGAGAACAATTTCAGCAGACATTATCCCAGTGAAGCTATTATTATACTCACAAGGAGGAAATGAAAGCTTTGGGGCTGGCCAGGAACTTAAGAAAACTCATTAGAATAATCCTATTGTGTTACAGACTGACTTATGCTCAGCCAGCGCACCATATCACACAAAATTACAATCTTTTCCTGCAAGCAGCAAGTAACATGCTGCCTTCCTGATGTCATTCTGTCAGGTCCAATAACCGAGAGGGCAAAGCTATGCCTCCCTTAGGGCTGCTACATTTTGTGAAGCCTTCCAAGCTTGCTTGGCACATATGAAGTTCATATGTACCATGCAAGATCCTCTGCAGATTTGTAACAGGGAGTAATTATTTGAAACAATGGGCCCTTGATTTTAAACGGTGGCAGGAAAAACTAGGCTTCCCTTTTTCATTCAATCTTGTCAACTGAAAAGATACACTAATTAAGCTAGAAGTAGTTAAATAACTTAAGCTGACATGCTTATAATAACATGAGTCCTGTACAAGCTGTTTAGTATAATATTGTGCTAGAATAATATAAATAAAGAGTTCAAGCTAAATCCCCAGATAAATCGCAGAGGTAAGACTTGTGCGTACTTTTTTTAATGGTGAAAAAGTTTTCAAGGTGAAAACTAAATAACTGCGATTATAAAAAATAGTACAGGTCTAAGTTGCTAACATTGGCCTGTCATAGTCTGTGCCATGTTATTGTGTTTGTAACATTTTAGTTCATGCTGATGTTGAGTTTTCTTTTTATTTCCTGTTTTATTTTGTAATCAGTTATCTCTTCACTTAAGTTGGTTTCACTTCCTGCCTCTGTCTTTTTCCCGCCCTTGTGATTACTCACCTGTCTTACAAGTATCACCTGTGTCTTGTTTCAGAATTAGCTCTGCATGTGTAAATATGGTCCCTCCTGTATCCTTGCCTTTCCCTCTGTGTCTTTTGTGGTGGTCTCTCTTTTGTCTTCTCTTTATTCCTCCTTTGGTTTACCTTGCTCATCACTGAACCACATTTTGTTATGTGTTCAGGAAGTTTCAGTGAAGTTATTTTGTTCTCTGTTCCTGCCTCCTCCTGTGTCTTGCTATGCTCGTGATAATTTGTAATGTGTTTGCCAACATTTTCAGAAAATGACTCGAATGCATGTTAAGTTAATATATTAACTAGCCTAGTGCTGTTGGCTAGGCTAGTTAGCTGGTGTCTTCTTGTTTGGTAGCTGACTGCTAGCCTGCTGGTCAGTTTTTCAGTTGGACTTTTCTTCTAAACGTGTTTTGCCCCGGATTTTGGCACAAAGGATTGTATCATCTCATCCTGTGTAATAATGAATCTTAATTTAGTCACAGATATTTTATAAGGAAAATATTGGCATTCCCAGTAGCCTCATCCTCTTATTATGCCAGTGTGTTTCCTGCATTAAGTTACCGGACCATTAGCTTGCTAAACCGATGGCCTCGGGTTGCTTCTAGATGCTGATTGAAAGCCTGTTACAGTACAGTAGCAGCAGTGTTCTCACGGCAAACAGTCGATCTTATCATTTTGTATACATTACCACCAGCTCATGAGTTCCGTTTGTAGGCAGCAGTGGATGGCCCTAAGCATTTTTTGTAAAAACTTCATATACTGAGGATATAACCAGCTTGGGACTGAAGGTCCCAGGTTTGCACCCGCCCGTGTCCATGGCCGAGGTTCAGGCGAGCAGACGCCTGATCCCCAAACTGCTCCATGGGCTACACAAGTGGCAGCCCACTGCTGCACGTGTACACACTACTGTGTGAACTAATGGATGGGTCAAATGTAGAGACAGAATTTCCACATGTGGGATCAATAAAGGAATAATTTGTCTATCATACCAGAGCTTCCAAACTTCACAGGATTGTTGGTATTGTAATAAGTTAAAATTCAGAGGAAGCGATGAGAATCTATTTTGATCCAATAGTAATTTATATCCTTTAAATAAGAAAACGGATATTTTCTAAGAATCATTGCGCAGTTCAACAAAAGCCATTTTCCACCCACACACCAATGTCAAGCCTGTTAGCTTCTTGTTTGTCTTGTTGATCGGCTGATAAACTAGTTTTACAGTCCTCCCCCGCATTCTGGCATTTGTTTTTCATGGGTTAACGACAGAAAAAAAGGATGCAAAATCTCAGTCTTCTTGATGCATTATTTTTATTTCAGAAACTTCTATTTAATTCTGCGTATTCATTTTTTAGTTTTTTAATTTGCAAAGCGCACAGACACAAACATCTCTGGTTCATGCCGACTAATAGAAGGAAGCGTTAATTAAATAGTCATATATCACGTGTTATCAGAATAAATAAATCTCGGACTGTGAAATCATACCCATTGCTTTTTTTGTCTAGCATTCATATTTTTCTTCATTAAATGATCGGAAGTGCACATGGCTTTGGCAGTGAGTGAAGAACAAAAACGATTAATTTGGGAACTTTAAGCCAACGTTGCGTGGAGGCAAAAGTAGAGAGAATGAGGTAAGATTTGTGAACTGCATCAGACATCAAGCAGTTGGCAGAATGTATATAGTTTGTGTGTGTGCAAACGTAATGTGTGCGCGTGGGTCTCGGTGATGGAGTCTGTGGAGCATATGCGTGTGAAAGCTAATTGCTTCCAGAGGCAGGATGTGACACGATGAGCCCCTCCCTCACTGCTGACCTGGCACACACACACACTCGCACACACTGACAAACACACACTGCACAGGAGAGTAGTAACAGTTCACCCAAGCAGACCCTCTCGCTGAGCAAAGCCATAAAAACATAAAGGGGCTTTTTGGCCACAGGGAGTTTGTGTGTGTACGCACGTCTTTGCACTTGCAAGCAGTTTTGAACGATTTTTCCATCTCTGAGTAGCGGTCAGGAATGTTTGATTTGAACATCCACACACTCGGTACCAGTAAAGCATCTATCTTCTACTGGTTTAACTCTGCAGAAATGTCTGGCTTTGATTTATAAACCCAGGCTTTAATTGCTGTCACTGTGTAGAAAATTCATCAACACTGGCGCCATGTATTCCTTGAGCAGTTTCTGTGTGGATCATACCCATGAGAGTGACAAGCTATTAATTACAGTTTCCTATTTTGTCCACACATTGGCATATTTTTTAGCAGCATTTCCATTCAAACCTTCAGGATAACACGCACACACGCAAAGTACACTCTGTCCATTTTACCTGCTGGTCCCACTGCTGACACTGTATCCCAGACCTCGTCACATTCACACCGCCTTGGTAGGAGCGACCTCTGTCATTGTAGCACGTTGCTGCCGATGGGAAACGGGACGCACATAAATTCTCTGTTAAAATAAATTCACTGTTGCATGACATTAATTCTGACGGCTGGATGTGAACACAAGCCCCTTTTCACACTTACTTGTAACTTGATCTTTCTCGATATCTGAAATGAAGAAAAGACCAGATTAAAAAGGAAAGCTTTGGGTTTAAAAAGAAGCAGAGCTATTAAGCAATTGGGCCAAAAAAATAAATCCATAAGGCACTGTGAGCCAATTCAGTGCAAGATTGTATTACAGAGCAATCATACACACTACTGTGCCGAGCACCAAACAGACACACACACAAACACACACACACTTCCAGCTGCACTGTGTATTTTGGCCCAGCTCAGTTAAACCCTCTTAATGACCTCATCAGTGACCTGGAGGGTAGGTGGCCAGACTTTATTTGGCCCTTAGAGCACAGAGTTAAATGCAACAGGCCAACTTCTGCTTTTCTTTTACATGTACGCACCATTTACTTCTTTATAGAAGTTTTTTTTTTCAAGCTAGCTGGATTCTGCAGCTCAGCACTAAAATGATCACGCATTAAACAGACTCAAGGTTATACTACATCCAGAAACAAGAGGAGAGCGAAACACCACTCCAGACTTCTTCACTGAGGCGTATCTTACCTAGAAAAGGAACATGTGTACAAGCGTCAGGGTTTGTGTGAAGACTTGGCAAGGCCTGACAGTTGGGCAGCAGTGAATTGGGAGTGTGGGACCCGGTGATGGAGCTGAAGAGCCCTGACTGGGCTGAACTACTCCCCTCAAGAACCAACCACTCCTTATGGCAGTACACCTCCTTCACTGCCAGGCAATGTTCTCTGTTTTGTAAAGGACACAATAAATAATGATGCTATTCATTCATTCATTCTGAGAAGGAAATATATACTCCATTTCTTTATTAAAACCATTCTCATATCCATTCAGTCTTTCCTTCTTAGTTTCATATACACAAAGTGAACAAACAGGCTACCTGCAGACAGGTTTAGGTGCAGGTCCTAGCCCTGAGGGGTTGCAGTCGGGGAAAGAGGAATGGCAAAGCAATGAGCGTATCGCGGGGCGACACAGCCCACCAAGTCCTTCGAGCTCCGTCCACCAACTCTGAACCAGGTACTCCTGCATGTCCTCGGGGTCCGAGAGGGAGGAGTTAAAGAAAACCAGCGAGTCATCGTGCAGAATCGTGCGACAAACATCTCCACGATATGCACTGCAGTAACCTGCAACGCCTTTATAGAGTCTGTTGGATGGAAACACAAATGCATTCCGATCAGATACGACTGTTTTAGGGGCCACTTGTCTGATGGAAAGTGAGGGAAATGTTGAATGACTTGCAACAACATCCACAGACCGCAGTGTCAAGAAAGTTAACGAATGTTCGGAAATAAGACTATATTGTTTTATGGGAAGAAAAATACGCCACTCAGCCACAAACCCGAACCCACAGATAGAAATTAGAAAATACCCCATCTTAAATGTAATGAAATTTAATGGTGTGTGTCTTAATGAGTTGCTTGGTCATAGAGGCATCAAATACAGATTAAACAATGATGGGCCTTAAATTGAGCCTTGGGGAACACCACATGAGAGAATGTTTTTGGAGCTGTGATTTCTATCACAAAACTCACTATCCTTTGTGGGATCATAAAATTATCAACTATAATAATACACAGTAAAGTAAGTAACACTGCCCATCTTGTGATAATACAATGTTCTGTTGGGAAACAAGGTGTTGACCTGGCTTCCAAATTCACTAGATCCCAAAGTGATGAGGTATCTGTGGGATACTGGAACAAGCCTGATCTACAGAGGCCCCCTTACCTCATCCCACAGGACCCAAAAACCCCCACTAACAATATTCTGTTGCCAGACACCACAGAACACCAACAGGAGGCCCGTGTCAATTCTCTGATGAGTCACAACTGTTTATGACTCACAAGGGAGACCTACACAATATCAGGAAGGTTGTTGTAATGTTATGCCTGATCAGTGTATGCATCATGTAGAAATGAGAGGAGGCAATTTTTGTGGTAGAAATGATCACTTGTGTTCCCTAATAATATTGCCTGGATCCATTTGTAGTGTATTCTGATATGACATACTTCCTTAAAAGATGAAAACAGTAGGGGGAAAAAAGTTTTATGGCTTTGGCTGACACTCAAAGCATGGCCACTAAAGAAAATATTAAGACATGGTCTTTCACCTGAAATATTTTCTTTAACATCGTCCAGATGTTGATCATCGTGGAAGGTTTCTGTGAAATCATATCCTGTCTGTTGGACTTCCTTGCTGCCTCTGGATTGAACAGCTTAGTCACACAGTCATGGTTTGCATAAATATGTCTGTGCACCAGACTCTCGGTATTCCTCTTTCACTCTGTGCTTGTCTGCTTGCCTTTACGCTCCTATGTCTGTTAGTTGTCAAGCCTGGATATGATCCGCATTCAGTCGGTCTCACAATGCAGCCTTCCTGACTGCCTGTCTGATAGCCTTCACTCCAGCTTGCCTGCTGTCTGGTCATACTGCAACACTTAAAACTTCCAGATGTCGCCTCTTGGGGAGGTTGATGCTTAAGCAGAGTCAGACCATCAAACCTAAAGGTGACCGGTAAATCTATCAGCCCCACCTTTTCTTTATTTTCTCTTTTTCTTCCCCACTACAGCTCTGCGTTTCTTTTGTCCAGATGTGGTCACGAGTTGGCAAATCTAACCATTCAGTCTGCTGTCTCTAATGTACTACGTTTTTCATCAGGCAGCCCAAGGCCAACATTTCCTTTTTCCTTATTTGCTTTTTCTTTTCTTTATTCCTCGCCGCATTTCCCTCTCCCCCTCCACAGTATCTCTTGTTCTCTCTGCAGTTACATAGTCCAGATGTTTTGTGTTGGGGTTCGGAAAGGTTCAAATTCAAATCGCGTATGGGTGATTGAGAGACCGACCCCCTCTTGGCATGGCAAGTTTATTGGGCCAAGCCAAACTGTATGCTGTATTCAGCAGACTCAAAGGAAGCAGCAGCACTCAAGTGGCTGTAGTAGCCAAAACAATTTTTTTTAAAACTATTTTTTACACTTGTTTTGTGCATGCAATATAACATAAAACACAAACCATCCTAGAGAAATAAGATACAAGGGGTATCTCTTACCTCCATTCTATGGGGAAGTGGCAATATCCAGAGGACGCCGGTGGAATTAGGCCAAACACAAGAAGAGGGAAAAACAAAGAAATGACCGAAGAGAAATGGCTAGAAATTAGTATTTGTAGGAAGAGACAAGCAACCATCATGTGTCTCTCTGCAACTCATAGCTAGCTGTGAGGAGACGGAGGGATGACCAGGTGGACGGGCAGTGTGTGTGGTCAAGGAGTAGGGTGTGTGTGTGTGTGTTTTGAGGTGACTATGATCGTGGGGTGTGTGTGGGTGGGTGTGGGTGTGATTGAGGACCTGCCAAATGGGGTAGACAACAAACAGCTGAAGCCACACAAAGAACAACTAATATAACAGGCAGCTAGCACAGCAAGAGATGGTCTTGTCACTTAAAACAACAACACACCCAGACAACAGCTACAAGTAATTATAGGTATTCTCTGATCTGGCAATTCGCAGTGAATTTGTAGCATCTGACAGTGTGAGATTGAAATCGTCATTACCTGCGACTGTGACTTTTGCGGTTGCTTTGGCAGTGTTGGCTCCGGCGCTGTGTCTGTTGGAAGCCATACAGGTATACAGAGCCGGCTTACTCACCGTCACTCTAAGAACGGACAGTATCACCTCTCCCACCAAGGTCTCTTCAACTGATCCACCCGAGATCTGGAAAGTAACATTGACAGAAAAGAAAAACTGTAAAAAAAAAAAAAAAAAAAAAAAAGGACCACGATAGCAAGGACAAATAACACTTTAAGAAATGTGCCTTAAGATTTTGCCAGTTTGTGGCCCTGCTATTTTCTTAACAGCTGTGTGTTCATTTAGAAACGGCTCATAATCCTAAAATACCTCAGCGCACCAGAGAGCAGTATTGGGTGGTGATTCTCTCTGGGTCACTACAGATGACCCCGGTTTCATTACACTCACAGTCACATTCGTTCACTGCCTCATTCAGTCAAAATTGCCCGTCTTTTCAGTTAGGACTGTCGTACTTTAAAGCACACGATACCGCACTCTCAGTGGCTGCTCTGAAACTACTTTGAATACCAAAGTATGGAACTCATGCGTATGCACAATATTCGGAAGGAGGATGAAACTGCAGTTGAAGTCACTCTGTTAAATTTGGATTCCACTTCTTGAAACTGATCCACGCAGAGTCAGTGTTTCACCCCCACATTGTAGCCCATGCTACAATGCTAGCTGGCTCATGTTGGGGTTGGGAGCTTACTGAAATACTGCAACACAGACAAGCTAGCTGAGAACTTTCTGTATTGTTCTCTCTACTGAGAGACACGTTGATCTGATGCAGGAACATAAACATAGCTCCAGTCACGTATTTATAGACCAGGATAAACAAATGAGGATTTCATTTTCTGTGTTGTCGTCACTTGAACTCCTCACAACAGGATGGCAGATACGCAAAACCGAGTTTATTATGAATCCATTGTCAAAATCTTCCCTCTCCAGATTCCATTACGGCTTAAAAAATGCTGTATGAAGATTAAACTGTCTGTAAACGACTACAGAGTGCCTATATCGTGTATCATAGCTATGACCGCTTCTAATCCCATAAAAGATCTGGAAATTCTCTACAATTCACACGATGTAAATGAAGCCTGACAAAATGTGTTTGTTGTTTTTAGTTTCCTTATTCCCACTTGCATATAGACCAGTGATTTATGCGAGAGGCTATATATGTGTGTGTGTGTGTGTGTGTGTGTGTGTGTGTGTGTGTGTGAGTTAGCCAAGGTGCTGATGGGTCTATATTTGAAGCTGCGTCTGACACCGCCTGTTTTTAGCCCGATCCAGCCCCGCTGAAATTAATGTCCTCAACGAGCTGCCAAAAAAAGCAGCTCCCACAGTCATTTTAATCGGCACGTGCGCACACACACACACATATGTATACAGTATTTACAAGCGTTATGGGCTTGTAATCACATTGTAGCTAGCACCCAAGACTGTTAAATACCCAGACATTATGTGGTGTGTGTCGACCGCAAGAGTGTGTTTAAAAAAATGTCTGCTGCCTTGTTGGAAAAAAAAAGCTGTGAACATTCTTAAGGTGGCCACGCATGTGATGAGCCCTTATCCGTTGTTCAAAAAATGATTGGAGCTTTTTTCCATTGCACGCGCCATTCAGCATTCATCATAGATCAAAAGCATGAAACTCGCTCACATTAAAAAAAAAAAAAAAAAAAAAAAAAAAACAAGCCAATTTTTAAAGCTTATAACGATGCGTATTAGTAGATAAATGCAAGGTAATCTCTTCAGGCCTCTGTCATCATAATGAGAATTCCTTGCCATTTATATCACTGGTACCGCAGCCGATCTTAAGCACATTAACTGGAGTGTGTGTGTGGGAAGGGAGACAGACAGAGATAGCAAGGGATCAGAGCAGAATTTTCTTGTGTATTCATGAGAGCGTAATGGATTTACGTACGTTTTATAATTATCATTACTCGCGCCATTTCTATTTCATGACTAACTACAGTACTTTGCTGCTCCAACCATGTGGACAGAAGACGGTTGGTGTATCAAAGTGATGAGTGGCTCTTTTCTGCCAGAGCTGTACATCCACTACACTGGAAGGGTCTTAAGAAGAGAAAATGCTGTGTCTGCAGACTAAAGAAAGGGATTAGTGGACAATAATAAGGTGTGAGCCCTTGCATATTCTTTGTCTTTATGGGTTTTCAGTATGTCCCATGCTCATGAATGCAATATGTCAGGGAAGATTTGAGATACTCAAACGTTCACATTGACTCAAGGAGGATCTGATTTAAATTTACAGGTCAGAGATCAAAGGTCAAGGTCTGAACTAACAGCCAACACATTCTTTTGATCTCAGGACAGACCTTGGGTGGTTTCTTTCAAATTCGACACAAATGTCCATTTGGACTCTGCAATGATTTGATCAGAATTTGTTGTCATAAAAGGACAAATGTCAAGGTCTCTGTGGCCTCTTGTGTTTGCTATAGCTCAAGAATTGATGCAAGTTATGACTAAACTTCACACCTCAATGTCTAATAAAAGAAAATGATCAAATGATGACAGTTGATATCCAGAAGGCCAAAAGCTAACTTCACAGTGACAGCCTAATGTTGCACAAGAATATTTTTTGATAGATTTCTTTGAATATATTTCATGTGTCTCAACAGACATGCATGTAAACAACCTTGAGGCATAATTTTAGTTCTTATATATTAATTAGTATGCAGTTATTCTTGGTTATGACACGTTTGAGATTTCATAAATGAGACACATTGTTTGGGGATTTGTGGAATAGTGTTTAAAGAAGCAGATTTTGGGATTTAGAGGTCACTGGTGTGATCCCATCCATGGCTGAGGTGCCTTTGTATTTCATGATGGCCTTACCAGCCATCGAATATTACATCGACTATCTACTCTATTATTGTCAGCCCTTTCTCATTAAGCACTCCAGCTGACAATGTGTCACAATTTATGCAACGTGCTAAAATGTCTCTTATGTTGGCTGTGTTTACTGACATTTGAGCCACTCAAAAGAAAGACTCAACCAGCGTGGAAGAGACACATGCAGCTGCGGGTGAACCGACTACATTCATGGACTGATGGATGGATGAATGTGGAAGCTAAAGCTAACACAAACAATGTTATTTTTCAAAACTGACTGCAAAAGTTTCAAAGAGAGCCAGAATTTGGGATACAGTAAATTTAACCTATCGACGTCAGCAGTGGAAAACACTTTTAGAAACCCATTCCTCGTATGTATACACACACTTAATCTGAACACTCACAGTATTCCCATTTTCCAGCCAAGTGATGGTCGGGGTCGGGTTCCCTGTGGCGTTACACTCGAGGGAAATCTGGCTGCCATACGCAACTCTCTTCTCCTTTGGAACCCGCAGGATTCGCGCCGGCGCTGAGAAAATATACAAACGAAAAACAGGTGCAATGGTATGGATTCACAAAATGCTCATAGTAACACTGCTACTTTATATTTCCTTAATGCTTATACATACATACACTACTTGTCAAAAGTTTTAGAACACTCCAATATTTCTTTTGTAATTGAAATGTATGCAGTTTAATGTCTCATTTCACTCTGAAATGAAAGACCAAATAAACAAATGAAGTAATAAATTATGGAATCGAGATATAACCCAAAATATATGTGAACACATTTGTGACATTCTTTCTTTCTTTCTAAGATGGAAATTATTTTAGAAAGTTCTTCCCTATTTTGTTGCAGAAGTTCCCAGAAATGTGTGGCACTTGTAGTGTGCTTTGCTTTCACTCTTCTGTCCAGTTCATCACAAACCAGCTCCATGGGGTAAAAGTCTTGATACTGGGCCATAGTCCACTCTATGTTTTCAAGCTTTCCATCCAGTTTTTATCCTGAGGTAGTTCTGGTATAGCTGGGACTGAAGTTTTGGGTCATTATTTTGCTGTAGGATGTGATATTAAATCTAAATACATACCCTGTACTTCTATAGTGACAGGCTTTGAAAAGGCCAAGCCAAAGCTGTTCTTGGCCACACATCGGTACTGTCCAGCATCCTCTTTCTGTATGTTATGGATTTTCAATGCACCATAGTCAAGAATAGCAACACGGTCACTGATCTGGAAAAAGAAGTGTATTGATAACAGCCAGTTATTAGTTCATGGTGTTTAAGAGGCAATGGTCACTTCCTGTTATTGATAGGTAGATAGATAAAACTTTCTTTGATTACAGTCGTTTTTATATTTAAAAATAGCTCATACCTTAATAAGTTCATCGTCTTTAAGCCAGGTGACATCCGGCTTGGGGTTGCCAAATGTAACACAGGGCAGCACTGCTTTGGATTCTATGAGAAGGGTTACATTGGTAGGATGCCGTTTGATCTGTGGCTCTGATGGAGAGACACACAAGACAAGAAACACCACAGAGTGGTTTAGTCTACTATCTCAATGTCAAGTCTTGACACGTTCTCTCAAAATTCTGGACCAAATTTCGAAACTAACTACGCTCGAGAAGACGTACTCATCTTCAGCTGGAGCGCTCCACAACTCTTGGCGGGCTCTCCGATGCCGTTACTGGCGATGCAGCAGTACTCTCCATTATCTGACTCTCTTACACGAGGGATGATCAGCATCTGACCCTGCTCCCTGGTAAGGTACCGAGTGTCATAGTACCTGGTGGTACACGAATAAAGAACAAGGAGTACAAGTCAACAGTAGATCTATAAATATAGCCATTGTGACTAACTTTAGTCTTGTTATGGTCTGAAGTAGACGCTAATAATAGCTAGTTGTTTTATCATTTAGTTCCTGTGTGATCCTGTGTCACAGCATTTATATTTAGAGGGTGTGTCTTACATACGATTTATTTCAATACAATGTCTGTGTGTTTTTTTTTCTCCTGATTACTAGTAGGACCTATACTAGTACAGGCAACAATGGCTCCATCGGAACCAGGAACAACATCCGCAATCTCCAGCCAAGGCCTAACACAGAAGCTAACAGTGTTCTGGCTATGTTAGCCTATGTTGTGTGTCATGGTCACACTTAGCAAATCTGACTCTTTTAAATAATCCCCGATGGCTTAATTTGTGTAAAAGCTCCTTACAGTACTTAATGTTGGCCTTGCAATGGCGACACTTTTACAATTTACAGTAACATTTACGGGTCGGAGGACCATACCCGTCTTACCACAGCACTCAAACTTATCCCAAACTGCAACATTAGTCTCTGGACACGATTAAAAGCTGAGAAAAGGTTTTGTTGTAAACTAACATAATTGGGTGGTTGTTCTTGGTCCAGGTGATGTCAGCAGGAGGACGTGACTGCACCTCACAGATGAAGGTGGCATTGTGGTCCTGTAACACATCCACCGTCTCCAGGAGGGTGATGATGCGAGGCGCTGGGGGATGAACACGCAAAGAGAACACACTTCTGTTACAAAACAGCTCGGCTATTGCTATATAGTTTTTGGAAGAAGGGACTAAAAGAAAGTTGATATTGGTTCTCTGTGCAGAGCTTTGTTAGCCATCACTGTGATGCAGATGTGCTCACAGAAGTCAGAATAACATGCAATATGTTAATAGCTAGCTCACAATGAGTCATAGTAAATACTAGCATATTCTTCTTTGCTGCTCGTAGTGGGAACATAGTTACAAAACAGCCATGCATGGCCAGCTAAACAGTTGCGGAGTCACTTGAGTGTTACTCAATCGGTTGGTTGAAATATCAAAGCGTCATGGGAGCGCCTGGTCAAATTAGGTTACGGAGTTATTGTCCTCAGATCGCACTAAATATGGCTTGAGCCACTTGCTCACAATCGTCATCGCAGGTTAAACGGTGCACCTAAGTTTATTATTCGAGGAGAAGTTGAAGCAGATTTTAATTTAAGGTTCAAAGGCGACCTCCATCTCCCTTACGCACACTGTTCCCCTTGATCGCCTTTCAACACGTGGTCTTTGTTACAGGGAAAGTGGATAACTTACCACTGAGTATGTGTGTTAGCACAACGACCTCTTCATTTTTATGGCAACAAATAAAAAGGATGGATCAATACATATTTCAAACCTTTATAGCTTTAATCATGAAATAGGACTAGGAAAAATTAGGAGGGTTCTTTCAAATGTGACTTAAAGGAAAAACTTAATATGTTTTTCAGTCCAGGTGGCTATATCAGGGAGTAGAAGATGGAGGCAGGGGGGAAGTACAAACAGAAAAGTCAAGCTTAAAAGGAAATAGCACATGGGTGAGGCAGCAAGTGTTTACGTGGATTCAGATCAGAGACACCGGGGTTGCTTTAAACTTTTCATGAACTGAGGAGAGGGAGGATGGAAAATAGAAAACAGAGGAGAGGAGAAGGAGAAGGAGAGACAATGGAGGAGGAGGGGCGTGGGGAGGGAAGAAGAAAGCGGGGAACAGGAAAGGATTAGTGTTTAAAGGACATTAAGCTTGTTTTGTCTCTTGTGAAATGAAGATTTCACAATAACATGGCTGGAAAAACCGACCACATCACCACAGCTGATGAAGAGGCTACCATAAATCACAGTGAAACCCTGACATGAGGTTAAACTTTGTTTTTAAATACCGGGGTGTAATTTTAGCCACCGTCAAAGTAAGACAAAAATATCTTGTATCTGCTTTATTAATTTTTTATTTTTTATTTTTTTTTTCATGTTCACTGTCTTATTTTTAGCCAGGCTCTGTGGATCACTGCAGTATTATCTATAAAAACAGATCACCATGTCATTTGACGCTTGCGGCGCAAAGAGGAGGATCCCGATCACTTTGGTGGTCCCCGAACTTTTAGCAAAGGAGCGAAGTGCTTCCCCCTTAAGAACTTCCAAAGGAGCTATAGTTGCGGAACACGTGTATCTTTCAGTGTCTTTCTATTGCCAATGTTATGTCTGAACAGATGGGTAGCATCTGAGGCAAGAAGCCACAACGTGACTCATTATTTAGAGCAAAACGAGAGCCGCGCCGGACCTGACCTTGTCAGAAGTTCATGTTTTGAAAAAGTCCCTACGTGCTGTTTGGAGGTGATACGGCGTCGCTAAGGCCTGCAGACGAGGCCACTTAGCGTCTTAAGGCTAAATGTGACCGCTGTAGTTATCACACAGGCCTACTTCATCTCAGTGGGCGGTCTTCCATTGTGACACACACTCATATGTTTAGTGTTGTTGTGTCCAGTACAGAAGATAAAAAGATAAAGCTGGCGCAGGAAAATTTTTGCTCATGCATACACTCCCAGTCAAACTTTTGACTTTTCGTGTATGTTTTTGTCATTTTTGTTCTCGTTTCTGATACCAACCACCGCTAAACGTTTTTTTTTTTGTTGTTTTTTTTGTTTTGTTTTTTGCATCCTTTTCTGATTTATCTCCTCCTTTTCCAAACTCCAAATTCTTTCCCATAAATGTGTCTTTTTTTTTTTTTTTTTTTGGTTCAAAGCCTGTAACTTATAACCTCTGGTTCCTTTTTGCTTTGATTTGCAGTTTATCCTCCAGGTTTTTTTCCATACTGCAGAGTCAGATTGTAAACAATACTCTTTATTTCTTTCGTGCTCTTTCGACACACAGATGCACACTTTGGTGCTATCATGCTGACCAGATACACTTCTGGCTTCCGTGCGGTTAAAATTTTGAGTTGTTCTCAGGGCCCGTCTGCACAGGAGTCATCTGTTTGTGCTGCCTCAGCTCACACAGGCATGCTAAGAAAAATGAAATACCTTCTTAACCTATAATGCCGCACGCAAACTCTTACCTCATCTTTGTTCACTGGTTTACGGCATAGTTTGATAATTACACGATTAACTGTAAAATAGATTGTCCTTTTGACTAAAAATAATGCTTCTTGATTCGAAATGGTACAATGCTGTGATATTGTTTACACTCATGCGATCACCAGTTCATTTGCCAAAAACATCTTGAAACTCAATAGGGACTAAAAGGTGTTTTCAGACCGCAGGAGCTTTGTTTTAGTTCCTGTTACTATGGTAAAAAAAAAAAAAAAAAAAAAAAAGTACCTCATTTTTTGGTGTGTCCACAGTACAGGAACTGAGAAAATTCTTAGATCTTCAAATGCCATTCAAAGGGTTTAAGTTTAGCTTCTAAATCAGAGTAGGTATTTTCCCAGCAGACGATGTACCTTTAGTGACGAAAGTGTATGTTGATTAGCACATAAATAGAGCCTTGAAAAAACTGAACCAAACTAAAAAAAAAAGTGAAGTCTTGGCTTTGTGTGTTCTCAGGGAGCTACATCCTGGGTAGTTAATCTGGGAATGGTCACCAGAGAGAACTTTAAAGAAAGACATACGTTTAACTTGTGTTAAGTGTTTTTTTAAGTGCTCTTCATTAATGGCGAGACCCCTGGCGGTCAATGGCCAACATGCATGTTATTTGTTGGCTCGCCCTGATTTCAATTTAAATCAAACGGATCAAATCAAAGCCAGCTCACCCCGGCGGAGCACATGAAAGCAAATCACTTTGTGCCATCCATCCCAGCTTTGCTCAACAGACCCACGCCTCCAAACCACTACAGAGACCCAACAGTAATGATATAATAGCACACTTTTAGTGTACTTGTCAGTCCAGAGTTTCTAAATAGTCATTTACAGCTTTTTAAACTGTGGTTGTGCCAAACCCAATTAGATTAAGCCCCCAAAAAAGAAAGATTTACATGAGTGTGTGTTTCCTTTTGCAAGCAACACAAACCCCATTTATGACATGAGGCAAACAGATGCAGGTAAGGCTATAAAGTACAGGCAGGATCCCACTGGGAACTAAATTCTGAAGATTTCCCCAGAATATGCACCAATCAGCCACAACATTAATATAATCTAGGTCTCCCTTGTGCCTTTAAAACAGTCGTGAGAATGTACGTGGGTTTTCTGAGGGTGTCCTGTGGGGTCAACACAATGTTGTTAATGGTTGTTAAGTTACTTTGGGTCCTTGAGGGTAGGGGCCTCTGTGGATCAGGCTTGTTCCAGTGCATCCCACAGATACTTGATCAGTTTGGGATCTAGTGAATTCAAAGGACACCTTGTGCTGTGTTTCATGTTTTTTGAGTTGCTCCAAAACAGTTTTTGTATATGTGTCTGTGTGAGGCTGCATCCTGCTGGGGATGACCGCTGCCATCAAAAAGAGTCAGTGCTATGGGCTCGGGGTGCGTGGTCTGGTCTAGGCGGGTGAAGTAACACGCAGGTCTAAAGGTTTCCCAGCAGAACGTCGCATTGTCACATGATGATCAATGCTATTTACATGTCCTTTCAGGGGTCATAATGTTATGGCAAATCAGTGTATACTGCAGGCTATTTATCACATGAATGGACTTTGAAATACAGACATTGCTATTTGCTCAACATAATAATGGGAATTAGTTCATAAATTCTAATAATGAACATATTTTAGCATAAACACCGACCATGTTATTTTTAACCGGAATCAACTCTGTTTCCTACTCTAACGAAATAATGAATACATTAAAAAAAAAAAGAAAAAAAAAGAAACCCAAGCCACAAAACCATTAGAAACTCAGCACGTCAGCCAAATTGGCCAGACATAACGCTCCGCTTCTGAAATTCTCCCAGTGGGATGTAAAACTGTACAGAGGACATTACAGTATCTTGCCACAGCCATAACTCACAGCCGATACAATCCCTAGGTTATCACCCAGCTAGCTCATTTGGGGCCACTTAACCTCAAGGCAAATGGACTGCTCCAGACAGCTGTTAGATTTTATTCCCTACATTTTTATCCCACATTGCTGATGATCTTCCACTGGTTGGACAAGACCATTTAGCATTTAATAGGCTACATGGATTACTATTGATTTCACTTTGGGCTTATTGGTAGAGCTACCACTTCTATACAATGTGTTTTGAAGGAGCAAAACATCCCCTCTATCAAGCTAAGGACAGATTGTAGGGCAAGTCTCAACGACTCATCTCACCTGCTGCAATACCCACCCAGGCTCTGTGGATCCACCTGTTCCTCTGAGCCAGTGTGCCGCATACTGTATATAGCTGTCTGTATATCTCTAAAACATGTAGGTTTGACGTGTGGGCACACGCATGTGATTGTAAGACCGCATGACATCAAAACGGGTTTGATATCTGTCTCGGATGTCCTGCCCCTGAAGCCACAGCTGAACTTGTTGGTTCAACTAATGTGGCCTGTTAGAAAGGGAAATACATCAGAGGTGGTTCCTAACCACCTCTGCCGCATGCTGCAGAAAGAATATATGCCAAAGTGTAGGAAGGATATAGATTTAGTCACATTTACACTGTGTTGGCCTATAAACACCTTCTCCTTTTCCTTGCAGGATGTGGAATGGAAAACAGGTGATCGCACAGTGCGCGGGGAATATGTACGCCGCATTCTCTTTAGGTAAGACAGGCCGTAAAAACTGCAGACGTCATATTAGAAGGATGCTCTCCTTTCAGATGTCTTTGTCCCTCATATAGCCATTTCTAATCTTTGGTGTTCTGTTCATCATATTTTTTCAGACACGTGCACCCATACAGGAAGAAGGTCAACAACAGTTCTTCCTTGTCCCCTTTGTTTTATTATTATTATTATTATTATTAATATTTAAGGTACATAAGCATGGCAACAGTGCAACTTTTGTATAAGGTACGATATGCACAAAAGTTATATTTTTATATATGTATAGCAGCTGAGAATTAAGACACTTTGCTGAAAAACAGACTCTTAAAAGATCTCTCGTATAGAAGTATCACTTACCTGTCTGCATGCTGTAACTTGAGGTGACCGTACCCAGCAGAAAGACTAAAACGTGTCCCACGGTCGTCATCCTCACTCTTGAGTGATCCGTCCGAACAAAGCGCATGGACAGGTACGGAACGAGCGGGTGCTTAGATTCCCATGGCAGATAAGGAGCTGTTCTTGTTGCCTGACTTTCCTGACTGCGTCTGCGTGAGCCTTAGCCAGGGACAGCCATGAGCTCTGTGCTCAACATGAACCAGCCCAGTCACAGTGACCGTGTGTGTGTGTGTGTGTGTGTGTGTGTGCGAGTATTTGTGTGTGTTCAAATGCTGTAATGGACAGTGACAGCTGCTTGCTGTCCTCGTGTGCAGTCACTCAGGTTTTGGTGCTGTGCTCTAAGCTCCAAAGGCTCCAGCGCCAAGAGCCCTCCGCATTCGCAACGATCGACAACTGTGCCACTCTTTATTAATCAAACCAGTGGCGTTCAAGATCCAGCTCTTTCTTTATAAGCCACGCTTTGTCAGTCCGTGAACCTCTACATAAAAAAACGGGAAATATTTGAAATGCCTCTACTTTTGTGAAATGAAAATTCACTTTTCATAACTTGTTTTTCACAAAGTGATCTTGTTCCGAGGTTTAATACACTGTGGTACACAACACAGAGACAAACAGTGATCAAATCTGCAGATAGAAGTCATAATACCTGTCAAATTAGACACTCTTTGGTGTCAGGACTTGTCACCATTCAAAGACTGGACATATACATTCTTTGTCAGTAATATGCAGCCTGTTCTGCAGACGTCTTTGAGAACATCTGGGCTCTTTTCTTTTTTTTTTTTTTTTTTACAAACAAAAACATGCAAGGAATATTCCAGCTCACTGCTTAACATTTTGACACTTACACACAGCGATATGCACAATCCAGGAGGCAGCCTTTGTGTCCACCTGTTGCCTGCCCGACTGTATGTCCTGTTTTATTTTTGGAAAGGAATGGCATTTCAGTTCATTTGCTCCTTATCTATTCTGTTTCAGATGTACTGCAACTATTGTACTCTGTCAGCAGCCACTGTTAGCTTTTTGAGTCTGGCATCTGGACCTTGTCTTGTTTTCAACTTAGTTTGTTGAAGTGGTTATCTCAAGGACTTATACTTCACCAACTAAGCCAACAAAACAGTCATAGAGTCTTTAACCCACTTGTGAAATTATGTTGTGACAGTCCTTGCATCTACGTTATAACAAACTTGGTGCGTGTATGGTGACATTGCCATGGAGAAAAAAAAGCATTGCATGGTTTGTGTTATGATCAAACGCTTCTTGTTTCTAGAGACTCCAAGGGGAGCTAATATAGGTTTGACCGACTGACCAATGCTGCAGAAATGCTACATACTGTCTGTAAGGATAGATGAATCCTTCTTGATGTCACCCACAAGTTTACCAAAGAGCAGTTTTGAAGCTCAGTGTGGTGGCTACAGCTGTCGCCATCTTGGCATTGAGGGACATTTCCTAACTCCAACCTTCGATCATCCACCAAATTTCACAGTGAGTGCAAGACGGTCTAGCTCGTAGGCTTCTCCAGGTCTCTGTCTAATTAGATGACCAGGTGTTGGGCAAAGCTGAAAACTGGATGCATCAGAGTCATTTAGGCTCTTCTTGGCTCCTCATTGATTTTGATTAAGGGCGTTTTTCTAGCTTTACATAACTTGGGCCCTGCACATAGAGCCTGGTTTGAACCGTTCTCGCCATGGACTTCGCCCCAGCTGCCATTAGGCATTCTCCTTCTAGGTCAGCTGATCTCATCCTATGGTTACGAGTGACATTCGAATGAGGTGACAGTAATACCAGTCAATGGAGATTTGTTTTCTCCGCTTTCCCCGTTTGCAGTTGACCTTGTTCTCATGAACTGTCATCTTGGAAATTTAAAGGATGGAAGCAACCTGATGCTCACTGTATCCCTCTGCCAGTGAAGCTAGAATTGAAACCATTTCCTCATTCAGAACTTTTCTTTTCTATTCTAGCACTGTTTTCGCCATCAAGAGGGTAGTGATGACCAAACCAGTTTTTGTTGTACCTTTCTATATTAAATCAGATTGGTTCTGACCATGTACACACATACAAGACATATGAAGAAGTTCTCTGCTTTTAGCCCATCCTAGGAAAAACATTTTGAGTAGTTCACAGTCATGCAGGTGCCCAGTAAGCAGTGTCAGGGGGTATTAGGTCCTTGCTCAAAAGTGATTGAACCAGAGCCACAAAGCTCCTTCTCTAACCAGCAGGCCCAGGCTCCCAAAGACAGTTGCATTATTGCCAGAAGCAATATTATTACACAGTTTGTCCCTTGTGCACGACAACACCCAGTGCACATTCGCTTAATGGCAGATATCTTATTTTTAGGGCAGTGTCCTTTAATTCTGCTCAAATACTTCATACTTCCATATGTGTTTGAAAAATAAAAATAGTAAAAACTCAGTACGTGCCACACAGATTAACGCCACTAGGTGGTGCTGTAAGCAGGGTAAAGAATTAGTTTCTCCGTTTTGTTTTTCCTTTTTTTTTTTTTTTTTACAGGCATTTTTATTGTCCAATAAAGGCGATACATCACCAAATTAACCAAAGGAGACGTACCAGACCAAAGGAAGAAAGTAAAATATGACAGTATCAAGTCACATCTGCGCCAGGAACCTCTGACTCAGTATGAGTCTGGAAAACATTTGTAATGGTACTCTGCCTCCCTCTGCTGACACAATCACAGGAGTAAAATCCAGAGTAAAAATGACTTTGCAAGCCTACCCCCTTTAAAAGACATTTTACTGGATTTCTTTAAGAACAAAAGCACAATGTGCAACTGGTTCAACTCGAGATCACAGGTTCCTGCACGTTCTCTAATTATGAGGCATTGTATTACACCAAGTTGTTTATTCTGAGTAAAACAGGTCAAGGCAGTTTGGCTCACGACAGTTGAAATAAACAGCAGCTTTCACTTGAGAAAGCATAAACACTTGGTACGGTCACATTCAAAAGTCTTCACCGTAAATGTACTCAGCATTAAGATGGGTTATTTCTTTTTTTTTTTCTCTCTTTTTCTTCTTTCTTTCTCCACAGAAAAAAGATGGGTTATTTCTAGATGCACAATAAGAATTGTTCCCACAACATTTCCATGACTGCCTTTGAATATCTAAGTAGAACCTGGACATCAATAAAACTCCCATCCACGTAGATCATTTTAAAGGAACGGAAAGGCCAACAATGATTAGTAAATAACCCCTAACAGCTGGAAGACCTCTCTCTCTCTCCCTCTCTCTCTCTCAGGATACATTCACAAACACACTAAAGTCGAGTCGTATCTGGTGTCAGTCAGCCACTCCCCCTAAATACTGTCTCAACGTGTTCTGCAATAATTAACCAGCTGCCGTGGTGCGCTCCATGTGCTACACTGGCTCACCTCCTACACCACACGCAATGTACTCTGGACTTCTCCACGCGAACACACACACACACAAGATTTCAAACATGGAGACAGCCTACTTCATTTGTTAGAAGAGTGAAAGAGAAGCTTGCCAGGTAGGGGTAAATGTACTTTTGGTCATCTTTACTTTGTGCTTCAATTTGTTGGGTTGAACTAAATGAGTTATAACAAAATGGAAATCATTTTAAGGGGCGCAGGCAACTTCTTTCTTTGTTATGAGACGGCCGTTGACGTCAAAAACCAAACACAGAACACTGTTCGTGTGATATCTTTTGCTCAATGAAATTCATCGCAACTTTGATGAAGCGCTGCAACTCACATACAAGGAATAGTGTAGAGAGCGGAGCAAGGTTTTTATTTAAAATGAAACAGGTCTGACAAAAGCCCAGGTGCAGATGGATGGACTGCACTCAACAGGTGGCGCCATACTGAAATATTACAATTAGGTCAAATCAATGCAAGTGAGGAAGTGTCTCATGTCAGGACAGTGGAACCTAAGACAGGAAGGAGGTGGGGCTGTACTGGAAGGCATTAAAGGTAAGAGCTTGTGGTGTTGTCGTGTACCTTGGCTTTTTTCCCGGTGGCTACGTTTTTCAGCGTCATAGCGGACACTTAAGCGCTTGCATTTTACTGTCATACACACAGTATATTGCACCCTCCGTTCCACCTGCAGATAAGGTTACTTCACCAGAAGTGAAGTGGAATAATCCACTGTGGCTCACAGAATAGGGGGAAGTGGCCAACACACATAGTTGTAAAAGTGGTTTCCAGTATGTATTTGAGGATACATTTCTTTCAAACAGTCACTGAGGCGTTAGAGTTGTCTTTTCTGCATTGTTGATGGTTAAGACCGCTGTTGTTTAAAGTCCTGATCACTTATGCATGAATGCATTTTGTCTAGTGTTTCTTGGATGTATGCGCATCAGTGGGTTTGACACTATACTGTAAGGCTGTTTTCAAATTAATCTGCTGCTAACAGAATGGCATCAAAATTTAGGATGCCAGTTCTGTTCCAAAGGGCACTCCGTGTCAGTGTGTTGTGTGCGTGAACAAATTCTACATCCGTAACAGTATAAGCTAAGACATGTTTAGTTTATGGATTTTTCAAAAAGGAATAAAAGATTTTATTTTAATAATGGCTAACCAGGTAAGCGAACTTTTTAAAGCCATGTCACATCTGGCTTCGGATCTGGGGCTATCCTTAAAGATACATGCCTGTTTGATTAATGAACAGACTATTTACATTGCAGCGTTGTTCATTGATTTGTAGTTCTCTTTTCTGTTGGCTTTGGTTTGGCTTTCGACATGTCTGCGACTGATAAATCTGTCTTTCTCAACCACACACCTACACACACATACATAAGTCTGATGAATTGGCTCAAGGGAGCCTTAGAGCCTACATGTTGAGGCTCGAAAAACACACACTGCAGGGTGCTCAGCAGTGCAAGACTCACTTACAAGAAAAAGACATGAATCTTCGGGTTTCTTGAACATCTCCTTTTTACTGCTTTTGTCTCTCATTTTCTATGTACTCTGCCAGAGGCCTCTAAAACTTAATTATGATATAAGTAAATTCACACTTCTCCTACAGTGTTGTGTAGCACATGTTCTCACATGAATATGCACACCTGGGAGTGTGCAAACAGGATTCATACACGACCAGTCAGCAGTCTGGACGCACCTTCTCATTGAATTGAATGAGGTGTGTCCAAAGTTTTGACTGGTAGGGTAAATGAGCCAAAGCACTAGTTCAATGCTTTGGTCTAGTGACTTTCACCTGAACATCTGCCCTTTGATCGATGTGCCTTGGTATTAGCAAAGCTTTAGATAAGCTCCTTCAAAACAAACACATAAATAATACAATTACGGCTAGTATGTAATGAGCAAAAAGATTAAGGCATGCAAGTTAAAATCAATCTGCAAGCTGAAGAATATACTGTATATGGTCAAATAAATTCTGTTTCCTACTGAGTTGGTTTGCACAGAGGCAGAAATACAAATGAAACAATGACGAGCCTAAAATTGACCTCTGGGGAACTCCACATGAGAAAGAATGTTTTTGGAACTATAATTTCCACAGGGCAGGAGAGGTAAATACCATTGACCATCTTGTGACAATTCAGTGTTCTGCTGGGAAACCTTTGGACCTGGCATTCTTTTGATTGTTACTTTGTAACAATCTGTACCACCCACCTAGACCAGACCAGGCACCCCCACCAGCAGTGACACTCCTTGAGGGCAGCAGCTAACCCCAGCAGGATGCAGTCTGACACACACACACAAAAAAAATCCAAACTGAGACTAGTCCCAGTTGATCTGATCAAGTATCTGTGGAGTGATCCACAGAGGCCCCTCTCCTCAACCCATAGGAGCCAAAGGCCGCCACTAACAACATTCTGTTACCAGACACCAGAGGTTTTGTACAGGTGTAAAGCAATTAGGAAGGAAAGTCTAATAATAGGCCCACATTCTTCTTGTTAAGCTAAGCAGGAAATAAACATTAAAAAGATATGTTTGTGTTTCTTGCACTGCAGAGTACCAGTTTCAGTTGTCCACATGTAAAATACAATTAATCACAAAAATCCAGCATTTCATGTGCATTTTGAAAACTACCTTTCAAGAATACCCTACTTTTTCATACAAACTTTGTCCTGAAGGTTACAATGTTTATGTTGCTCTTTTCATTCTGTCTTTACAAGAGTGAACTGTCAGTCAGAAAGGGGAGTGGTGAGGCTGCTGGGATGACAGCTGCTGAATACCTGAGATATTTCTAACCAGCGAACAGGCTGAGGCAGAGAGAGCTAGAAAGAAGTGAAAGCAGTGGACAAATGGAGCTCGACAGTTGTTTTCACACTGCCGTGTCCGTGACTGTAATTCAGGAAAAAAACTGAAGATAAAGAAAAGAGAAGACTCTTGCAGCAGCTTTGGATATTCCAGCAGTCCCTGCAGTCAGTCGCAGGCTTCAGCGTCTCCGACCAAAGAATAAACAAATGGTTGGGTCTCTACACTGTCATCACTGGTTACTGGGTGGAGCACTGTTATTAAATCTCTTAGAGACAGGCACAAAAATACGAAAGTAAAACAGCGAATGCATGACTGAAGAGAGATAAAAATAACACAAAAACTTCAGAGAGAGAAAGAGAAAGAGAGAGGCAGAAACTGGAAAGAGATATTTAAAGCACAGACGGAAGGCAGCGAAAAAAGAAGCTGAATCAAGAAGGGACCTTTGATTTGTCATGTGAGAGGAGGTAAGGCTAATCATTTGGTTATTCTTGGGAAAAGAGACACATTACGTGCTGTGCAAGTGTGGTGTAATTCATTTCCAGAGCCAGCCAGGTCACGACTGACATAACGCTGGTCAACTGTTTACTTAGGCGCACGTACAAAAATAGTGACATATGCACTGGACTACCATTCAACAAGTCTGCACTCGCTACTATTAGCCGGCTGGCTTCTCACTGGAGTTTGTCTGATTTAACATTGTATCACAGAGGATGTTTTGTTTTTCTCTCTGTCGTAGTTGACCAGAGATGAATGAAGAAGCTCTGGTCACAGTGATCCAGGCAGGGGAAGAGAGGACACTGTCCAGGTGAGTAGCTGCACCTCTGTCTTTTGCTTTAAATTATACCAAGACAGCACTAACAGTCATTAACGCTCTCGGTGCAGGTAAAGGATTTACTGTTGTTGTGTTCCGTTTGTATTCCCTGGCGTTGTCGTAGTCCGGTAATTACACTTTCAGTTTGCGATGCAAACACACGGAAGCTGCCACTTTCTCCAAAACCATCTTTTGAGAGCCTGCTTAGATCCACCGTAATTGCTTAGTTGTGTAACCTCTTTGTTCAACTGAAGTTTTGACTTTAATTGCACTTGAGTTCTGCAGACCTCACAGAAGACAACTGGTCAAAGACAGTCTGCCTGTTAGCATACTCTGCTATGGAAGGATAATAACTGTCCCATCACCTAGAAAATGGGGGCTGCTGAGATGAAATAATGTTTTTGTGTGTTCTCATCTATTCTTCAAACAGTTCCCTGTCATTGTCTTTTATAGTGGAACGTTTCTTTTATGGATGCAGAATGGGTGGGAGCCCAGTCCAAATTTCCTACCGCATGAAACAATAAAATGAATTGTGCGAACACAAAAACATGTATATATTCTGATCAAGCATAACATTATGACCCCCTGCCTAATATTGTGCAGGTCTCCCCTGTGCCTCAAACATGACTCATCAGAGAATGGACATGGGTCTTCTGAGGGTGTCCTGTGGTGTCTGGCAACAGAATGTTGTTAGTGGGGGCCTTTGGGTCCTACACTGATAAAAATACTCCATCTCTGCAAGTGCTCCATCAACTTCAAAAAAAGTCAGGCAACTTTTTGCATAATTGTATCCTGTGGATCAAACAAGAGTTGTCTTTGTTGCTACAACATTAATTCTGTAAGTACAGTCAATATACTTTTGCAGATGATGTCACACGTTTAAAAGTTCACCTAACTCAATAATGTGAGTTGAAAAATGTACTTTTAGTAAAGACAACTTGTAGAATGATGCAAAGAGTTCTCTTTACTTTTTTTTAACTGGATGGAGCACCGTATTTTTTTCAGTGCTTACAGCCACAAACCCTACTAATGGTGTTAGCTTATGGCTAACCGGTGTTAGCTCCATAAGCTAACGCTGTGTAGAGGAAAAAACACATCTCGACTTACTTTAAATTACAGTCATTTGCTAACGTTAGCTTGAAGTTAATTTAAATAGTTTAAATCAAGTATTTTTATTTTATTTAGTACAACTTGCTAACATTAGTTTCATTTAAAAAAAAATTTGAAGCCACTTGCAATTGTTAATTCCAAATTTGATCAAGTCTCCAGTTATTTTACTTACTGATGTCTACAACAATATAAAACCTGAAAGACTGCAGTAATTAACCAACTATATCCCTATTAACTCAATTCTTACCTTAAAGTCCGGTCTCCACTTACATATAGCTTGTTAATCAAAAAAATCTAAATGACTTGTATTTTGAACAAATGTAGACAAATTCAAAACATAATATATCCATGTCAAGAGACAGACTTTGTTTTTTTTGTTTGTTATTATGGCGGGGCTAAATTAGAAAAAAAAATCAATTATATACTCTTAGATTGTCTTTTTTCAGTGGATAAGTGCCTCTGTGGGGGTGCCTAGTCTGGTCTAGGTGGGTGCAACATGTCTAAGTAACATCCACACAAATGCCAGGTCCAAAAGATTCCCAGTAGAATACTGAATTGTCACAAGAAGATCAGTGGTATTTATTTCTCCTGTCTGTTGGCGGTGTTAATGTTGTGGCTGTTGTAGTGCAGTATTGTTGTGCTGTGTTGTGCTTTTCAACACCTTCTTTCGTTTTAGAGCAGCGTTTCTGTCACTGCTGGATACCTACAACTGCTTCCTGAACGACCAGACTCAGCTACACCTCAGTTATTCTGAGGTATGATTTCAGATAGTTTCTATTTACTTTCAGTTACAGTAATTTCCTCAAAGTCTGCTTTGTTTGTGGCTTCAGTCAAGTGTCCTGGCATATCCTGGCAACAGGTCTTAAAGACTCTTAAAGAAGACACAACTCAATTATTAGCTAATACCAGGGTGAAGAAGCTCCTTCAGTGGTATCTTAATGGGATCAGTCAGGTGTGTGTTGGTGTGTCTGTGTAACAGGGGGCCAATGGAGGGGTTTTAGTGGAAGGTTTCCTGAATATCTCCTGGGGAGTACGGAGACCTATCAGGCTGAAAATACAAGACGAGAAACAGATACTTCCCTCCTCTCCTGTGATCTCACCTGAGCCCACCAGCCCACTGGGAAACAAGAGGTTACCTTCAGATGTTGTGTGATATTACCAGTATTACTAACCAATGGATATTGGCTAAAGGACTGTTACTGTCAGTGAGGCAATCTCTGTCTCTCCTTGCAGGGGTATGTCAAGATGGGGAGAATATGCAGACCTTCACCATATAGATGAAATGGTTGAAACGCCACAGGAAGTAGTGCTGAATGATCCTTTACCAGGTTGGGTTTAATTCCTTCTTATAATGTATTCCCAATCACAATCTTGTTGTCTCAACAGCATATTGTATAGTCTGTTTTTATGTCTCCATTTGGTTGCACATAAACTACATACATCTATCTTATTTACTGTTATTCACGCCATGTGTTGAATGTGAGATGCTTTCTTCTGTTTGTTTCAACAAACCAAAGGCCCACCGGTTTATGAGACCGCCACACTACGCCCTGTGAGGCAGAAGAACCCAGAGATAGAGGCCGAGTCCAACCTCTTTCGCTGCATGAGTGACGCCTCCTTGGTTAAGAGGAGGAAGGGCAGGGGAAAGTCAGCGGCACAGAGAGAGAAAGAAAGGCAGCATCGCTTTTCAATCAATGGGCACTTCTACAACTATAAAGTGAGTGGCTTGTCCCCCACCTTTTCCAAATAACCCATGGGGCATTCCTTTGTTTCCTCACTCCACTTGTTCTATGACTCATCCATGTTTTATTGTATTCCACAGACCTCTATCTTCACGCCGTCCTTTGGTACGCCAACTAAAGTTCGCATCTCCACCGCGTTGACCACAAACCAAGTCATTGAACAGCTACTGAACAAGTTCAAGGTGAGTTTGGCACACATTCTGGAAACTGCTAGGGCAACTACATGGAGTAGACCTTTCATCCTGGTGTAAAAGAAGACATGGCACACCAAATCAGGGCAAGCCAAGTCTGTTCAGCAGTGGACAGGGGTCAGCATGAGTGCCCTTACTAATCTGCAACTACATAGTCACATACAAAACAAAAAGTGATGTACTGTATTATACTTTTCTGTCAGAGCCAACATGAGCTTCCTCGTCAGTTTTAGCTACATTCACTCATCTGTTAGATCAGACTATCTAGCCATCGTAATTGAGCCCTATGTAAGTCTGTGAAACCCTTCCACTTTCCAGTTGTTCTATTCATCCCTCAGTTGTTTATTACTGTTTATAGTACAAACCCCTTCATGGCCTGTGTCACTGTGGCGTCACAATGTTAGCTTTAGGCAGAACAGAGGGGAGCTTGAGGCTAACACAGTCACTTTAAACCATGAAAATGTCATCTTGCTGTATTTTTGGCTGGAAAAAAACTGAAAAATTTTATCACATACCAGCCACTGCCAGTTGTAGACACCTTTGGTTTGGCTTTGGCGATCAAAAGAAAGGATTGGAGTGAGACGATCAACACGAACATGTCATACGTCTAGGTCAGACTGATATGTAATGCATCATCAGTTTCAGCCTGGAAAATGTTATGGGTTAGACTAAATCGTGACTAAAGTTATGTTACGTTAATGCTTATTTAGGGGATTCTTGTTACACTTTAATGCTAATGCTAACTGCGAGCTAACGCAACATTAGTTGTGTGTTTCAGAAGTTGCATTTGCTACGTTACCCTCCATTCGGTTCCACTTAATTCTTGTAATATCTTTGTTGGAGAGGCTTCAGTTGATAAAGACAGCCCCTCTGTGTTCGTATGGACAAAAGTCAAAGTTCAAATTCTTCTATTGCAAGTCTTGTCCATGGCATCTAATGATTTGTATGCCTTCAATTTTTCTTTTGTGGAGATACTGGATTTCTCAATTAGGAATTTGTAAATGTCTGCACAGTGGGCTGTTCTGTCACCCAGTGAGTGATGAAGGATTTGACAAATTACCTTAAATTCATCACTGTTTGTGCGATTCTTGTTACACGTTAATGCTAATGCTAACCGCGAGCTAACACAACGTTACTTACATGTTTCACGTGTGTCCAAGCAGAAGTTGCATTCACTATATTACCCACCACAGTGGTTCCACTTACTTATTGTAATATCTTTGTTGGAGAGGCTTCACTTGATAAAGACAGAGCAGACTTCATCCCTTGCCCTCCTTTGTCCATCCAGTGAGTGAGAGTGTAGGGGTTGGTAAATGTATTCCCATCAGTCAGAGTCAACTTTTTAAAATAATAATAATAACAAAAATAACACTCACTGTCTCAGGGAGTGAGTGTATTAGTATGTTTTCCTCGCCCATTCTTGTCAAAACAGTCCATTGAAATATGCTGTAAACGCCGTTTACAGGCTATTGTGTTTAAGATATGTCTAGTTAAGGCCCACCCCTCAAAAAAACATCACACTGTTTACAGACTGTGAAGGCGTAAGGCGTCGTTACCATCCAGGCTGGTGCCAAGAGGCAGGGAATCACATGGCTAGCAGGGAAAGAAAAACAACCATTCACTCTGAAATGCACAAATACAGCTAATTTAACATCACCTAACAACCTAACAGGCATGTCTTTGAAATGTGGGACGGAGCCGGAGCACCCGGAGAAATTGTGCACCCATATTTCATGCTGCCAAAATTCATCCTGCTAAAATTCAATTCAATATTTTTCCTTTCTTTTCTTTTCTTTTCTTTTCTTTTCTTTTCTTTTTCTTTTATATGCTTCGTACAGATAGAGAACGATCCCCAGGAGTTTGCTCTGTACTGTGTTCACCAGAGCGGAGGTAGGGCTGACTTACTACTGAAATCATTAAACATGAGGAATGAAAATGCAGCACTAACGCATTGTACATGTGTTCTGTGCAGAAAAAAGAAAGCTGAGCAATAGAGACAAGCCGCTATGGGAGCGCATTCTACAAGGTCCCTCTGATGACATCATGAAGATCTTCCTGATGGACATGGATGAAGAGGAAGTCAGCAATGATGTGAGTGTGCTAGGACCATTGTGATGTTAGTGTGCAAGCTTTTTTTTTAAATTATTATGATTTATTATGCTTGTACTTCTCCTCTCCTCTCCTCTCCTCTCCTCTCCTTTCCTCTCCTCTCCTCTCCTCTCCTCTCCTCTCCTCTCCTCTCCTCAGGTAGCTCAGTATCTGAACTTGGAGCTTCCAATCCTGGAGCAGGTTTTACTGAAACTCAAAGAGGAGGAGAACAGGGAGATTCAAAGGGTCATTAACAAGTTAGTATATGAATCATATTCCTGTGAAGTGTCTTTTACCATTTGTGTAAATGTATATTCTATTTATCTATGAAGGACACAACATTCTGAAGTGTATGTTCAGTGTACAGACAGAGTGTGTTGTGCATGACTCATTCTCTTACGCCCACCACATGTACTCAGACTGTATTTACACAAGTGTGACAAAATAATCCTTGTAGTAACATTTCCAGGCCGTGTGGTGGCGCCAAAGTCGAAGTTATCTTTCACTGATTTATTTACTGGTGGTGTTTTCTGTGTCTGTTTCAGGTACCATCACCAGCACATTCTCCTGTCCCACATTCTAACCTCTAAGGCGTCGCCACACATTGAGACCAGCGTATGACGACTGAATTACCCGGACAAGATTCAGTAGGGCGTCACTTTCCTTTCCACGTTCCTCCAAGATGAACAGTCAGCTCTGTAGAACTGTGTACACGTCTTCAGTGTCACATTCCAAAAATATGGGATGTGAAACCTAAAGGTGAACATTTTAGGAAAATAGCACATGAACACATACATTAGAGAAGTAATAGAAAACAAGGAACTTTTTCAAGTCTTATGAACTGAGTAATTTACGTTGTTTTTTTGTTCTTGTTTAATTTTTGTTTTATTTTTTAAACTGTAAAATAAGTTTATGAGATAACTGTAGATGTAAATCATTCATGAATAAAAAATGGGGCCAGCATGGCTGCTTCTGTTTTCTGTTGGAGCTGATCTTTTCCGGTCTGTTGCTAGGTGTGCATGCAGGCAACAGCAACTTTGCCCTGTACGCAGGCACCATACAGAGCAAAGTCCAGTATTGATTTTCAATAAGGAAGGCAGAGCTTTTTTTTTTTTAGATCAAACAAGAGCTTGTTAGATAAAACATTTTGGTGTTTAGATTGTGGTGAGGAGCGTCGTAGTGACGTGGAGTCCCAGATGAAGGCAGTAGAAAGAGGCAGCAGCATAGATGGCGCTGGTGGTGGAGCAGATGGGCTTATATGTATGAGACCCCCTGATCTCAGTGTCAAAGGCATGAATAGGTGTGTGCATCAGATTTTGCAAAAAGTTAATTTCCATCTATAGTCCAAAAATAAAAATACTAAACAGCAACCAACACAGACCCACAGGACTAGGATGAAGAACACTATACACAAAATAAAATCCAAAACGTGCTCCTAATGTTATGTGTGAAAAAAATGCCTAGTAATTTCAGCACCTATATCAACAGTGGTAAATCAGAAATTTCAGGGGACATTTTAAATATTAGCATTGGTAATTTATATTAACACGACTGTTGTTCTTTAAAAGAGTTAATAGAGATGAGGCCACTCAGTTGACTATTTATAAAAAAAGAAAAACATGACAGCAGCAGCGTACTTAATCAGTACTGACAAGTTTAATTATTTAAAATCCTTTTTTTTGCTTCTTTAGAGAAGGCTACCTCATTTGTGCAGGTTGTCAGATTAGCACCAACCTTGTTCCACTCTTTTATGGCCTTATATGACAAGGCTGACTGTGCAAAGGCACTTTTGCGTTTCGGAATACTACACTGCCTCCTTAAGGTAGCCTTTGTCTTCTTGTACATCTGTACTTGGGTCAGCTGAAGCAAGTGCTTTACGGGTAGAGGTGCAGCATTGTGTATGATTTTAAAAATTAAACGTATGTGCGTGAACATGATCATATTTTCAAAGTTTAGCATCTTGTATTTTGTGAAAATATGACGATAATGATACTGATGTGTTTTCTTATACATGATTTTAAGAGCTTGTTTACAGAGTGACTCTAACGGCTTCAGGGTTGTCTTATTTCTTTGAGACCAGCATGAGTAGGAGCAGGAGAAACGTCACATAATTATTGCATTAAAGAACGTTTTTCCGTTGTGAGGGAGTTTCTCATACATTGGAAAGTTGGCAGATTGCATTTGAGCGCATGACTCTTGTTTTACATGCTTTTTGAAGCTATGGGTAGAATAAAAAAAATACTTAAAAAAATATTTAAAATCAGTTACATTACTTATTCGTTGTCCATTAACATTTCCATTAGGATAGACCCTGCGTGTTTATTTATTAGAAAAAATACATGGTGGCCGTTTCTCCCGTGTTTAAGGTAAGACAAAAATCATAGGGCCATCTTGATACTTTCTCCATGGCAGCAGACAAATTTGTAGCTATGGTCTGGATCCCTCCCATGTGTGTGGATGACTGCTTCATCCACATACATTTGGAATTCCACATCACCACATACAGATGGTAAGTCATTTATGTACAAAGTGACGTGCAGCTTCAGTCTAGACATTTTTTATGATGGCCTCGTGTCCCTTTGCGTTCTGCCTGTTTTTGTCTTCCTGTCCCTTTTTGGATTGATTTGCCTTCACTGACTTGTTGCACATCTCCAACATCTGCTATCAGAATATAAGCTCACTTTGCTCCGAAGACACTCACACTTTTACATAAAGCTATATTCAGGGGAAGAATGGAAAGTTAAGAGGTCAATTGCTGTACATTTCTATGTGTCTGGGTGTTGGTTCACATAGTCACATTCAGGACATAATTAAAGTCTTTTTTCTTTTTTCTTTTTTTTTAAAGACATGTTTTGGTTTTGGAAGTATATGCAGCAAAGACACCGTTGTGTGTGTGTGTCCATGTGTGGGAGACAGAAGCGGGAAGAGGGAGAGAGAAACAGGAAAGTGCTTACGAGTGGAAAACAGTGTCATGCTGATAGTTAGATAATGACGTAGTGTGGAGTGAGCAGTGCTGCTTAGCGGTAAAGGCTTTGGTATCTCTTGCCATCCCCTCAGATAGCCACATATTACCAGGCAGTGAGTCTAATTTTCCTCAGACATGATGACCGACTACATAGGAATAAATGTTTTCTGGTTGTTCTATTGAAGGGTTGGGTTTCACCAAGAAGCCCAAACTGGAAGGCTTTTTAAGCAATGGAAAGAGTGTGTATCTCAGTGGTCTGGCTGTTGTATCATGGAAGAGATTCACAGACCTCTTAAACGGTTCCTCCCATCTCAAGAAAAAAAAAGTATACTCGTCTTCACTTGTGCTGATATTTATTTGTCAAATGGGCTTTGAGATCAAGCAAAAGAGTGTGACACATGTAGATTCCCTTCTCAGAGGGGAATAAAATCATTTTGTCTTCTCAATGAGAAACAAATAGCCTTGTACTTAGTTTTCACATAACAATACAAACAAAACTATGAAAAGCTCAATTTTCTTTTAAATTTCTAAAGCTTCACACACGAAAAGACAATGGTTTGGGAGTTTGCCTGTTGTCATGGGTTTGAAAAGTTTTCTTATAGGACTCATTAAATTGCCTTCAGGCGAAGTCTGCTTATAATAACGGTTCCTCTCTATTCGGGTTAGCTTTCCCAGGCAAATAAATTTATAGGATCTCCAACACGAAGAGACTTACTCTCATCTCTCAGCCATTTTGGCTATGCTGCTGAGCTTTTCGGCTCAGAAGAACTCCTAAGTGGTAGCATATGTCACGCTGTTTTGTTTATAGTCCTGTTTTCTGACTAATACAGTATGAACTGAAGACTCTGGAGGAAATTAATATTTAAGTGTATAATGGCATAAAACTAAAAGATTATCACTCAAAAAGTCTGTTAACGGCCCAAAGCTCATGAACCACTATATGAATGTTGGTTAAAGAGCTGGGGAGGGATGTGAGATCAATACATGGCTGGTAGTTGATGCCATAAGCATGGTTGTTTTAATTTGACTTCCTTCACTCCTTCCTCCAACCATGTGTCTCGTCTGTCCAGAATATATCCAGTATGAATTGCTGTCCGCATAGGATTGCCCGTCATCCTTTAGATGCAGTTGATCTGTGTTTACAGATCAACTGCTTTTTAGCGCAAATAGCTAATCAGCCAATGACATGACTGCAATTCAGTGCATTTAGGCATGTAGAGGTGATCAAGACAACTTGCTGAAGTTCAAACCGAGCATCACAATGGGGAAACTGAGAATACAGTTCAAGCAGGCTCACCAAAATTAGCACAATAGAAGACTGGAAAATGTTGTCTTCTCTGACGAGTCTCGATTTCAGCTGCAAAATTCGGACGGCAGGGTCAGAATTTGGCGTAAACAACATGAAAGCATGGATCCATCCAGCCACAGTCTACCTGAATATTGGATAATGCAGGATAATACACCATCACACATGCATCATCTTTTATATCACATACTGTTTGGTCGTGATACTGCCCCATGTTGTTTAGTCCATTTATATTTTAAGTCTGTGCACTCCTAACTAATCAAAAGCATTACTTAGCTTCTCTTTGGGTCTTCTGTTCTTGGACTGAGCCAGTTTTTCTTTAAGCTCCTTTTTAGGTCTGAAGTGGACCAGGATACTGTGTTTGGCTGATATCCTGTGAGGAAACGTTTCGGATGAGACGCAAGCTCAAGTACTTTGGATTACCACGATCTGGATGACTGAAAATCAACAGACAACTGACCTAGTGGGTTTACAATACTTCTTGTATTCTCTTGTATGCTGCTGCCTGAATTTGAATACTGACCTACTGCAAAAATTATTACAGATTTACTGTTGCATCAGTGTTTGGAGAAGAAGCTGTTGCTCCATTTCTGATCTTCTGTACCAGGACTTTTGAAAGGAGCTTTTGTTTCTGAGGCCTGGTGTCTTATTATTCTTTTGAATGCGAGGAAATAACGAAAGCATAAAACTCATTACTGGAAATCTCTTTTAATTATACAAGATAATTGCCATACAGATGGTATGCAAAATCATGAAATTAAAAACAAAGCATGAAAATAAATAGATGAAGAAAACGTAAAGACATCATGCCAACACAAATCGTCTTGGTCACGTTTTCCAAATCTCGACTTAATTACGTCCATCTCTTTAAACAAGCTGTAAAACATTAATCAAAGGTAATTGTGTGTAGAAAATAGCAAATGAGGATGTGAAGTCAAAGAGCTTATAAAATGTGAAGCCTGTTAGAAAAAACAAAAAAACAAAAAAAACTTAGGCCTTCTTCTCCACAACTTTCTTGCATTTGTGTGTCCACAGCTCATGTTTGTTGTCGCGGGGGTCGAAAGTCACCTCGAAGTGGCACTTCAGACTCTGTGAAAGGCAGCAACATTGTATTATTATTATTTCATGTTGACCTTTTCTAATAATAAGTAGTGAGGGCCTTTGGTGTAGTGGACTGCCCCCAATCCTCTTTTATATATATATTACAGTGAGCAAGATGACTTTCGTAATAAAACACTCTCTGCCAGGAAATGTTTTTCTTTTCCAGTGTTCACACAAACCCCGTGTACGGCTGTCAGTTTTGTGGACAGTTCGTGTGCCTGTGAATGTTGAAGAGACAAAGGGCTTGAGGTGCTCAGGAGACTTCAAAATCGTTCCCCGCCCCTCTATTTGCGACGGGTGAAGTCATGTGCTGATGAAGGTCCATGTGGTTTCAATAAAGGCTTCTAATACTTTTTCAACCACGGAGTGCCTTTTGCAATCTTTCGTTTTTGATCCCAGTGTACAGCTATGATCCATGGAGTGGCTGCTGACCTGCCCATTTTTCGGCGCTTTGCTGCCCGACTGAAATTGACCAATATGGGCATGCCCGCAATCCTCTGGCTACAAATCGCCCAAATAGTTTGGCTGTCATAATAAAGCAGTTCGAACTGGCACTGCCAAGCAATCTAAATACGTTCCAGGAGGGTTTGCTGTAACATTTTTTTTCTAGTGGCTGGGGCAGCCAGTTAGCCACATATTAGCTATTAAATATCTACTGCAAAGGCAATGGCACAGGAATGTCTGACTGGACTGACCATGCTTTGATCTGATTCCACTGAAAGAATGACTGATCGTTTTCCTTTGCTTTAAAAGGGAGACAATCAAACTTTAAATTTAAGTCATGCGATTGAAATAGTAAGTGTTCACACTGCAGTAGCTGCGTTTACACTGCATCCAAATGTGCTGGACTAATAAACGGCAACACATCTACTGAAAATCACACATCCATTACATGGAATGCCAGGCTCACTACAGTCATGTAAGACAATGCCAGGATGTAGCTGACCCCAGATACTGTAAGGTTTAAGGAGGAATCTTTGTGCTATGTTGGTATCCCGTGGTTACTCATGTAATTGCTAAGTCAGCGGAACAGCACAAAAATAAGTTGTTCGATGCAATATCACAACCTCTAGTCAACCAACTGTAACAACTGGACAGGTCATCTAAGCCGTCACTGCTGATGGCTTAGATGTTGCATCAGCCCCTTTATCTGCAGCCCAGGTACAACTGGGTGCACAAAAAGTGTTACAATACAATACTGTAAGGTTGAAAAGAAATAATAATAAAAAAAACAAAATAAAAAAAACAAGTGCTACTGGATTTCTTTCTTTTGTTGGACTTCAGGGATACCATGGCACCGATGATAGACAATTTTATAAACATACAAACGCACCTTTTTGTCAAGACTGCAGCTATCCAGGTCATGGTTTTCAGACTTGAGGCACTTGGTTTTTCCCAGGATTGCATTAATCTTGAAGTGGATCGTGTTGGTCACCTGAAGATTTAACAAAGGACAGAAGTATTAGAAGTCACGCCGTGATGCAACAATGTCAGTCTCTTTGTGTCTGCGAGATGATGAATCCAACCTTAGCCTTAGCGTTGGTGATTGAGACCAGTTTGAACATCTTCTTGCCCTTGGACTTTGTGTTGAACATCTCCATGGCGTGTTTAGCTGCCTCCTGAACGTCATTTGTGTCTGGACTCTTCTTAACCCAGTCACCCAGTTTAGGCACTTTTTCTATAAGGAAATGAAACACGCACACAATGATTAGCCGAACGCACGCACTGTACGTTCACTGCATGACTATTTATAGTTTAATATGCCAATCCGTTAAAAGCCTGTGTAATTTGCGTCGTTAAATGCAGTTAATCACAATCTGTCTCCAATAAACTCCGTGTGACTCTATGTGGAAAATTTGCTGTGTCAGTCCACAACATCAGTCAAAGATGTGGAAAGCGCAGGACCACCAAACCCTGCGCTGAGCTAGTCCTACGCTGCCAAACCACTGCTGCCAAACTAAACAGTGCTTGTTATGACAAGGCTTCGGATGCAGGCATAATTTATAGTTTAGTTCCAGCTTCTTCTTGGGCCTTGGTCAGCCTAACCAATGATAAAACCATAATAACTCAATCAGAACAAACCAGTGGTTGAAAAGACGAACAGAGACGGAACTGGTTGGTCTTGGTCGATTGAACAAATTTAAAGTTGTCAATACAGTTGGAAAAAACTTCTTTTTCTTCCCCTTCTAATATAATTTCGCCAGATTCAATGCTTAGAACACATTTGTGCATGTAGAATAATATATATTCTGTTGTGGAGCAATTTATATCACTTTATTTAATGTCCATGTGAACAAAAATTGGAATCCATAGCCAATAACCTTTTTTTTTTTTTTAAACATTTTTTTTCCCCCACTGTTGGTTAGTGGTTCCAAATGTTTGGAACTTACTCAAAAATCTACGGTACCTACAGTCCACACTCAAATACCAGTCTTTAATGGACTGGCATTAAATTGTGCACGGGTATTCGTGATCCTCAGAGGATGCATCCATCTGACTCCATTGCTGCAGCTTGTAGGGGGTTCGGGTGGCATATCTGAACAACTACAAGCTTAATAAGAAACACGTAAAATCCCATACCAAAAATGGAAAGTGACAACACATCTTAAACTTTCAAAATCACATTTTTCGAAAAAACTCTTTTGCTTTTTCAGCAAACAGCCTTCCTCAGTTATGTATACAAGGGTAGAGTTTATACACAGGGAAGGGTTACACCAGATTATTCTGGGACCAATCACTTTCTTTATTATATGACTCAAACAACAAATTCCAGCCACAGTCTGACGTGAGTCAAATAAATGAGCAAATGTGAGTATTGACTTTTGACTTTTGAATTCCTGGAATAAAAGTTTTTGGTTTATCATTGTTGACGCAAAATTTCCTTTGTGGTACCAAAAACTCCACACTTCCCCACACAGCAGCGTTTTAACAGTCGGCGTTAACGTGTTAATATGCTGCATTTGGCGTTCAGCTGGAAACACCTCGGGGCCACGTTCATTGTGTGTTCTCTCTCATGCAGGTAATTCACGTAGACGTTGATTAATTCCAGGTTCATGTGAAACTATGCAAAGGTTAGAAAGTGTGTTTGTGCTGCCGTGTGGCAGCTGCTATATGCCCCGTCCCCGCCCAGCTGAGCACAGACATCCATTATGTCTTGCAGTTCAACAATACACTTGACGTGGGATCGTATGAGAAGCATTTTAGTTGGGAACACACTTGAACCTTTCAACCCACAGAGATAAGTGCAACAATGTAAAGATCCAGTGTGTAGTAACCCTTTACGTATTATCCAGGCACAACTGTGAGCTCCACAGCTATGAAATGAAACAAATGAAATCCTGCACACTTCACTCTAAATTACGTCCACACTTTAGACTTTACTCAACAAATTGCGCATTTAGATGTGGTATTGAACGACCCATGATGGATTATGTTTTCTTCCTAAACGCTCCCAGTCCAAACTCCACTCTGCCAAATTAAATAGCACTTGAGCAATGACGACTTCGTCTGAGCCAAACGCTCTGACTCACTGTACCCTTCTGTACTGCGGCGTGCAGTCACCGTCTGCGCAGAGAGCGCACAGACACGCCGGTTATTGTGCCACTGTGGCCCACAGGCACATGCGATAAGTTTTATTGTTTAGCGAATCACTTCACTGCTGAACTTAACACTTTTAATACCCACTTTTAATACTCGCGCTGAGCCAATAAGTACGGGTTTAAAGGCTTCTGACTTCTGCTCTCTCTCTTATATTTCCTGTTTGTCTGCATTCCCTGTGTTGTAGCCGATGGAGAAAAGAGATCACCTTCTTGACATTACATCACGTTGTTGTCTAGTCTTGTTGTTGCTTTTTTTTCTTTTCCTTAAACAGTATACATGTACATAGTATTTAATTCTATAGTTATTAATTGTTTAGTGTCTGGATAGTGAACTACTTAAAATTAAGAGGAAAAGGTGTAGAATGTCACTTTTGTAAAGGTTAATGATGATTTCCTTACATTTTATTACTGTGGGCTACTGATGCCTTGATATATTTGTGTTACACATGACTGTAAGTGTGATGTGCCAGCCCTTGGTTTTTAAACTAAGCAGTGAAATATGCACAGTAGCTCCAGATAAAACTAAACAAGTGTTACTGGTGTGTTTCAGTCAAGTGTAGGCTTTTCGTCTTCTAACACACTCTAATCCTCTCTGTTACGTAACGCGACACTACACCGCTTTCATCTCGCATTTCCCATCCACATCACCACTTACTGGTCGTGATGACCTCCTCCACGGGCTGAACTCCCATGCACAGCTGGACGACCGTCAGACATATCAGCGCTGACAACGGAACAGACATCCTTCCTCGACAGCTGTCCTGTTCTCCTGGAGAGGGCAAGGCTGGTGTCCAGAAAAAAAAAAGAAAAAGAAAAGAAAAAAGAAAGAGATGAACTTGCTTTCCAAGTAACCTGCAAACTGATGTGTCCAGGTCCACAAAAATAAAAAATAAAAAGAAAGAAATAAAATAAAGCCAAGACATGCAGATATTTCAGACGCAGATGGAGCTAAAAGGAGAGAAACTATATTTCATTTGTGCTGTAGGGAAAAAAAAGGCAGAACGTTACCTTGTGAAAGCTGGTGCTACAGTGAGTCGGTGAAGGAGAGGAGAACAGGAGTGGCGTCGGTGAATGGCTGTGACTGTTCAGCATTTAAGCTCTGGTATGTTCAACAAACCAGTGAAGACCACACCCACCCACCGCCTGGCAGTGACGGCAGGCTTTTAACAGCCATCAGCGGCTTTGGTGCGCGTGCGACCGGGCCGTGCGCGAGGGGGGGGGGCACGGGAGGGTCAGCGGTGTTTGATGAGTGCTTTGCGCGCGCGTGTGCGCCGGTGCTCTTTGTGCATTGTGTCCTCTGTGGGTGTGTCGGCGCAGATGGTGTGCGTTTCCAGTTGGTCATCTTAGTTGCACACGGGAGAAGGAGCCGCTTCTGTTGAGACGTGACTCAAACGCGGTGGCATCTGTTCGCAGCCACTGAGTCACAGCGAGAGCTGCAGCGCAGTTCTCGGTGCAGATATCATGTGATGCTCATGGCAGTAAATACACGCACAGATGTCAGCAACTGCAACCAAGTGGAAATAACAAACTTGGGCTTCCTGGCGCTGTGACGCCTTCATAAAGTGAACGGCTTAAGAAATTTTGCAAGATCCTGTAAAATGTTTATGACATGTTAGGAAATGAAATATGCGTGGGGTCTTTTATGAGTTCTCGATAAAGTTTTCCAAAATCCTGAGGAACTTTTGTGAGATATTTAACCACTGGTGTGTCTCACGTCAAGTTCACGCTTCTTATCTATAGTATACTCTAATCCACCCCGTTACATGACACGACACAAATGTTTCCGCGTCTTGCATTTCCTATCCTCATCACCACTTGCTGGTCATGATGGCTTCCTCCACAGGCCGATCTCCCATGCACAGCTGGACAACTGTCAGACATTATCGGCGCTGACAACGGAACAGACATCTTTCCTTGACAGCTGTCCTGTTCTTAAGAAACTTTCGTGACATCTCGAAAAACATTCTCAGGGTCCTGAGACGTTTCCTCTGAGGCCTCAAGAACTGTCAGACACGTTTTGCAACATCACTAAAAGCTTTAGCGAGATCTTGTGAAATTTTTATTTTGGAACATGTTGTTCCTTTTGTAATGATTTTTGTTGTTTTACTGTACTTTTTTTTTAAACTTCCATATCAACAGGTTCCTGACTAAAACAGTGACGGTGGACGATGTATTTTATCCTGCATGTGAATTACAACAGTGCAGCTTTGACCACACTCATGACAGATTTTTATAAATTCTAATTGTATGCTATTAAATTAGAGAAACACGTTCAAACAGTTAAACTCAGACTGAAGTACTAAAACAGATAGTGCATGTGAAAATCCATTATACTTGTACGTGACCTTAGTGGCTTTTGATATATGAACGATTCTCAGAAACTTCCAGAATGGCACCACCACCAGGTCCAAATGTTCATGAACCAATGTTTCTCTCACACACATGACAGATAGGCACCGGTCTTTGTGCAGACATCCGTCTACACCAGAGGATGAATCCTAATAAACGCAGTGGTCTAACCAGGCGCCATTTGTGGCCCTTTACACGCCGCTCACTTGATGACTGGTTCGCCACATGTCGCCTCGTAAATGCTATTTAACGACACACCTCAAACACAAACAGCTAAAAGGTACGCTTGGCGCAGCCACACGGTTTTATGGGATGTGACAAATTTGCCGTACTTTGAGATCCCCGTTGATGTGTGTGCTTTGTTTTTCTTCTTCGTCGTGCTGCTGCGGTACGTTGCCCACTGTGCTGTAGGTATGGGTGGCTAGGCTGTGGCCTGTGGTTGCCGTTCATGTGGGTGGGAGGGTGGATGTTTGTTTGTTGATATTGCATGTTGGGCTACAGGATAGGCAAGTTGCTGGTAAACCTGATAAGTAGATGCGACACATGAGACAGCACTGGCAGATTTACTAATTAATTTTTCAGTTCGGTTCCAGTCATGGGGTTTATGATGTGGTGTATGATTCACATTTATTGAGCTGTTATTTGAGTTCACATTTTTTAAATTTAATAATTCTTCCCTGAGTAGGTTTAGTTATCTCCATTTTGTACTTATTAGATTTGTGTACATTACAGTATTTTTTTTTTTCTAAAATAGGACGATATTTGTCAGCAATCAGACATAAGATGTTCAAAATTACACAAAAATCACCACATTTTGTGAAGGCACATTACCCCCAGCCACAGTATGTAACAGTATGTAGTAATGCCGGTTCATACTATACGCGTTGCCCAGTTTACCCCCATTCTCCTTCCCAGCTCCTCGTCTCTGTATTTTGCCTGCGATTACACAAAATGTCCAGCAGAGGGAAGCAACACTGTATTACACAATGCAACAGGTGGTCAGGGCTAATTATTGTACTTTCCTAGCCACTAACACAATTACAGCAGAAAGCGGATCACACTGTGAGCAATTTCACAAATTAGTCATCTCAGTGGCCTCGTAATAATAGAAAATGTCTGTCAAAAGTGTGTCTGACTCATTGATTTGCTGCATTACATGAAGGAAATGTGGTACAAACTGGAATTTAAGTGACTGGACTACATAGACTATTCATTTTTAGCCAAAAAACAAATAAACAAAAACAAAACAAAAAACTATTGTACATCATTATAATTCTGAATTTATTTTAGGATTATGCACTGATATAACATTATGACTAATATTGTGTAGGTCTCCCTTCTGCCTCCAAAACAGTTGTGACTCATCAGAGAATGGACCTTCTGAGGGGTGTCCCTGGCAACAGAATGTTGTTAGTGGGGGCGTTTGGGTCCTATGGGCTGAGGGGAGGGGGCTCTGTGGATAGGGTTTGTTCCAGTGCAGAAACTTGGATCTAGTGCCAAAAAAGTCCTGTAATGAGCATGATCACTGTCAAAGAGGAAGGTTTTTCATCTCCTCTGTCAAATTTCGCAATATGCATATTGTAACGCATGTGGTTATTTAAAGCCTTGAATCTTGATGCACAAAAATGCTGACGTGCTAAGATAAGAGAGATGCAAGAAGGTGTGGAGATATAATCAAAGGTAGTTTCTATAACTGACCGAGCAGTTCTGGCAGAGGAGGCGGACATGAGACAAAAGCTAGGCAGATGGGGACAGGTGGATGTCCACCATGGCTCATTTAGTTTTAAGGCAGATGGACAAGCAGTTAAATTCACCAAGAGACCAGATGATTAACCCGTGGACCATTCAGAGGTAGAAAATAAGGAGCAGGTGCAGTTCAGCGCAGCAAACGGCTGCCACAAAATATGACAAAAAAAGACTGATTAACCCCCGATCTGACGCATCTCAAACAGACAGCAACAACACGCGTAATCCCTCCAAACACCACGAAAGTAGCACTTTGCATCTTAGTGCGCTAGAACAAAAAAAACACGTAGTGTGCACGGGAAAATTTGCATGACACATATGTAAATACTGAACATACAAGCTGATAAACCACCGCCCGGGTGGGGGGGACAGGCGGTCAATCTCAGTCGTTTGTTTTTTCTGCTGGCTTCGGCTGGTGATCAGCGCTCCGCTGCTCCTAATGAGAGGTTATATTGTATCTCTTCCAAAAAGGTCAAGGTCAGCGTGGGGGCTGACTGGAATTGGGGATTCCCCGTTTCTGTGGAATAACTGATGTCAGTGCTTTTGCCTGATAAACAGACTGGAATCTAGCTGGCACTGTTTGCACTCAGTCTGTTAATCATAAAGCCCAGTCGGGAGGAACGCGATTGATTGTTTTTGCTTTGAACGCAACTAGGTCAAAGTGTGAAGAGATTTCACAAACCTACAATAGAACGCATGGTTGACGCACGCCAGAGCTGTTTCTGTGGTTATTAATAAGAAAAGAGAAGTTTTTGTGACAGGGTGAAATAATATTACTGCACTTTCCCTTTGTTATTATGTTAGTATTGCCTTAATGTTCAACTTCTAATATACAGAGTATATAATTTCAGCCTCCTTACTGTGATTGTGATGTATAAGATGTAATCCAGCGTAACACCTCAGAGATGATTCCTACCTTTGTAAACACTGAATTGTTTAGTATCTGCTAACAGAGCATCAGAGAGGTGTTCAGTCATGTGGTAACGCCGATGCCGGGCTGAGCAGCCATTACTCTCACAGAAATGTTTTTTCCACATCCATTTACATTCACGAGGGAGGACAAAAGGTCACCGCTTTGGATAATGAGACGTCGCTGTCGTCCAATTTATTGTCTGCCAAAGCACACAACGCAGGGACCATTAGCGAGTGTTAATGTGTTTATGTACTCATTACAGGTAAGCTAAATAAATAAAGAAATAGATAAAAGAACAGGTAATAAAGAATAGCAAGGTCCTGTATCTCGAAATGAGCGTAACACTTCGGCTGGTTATCTCGCTTCCACCCACCTGTGAATGGCTCATGAAATGTACTCGGCACAGTGATCCAGATTAGTCAGCGAACCGTACTTTGTATTTGTTGTGGTGAAAATGCTGAGCTCGTTGCAAGCCAGCCATAATCTGTATCTGTAATCTGTATGTGAAAACAGTATCGGGCCACTTGCTACTACACCCTCACATTTTGGTTTAATCATTATGTTCCACATGTTCCCCAATAGCAGGCCTTATCTCAGTCAGTATAAAATAAAATAAAATTTAAAAAAATGTAAAAAACAAATTAATAAATAATGCATAAAGCAATTCACCTAAAACGTTTCTAGTTAAATATGAATTTAAAATGTATAAATTTATCATGATCTTATTATTATAATGTTTCATAATATTAAAACTCTTATTTAAAGGCTTTTCTATATATAAAACTACATTAATGAAAAAAAAGATCTTTAATCCGTTATCACATGAGCGAAATATCACCTGAAAAAACGATGGAAACATTAGAACAATCCTAATCCCGCCGTCGGCGGCCTCGGTCTGTTTTTCGATGCCACATTCCTTTCAGACCTCAGACCTGGGATCAGCTCTGATAGCTCGGCCCTTTATAATCCCCTTACAGTCAGGACCCGCCCACTTTCGGGGTGATTGACAGCCGGGTCCTCCAACGACGTGGTAGCCGACTCCAGTCTGGCCCCTCCCACCCTCCTCCTCCCCGTCCGACTTTGTTGCTCTCGTGCCCCGCTACGTCTTCTCTGGTCTCCTCGGTTAGCCGAAGATCAACGCCTTTGCGTCCCAGCCATGGACGGCGACAATATAATAATGCCCATTTAACTCGAGGACATTTTCCAAGGTAAGTTCGGCGATTTAAGCTGTTCGGAACCGGGCGGGAGGGAATTAGCGGCTAGGAAGCTGAGTGTGTGTGTGTGTGTGTTGGGGGGGTGGAGGGGAGAAAAGTTTATCCGCCTCACTGCACGGGGCCAGAGGGACTAGAGGGAAATTTTACTCCAATGTTATTCGCAGTGGTTATGTGGATGTGTCATGCTACTAGCTAGTGTGTCACCGTGAATTAAGCCTAAGCAGTATGCCCCAAATTATTGGCATTAATATTCTATGTTTTGCAATGTGACAGCAATTTAAATTGTCTGACAATTTAAATGGGGCATGGGCTGTACCTACGCTGTTGATTAAACCCGCGGCTGCAGCTGTGTTTGGGGTTCAGATTTAATTTGGACCCTTTTTTTTTTTGTCAGGTAATGAAACATGTTGCTGAAATGTGAAATGTGCCTTATGCAACACCGTGTGTTTGTAAAGGCAGCCCAAAAAAATTAGAGGTCAAAATACACACTGGCTTTCATTCACTTGTTTTGCTCCTAGCTCTCAAAAGTGAGCCCAGAAACTCACTTGGCAGACTATAAATGAAGCGTTGACATCATGTCAACCAGCAGCACTTGCTGATGTGATAAACACGATTAGTCCTCATCCTGCTCTTTCTTCTTGTATATTTATTTGCACCAAGTACAGTTCCAGGGCAAGAGAGTTGCTGGACGGAGCGAGGCAATAATAAAACAAACACGGTACACAATGGGGGAAAGGCAGGGAGACGTCGGGACGGGGTCTCGGTGCAGATGTGCATTCCTCTAGCCAGCGGAGTGATCGAGCCTTTAAATAGAGCTCTGCAGGAATGCAAACAGACCTAGTAGAAAGATGAAGCCCGGGGGCGTCTCAGGAGTAGGACAGGAAAAGGTAGACGGGATCCAAGAACTAAGCGGAGAGACGTTTCACTCCGAGGGAGCGACGTTTGCTGCGACTTTGCGTATTTCTCCCCATTAAAACGGAAATCTGGGTCAAAGTTCATGCCTCAACCTTGACTTTCCCAGTGGTTTTAAGCTGTGGAAAAATGAGGCTGATTATGTAAGATGAAGATTTAAACCTGGGGCTTTTGCCCTTGCCCCCATACGTGATTTGTGAACTTTATCAGCAGCAGATTTTGAACCCATAAATCCCGTAATTTGACGTCAAAGTAAACTTGTTTGTCCACCAGGTTGGACCTATGATGGTTCAAGGACATGAGATGGCAAAAAAAAAAAAATAAATAAAAAAAAAGTTTGTTTGCACAAACAAGGATTTTGACTCTTTGAAACTTAGGCGTAGAAGTAGATTTTCACCTGTGTGTTAAATTCTTGTGATTGCTCTCTGTGCGTGGCTGTATTTAGCGTTTTTGCTTTTCCTTCTTTTGGAGGAAAAGGCAATTTTTCGTGTTTATTTGCTGGCTTTCAGCTTACCAATAGTAGCCCATTTTCTTACTTCACTCGAATAGCGGTGCAGAAAGACACTGAAACGAGTCGTGCAGTGTTAATACATTCCAGGTTTCCAGTGGTTGCCCGTTTGATTGCTGTTTATTTATTTGCTTTAAATCCATTCAGTTAATTCTGTGAAAGGGAGAAAGGATAATTGGTGTTTTGACCTAGCCAGAGTCACTGTAAGCACTGCAGAGAGAAGCACCTGGCCTCTCCGCGCAGCTTCTCTGTCAATTACAACATGCTCAAGGGTTTCACTTTAGATTTAGGATGATCCAGTCAGCATGATGTTTCCTTTTTTCTTTTTTTTAGTTTGAATTCCCCAGCAGAATATAAGCTCTCTGTCGACCCCTTTACCGCTATGAAACTACATGTACATAGTCAGGAAAAAACGAGAGACACCTTGCTGTTTACCTCTGGCAAGTTAGGCTGCCCACGGATAAAAGACTCCTGTCCTATAAAAAGAAAACTTCAGTGTATTTTTGCTTTACAAACACTGTGACTAAAAAAAAAAAAAAAAATTGGTTAAACAAATGTCCTGTTCTGACTTTAGTTTTCAGGAATATCCAGAGTGAAAGGGAAATCCAACAGGTTCGGATTACTTACAACAGTAAAACACCTTAATCTAAGCATCGCTGACACATGCATAAATTGACTGAAGCCTCTGGTGCGGGTTCATATAATTCACACACTGTGGTTTTAGGATAAAAATACATTTAACGTCCTAAAAGCACATCATTTGAGATGCGTACTAATCAAAATCCATAAAAATACTCTTAAAATTACTCAACAACAAGTTTAAAGTGATTCACAGTAACACATTTATCAAGTGATTTCTCTTTTGTTAAGTGTTTTATTACTTTTTTTTTTAACATAAGCTCTTATGTAATAGTAACTGGATAAACCACCAGCTGCGTCGTCGTTCTGTAAAACTTCTTGAACTGTCGTGAATGTAACTTTTTTTTTTCTTCTCTAGTTTGATGAAAACAGAATTGTACCGTCAAATTCATTTGACTTCAGTTAATTTTCTGTACATCTGAGCTCGGTCAAACTAACCCTCCAGTCGCCTCTTTTTCCCGACTGAGAAAGGTAGTCTTATTCAGCTCGCCTTTAGCTTCGCCTGATTCCCTGCAGACGTCTCTCGCTGGCAGCCCGATCTCTGCGCTAGCTCTCGCCAAAAACCACATGTGCACTGTGCACACATACTGACCGGCTCCACAAAGACCTCAACAGAGACTCATGCCTGCACATATGCATGTACAGTTACGAACTCGGACGATCCAATTCCCTTGTGCATACACAATCGCACGCACGCAGAGCTAAACGTGGTCCAAGCCTCCATACTCTTCTCCACACTCATATTTCACTAGTCACACACGGAGGGCCCACAGCAATCAACTTTAAATTAGAGAGAAAGCTGCTCCAAGAACTTCAGCGCTGTGTGCCAGGTCTGAGGCCATACTGTTCTTGTTGTGTGTATGTGAGAGACACAGAGACAGAAAGAGCCAGCTCTTGATATTAAACCAACTTTGAGGGGCCTGGAGTGGGGTATTTCTCCACCTCTGTGCTGCTGTTCTTGCAGTTTATCCCCATGCTTATTCTTACCAGGAGCTCCTCTCACTTGTGCGTTCGAGGACTTATTCTCCAAGAAAGCGTTGTCAGCTCTAATTTTGTGAAGGCTACGCCCGCTGACAGCTCTTAGAGGGATACGCCTATACTTACAAAATCTGGGGTTACGATATGTAACCAATATTATATTATTTATCTGCTATCTTATGATTGCCTTCGTTTTCACATCGTTCCTGCGGCTCCAGACCTCAATATGTAGCTCCATCAGTTGGTTGGGACCTTGTGGCTTAGGGCTGTGGCTACTTTTCTGAGGTCAGTTGACCAATAAAGACAAGATGATGAGAGTGATTAGAGTGTATTAATTGCTAGACAAGTTTTTTTCCCCATAAGAGCGATGCTGTTAGTATTCTGGTATGCCTATTATTATACACATGCCTCAGTAATCACTGAATACATTATAGGGGCTCTGAAAAGGAACCTTATACTCACTCTATGTGGAATTTGACTCGATGAGAAAAAACAGAACAGACCATTGCAGCATCTGTTTTAAATAAAAGAGCGTTTTTTTTTCAGTATTGAACTTCAGTGTGTGGATGTGTATCTTTATATATACATATATTTGTATATTTACAAACATTACACACAATCATAGAACTGTTAATGTAAAAATGTCCTAGAAATTCAAGATGAAGATACATTTAAAATAAGTGTTTTATTTTTTGCTAACTAAAAGAACAAACTATGTTCCAGTGCATGATCTCTGGCACTGCATTTTGAAGTCAGATGACATCATATTTGTTAGTGATTAACTCAAGCAGAAACTGTATCTTGGTGGGGGGGGTTATCCTTTAGTTACCTTGTTTTGAATAGGTGTATTTAACTTACCACAGCAACACCTCTTGGTGAAGAAGCAGTAGGAGTATGGAGTTTCAGTGGGAAACGCACCTGTGTTATGGATCCCTCTCTAAACAAAATGGGTTCAAAGTTGTCTTTAGTTTATTGGATAGTCGTCATCTTTTCAGCTTTGTTTAGTTAATCTTCCTAAGCAGCAGTAGTACAGGATGTCCTGCTTTACCCAGAGTTTACATTATTTGAAGCACCCATCTAAGTATATATGTGTATATATATATATAAAATCTTAAGGCTTTCCTTGCTGATTTATAGATCTTGGTTTCTCATAACACCTGCAAGGATTGGTTTACAAGAGCAAAGACATTAGATACAGTATGACAATGGTGAAGGAAAGATAAGACTTAGAATAAGGCCTGCTCCTTTGCATAGGTCAGGTACCTGGACTCAAAGGAATATTTAAAAAAAAAAAAAAAATCATGATTGTGCTGATATCTGATATAACATGTGCGGAGAATGATTGAAAGTGTAGAAAATAACAATATGTTCATAACAGCGTTTCTGTGAATGTTCAGTGTTGCAGTGTTAAAACTACTGACCACTAATGGAGAGCGACAGTAATCCTAACCACATCACTGTATTTATGTCTTGTTTATTCTTTTGCATTTTTAATTCATTGTTTTTTTTATCGTTATTTTGAGTTTCCTTTATGCAAAGGTAGTGTCTGTTATTTTTTCTTTTTCTTTTTTTAAACCCAGCTATGTGGCAGGATGAAAGTCGGTTCCAGGGAAAGTAAATGTTAAAGAATGGCCGTCCTTCCCTTCCAAATGTGTTGTGTGATCCTCTGGACCTCTACAGACTTCCAGTCAGGAAACCGTTTTCTATCTGTCAGTCACAGAGGAGGATGAACCCAAAAGTCCCCGCCTGCTTGTGCCATTGAGTGAGGTTTACATGTTGGTTTGACTGGGGCCAGCATATCTCAGAAAATAGTTGGGCACTTTTGACATCTTACCGCAGTTCCCCCAGTGAAAGCAGCATCTATTAAGTTAACTGTATAAAATGTTGCAATTCTGTCCAGTGAACTGTTGACTTTGAAAACAGAGCTAACTGTGGAGATTATTAGAGCTTGGCACAGTGTTAGGCCGGGCTGGAAAAACATTCTATCGATTGCTTTGGTATAAAATTCTACCTCCAAATCTGGGGTGGTTACTTGCCAAGCCAGCACGAAGAATACAGTGGACTGATTTACAAGCTGGGGTAGCAAAGATGTACCAGTATTTTGGCTTGTTGGTCTTGACTCCCACCCTGCAGGTGTTCATGTTTACCGTCACTGCCATCTCAAAAATGGTCTATTTGTGGACCTTGATGTCAGACATATAATTAAAGCGACTCTTCGTCTGAGTACATAGATGCGGCATCTTGTTGTTGAAAGAGGTTCATTAATGCAGACCACTGTGTTGTCTCAGTGGGGCTTATTTTAGAGACGGGGAACAGATCTAAAAGGACAGAGAGATGAAGATCTTGTTTTGCAGTGGTTTCATCTTTCCTGGTTAAAAGTTAGATTTACATCTACTGTATATACTAGTTTAGCATATATATACATATATATATATAATAATATGCATAAATACAAAGGATACGGATTATGGATTTTCTAGTCTAGTCAAGTGCTCATTGCTACTGCAACATTTACTCCCACAAAACTGAATGAATGTTATATTGAAAATGGCAATCGGCAGTCCCTTTAGTCATAATTTGCCAGTTTAGGTTTTCTTCTGTTGGCTTTGAGTTAAACATTAGACAGTGTTCTCCTGTTTGAGATTGTGGTACAGCATGTTTGAATGCTTTGGCACTCCATGTACTGGGAAACATTAGCTGTTATTGAAGTTCATATCCCTGAACGTGGGACGAGTGGTTGAGGAGACATTTCCTGGTGTGAATAACGTGCCTTTGTGCTTAGTCATCAAAAACAATTTTGCACGTTCAGTTATTTTGCATCATTGAATATATTTATAGAAAAAAATGGTGTCATCACTGCGCGGAAGGGGAAAGTCTGTTTTGAATACTCGGACGTGTGGAGACCATGCCATTTATTTATTTGTATTTCAATTTGCATGGGAATGGATGTTGTGATGCTTGTATCCTAAATAGTCATAAGCTGGTGTGTTTAGAATCAACAACTGTAACAGGACAAATATACAGCATTATAGTATTATAATAACTAATTATTTTTCATTTGACATTAATTTTTCAAGGAAATATGTTTAGTTGTAATTGTTGTGTATATCAGTAATGAACAGTAACTGTTTGTTGCAGTACTTCTCTTGTAAGATGTACATATCTGACCTATATTTAATATGTTATTGTCTCTATTAAAACACTCTCATGAATCCACAAAATAATTTGCACAATGCGCCCACTCTAAAAGCAGTTTTTTCAACACTTAAAACACTCCCTAAAGAGAAACTTTTTGTGATGAATGTATTCGTTTGAGCTATTTGCTTGGAATTTGGTCTTCATCCTGTACAAGCAAAGAATGGGAATGCTGCAGTATCTCTACTCTTGAAGACTTGAACGTAGACAGTAGTAGGAAGACTGTACAGTTTAGATGATGGGGTCAAACTAAAATCACTCTATGAGATGGTTTTCTCAAATTCGGCAGCGGAATGTCTAAAACATATCAGTGGGTGGTCTCGGTTTTAAAGCTCATTCTGTGTTTGACTGTATCACCACTCATTGTTTTTAGTAACAGCGTCATCTCGGCATCTACTGTAAAAGTGATAGGAGAAAGAAAATGTGATGCAATTCTGGAGAAACAGTGTTGAATAACGTTTTCTTGCCACTCAAAGGTGGCTATTTTTACTTGTCTGGTCATACATTAGTGATAGACTTGTCAGTTTAAGTCATGTGACAGTCAGTTGTGATGGCAAATGAGTGTGTGTGTGTGTGATGACATAATCCTGCTGGAATGTCTATGGCAATTAAGTATGATTCTGCTCCACCGTTTAACACACGCTTTTCCCTATTTTTCTTCTTTCAGTGTTGTTTCTCCCTTGCTTTTGCCCTCTCTCTTTTTACCTGCCCCTTCTCTGTCTGGTAACCTAGCTTTCCCCCTCCGTGCTTCTGCTGTGTTTGTTGTTTTCATGGAGTGTTAGCAGGCTTAAAGGAGGGTAAATGTGTGTTATCGAGCATGGTGATCTTATCACTTTTGGCAGACAGGTGACAGAAAGAAATGAGATTGAAGGAGGATGAATCTAGATGTGCAATGCTCCTTGTATACTGTTCGCAGTGCAGCTAAAAATTTCCAGATGCCTACTTTTTTTGTTAGAGATGTGTTCAACTCGTGTCCACTGGTATTTTAGTTGTCCAAGTCTAATGATCAGCTAATCAGCTTTGTCCATATGGATGGCGTCAAATTACAATGATGAATCCTATTGCTGTGTTTATTGAATTTTTGATGTTGTTGCCCACTAGGAGTGGGGGCACCATCCAGCATCTAGCCTTGTGTGTTCTGAATGCCTGTTTATAACTACTAGAGCTGATCTTTGAACTTATTCACCATGGAGGTGGTTTTACCTTCTGTCTTCGCATGCTGCATTTACATCAGTTATGACTAACATTTGACGCATAAAAGAGGAACAAGGATGCTGTAAAAGGATGGCACTGTGAGGAGAAGACTTGCACAAGGATTCCGCCTTGAAATGTATGAATGCTTTTAATAATTGTGTCTCAAATATCACCTTTTTGAGCTGTGAAATCCCTGCCTTCAGGTAGGTAGGGTTAAAGGAGCATTTTTTCATGTTTTTTAATGTTTCTCTGTCATTTAAGCCATTTCACATCAATTAAAGCCCTTTCACATCGAGCAAAAAACCCAGCGATCGACCCAGGATTTTATCGATGTGAACAGGAATGCCACGTCAACTCAGATTTTTCGCTCTGATGTAGATGTATCTACCTGTTACATTCGACGGCCTGACAGACTTTATCATTGTAGAAACTTCAGCTCAAAAACAAGTTTTGGTCTACTCCCATAAAGACCGATCTCAGAGATTTTTCTTCATTTTTTTTTCTAAAATCAAACATGATCATTAATGGAAGTGCAAAGGTGAATTGGTCTTACATCATGTTTGGGAAAGTGGACCGATCGGGGAATGCATGTGTGACTGTGTTTATATACAGCTTGTATAGCGATATCCCACACTTTTTCAACGATCATGGCAATTGGGTAATACGCGAGCTGCTTTGCATCCGGGATGAAGAGGTGATTCGGCGGCAGATATCGGGCACTGTGCGGGACACTGATTTATTTTAATATCAGCAGCCTTTTGAAAGAGCAGGGTTTTGACCGGTCTGAAGCATTCTTCAGGTCATCAACAAACTGAAAGTGCTAAAAAAAATACACCCATGCTGCCAATTGTTTACCTGCAATGTACGTGATGACGTATGATGGAGGAAAAAACAGGCACGCAGCTCTCACAGCAGGAGGTCCGACCCGGGACTTCTGGTGATATGAAAGCGCACTAAAGGTGAGGCCGGTATTTTCAATGTGAAAGGGGTGCTGGGGGTATTGATCTTTTTTATATGCTATTGCATTAAAAGTCAGTTGTCTGGGTACCTGCCTCATTGTGAGATGGTTTTCATCGGTGCATAAAAGTAAAATGACTTTTCTGATAAATACATAATAAAATATAATTAGCATATACAGTTCCTTAATGAAGGCCAGATACCTCTGTGTACAGTTGATCAGTTTTAGCCTAATAAGTCACTGCTTGCCAGTTGCAGTTTGTTGGAGTTTATCTGCCAAACTGAAAGTTCTTTTGAAGACAGTTTTATATCCTGTATTAGGGTTGGCTGCAAAGAGTCAGGCAGACAAGGTTGACATCAGTTTATTTCCAAATCACTGCTATACACATAAACAAATTCAGTTGGCAAGAGAGATGGAAAATATTTGTAAATCTAGAGTAGATAGATGTGATAAATCAACCTTTGTTTTATTTTGCCATATGCATGGCTTTAAAATCAGATCAAGGTTATTTGTACATGGCAATCAACCGATAGTCCAGCGTGAAAATATGCAGTCGATCACGCCTGATCTTCCTTATTTCTATGTAGTGGCTGCTCTGATCATCACTCATAGCAGAGCAGAGGAAGCGACCGACTCTCCAAACACTGTGCGCTCCAGTTTGGTCAGTATACATGCCTGGATTAAAATAAGACTGCAACAGCTCACCAGTGCAATTGAGTTTGTCGAATACATACATTTTTGTGGAATATGTCGACGTGCCACGGTGTTTGCATTCATCCCCAATATTGCCAGCTTGTGCTCCAGACAGACGTCCTTAAAATTTGACTGAATCCGCAAAAATGCAATCCTCGTCACCAAGAGTGGGAGGGTTCTTTAAACAGACGCTGAATTAAATGGCTGCTCTGTAAAACTGAAACGGCTGTCCGGAGCAGCACAGCTTCTATCCTCCAGCATCCTGACAGAGGACATCTGCCGACTTCCCGACATCAAAACAACGAGTCAGGTGGTGGCCAGTGCCCGGGAGTCGTTGCTGTGTCCTCATCTGTTTTCTTTCAGACAAGAACTCAGTGAAGACTCCTTAGACTAGAGCACATGCTAACTGCTGCTTTCTAGTGCATTTGCCATTTGTAAGCACTCAACTATCTACGCCACCTTAACTTAATTAATGAACCCGTCCATTTTTTAGGACTAAACTGTTATGTTTTTGTTAACAATTCTCCATTACTACTAAAAACAAGATAAAATCATGAACACTGTATTAGATAAAAGGCCACAGAACATCTTGGTGAGGTGAAACATGCCTCCCCATCTCTCAGTAGAGGCGTATTTGGTGACCATATGGACCCTGTTGAGTTAAACGATTTTTTAAATGGAGGCCTTTCCTTGGGTCAACATTAGTCTAATGTGTTAATGACATTAAAGTGACAGTATGGGGGGAAAGTGGGTCTCACCTTCATGATCTTTGTATCTGTAGTTTGCCTGTGTTAAACCGATCTTTAAAAAAAAAAAAAAAGTGTGAAAATCTTGAAATACATGATGTGGAGCATTTTTTGGTTTAAAAGATTTTAACTCTTAAAACTTCCCACCCTCTGAGGCTGCCTTTGATCCTGAAAGGGGCTTTTTATCTGGCTCCTGGATCACTCAAGAGACGCACACACATGCAGAAGACACGTACACACAAACACAGTGTCTCAAAGTCAACAAACTTTGAAACCGAATCATGGCGGTGCACTGTAAATCAGCCTCCTATCGGCCTCGTTATCTCAAGCAAACAAGTTGGAGAGGCTGCTGTTTGTGAGCCAATTTTGTGCAGCACAGCCAAGGAGTCTGATGACGGCTTTCTCTTCACTTATCACTCATTAATTCAGAAAGAAACCCTGTCATTGTTTGCGTTGTATCTGCCTTCCAGTAAATATCTGACAATAATGAGGGAGTTGATTTCGATTTCTACCAGAGACCTTTTTGTTGAAGTGCATATAATCTTTTTACATACAGTATTTACTTAACCTGGCATATATAGGGTCTGATTGCCTGATTTTTTTTTTTTTTTTTTAACTCAGGTGTACTGTTAATCCTCCATTGTAGACAGCCGTACACTGTGCATTTCTCCTCTGTCTGGTGTATAGTATATGGAAGTTTGTTTAATAATGTGTGATCATTCTTTTTGGGATAGTCTAACAACTAAGTCTCAAAAACATTTTCTTCTTTATTTAGCAAATGGTGGTTCAAAATAATGTAAGGCATCCCAACAGTGTCATACTTTCTTCGAGTACACAGGTCCTAAATCTGAACGGCTTATGTGTCACAGAGCTTTGAAAGCAAAAGGATACAGGGGACACATTTAGAAGAAACCAGAGTAATCCAGATGTTTGAGTTCATCCAGTGGTGACCTTACCGATTTCCACCTTGAAAGCAGAGACTTTTCCACTTGTTGTTGAGTCGAATGTCCTCACCTCAGATGTCATTTTCTTTTCTCCATTTTGCTTCCCTTTCTCTAACACTTTCTCTCATCTTCTGTTCTTCTTTCTTTCTTTTCTTTTTCATTCTCACTCCCTCTTTTCTTGATATCTTATTTTCCCTCTTCTCTCTAAATTTGAATTCCATTGAATTGCAGTCTGCAATGAATTAAGCATAAGCAATCCCAAAAGAACATGATTTGGAAGAAGCCAAACACTTGGATAAAATTACTCCTTGTTCACAAATGATGCAAGTTAGTCATGGTTATAGCGTGTTTCTGCTTAGACGGAATCAAAAAATGGAAACATGTGGAAAATCCTAGCTATTAAGCTAACAACACAATAGCATTTTTTATTTTTTTTAGATAATGTTTTTTCCGAATTCACTGGTCTTTGATTTGCATCCTTCACTGCCAAGTTCTCATTAGTTTGTCTCTTTTGGCCCCATTGTTGGTTCTGGTACTTTTCCAACGTTTTTACCAGTAAGCAGTTCTGTTGTCTGACAACGATAAGCTCTGGTATTGAACATCATTACTGCTGGTACCAACTTTTGGTCAGACTTATTCTTTGATGAGATCTTTTGTTATTTAATCAAGTTTTAGGCAGTTTCATTAAAATAAAGACCGTAGACAGCTGCTTTTTGTTTGACAAATTATAATTTGAAACTTTGGCTGTGTTATAGTATAGCCTACATATCAGCGTTCTCTCTCCAGACACACAAAACCCTTCACTTCCTGTTTACCAATAGAGTTCAAACATGATATCATGACTAAATTAGGGGTTTCTCCCACTCCTTTTGCTCCTTTCTATCTTCTTGGTGTCTTTTCCAACAGCATTTTTGAAAAGAGAGTCGGACAGAAGTAATCAAGAAAGCATGAGTTTCTCATATTCATACTCTCAAAGGATTCGTTTCTCTGGGTTGTAATGTGCTTTCACTAGAGGTGGAGTGTAATCCTGTATGTAGTTTAAGGATCACTTACACTACCAGTCAAAAGTTTGGGTCTGAACTTCTGACTGGTAGTATAGTTTTTTTTGTTTCTTTTTTAAGTATTTCATACACTTCTGTCTCATCTCGTCTTTCCCTTCTTTGCCAGTTACCCTCATCTTGATTAAACTCTCTACCTGTCTTTCTTAGCACGTTGGCACAGCCAGTCAGCCAGTCTGTAGTAATGGGGAAAGCATGGAGTTCCCAGCAGGATGAGTCATTGCTCTAGCAAACAGGGGTCATGTATGTGTAGGACGGTCTAAGTGTGTGTGTGTGTGTGTGTGTGTGTGTGTGTGTGTGTGTGTGTGTGTGTGTGTGTGCCCCAACATGTTTGTGTAGTTTGGGTGTATGTGTTTCCCTGTGTGTTTCCTTCCTGCTGAACACATGCCGAGAACTCTGTGTAAAGGTCAACTCTTGTACACATACATGTACATACAAAAACAATTCACATGTCCTGAGCAAATCAAATCTCCTGCTTCCTTCCTCACATTTATGCCAATTCTTCATCTTGTTAAACAGTCTCAATATAACTCTAGGAACATGGGGCGTATTTATTTACTCAAAGGCTATGAGGTTTGCCATATATTGTTATTCTCAGGATTAGGCAGGTACATTTAAAATGGTTTAATTTGAAGTGCATAAAGAGTATTTATGTCTCACTTCTTATGCCTTATGTCTGGTGTTGGGTGACAAACTTGAAAATGGTCATCATGATCTTAATTATTTCACAAATTACTCATCAGGAAAGTTAACATGTTGTATTAGTGGGTATTTTACTCTCATTGCCACCTTTCAGACTCTTTTCAACCATTGCAAATCCTCCAAGCCTACTTGTATACAGCACGTGTAGAAATAAAAAACTATGAGTCTTACTATTTGGAAATATTTACTGAGCATGGCCCTCCTGAAATCTCAAGCTACTCTAAGCTGTGTTGTACACAGACCCTCCAACTGTAAATAAAACTAAATAACACGAAAAGGCTAACATTAGCAAACCAGCCATTCAAATGGAACAATGTTAGAATTGGCAGGACTCTTGTTTCTTCTCTTTGGTTGATACTGACCTTCTCTCTACAATGTCTCCCAGGCTGACATACTGATTTACAAAACAAGTGTGGGGCATGTTTTGAATTTATGTCAATAAATGTTTCCACTACATCACTGTTTGCATAGAATTTCTCTCATAGAGTGTGTGAAAGTGGTTTATTTTATCCAGCTTTAGACGTCTACTTTACTCTCATTACACGTCAAAGCAGACTTAAATTTATTTCACACTTGGTTACCAGTTAGTTTTAAGATAAGTTTTACACACAAAGACACATGTGCTATGTGTCTATGATGTAATGTAGTTCGGTCCTGTTATTGTACTTAGTACTACATCTGATTATCTGAAACTGGCAGCACATTGACAGACCCCATTGACAGTTGTTTATTTTGGACTATGGCATTTCTGCTTTTATGTAGGTAATTAATCAGATACATCACCCACTGCTGTTCTCACTGCAATGACACAGTGTCAATCTGGACCAACACCAATAATGCCAAAGCACAAACAATCCACTCAATGTTGGGTATATATCCACGCACATCTGTGTTTCGTAGTCTGGAATAAAGCACAAATCTTCATCTATCTGCTTCATGTCTTTATAATTGCTCCCAGCAGTAGAATGGCGCCAGTCAAATGGACGCGCACGCGCAGTCACTTGCACACACATACATCTCACAGCTCATACAGCAGATCATCAGAGGAGTGTGGCAAAGCAGAACTGGACGGAGGTTGCTGGCCAGCCAACCTGCTGACTGACTGACTTGGACGGGCCTTGACACGGGGATCAGCAGCAGCATGTGCATGCAAGGTTTTGTGTGCGTATGTGTTTATGCCAACCCCAACCCCTAACCGTATAGCTTTTCTGACTTTGACAACATGCCATCAAGTTACACATGACGGAGCTAGCTTTAGCGGTTGTAATAACAAAAGACAAAAGTCCTTGTTTGGTAATTTGGTAGTCAGTTTTGGATGTCTGTTACGGTTTCTGATGACGGGTTGACTGTGCAGAGCTAATAATTGATCGCACAGTAAATCTATGTGAGCCTGCGTACGGGCCTGTGTCTGTGCCTGTCGGTGTGTAAGGCTTTGTTGGATAACAGAGAGCAGATGTGGGAGGGAGGGTGGGTGTATGTTTAAAGAGCTTGTCATTGGCTCATATAGAGCAGATGTTTTTTGGGTCATCATTTTCCTCTGGCTTGTAGCAGTGCTGGCTTAAACTGTTCTGCCACATTTCAGATCCTTGTCCAAACAGTGTACAATGCAACAGCATCCGAGAGCACATAAATGCAGTCACACAGCCTTAGTATGTGTGATTCCTTAGAGCACAGTGGTAGATATATTGATATATGTTTAGGTCAGTATACAGATGAATGAGAGTTTTAACTGGGACACTATCGCTGTGGAATTTTCCAAACCACACATAAAATGCTGTGGTTTACGGTAATATTCTGGTGCTGCCAGCTGACTCCAGTTGAACGTAGCCCAAACAGTTAAGCACCGTTAAACACAGCCAAACATGTTGAGTAATGAGGTCACATCTACAATTAAGTCTGTTAGTGGAAAAGTATTCTTTGTCACCTTTTTGCATTCAGTTTACTTCTATTCATTTTGCAGATTTACTAGAAAACCAGAGTTGTAAACAATTTTTTTTGTACCTTTTTTTTTTTTTTTTTAAATAATCTCTATCACCTCAGTCCTGTTAAAGAGCATCATGTGATTTGTAGTTTATTAATTGTCACCCATGATTTAATACCATTTAATTACCAGACATTCAGGAGCTGCAAATTAGAAAAAAATGGCATTAATCAAACTGTAAAATTGAAGGTGTACTCAAAAAATAAATAATCGTTACACCCACTTCAAGCACGAGGGAATATTATGGCAGCAAAATTAGAAAGAATCCCTATCATTTATTCTAACCTGTTATGGCTTTGCTTCAAGATGAAGACACTTAAAAAAGTTTAATTTAGAGAACTGGCATGCTGTACACTGTCCCATTGTAGTGCGTGTGTACGGTAAAACTGTGGTGCATTGTGCGGAACAATGAATTCTGCGTACTGTTACACCCCTAAATGAAGCTTTGCCAGGACTGGTATTGGCAGGCGTTGAGGTCCACTGGACAACATCTGCTTGGCCACTCTTTTGTGGCCGTTTGGTTCTCTCGCAGGAGTGCTTGAGAACCACTTAACTGGAAAAAAATGTCATGGCTTATATAAAATGTTTTTAAATATAGACTTTATGAAGAGAAAATAAAAGAATTGGGATATCTCATTGGAAAAATTAATCCTTCTCTGTAGGGTGCAGAAATGGCATCAGTCCCGGAGATCAAGACTTGTTCTCTAAGTTCATTTCTTATTCTTGTTCTAAAGATGAGAAGATTTTCTATGTTTTACTGTGTTTATTTTCTGTTCAACTCATTCCTAGAAATACTGGGCACTACACTGTACCAATATCTAGAGTACATGGACACCTTTACTCTTCTTCCCAGGATGCCACAACTCAAACAAAACTTAGAGTCCCTGAATACTTTGGATGTGGGTTTGATATATTCCTCGGATATACCCATGTGGTTTGCACATGGTTACTGTTTACTAATATACACCTAACACCTTGCTGCTTTCAAGAGATGGATGGTTGCCTGTGGTCGGGGTTCAGCAGTAATCATTTAGGACAGCTCTGCTTTAGTCTTCCTTCTATGTCAGTACATGCCCTGCACTTAGAAGAAGCATGCAAGTAGGAGAATAACATTTTAATAAGTCACCAGGTCTACACGTGTCCTACAGAAAAACAAGGCACTAGAAGTGATATGACCTATCAACAGGTGTGACTCAGAATGTTGTGTGACATCAATTAAACTTTAGTTGGTTGTCAATTTTAAATAACAGTAGGATTTCTTTACCTCCTGTTGATTGTTGTGCCAACAGTTGCTCAGCCATACACTAGATAGCTTCTGATAAGAAGTTGAATCTGTACAACTTTAAGATGAAAGACTGAGCTGCCAGTCTTACAGTCTTTTTTTCTCTATCTGTTCTTTACTTTCAAATTGGTTCTATGTAAGCGAATATAAAACAATATACTGCTTCAACATGAAAATGATTTCTTGATCATTGACTGAAACAATTGATTGAATGTATTATTAACTTATTCTCTGGGGATCAATGAATTGTTTCAAACCTAATAGTTTTGATTGCCTATTGGACCAATAACCGCAAACATTTGCATTTAAGTTTTATGTTAGTGACTGCACACACGATGTACGGTATGTTTGAGTTACAGGATTTGGGTATGTTAATAATTAAGTCACCAAACTGAACGGTGTTTGGAAAACATCAGTATCCATGACCATCAAGACGAATTCAACCAGAGGTTTGTTGTTTGGACGTATACATGGAACATTTTTCTCTTTCTTGTAGTATGTGGTGTTTGACGCAAACTGTAATGTGTCCATTACATTGACTTTTCTCAGCAACTTGTCACTCACAGGCACACGTACAAACACCCACTCACAAACACAAATCTACTTGTACCAGAGCATAGGGTGTATGTGTGTTTAATTCAGACTTTTCACTGTTTGTCTGTGTATATGTGAGGTTGGCCCAAGTATTACAAACTTGTGTGCTTGCGAGATTGTGGTCTTCATTGTGTGTGTGTGTGTGTGTGTGTGTGTGAGTGAGTGTGTGGTGTGTGTGTGTGTGTGTGTGTGTGTGTGTGTGTGTGTGTGTGTGTGTGTGTGTGTGTGTGTGTGTGTGTGTGTGTGAGTGAGAGAGAGAGAGAGAGAGAATAGCTGGCATATGGTAGCCATCTTACCCTGGCGGCAGAGCTGGAGGAAATTCCAGCTCTGCAGAACTGAGGCCAAGATACCGCTACCACACACACACACACACACACACACACACACACACACACACACACAGAACAGTATAGGTTTGTGATACATTTGCCAAACTTGCACACAAAGTAATATTTTTACTTAGGACTAAGAACTTGAATGGAAAATTCTTCTTTCAGTAATTATCCAAAAGCTGGTTTGCATTTAATATTGCAACTCTTGACTCTCTCTCTCACTCACTCACTCACTCACTTACTCACTCGACCACTTACTCATTGGTCCATGGATTGGCTAGGTGCTATCTCTGTTCACACATGGCAGCCATTAGTCCTTGTGTTTGGGTTAGGGCAAAAGTTGGAAGTAATCCTAGCAGTTCAGCTGCTGGATGGTGCTGGCAAGGTTTCCTTTCTGTACGGTCTGTTTCTCTGTATTTAGTGTCAACCATGACTTTATAAAGTATATAGGCCTATCTATTATCCATTTATCATGCCATGGGTGGCTGCAGGCATAGCAGAAGTCAAATGTTAACGTTATGTCTTTATCCTGTGCTAGCAGCGCCTGCCCGTGGTGGCCTCCATTAAGCTTTCAATCTGAGACGTGTAGTCAAAACAAGTAGTATTAACATATTGCCATAATCAACCACAGAAAGTCAAACCAAAACATAAAAGCATTGCCAGACCCACGCTGATTGCTCTCCTCCTGCTCTGCTCTGCCATCCTGCATCTCCACCTCTTTCCTTGGTAACGCCACTTATCACCTTTTGTATTCCTTTTCAGGAATATGACCTCACACTTTTCCACTTCAGCTGTTTCCTTATCTCACGTGCTCTCAAGACCTGATCTGCAGTCAATGGTTTTGATTTTGACGCCCAACTGAACCTTTTGTGTCCCTGCTTTCTGCATACTAATGATATTTGTCTTCCTAACCCAAATGTTATTTTCCTCCTCTTTGATTTACACTCGTTAGCTGTTGCTCAGATGTCTATTGGATCTCATAAAGCATGTGCCTGGTCAGCCTGAATGAACCAAATGCAAGAGTCTGGGAAAACTAAAGTCTTGGCTGCAGTTGGCCTTCACATAGTCTGACCAAACATTAAGCCACAGTTTTTCCCACAGCTCAGCAGTTGATCAGATTATCCTGCAGGGTGAACGGTCTCCACACTGGGCACATTGGCCCCCCAGACAACTTCACATCTTCATATTTAAAAGTCCTTGAAATATTTGGCAAACTAAGGAAAGGAGAAATAATAAAATAATCTGCTTATACGTGAACACACGTGTCTGTGAGCTTAACACTGAACTTTCTCAGACAAATGAAAATATACACCTTCGGGTTAAGACAATGTCACGTATTATGATCTCTTGTCATGACGGGTGAAGCTTTTTGATGAAACAATATTTATGTCATCTAGAGCAGATGCTTAGAGTTAGTATTGCACATTAAAATGTCTGAATGAGGCATAAAGAGGCACAGAGAGGACAAACAGAATGAAAAGAGCAGCTGAAAGAGACAAATGTAATTTGCAGCAGTCAAACGGATATTGGTGTGTGGTATCGTCGAGGAATCGGCCTGTGACAGAGATGGAAAGATACTAGAAAGACGGCCGGTCTGCTTTCATCTACCAGCAATTAGTTATACAGCCGTTGTTTTGGATTGAGTTGATTTCACAATAAATTCAAAAGGGAGCAAATCAGTCTAACCAGTTTTTCACTCTGATGTTATGTTCTCATACAGAATGCTCCAACTAATAAATCATGTTAAAAAAAAAAAAAATCAGACATGTGAACAAAGTATTTAAAAATACTGTACATTCACTCAGCACCTCTATTCTAGACGCAGCTTATCTTCTCCACTAACTCAGCCACACACTCACGCACGCACACACACAGACAAGAGACTGGCACACATTTAAAGATTGATTGATTAATGTAGGGAGAGGCATGGACATAACAAAAAGAACATGTACTGCGTAGCTAGAAATTCACAGAAAGAAAGACTGCGAGGCTCATACTGTGGAGCTTCACATATGGAAACAAAACGTCAATCAGCAGAGTTGTTATCGCTTCTAAAGGTCAGACAGACAGGGTGTGCAGCGATTGCCATAGTGACCTGGGTAAACACCAGAGCCATTGTAGTCCGCCCTCACCATCTTGGCTTGACCTCCCTGTGCTGTTGGTTTAGTGCGCACAAACAAACACACACATACACACACACACACACACACACACACACACACACACACACACAGTCATGCTGTGTACATTCTTTTCACACTCTCACACACATCCTAAGCACACTAGCTAATCCCTCAATTCATCATCATTTGAGTGCTCGACACAGATACCTGCAGTGACACACAAATACACATGTACTGTTTGATTACCAGGTTGGCTATATGGCAGGCGGTAAACTACCTTAGACATCAGTCTTTGTTAATATTTAATTCATGGCAAAGGCTCTAATGATCCGTCCTTTTGAACAGGACATCCTGTAATAATGTGGGCAGCAAAGCAGTGAAAAAGTATGTGTACAGACAATTAGGTTAAAGAGGCTAATCTGACTACAGAGGCATTTATGCACATTTGTTTTCGTGCTTTTCTGACGCTCTGCACTTCTTCCCATCTGTTTATTCTAGCCGCCATTTAAGCCCTCCAGTCTTTGGCTCTCTCTCCTGTCTCTTCCCTCTTCTTTACTTGCTATGTCTTTCACCCCTCACTGTCTTGTTCCTTTTCTTGTAAAGCTGGCTGAATGTGCAGTGGCATGCCAGAGTGGGAGTGACTCATCATGTGGAATTGTGCTGCCACAGAGACGACTGGCTAATAGAGAGCCTTTTTGGATTAGATTACTCATAAAGTCAGTGTGCACACACCTCATATTACTATGAAATCCTTTTTTTTATCATTAAATCCTAAACGAAAAAAAAAAAAAAATGTCCTTTTCCTTTAAGCTTCTAGCCACAGCTATTGTTTGACTTTTGTCTGGATACAATGACTTTCACCCTTGACCTGATTATTGCAGTCAAAAACAATGGGATTTCTGCATGCTCTGTTTCACCAATTATTTTTAATAACTCTGCGGCAACGCAATCCAGTCTAAAAATTATGAAAATGTTAATTTTCAATAGAAATGGATGTATTTGTGTGTATGGAACATCTGTTGTTTCGCATTAGTGGGCATGTGGGAATACTTGCTTTAAGGTTTCTTCTTAGTGACAATAACCATGGCTACATTCCCCTGTCTATTCTTGTTCTCGTAGGAAGAGTTACAGCAGAAAGGCAACTGGTTGGGGTGAGTCAGAGAACAGACTTGTGATTACACAAACACAACCTATGGAAAGAAAGAGTGTTGAAATTTGAGTATGTCTCTGTGGTGTGGGATGTTGTTGGTCTGCTGCTGGCAGTTATCCCTCAAGGTGGTGGCTATTTCGCATTGGGAAATATTTTACTAACTCCTGAGCTAAATAATAACCACAGAACGAGGTGACTTATTATGAGTACCATAGCCCGCTACGGATATGTTTGGTTCAAAGGGTGTTTTTTTTTTTTACTTTTAGAGTTAGAGAAACCTCCTCCAGCTGTGGGGAGGAAAGTGGTTTGTGGTCACATCAGTTGTGTAGAGATTCCTGCAGTCATGCCACATTCATAAGTACTTTCAAAGTATCCGATTGATAGGGTAAAAAAATGATCTCAGCTACCTTGTTTCTTCAGTCTCAGTGGTAAAACATTATTCTTAATGGCTGTGACTCAGGTGTTCCATGAACTCTGAGAAGACAGTAGCAAAAAAATGACCATAGCTGATAATAAAATTTTAGACTGGGGATGAGAAGCTGAATCATCTGTTTTGCATTGAGATATATTTCTTATTATTGTTTCCTCTCTGTTATTTTTATAGAACATTTATAGAACACTTTGCAGAGCTTCAAGCTTTTCTTCAGATGAAGAAAATAAAGTAAAACTGAGATGGAAGGAATGCTTTGTATTGCTCTCCTTTTTTCTCTTCATAGGGTTTCCCTGCAAATAAGATCCAAATCAGTCACTATACAGTCACTGCATCAAATGTAAATGGCAAGGGTTGGTCTTTCTTTTAATCTGTCTCCTGCTGCAACTCTGCAACCTTTCCCACTGCTGGATAAATACAGGGTTATCTTATGCTATTTTATCTTTGGCTGCGGAAACTCAGTTACGGTCTTTTTATGTGGCCCTCTGCCAGTAATAGCTTAGGATATTGGGGTGCTGCCAGTTTTTAGGTACACCTGCTGGTACAGTGGAGCCAGTGCACCGCCTTGTTGGAAGTAGGACATTTTGAGTGCTATGTTCAGTTTTATCTAGATGTACGTAATAAACGTGTAGACATGCGTAGAGTAATCTGAAATAGAAGGAAAAATTGACTAAGAAAAAGGAACTAAAATAATATTGTTACAAAACGAAGTGCAGTAAATTTTGTCTCGTCTTTGCTACTTTTGTGAAATTTATTAACTTGGCAACCGCAGGAGGAATTGATACAGACTGTATCTTAATGAGACTGAGAAGTTTACATGATTGTGAAAGAAATTGACTCACCAACTGTTGTGTTTGTATTGTAATGAATTATTATGACCTTCTAATCTGATACCCTCCTTATTCTAAATGACAAAGAAAAATAACCAAAAACAATTAAATACTTTTTTAAAGTTAGTTAGTTTGAAACTTAAAAACTAGAGCCTCTCAAGGAACTAACTTGAAAACAAGATAAAAAAACAAACAAAAAACAAAACAATGAGACGGTCACCTTCTCTTTGCAGATTTCACTCTTGCTGGTTTTACATGATGTGCATGGCAGGAACTTTATAACCAAGGGAGTTGTCCATATATCTCACCAGCATAACCTCTAAAATGTATTATTACTCAAAACACGGATGTGTCACAGATACTGTTCATTTATTTTGTTTTTGATTTGGCTGAGGTGTGTGGAATTAGAACTTCAGCACCAAAACCCAGCAGGAATGTCTTTAGTGAGAGGAGAGATTAGTATTTCTCTCTCCGGGAACAACCAGTGTTAGGGAGGGGGAATTAGAAACTTTACGTAAATATGTTTACTGAAGCTTGCTCATGTAGAAAATACAGGCAAGGAGGGGAAATGGACCTTTAGAGTTAACAGGCAGGACAGACAGTACAGATGAAGGAAATGAGATTTAATAAAATGAAAAAATGGCATGGGAGTGAATGATAGGTGCAGACAGGTACGGGGAGGTGCAGTCCGCTCTCTCTAATCTCTAGTTACTTCTGTGGAAAGCAGAAAACTAAGGCATGAGTGTATTTACTGAACCTTGGACATTCTGGCATCTGAAGGATGGAAAGTGTAGCCAAGGTTTTACTGATGAATAGAGCGAGGAATACAAGCGTGTGTCAAGGTCTGATAAAGTAACCAACAGGCTGAAAGGGGCAAAAAACCTGTCTGACGTCTGTGGGATTACTACAAGTAAAACAGTAATACTTTTACCTATTTGAGCCAAACAACAATCAGTACCGGTGTTTTATTTGTGGAAATACTTACATCAAATATAGAAGCACCTGCAATTAGAAAATACGATGCCACATCTGTTACACTGCCATCTCCCTGGACACTCTGAGCCATGGAACCATGTCCTTGTATTAAACGGAAATTCTATCAGAAATCGGTCTTGACCAGTACTTTTTAAGAATTCAATACTCATTTTCCTTTTCTGGAAGTACTTTCATCTCATCCCTGAGCTAAAAGTACTGAAAACTTATTTATTTTTTTAATTCATACTTGAATAGATTATTGTCTAAATGGGGTTTAATCTCATTTTTCATCCACTTACATAAAGAAACCATTTTGTTGCCTTCACTCTTCATCCATTATCATTTGAGTCCTCATTTTACCCAGGCACATTCTAATACTTAGACAAGTATTATATGCCTAATAGTGTGTTTGCTGTTTGTACCTGGTTGTGTGTAAACGCTTGAGTTCATTAGTGTACCAGCCGGGCTGAGGTACGGAGCGTACTGGAACCAAAGGGCCTGGAGAAAGCATGAAGAGCTGGATGGACCGAGGAGGAGGAATGTAAGCAAGTGAGGGAGATCATTGTGAGATTAAAATTTGCTGAGTGCGCTGTGTGAAGTTACAGTGGTGAATGTAACACTGCTGTGCCACATCATAAGGCACCGGTGGAGATGGAGTTTGTCTCTGCTCTCCTACACAGTTTTTGACTTTGTGAGACACTGAAGGTGTTAATACCTATTTGGGTTTTAATCACCAGACTACGTTTTCCCATGGTTAATATGATCGACTTGTGGTGTGATGATAACCTGTATTTTAAATGACATAGTAGTTTATTATTTTTTAATCCTGTGCTATTTATTGCACTTATGGTTGTATTGGTTGTGGACATTGGGTGTTGTGTGAATGGGTATCTGTTATGTTTTTTTTGTTACTTAAGTAAGACAATGGTTGTTATCCATGGATCTAAGATTGAAATTGATTGAAGTTAAGGCATAGTAAGTGGAGTATTAAAATTCAAAATAATGTGATGATGAAAACAGGCTTTTCTGGATTGTTACCACCATTATACTTGTATACCTAATTGTTATTGCCCCATATATCACTCTGAGACGGCTTTGATTATATTACTCTAATATAACACTAATCATTATCTATTTTACTCGCGATGCAAGGTACTAGGCGTCTAGAATCCACCAGAGTCACCACTGCTTAGACTTTGGCAGCCTCGCAGCCAAACATAACACCCTGTTGTTCAGATAATAAGTTGATTGTGTTTATTGTAGGGTTTAAACAAACAGATATTCTATTTGGCATAGATGCCAAAAAACAGAGGTTACATGGTTGAATCACACTAAACCACAGTGGATATTTTATAGTTCCTTTGAGTAAACTCTGAAGTTTATCTTTTTTTTTTTTTATTGCTGTATTCACTATTACACTAGATTACCATGGAAGTATGTAGTTCTTCAGAATCGGCTTTGTGTAGCCATGAGAACGGAGCACTGTGTGAGGTTGGGGTTAGAGTTGCAATAAACACTTTTCTATTGATTTTTTCTTAGCTGTTGATTGCACTTTTAATAAAAAAATAAACCGACTTCTTACAGCACTGGAAAGACGAAGTATGTCCAATAAATCAGTTTTATCTGACTCTTGGAGTCAGATAAAACTTACTGTAATAGTCCACATACTTCTGCTGCTGACTCATTTTTTTTTGAGATTTGAAAGTTCTCATAGGTTTTCTGTAGCTTTTTTGATTTAACATATTTATAATACTCTACTTTGTAGACTTTCAAACCACATTCGATATCTAAAAAGAAATTTTTACGTAAGCTACACAGATAAGTGATTGTCTAACCCATCATTCATGCTCTGTTTTGCTTTGACATTGAAAGAAATGTTCGAATGAAAAGAGTGACCTCTTTCTTCTTTGTACTGACTTCATCAGACTGTTTGGCAACCCACAGAAGACGTCTCATTTGTTTTTTGTTGGAAAAACGACATTGAGCCATCTAAGGAGTGAAGTATAGCCTTCAATAGCCTTATAGAAATTCACAGTTCAAACCTTCAGGCGTGGTTTCACCTTTAATATGGCACATGTTTTTACTTAGAGTCCATCTCACTTCTTTCCAGCCTTTCTCAAACTTTTATAGTTTTCACATGCTTTTGTCTTTTTTTTTTTTTTTCTCGAGTGGTGTCATATTTCTATGAGCTCTGTTTGGCCACTAACATCCATTGCGAAGCAGGAATTAAATCACAGTAAAGACTAGTCACCTTTCTCTTTAAGGAACTGCACGTGAAGTTTTATTTTGTTTCTCAGAAGGATATCTCATGTGCAGCTCTGTAAAGGGACGTCGCAGCAGAGATAAGTGTGTTTATCATTAGGTGTGTAACTCACACGTGTAACGTTTATTTCCTAATTAAGTTCAGACCGTGCATACTCCCTCCACATTAAAGTGCTTAACAATTATGGTGTGAAGTGGGAGTAAATGTCAGATATTCGGTTTGAAAGGTTACCCCCGCTAAACCCCTGGCTGTTGTGAGATTTTCAGATGCTGTCCAGTCAGCCAGCAGGTACTTTGTATAGACGTCGCATACTCTTTCCTTATTTCTAACATCTAGACAGCAGCCAGAAGACAGATTCTGACTGTGAAAGGCAGTTAGCTAGTCAACTGTTGTTTTCTTTCGAGGTTAATCTAATTTCTATGAGCTCTATTTGACCACTAGCCTCCTATGCAAGCAGGAAATGGGTCATACTAAAGACTAATCACCTCTGTCTTTGAGGACCTGTAATTAAAGGAGTGATTATGTTTACATATCACATGATGAAGTGGCAGCTGAGTCTGTCCTCTACAGGAGCTGTACTTTCACTATTGTTACACAGTATTAATGTGAATGGTGTTCGTGATAAAAAAACAAAAGAAAACTTGCACCAACAGTTTGAGAAGTTCTCATCATTATCTTGTTTGGTCTTCACAACATTCGCGTTGGTATGTCTATTCTATACTGAGGAAATGGACAAAGAAATGGACTTTTTTTTTTCTGTTTACGGAAACATTTTTCTTTCCAAACTCAAATCTTGTTTAAAATGGACTGATGATGATGGTAATAATGCTGCTTTAAGCATTAAAATAAATTGCAATCATTATGCTGCCTTGTTTCTTAGCTCTCCTTTTTCTCTGTCTTTCTAGATGCCAGGCCTTTTGTCCAGTCCTGTGTGTCTGACAGTCATCTGGTTTTTATCTTGGTCGCTGCGTTCCTGTTCCAGTGCTCAGATTTGGACTGATGAAGGTAACACACACACACACACACACACACACACACACACACACACACACACACACACACACACACACACACTCGATTTGCACACAGAGAGCATTACCATTTTATTAGGATGTATGTAACAACACGGTTTCGAAGGCATGTAAAAACACACTGATGCATATAATTACACATACACACATTCTGTCAGTGATCTGGCGAGACTTCCTTTGTGAACTGCTTCAGTCATTACAGACTTATCTTGACTCAAAGCACTTATGGGATCTAAAGCTACTGCAGAAGAAAGGAAGGAGAAAACGAGTCCAAATTTTTAAACTGGATACAGTACGACTTACCATAAGCACTGACACATTTTCCAATGGAAAATTCTTCTCGTTGTTTGTTTTTCATGGTCCAGTTTTGAAAAAAACTAGAATTCAGGTTTTTCACTTTGCAAATTAGATTGTTAAAGCTTTATATTATCCATTTTCTTTCTTTCTTTCTTTCTTTCTTTCTTTCTTTCTGTCTTTCTTTCTTTCTTTCTTTCTTTCTTTCTTACTTTCTTTCTTTCCATTGCTGTATCATCTTAAATAAGGCAAAGCAATATCTCCAACAAAAACAAAAACTTTCTCTTTCAGACATTCAGATGAAATGATTGAAAATGTTCTCTTACCATTTATTTTACCCTACAGCTGCTTCAGTTTTTTATTGTTTGGGTAGTGCTAAGTTTCATCAAGCTTGCATTTTCTGTATCCATCAGATTTTCAGTGTCAGGCGAAACCTGCAGCGTTAGTGTGCGCGCGCGCCCGTGGGTGTGTGCGCTTCTCTGCATGTTTGTGTACGCGTATGCGTGTGGTTTTATGCCTGTGTTTGCCTGTGCACATGTCTGGGCCCCCTTGCCAGAGGCAGAATCAGATACGAGTGGAACGCTGCGGGTTTGGGGAATAATGTACTTCACTGCCAATAAAACATGAATACACACATTCAGACCAGCCAAATCTTTGCACCGCACCATGGCCCTAGGTAACACACACACACACACACACACACACACAGGGAGAGAGAGAAACAGGGAGAGGACAGTGTGTGTGGGTGTGTGTCCGTGGTTAAATGGAAAAAGAAAATCTGGTTAGAAATGGTGTGAGAGGCACTGAGTAGATAACTGAAGGACAGTCATGATTTTCATAGTTTTCATTTTAGCCAGTGATAATGCTATAATCACGAGTGTCAGTCCCATCCAACTTTTAAGAATGTAACACTTGTTTAAACTCGTCTCACTCAACAGTTCCTTAGCCTCACAGCTTAATTGCCTGTTTGAACGATTTCGGAAAACAAGAAAAAAGACAATTTTTTGCGAGCACATTGGTATTTTTATTGATATTGTAACAGTAAGTCAAAAAATTACAGGTAATTATGCTATTTGGCTAACGAGTTGTAGCTTTACCAGTTCCATCTTAGAGCCGTATAATTCCAAACACACAAGTTTGTACTAGAAATGGACTTTTCTTTGATCTACTATTTAAAAGCTTACTGTAAACACACCACGGTTGATACTATTTAAACTGCAAACACATATCAGCAGGTTACTTCATAGAATGTGATTGTTAGATAAATTTCACCCACAATCTTGTTTTGTTTTATTTTTACTTCAAATCCTTCATTCCTCCGCTAAGTGCTTGCCATCACTTTTAGTTTCGTTTCTCAACAGCTGGTTCAGATAATTGGGCTCAAGCTCAGTTTTGTTTAAACATGTGTGATTGTTCTCTGATTTCAGCCATTGACTTGCTGATTGGAATCAACTTTTCTGATGAACCAATCAAATAAGCGATTTGTGAAACGTTGAGCGTGTCGATGTCCATTATGTTTGTAAAGGCTGTTGGCAGCTGCAGTGTAAATATATTGACCCTGCAGCGTGTTGGGCTAATTTCTTTTTTTAAGAAGTCAGAAGGTGTCGTTGTTCAAACGCTTCATGCACCAGTGCACTCCAAAAACTAAAGGCAACCACAAAATCACTGCAGAGCACTGCGATGCCTTTTTCCCAGCTGTTTCATTTTGTATAACCACTAAAAGCTAAAAGGCCAGAGAAGTGAACTTTTGATGCCGGTGAAAAACATTCAGAAAGGCTTTCAGTAAAGCCTTCGTCATGAGTATTTGTTGTTGAATTTAGGATTACCTTAGTGGGTCCCTGAAGAACATATGAGGCCGTTGTAGGAGGTAAAATAACAGTACAAGCGGTGTATTAAATGACAGTAAAATGCCTCTTCTTCTCCGTGCGATTGATCGGGAGATGTGTGAGTGTATGAAAAATGAAGAAAAACAAAAACGCAAACCTCGGGCAAACTGTTTGTAACCAAGGGAGGAGATGCCAGCAGGGAGTGTGCATGCCTGAACGACTGAGGTTGAGAATTAGTGAAGGTATGTGCGTGGCAGGCTCGCACTCAAAGTGATGTTTTTCCACTCTAGATCTACTGTAAATACCAGCTTTCACATTATGAAGCCAAGCTAAACAGGCACACACCACCTCTCACATACTGCAGATAGAGTATCAACGTTGCAAATTACTATAGTCACCACAAATATTTGTTCAAGCATACACTGCACTTAGTATTCCCTCAAATCCACACCACCCTCCAATTTCGTGCATGGCAAGTAACAGTTTTGCAATTCCTTAAATCTGAAGTTATCAACACGTAAAAGTAGAAGTCATCATTTCTTAATAAAGACACACAAAGCTTTTTCTTGAACATTTAGTCAGATTGCCTTAAACATGTTAACCATTGCTGAGTTGAAACGCTTAGTAGCGAAAGTTGCGAAAGGACCCTGAAACTACAAGTCTACACCGCATCTAGTCTTATGCTGAAAAGGCAGTTCACCTTGTAGATGGGTTTGATTGTTATGTGTCCTGGTTCATATCTCTAACTGAAAGACTTGCTGCCACCTCATTACGTGGGGCTACTAGGACTGTTGTTTGTGTTGTTACGGGTCGATGTGCCTTGGGTGAAAAAATAAAAAGGTCCTGTTAATGTAATTTAATATATATGCATGATGCAGGTAAAAATACATCGTATTGTTTGGTAGATCTGAAGTAGCCAAGTAATATTTTATCATGGTGGTATTATTGGTATCTCAGCAGATGAAACTCAGGTTATCATTATGGCTCGATACCAATGTGCTTTACTTATTTACATATTTTTTCTAAGTATGTTCTTAATGTATATTTGTACAAGGTATCTATAACCTTATTAAAGATACCATCTGTGTGGACTGAGGTTGGAAAAAAACATCTTTATTACCATGACCGTTTGGTCTTGGAATGACCTCCAGGCTACAACTAAACTACAAACCCTAGCCAGTTTTAAACCAAAGTTCACAGAGGTCTCTACCACCCACTGTTCAAAGATGTTCTTGCTTTAGGCCCTTTCTGTCAGTATGTAGTCTTCATGATTTGTGTTAACGTGATCTCTTCTCTTGATGAGTGATTGCCATTTTCCCTCATTCATTGTTTTACCTGATTAAGTGAATATTATGTAAAGTAAAATTACAGATTTGGGTGTTGTTCTTTATATATATATATATGTATATTGACAAATTTGATTTCCCTTTATACACTATATTGACAATTTCTTTACTAGTTAATATCAAAAATGTTTTACATGTTATTGAGGAGCACAGTCTGTTCTAGTATCGTACTCATGGTGTTTTCTTGAACTGCTCTTCTGTCTGTTACTAAATGGATTTCATAGAGGGTTCCCATTACATAGTAACATTATTTTAATGATGATAGCAATAATAAACTTTAAAAAAAAAAAAAATAAAGCACACTAGAGAAGTACTTTATACTGTGTGCCAAAGCTCTTCAGCCTGGTGTCTGCAGGATACCTAACCTTGTATGGTCATGTTATTGTGTTACTGCTGACTATACTGTAAATGATGGCTTGTCTATGACATTAACCCAGCCAATGGGGGTGCATGGTATGTCTGATTGTGCAAAGTGCAGATACCAATATTTTATTCGATGTCTGTGTTTGCAGTGTCAGACGTACAGTATGGGCGCTTGGAATCCAATGTGACGCTGGCTTGTGGGAAGTCACAAATCAGGTAAGGAAAACACAGCAGAGCAGACCTAGTGAAGTTTAGAAGAGTTCTTTCAGTACAGCAGCACAGTGATACTGTGAAAAGGTTATCTTAGAAGTAGCATTCAAATAGATAAAGCCCAAATATGATTGTATAGTTAAGATAATTAATTGTATAATTCAGAGAAACCCAACAATAAATTGATCTTGCTAACTAGTATTTTTGTGCGGCCAAAAGAGAAAAATATCTCCCATTTGTGTAAAATTTCCTTGAAACTACGTTACATTTTTAGGAAGGAAATTTACTGCTACCCAAAACAAACATACTACTACTAAACGATATCTGGAAAATTGGAAGCTGCTCTAATGCACATGGTGGTTGTGATAATTCATGAGAAAAAGACTACCTTTAAATGGGACATGCTGCTACCTAAATCTACACGACGAGCTTCGTTTCATTGTCTTGCTCTACTTCAGGTTTTAGGCTGAGCATGTGGTTTGCAGGTGAAGTCCTCACAATCATAATGACCGAACCTTACATGTCTCTCACCAGGACACCGGTTGTATGGTACCACAACCGCAGCGCAGTGTTGCCACGGCACCAAGTGACATCAGATGGAAGGTTAGTCCTGCTGCATGCCGACCAGTCGGCGCAGGGCAACTACAGCTGCTACAACGACAGTGGGCTCCTCCTCCATTCCGTCAAACTCAGGCTGGGCCGTAAGTGTTGTTGTGACTTGTTCGCTTAATTTAGAAGTTCACACATTGTAAGGACCGCCACACATTTAGTCTTTTACCTCAGGACTGCAGCTTTTACAAAAGTACCTTTTGCCTCGCTTGTGTTTTTGAGCACCGTACGCGCAGACATCCTCACAGTCCCTTACGGTTCAGTTCATTCATTGGATAATTCATAATTCATCCAGTTTCTGCTTCTGCCACTTGCACATTCTGACCACTTTTATAAAAATGTGTCTGACTCATCTGTTTTATCCCTTCTTATCCCACTTTTTAATAAATACATTCATTTTATTAACTAAAATGAATGTATAAGTAATTTCTGGCTATAACTTAATGGAGTAGAAATAATAATAACCGTGCGATTGGTCCGCGGAGGAAACAGATCTTTCCTACCATCACAGAAACAAAGCCTCCACTTCCTGTAACTGTCTTAAACAGGAAGCAGCTCCCTAAGTAAGCTTCCTATTATGGATTAGGGAGTTTTCCATGGATCAGATTAGGCCTGTTCTGAAATATTTTGGATCATGAGAGGGACGCAAAGGGCACAGAACTGTTCATTTTCAAAAAATATCACAACATCTATGAAAAAAAAAACCAAACCGTCTCTGTCCTGAAAATAAACTCTGCCTGCCTCCTGTTTCCCAGATCCCCCTGGGCTGCTGAGCATTTCCTGTCAAGTGCCCAATCACTCATTCGTTCGCTGCTCCTGGGAGGAACATGTAAAGACTTTCCTGCCGGCCAAATACAACGCCTCCTTCAAGTAAGAGCAGCTACTGCAACTGAAACAGTGACACCCAAGGTCATATTCAGAATGGACTGTAAGGACTCTAAATATAGAGCCACGGGGTTACACTTTGAATGCTTCCTCTTTTAACTCTGCAACCCTTCCTCAAACGTGACATTGTACTCACTGGCCTCAGTATTCATCTGTGGCGATGGTCGGTTACAGTTTGTATGTAGGTTTCAGTAATTCCTGAGTAAATCCAATTTGTGTTTGTTTTTATTTTCAAGGGGAACTGGTCTTGAGTGGAGGCCGTGCATCGTGAACGTCGCCATCAAGCATTGTGATGTGGAACTTCCTGCCTTTTGGCAGACCTTCCATACTCTTAGAATCACGCAGACTAACGACCTGGGATCCGAGACAACTTATGCCCGCTTTAAATTACACGAGCTATGTAAGATCACATGAAACGCACCAATCATCTACATAATTAAGACGTTTTCTTCTCATCTCCTCTGCCTTCAGTATTTATCAAACACATAATCATTGCAAAGCGCATCCGTCACAGAAGACGAACTGGGCACCCTAGATGGAAAGTTAAGACAAACTGTGCTTTGCTAGAAAGATGGCTCATGATGTTTCACACTGCACGTTAGTTTTCCTGACTGCTCTTGTGACCGTGTCCTTCTGGGCCTCGTGTCTCGTAGCTCTTGAACAGAGCCATTCCTGTGTTGAGCAGTTAAAGATAAGTGGTAGTAATGTGATCCAGGTAGTTATTATTTTTTTTTAATTTTGAAATTTACTTTTTAAGGACACACTTAATTTCACTATTTCCAGCAAAGCTGCACATTTTTCTACTTTATATCATGTAAACCAGTGTTGTTTAGTTTGTCGTGAGTGAACTCAAACAGGCGCTAGTTGTTTTGTCATCTTCCAATGTTGTGAACTGTCTTTTTCAACAACTTCATTATTTCAAAAAGTTGTTTTGAGTAAAGCTTTTGCATGTATACAATGAAAGCACTCAGAACTAAAATAAATAAACTGGAAGTGTCTGTCTTTTCTATGCAGTAAAACCGAACCCACCAGAGTCCGTGTCAGTGAAGGAACAAGATGGTTTTCCAAAGAAGCTGGTCATCTCATGGAACATACCCTCTTCTTGGCCAGTGGGGGATGCTTTCCCACTAATGTTTCACGTTCGATACAGGCCACATGGGTCCATGTACTGGTCAGAGGTTAGTGAGAGGGGCCGTGGGTTGAGGCTGCCGCCCGGAACAAACTTAAGCTTTAACACAGTGCATATGTTTTGTTAAGAGAAAAATGACCCCCTCTACGTCACTTTATTTAAAAATATGCTTCTCTCAACTCGTACATTTGTAGATGTTTTTGTGATTTGTGAACGACTAATCGGTCGATGGCTGAACAGTCTGCTTTTGCAAATTACATCCTCAACAGATGATTTAAGTAAAGAATAACAACATTCACTGTCACATTTTCAGCTGCTGGGTCACTCTGTACTTACTGTTAATGTGATGGCACCGTCAGCTTTTATTCAGCTTCTTATGCGTGTGCTCATTGACTCATTCACGTCTTTCTTTCAATCAGATTTACTCTTCCGATAGTGAAGTTGTTGTACTGGATGCCCTCGCCGGCCACGTCCACCAGGTTCAGGTTCGAGCCCGTGACGATGTGAACTCAGAAAGCCAGTGGAGTGAATGGACACCCATGTTTTTCGGCAGGCCCTGGGCAGGTCAGAACAAACAACTTTTCCAAATATTATTTAAAACATAACATGATCAGATATTCAGAAAATAATAATATAAAGGACCAAATGATACTAACAAGTGAATCCACTAAGTACACTTTACCTTCCTACGTACGACCTATTGTGCTTTGTGTATTTATTATTACTGACTTGAATAAATATCTGTGTTTGTGTTTGTACAGCCTACACCACCCCTGACCCTGTAGAAGATCCAGATGATTTTTACACCTTCAATACAACGCCTGAAACCCCCACTGAAAACCCTCGTGGTAAGACTCGTCTGATCCTGATCCATACTGGTTCATATTCAGGAGCCACAAACCAGCAGTCGGCCAGTTCCCAGTGTCAGGCTGTCGTTGAGTGTCTGTAGCCGTACGTTTTGTGCTGTGTAATGCATTTTTCATCTCATGCAGCTGCAGAATGTCAGTACTAGCTGGCAATGACACCTTTTTGGTTCAGACACTAACAATGTGAAGTGACTTCACTGACAGCCTTTGGTGTCTATAGGTATTTGATTCAGGTTCAGTGTATCCAGGCACTATAGTAAATATGACCTTTACTAGCATTGCTAGTATTGGTGTTCATCGATCATTGGAAAAAGATGCTTCAAAGACAGCTGGAAATAATTCAGAATATTTATTAATCCTTCAAGGAAATAGTTTTGTTGCTCACATAAAATGACAGTCGCAAGGTCTAAAGCACAAATAGAAAAAAAACGAATATAAAGTATAAAAAATGAAATGTAAGATGCATGGTGTTCTGTGGTGCATTTGAGTAGGATGAGTCTATTACTGAAGGTACTTTTTACCCACAATTTATGCTTCTGCCTTTATTGATGCAGAGGCTCCTGCATTAACACAGTCAGCTACGTAGACCCTACACAGAGCCTCCACGATTTTCAAATTGATTGTTTTGGAATTGGTAAAATTAACTGAGAAGGTTTGGAGATACAAACATTTGTATGACTCGTGTCGCAGCAGGAAGTAGAAACAAAAGTTAACCCAGTTGGCAAAAAAGACACAGACTGACGAGCGCACAAGTATAAATGACTCACGTCCGTGCACGGGCCGCAGAATTTATACTACTGCGGCCTGCGCACGGCTTTAGACTGGCCAGTGTGTTGTGGAGAGGGTGGGAGGAGTTGTCCAGGATGGTCTTAACTCTTGCCAACATCCTCCACTATGTTCAGCTCCACCTCAAAATAACTCTCTGATAACCCTCCATAACATCATTTGATGTAAAATTCTAAACACACTAAAATCGATCTGTTATATAAAAAAAATCCTGTTGTTTCCTGCTTGTTTTAAACATTCCAGCGTATCTCCTCAGTCTGGGTTTGATATGTTCACTGTAGCTAACGGATCAGCAGGATGAGCACGTTTTCACCCTGTTTTTCAGCAGCATCAAGAAGCTTCATGAGTCATTAATGCAGCAATAATCTCTAGGGAGCTATTATTTACAGTTATTATAATCTGGCTACAACAGTGCAAGCACTTCAAGCCTGGCCTCATCTCCAAATTACATATAATTGCAGTAAATTGCACCGGCGAGGTGTCACGTTTTCTACAATACGGTGTGTGCTCTGGATCAAAAGTTAAGCTCATACATGGACAAAAACAGAGTAAAAAAAAAAAAGACAGTCACATGCACACTGTCTAAAATATACACACACCCACATGACGAACATACAAGGAGACGAATATGAGGTTGATTGTGAGTGATGCTGGTGGATTCCTGAAGCTGGTCTCCTGTGAACCAGATGTCTTCTTCTATTTGTGCCTGTGTGTGTGTGTGTGTGTGTGTGTGTGTGTGTGTGTGTGTGCGTGTGTGCGCTGCAGTCAGCAGATGTGCTCATAAATCACCATTCATGCTGTAAACGTTTTCTTTTCTTTTTTTAAATTTTATATTTGATGTGTGTTCCTGCTCTCTCACAGTTCACAACGTTTCACCCTTGTCTTTTTTCGTGTGTGTGAATGCGCGTTGTTTACTCCTCTCGGGATAATAAATACATGTTTGTGTGAAAGCTAAAATGCCAGATTTAAAATTAACTTCTCACCAGAGAGTAATTAAATCCAAGAACACACACAAACGACTATTTTCTTTCCCTCTTTTGGCACACAGACATAGAGGGATAATGAAGCAGAGATGTGTGAACTCTCTTTCATCCATGTATATGTTTTTGGTTTCAATATGATCTTTATTTCACGTCTCTTCCACTGTGTTCCTCTGATTCAGTCTCTTCCTTTGCTGTTTCTACCTCCCTGATTGTTTTACTGACCTTCCTTGTTGTCTTGTTGTCCTTCCTCCTCCCACCCAGACTCTACAAGTGACGATGAAGGTAATGTGGGTTTGATGATCCTCCTGGTTTCGTTCTCCGTGGTCATCCTTACCACCGTCCTTTCCCTCATCTTTATTGTGTGGTAAGACACGTGCCTATTCCACAATTACGTAGTCCGTCTCTTTTTAACTTTTGTCAGCGACGTCTTCTCCTTTTGTCTTGCAGTGTCTGCCGTGTTGTTTAATATTATACGGAGTTTACGGATTGTTTTGTGTTTGCAGGTTGAGGCAGAGGCGGCGTGATCATGCCACCATACAAGAACGCGCCTCTGGTCAAGATGAAGTCCATGCCAATCTAATGTGAGCGTGCGTTTACATACATGTACGGTATCCAGTCGTTTCCTTTTGGTTTTTAGGAATTTTGTGAATATGTGGAGCTCACACTGATGGCCACACATGGTTGTTTTTGTTCTGAGTTTAGTGTGTTTGGCAGATAGTTAAAGGCTCTAGATGGGGAACAGCTCTCGTGGCAGAGCTAGTTAAAATTCCAATCAAGTATCTCTTCTTTCAGATTTATATAAATAGTACAAAATACTCTCCAAAGAGCGCAAAGAACTGAAAAGATTCCAAGGGCTGCTATAAACAACATACAGGCAACCCCTCAGATAGTCAGCCAACTTGTGATTATAAGGCTAACACACACACACACACACACACACACACACGCACGCACACACACACACACACACACATGCAGATTATAGCCTTGTAAGTACGCCTGCATATCTCTCATCCAGCTCTGTTATTTAAATCGTCGCAGTATTTAATTACATTGTGATTTATACATGTTCGGTACAGTTGCCTTTGCTCTTCCACTTTCCTCTGGACTCCTCTCCTCCTCTCCTTCATCTCCTCATTTTTCATCAGCTCATTTTCCCTCTCCTCTCCTCCTCCTCCAGGTTCATTTAAGGCATCTACCTGTCAGCTCATTCTTGGGCTCCACCAACGAGTCAGCCTCTACTGTTTACCACTGCAACATGCTGACCGTCCACTTTTCAACTACATTAACCACAATGCATCAGAGTCCATCGTGGACAACAGGGACAAAAACAAACATGGAAGCAACGTGGCTAGGACTCGGACAGTTCACGTGCTTTCGACAGCTGATTGAAAGGTAAGCTTAGCAAGATTCCCCTGGACAAGATCAGTGGTCACGCCAAGGCGCATTTCCCATAATGCATCAGCAGAGACAACAGACTCTGTTCACTTCAGCAGTGTTCACTCCTCATCGGACTGTAGGAGCAACATAAGAGCAGCACCAGGACATTTGAGTTGACTCAGAACCAGTGCTGCTTCATGTGTGATCGAGTCCTCGACCCCTTCAGTGACGGACGACTTTTTGAATTTCTTAGCGACCGGAGGAGCAGCTGTCAATCAGGAGAACATAGGCTGTTTTCTGGGACAACTCCCCTCTCTTCTCCCACACAGAACTCATCACGTTCTATAATATTAATTTTTTGAGATTCATCGTGAGAAGGAACAGATTAATGCACGTCCATTATTACACTGACTGACCAACCGACTCAATGCTGTGAAGGAAGCAGAAGTTCTACCGGTCTGTGTGTGTGCGTGTGTGTGCGTGTGTGTGTTTGTCTGATGCCAAAGCAGCAACTACGGGCATTAAGGTCTCCACGGGGGAGCGGGAAGCATCCTGATACCTGCTCCTGGCCTGAGGGAGAAGATGGACATGGAGGACTGGTGCCAGGGGAGGGGAGAGTGGAGGGGGTGGGGGTGGGCAGATTGGGTTCTATAGACTTTATGACACTTATGGCAGATGATTTTGTTTGCATGATGTTCCTTTCATGTTATGTCTAGCATCTTAGGTGGTCTTTTTTCCTTTTGTTGTAGCTCTTTTATTCATCCATCTATTATAATATCCAATATGTAAAAGAGGGAGAGCTACTGGCCTTTCACATGTCACCAGCATTATAACATTACATAGACATTTAGTTAGATATCCAGCTGACCTGTTGAGACTCCAACCAACTCTAAAAAAACACTGGCTACGTTTACGTGGTCAATATTTCTTCAGGACTTTATTACCAATTATTCTGATTAGACATTCCAGCTTAAGGGTTTTACATGGACACTAAAGATAAGATTTATGTGTTTCCACAGCCCAAAGCATTCATTGTTATGGTAAATCTGCCAGAAATGGATATAGAGGTACATAAATAAAACAGAATAAGAACAATGGATTCATTAAACAGGAAACAATGCCCAGCAGAGTTGACATGGTTTAATATTTTCCATTGAATAGAGCATCAAAGGTTTGCACCACTTCACAGTATCAGCAAAACTTCCTTCTGAACAAGTGTCCATGTAAACATCAAGTTAAATTAAGTCTGATTTCAACAGTTGGTCCTTAAAACAAGAGCATTTTAAAAAGAAAACATGGACAGATCCTCCAGTCTTTTGTCAGTGCCCAATACGATGTGTTCAGATTAAATATTAAAATGATGGTCCATCCACTAATAAACTGTTAGTTCAGTAAAAGAGTTAAAGATGAGGCATGGCTATAGGATGTAGTGTATAGAAAATGTTTACCTGTGTTATTGATTTGTTTAAGTTCTGTGTATTTAAATTGAACAGTTACAGAGTAATGTTACTCATTAATTGGAAGATTCAGCTGCAGACGTAAAGGTAGAGATGCTCTATAAAAACGTATGAGGGGGGAAAAGGTAGCTAAAAGCTTCCACGCACTTTGTTTTCCATTAAAGTCATTTTCACAAATAACCATGGTGCTGGATAGAAATCTACTGGGAAACAGATGAATCAGATGAGCAGTAGGATGTTACTTCACTTACTACTCCAGCACCGGTTCTGTTACTTTGCACCAAACTGCAGCACAAACGTACGTCGATTTAAAAAGGAAACAAAAAAGAATGCGCAAAGTTCTGCATCCAGTAGACTGGTAAGGTCAGTGGGAGCTTTTCTAGTACAACTCACATCTATGTTTGACGTGGGGTTCTTTGCACCACAGTAAAAATGCACCAGTACACTACAGTAAATTCGAATTAATGCCGAGATGGTTCCAGTGCAGAACGCTGTATGTATCTTATGTTTTGATGGAAACAGTAAAGTGTAGGAGGATGAGAACTGTCGGCCATCAGCACAAATCAACCGTAGTAACAGAAGCTCTGGACACAGTGATTGTAGCGGCCTCCTGCCAGAGCATCATGTTGATGGTGGGTGTGTTAATGTGACGAGCACGTATGTGACTAATGGAGAAGAGCGACTCTGGCTGACTCTACATGTGTCTCTCAGGCCACTGACTCATAGACAACTTTAGATGTGTGTGACCAGCACTTACAGTAGGAAATACCTCTAGAACACGATACCTGGTTTAGTTCTGCCTTTCACACCTGCACCTACGGTCCTTGTGTCCTGGCTAACTGTCTTGCTCACTTGACTTTTCTTTTTCTTTCCTTTTTTCTTGCTTTCTTTCCTTCTTTTTCTTTCTTTCTTTCTTTCTTGCTGTGTAGTCTGATCGACTGAAACACAAGGTGCATTCAAGTCAAACCTTTTCCCAGTTTGACGACTGTATGTCCTCTCAAGCTAGCTCCACATATTATGCATGGATCCAGTTGAAGCTTTTTTTTTTTTTTTTTTGTATATTACTGTATATCACACTTAAAAAAAATACTTATGTTATACATGGTGTTTATATGTAGAGAGAAAACATATTCTTGGTGGTCGTTTCTCCGACATGGTTTAGCTCAGTCTCCGTTCCATACATTTATAGAATCACAAACGCATTACTAATATCAACAGTGGACAAATGATATAAATAGGATTTTAAAAGCTTGTCAGATGCTGTAAGATTGAGTAAATTGGAAGACAACATGTTCTCTCTGAACACTACCATAGTGACTGAGGATAATCCATGTCTGGAGAGCTTTCCCGGCGTTGTGTATTTGTGTCTTTCTCCCCAGTTATATGAAGCTGCGATGCTGTACGGTTACTGTACAGACAATGTGTTTACTGAATTACTCTTCGTCTAGGTTGCTTTGCTTCGCCGTTCCATGTTTCATGTTTCTTTACAGAAAGTCAGAAGATCCATTAATTAATTGTTCATTTTCAGGCCTTATTCACTTTAGTTTTTTGTTTGCTCAGATCAGTATTTGGCATCATTGGTATCATTGCTTTTAAAGCTTGTCAGACCCTTCTTTATGTCCATATGAAATACTTAGTTCATGATTTCCAGTCCAGTTGAAGAGACTTTAAACAGATATAGAATCCACTTTGATTCTGAATATGTTGTTTTAAACAGCTCAACTATACAAATATAGAAATGCCCAGAGTGCTATAACAGAGTTAACAGGTAACAAAGTTCTTATTTTTCTAATTAAAAAGCAAGTCAAAAGTCACAATTCCTTGTTTGTTCCTCTTAAAACTATTTTTAGGATACATTTCCCAGAGACACTTGGATAAATTTTCTAACTCATCCATCTGACTGAATTGTATGTGCACACTGCATTCATCCTGGTTTCTGTCTGTTTCTCTCATGTGGTGTTTTCTCTGTTTCTCCGGACAAATTTCACTCTCTTTGTTCCTCTGCAATATGTGATAGCAGATGGGGCCTGTTGGTTTCTTCTAACTCAAATTACACTCAGGCATCCATTCTCAGATGTACATAGTCTTGATGTTTTGTTTTCGTTTTTGCTTTATGTGTACGACAGATATCACCATAAGCTGTTTTATTTTTCTTCCTGTCCTGGTATGTTTCTGTGAAATAAATACTATTTTATCACACTTTTTTTTCTTTTCTTTTTTTTTCTGGAGTCTTGAACCTGAATTCTTTTTCCACTACAGCTGCATGTGTTTTCGTCTGTGCTGGTTATAACAGTTTAGTCTATGGTTGGTCACAAACCCCAAGTCTATGAACAACTGGATTGTCTCTTTGTCATCCTTTTAGCAGTGTTTGTGATTTCCCCTCCAGCCAGAAGTGTCTTTTTCGAAGGTTTCCATCATGCGATCACGATGGAGGCCACTGGTCAAGCTGTCTTTTGTTGTCTTCGTGAAAGGGGCTTTTAAGATGTTCGACTGGAGGGAAATTTTCTGTTTTATTCTGGTCGCACTTCCTATTTTACAAACACGTCATCCTGTGGGCTTTTGCTCCAAGATTTGAGTTGTGTATTTTGTATTGTTCTCCTGACCATCCTTGGGATGAGATAGAGCCCTTCCTCTGAGAAATATTTTCACAAGTTCTTCCTCTGTTGTTTTTCTTTTATCTTGCTGTTGTGGATATGTTTATATTCTTGAAAACACAGTGGAAGGTGTATATCTTGGCACTGGGAATGTGGCGAGTGCAGTGCCGATATTTCTTTTATGTTGCTCCTCTGACTCACTGCAGTCTCTTCCTTCCTGTTCTAGTCAGGATATTTCCAATTAGCTCTAACTGCCCTGCGCAGTGGCTTTGATACAGAGACCAACTATGAGTATGAAGTGCGGCTCCACCATAACCTCTTCTAAGTGAAGCTTTTGATTAAGAGCGGTCACTGTGGCTACAAGTGGTAATTACAGGATACCGTCATGCACAGTTTCCCTTCATTTCCCAGGATGCTCCTGGGTCACCTTGAGACATCTTCATTAACCTTCAACGTGACGAGAGTAGAATCTGACCTCAGGCAGGTAACTTATTCATCACGTTTTACTTTAAAACAGCTTTGTGTGTTGTTGCATGCATGTGAGTAATGGCTGTGATTAAGTTGGTTATTTCTCCCCCAACCAATTTTCCATCCAGAAACCAACCTCATAAAATCTTGGAGGAGGTGCTCCATCATTTTTCTGATGACTGATGTGAGCAGATTGTTTAAAGTCCTCGATCTGAGAAGCCCATTATCGAACAGACGGAATCGACGCGTTGCGTTAACAGGCCGTTAAAAACTTTTTCCAGCCTCTCTGAGCTCCAGTAAGTTGTTGAAAAGTGTGAGTCACGTTTCCTGCTCAGAACACGCCCACTGAGGATGCTGTCACTACTGGAATGCTGGATTGATGCTAACCAATCTCTCCAACAGATAAGTGTCAGCGCGGCAGGAGTCTGGATAGACTCTCACTGATTGTGTATGGCTGACAGGAAAATATGCTCTTTACTGATTATTTATTATTATTATTACTAAAGGTATGTAATCTCTCCTTCTTATGGATCAAATACACTTTATTTACTAATAGCCAGATTAACCCCAGAAAGAAACGTTGGCAATGTCACAACTGTAGCAAATGTAACTATTTGCTTGTTTTTTGGTGGATTTAATAATATTCCTTTAATATGTTGAATATGTTAATTAATGGACATTATGCATTCAAACTATGGATTTTGAGAGACAATAACTGCATTTGATGGGAAAAATAAAATCCTGAACGCAATTTTAAGAAACAACTTTGTGGCAAAATATCAACTATTAAGTCTTAGACTAAAGGGTTTTTATTAGATAAGACAAATATTCATGAACAAACACAAAAAACATACACAGCATATATTTTATTGAGATATAAGAACACTACATTAAAACTATCTTGTTACCATGTATACGTTGTTACGATTGAAAACAAAACTGTGCAATACAAAAACAGATTTAACCAATAATAATAATAATAATTAATAATATAACATAATTTAACCATAAAAACTTAAAATGTGCAAAATTCAACATAATATTGCATGAATAAAGGTCACATTGTAAACATAAGCAGCAGGGGAAAAAGAAAAGGACACTGGCAGATAAAATGGGACATGTAAACTCCTCCCGTGAGCATCACCCTCTGGGTTAAGTAGCAGTAAAGTAGAGCGTAGTAAACAGCTGTTAAATCTGATTTTGTTTATCCTGGAAGTCATAAATCACTTCCAATGCTTCTGTTAGCTTTACTTAGAAGTACCAGAGTTACACAATCGTGTCATAGTTTCCAATCCTTTCTCCGTACCTTCCAAGAGATAAAAGGAAGTCATTCCTATTTACAGTAATTAATACAGATGATAGATCTGTAGCAGCAAAACAAAACACTTGAAAGAAACCAGTAAAATAAACTTTTTGTATATGCACCAGGACTGGTTTCCTAAAACACAATGTGCAGTTGCTTGAGGAACAGATTTAACTTTCCTCATTCAATTATCTCACCAAGTCAAACAAAAAAAAAAGATCCCCACCACATGTGAGACTACAGCTGACACCTAGTGGCCAACATGTGTTACTACATCCTCAATCACAGAACCAGCTTTACAAGAAAATATGAAATCAAGTTTAAACATTTGTTGTGGCTGATGTTTGATCAGCTGTGATCTAGTGCTTCAGTTCAACGAGCAGAGTCAAACATATGGACGCGTCCTCAGCAGATCCTTTATACTATATATGTGTTCCTTACATCCAGACTACATGTTTCTAAAACCCATTCAACGCACTATATTACAACTCACTATGCATCATTTAAAACAGCGTATAGATAGTACTGTTAAAGAATGTGTTCTCAGTGTTTATCTGAAACTGTGATGACTTTCAAACCCTCGTAGTGGAGGATCATATTAAAGGATTTCATGATAAAAATGAAAACACTATAAATCCTCGACCCAGGATTAAAAAGCCGACAGTAAAACTCAGCATGAACAGAATCAATCGTTCAAAATGTTAAGGAAACAATAACATTTGTTTAACTAAACATGTGAAACACTACGAATATTTAAAACCTACTAAACTTCTAAAGTAGCTATGCAGCATCTTTCCAGTGTCATCTAAACTCTCCAGCTAAGTTTGGTGTAAAATAGAAAGAGGTCACTTGAGACGCCTTAAACCTGTCACACCGATGTCAACAACCATGAGCATCTATCACAGCTTCAGCTGGAATGACTGAGTTTCCAGTTGCAAGCTGTCAAAGACATGAATGACGGCAGAAACAGTACACGGTAGAGGCTGACGGCAACATGTCGACCGGACATGTCTGTAGTCACTGGCTACGTTTACATGGACAAACTTCCTACAGCCTAATCGAAATCTTCATTCTGTAATATGTGTTTGTACTGCAAAACAATAGTAGAACATTACTTCAAAGTGCTTCTGTTTAGCATTCTGAAGACATTTTCTCCTCACTTTAACTGACAACCCTGAATTAATTCAATAATCAGGAGGGGGCCGTGTTTTAACAGCACAGCCCACATCGATTCGACTTTTGTTCATTTTTTATAAAAACTTGTTTTTATAACCACTTCTCTAAAATTTACACGAGGCATTTTTATTCTATTAGTGGAGTGGTAATATCCATGTAAACACAGCCACTGTTGTACCTGGTTTTTAGAATAAGGATGAACTTTTAACCTCCATGTGTCTGTGACAGATTTCTACAAGAAAAGTGATTCTCCTCCAAGCAGCAAAATGCGAGTCTGCTGTAGTTGCAGAGAGGTGATAGGTGAGGATTACAGGCATCAATAGCTAAAGGTAAGACTTTGCTTTGTGGTGATTTCATAATGTGGAATGTCACAGCATTAAAAAAAAACTACAAAACCTGTACATGTGTACTGCAATTCTCTACTAGGATGGATACAGTGGTGTAAAGCAGAGCAGGGTCTCAGCAGTGATTGGCTGCTGGATGCACTGAGAGGGGCTGATAACAACCTTTGGTTTCCATGACACTGGTAGTGACAGTGAGACTGATGACTCTGTTATCTGAAGAGGCCACGGCACTGATCCCTCCTAAGGACAAATGAACAGATGGTAGGACAACACGTTGGAGCTTTAAAGGGTAACTCCCACACATGTTGGATTGTTAGAGATGAGCGCTGAACCCCAGACACAGCAACTGAACAGGATGCTGACACATAATCACAAAATAATCTACGATTGGCACTCAGATTGGGTTAGGTCACATAGATCACGTAGTTCCTTCTTCAAAAAAGACAATTCGTTATTATACACTTGTCTCCACCCCACATTTTAGACTGGACTTTAAGTGGTTTTCCAATTCCATTATCATGTCTTGGGTTTTCTCATCCTATTTCTTCACTTAACCTGAAAAAAGTCTTCATCTTTCGAGCCTCTTCAGTGATTTCTCCAGTAATTTCAAGTATTTCAATGTTATTTTACCCAGAGGTGAACCTCTAACCTCTAAACGTCGATGGCCACCCCGTGTTTAGTGGAGATCACATCTCTTGTTCCCGTCAGGTACATGAGCACAGAGCACAGGTGAGGGAGCGTTGCCGTGGTGCTGACGTACAGCCAGTAGGGGATAGGCGTGGTGTTACCGAACGGGCACACCCACAGGCCGTGGCGCACGGCATCGCGGACGTGGTGAGTCGCCATGGAGATAAAGAGCATCCACGGCAGGGAGCACCAGGCGTCTTTGAGGCGTCCGATCCACATGAGGAAGCGGAGGGTGAGACAGATGACGGGGATGAGAGAGGAGCAGTGGAGAGGAGGACGCTGAGGGAGAGACACAGCAGCCTGGAAGAACGGGGGGAGAGAGAGAGACACAAATAAAAAACATTTCACATCTGGAACCAATAAGCGGCCGGTCACTGCAGGACCATGAGTCACATTTCTAGTATTTACAATCACATTTGTTGATGTCCAACAGGTTTTCAAGGCACTCGTTCACAAAACAATCAATATTTCACTAAAATTCTCTGAAAAATATTTACTCACACGCAACTGTATTTTACTCCACATGACTGCTGCTCTGTAAAACTTTGAACACTTCTGCGCCAAGAGTTGTGAGCCATACGGAACGTAGGCAGCGTAAAGGTCAGTAAACACATTTACAAGAGACTACAGGGATGTAGCTTTGCAGACGTCGCTTTGTCTGAAGAGACCGTTTTATCATACAGTCACATTTATATTTTTTATTTTATTAACAACTACAACACATTTTAGCAACCGTTACAATATCTACTAATCTAATAATGATGATGGTAATAATATTAATGTCTAATAATCACGTAAACACTTGATCTGAAGGTTTCTCTCTGGGGGGAATGAAATCATTGTTTGTAAACATCAGATGACGTTACAATTTTTCCAGGAAGGGCAGAAAGGTGGTGACGAAAAAACTAAATGTTAACAAAACTTAAGCTTGAAGGGATGGAACAATCTGGGATCGATGTGGGCAGCGCAGGGGAAAACATGGGTGTTTCATCTTTTTCTATTGAATGAACATATTTTATTTTTGGTAGATTCAATACATGTGCATGTTGTGGTTAATGTTAAAGAGCACGTAGGAGTAGGGACGGTATCGTTAAGGTTTTCAGATACCGGTGCCAAACACGTACTTCTGAAATGGAAACAGTGTTACAGAATGAAAAACATACAAACTTTGTCAAAAAACGGTGCCTTTTTACTTTTTATGCATTTTGTGACGTGCAAGTTGAACAGAAATCTGAGTTGCTTTTCGGTCTGGCTACTACCATTTGCGTCAGCACCGGTGCCATAATGGCACAGAGTATCAGTACCCATCCCTCTGTAAGAGATGGGTGATTTCTTTTTATGTGTAATTATTGATTAATAACAAATGATAAATGAAATGCAGTAGTCAAACAAGAGAGCACAACGCATCACGTGGTATGTTCATACAGGTCAGGTAACCACAAGGGCATATTTAGTGGGGAGGATGGGGAATTATTTGGATTGACCGACATATCCGGCTGATAGATATTTTTATCTCCAGCAAGATTTGCAGACAGACGCATCCACAAGCAGCCCTGTGCTGCTGGAGACGCTGCAGACCGTGCAGCCCATACATTGCCCCTACCCATTAGCAAAGTACATGCAGCTGGAAGCTGGAAAATGCTTGTGCTCTGCCTCTTTTTTACCTGTTTATTTTGGATGCATAAGAGTGTGAAATATTCTTTGAGGTAGGGGTGGGCGATATGGCAAAAATATCATATCACGATTTTTTAAAAATAAAATCACGATTTCGATTAGTGACCAACTCCGTTTGGCTTTCAGCCATGGCTCTCCATGCGGCTACCGCTACACATATAAACAAGGAGGCGGGTAAGAAAGCGCGTCACTGCCCCTAATTCGCTATGATTGGTCGGTCAGGTTGATGACGTAATACGTCTGGTGCATCGCTGCATCAGCATAGAACTGCAATTTATAGAATGTGCCCTAGACGATCCCACGATCTCTGCAGTTTGACAGATCGCCTTCACGTTGTAATCGTTCACGATTTAATATCGTCATATCGCCCATCCCTACTTTGAGGTCAATAATTGTTTATGTTTTTGGTTAAATTGAGACTTGTAACATTCGTTATCATTGTGTCATTTTTACCATGTAAATGGAGGGAGAATAGGAAAGGCAGTATCGGCTCAAAATATCGGCTCAAAAAATCAGAAGCGGATATCAGCCATCGGTCAAGACAAAAAAATCGGCCTTAAAAAAAATCCATATCGGCTATCTCTACTACTTAGTGTCCTATCATTTACAGATTTGTTAAATGTGCAGAGAAACTCTCAGTAAGTGTCTAGGTCTCACCTTAAGTGACAGGGATCCAGCCATATAGAAGTGGTCCAGGTCTATAATTGATGCCAGGAGCCCCGCAAGCAGAACCTCATACAAATCACTCTTTTTCCTCAGTCCAATGACTACAGCCCACGACCACAGGCCCACCAACCCGTGCGTGGCGTTGTCCAAGCCGGCGCGCAGCCACAGGTGATGCTGGATGACGGACAGCTGGAGGGCGTTGTCCGCCACCACACAGAACATCCCGAGTCCCGCCGACGCGAGCAGGGAGGCGGAGCTAAACGTCTGCAGGAGGGCCTGAGCTTTCTCCGTCTCCACGGCCAGGCTGAGGGGCACAGGAGCCCCGTCTCCCCCGAGCGCCCTCCCCAGTAACGGGGATGAGGACAGGGAGGAGTCAAGCTTGGAGTAGAATCCTTGCATGCTGGCAGATGACTGGTAGAGCCAATCACTAAAGGTCAGCAGAATTCAGGTAGACTGAAGAGACAGAGGAGGACAGAAAGGACACATAAGCAGAAAATACAGAAGGAACATTCCAATAAATAAGAATTTCTGCTTGGAGCCCTTTAGTACATAATAAGTACATCACGTTAAATTAATAGCCATTTATGTTTCCTCTATGTGCAAATCAATTTCACTCCCACGCTGTTATAAAAAAAAAAACAAAGCACTGATATACAGCCTGCAGTCTATAAACATAAGCTACAGAGAGCCCAGACAGCACTATATATGTTTAAATATGTCTTATTACTTTACACTACACTACTAAAAATAAAAATTAAAAAGCAAATTTGACTTTTATAAGAAATAAACTTATTTGTCTTTTAACAAATGCACCTCATTTCAGAGAGTTTACATTTCCCACTGAGTAGGAATGGTACAGGGTACCAGGGTACAAAATGGAATAAAATGCAATACAATAAATCTGAGAGGATAAATAAGTGCTATATACTGGGAATATACACCAGCTGGTTCTGTGATGTAAACATGACAAAAAAAAAAAAAAAAGATTAGTCATGCTGGAGGTTGTTGCACGTCTTATGTAAGGAAAATCCATGCCACTGAAAGAAGAAAAACAAAGCTATCCTAACTGCTAACACTGCTGCACACTGAACCAATGATCAGCTGATCAGTCTCTGAATTTATAGCAGTAGTCAGTGTGTCTGGATGAATCTGCCTGGCAAAACCTGATATGTTTACATTCGCTGCAGCTAAAGAACTATGTGTGTCCAGATGTGCCTCACACAATATAATATGGCATCTGTCCGTCTGTCTAATATAAAACAGGTCTGTGTCTCCTCTGAGGGAAATGTAGGACAGTCAAATGACTGGAGTTCCATCAGATACTGGTAACGGTGACATGAATCCAGACTGATCCAGCCTCTCTGCTGGAGACACAACCTCCTCTTCAAGGCTGAGCTACTGTCTCTGAATATTTAATTAGCTGCTTATTTTGGTCACCTGCTAGCAGCTCCAGGCCAACCTGATAGCAAAATCAACCGCATTACCGAGTTAGTTAGCGAAGCTGACTACGGTTAACATAATAACATATTATATATTCTATTTATTCACAAGATAACGTGAGACCGTTATGTAGTAGGACTCGTTAGCTCAGTGAGGATGAATGCTAGCTGGATGCTAACCGGCTAACAGCTTCATTCACCTGCCAGCACTAGACACTACTCAACTCTATTTTGGCTAATTAATGTTTTTTTTTTTTCAGATATCTTTGACTTACCGGTTAAGACACATCAATATCTCTATATCCCTATATATCTATATATACATAATAACAATTCTCACCCCATTGCCTTGCATCGGTTTATCCAACTGTCGGGTCCTTCCTTCTTCTACTGCAGTTGTGGACGGTCGATGAGGAGTTGAGGCACGGCCGTACTTTGCTGCCACCCACAGGCCACCATTGGGAATGGCAGGAAATAGAAAATACAAAGAAACCTGCATTCACCCCATAAATACATAAATAAATAAATAAAAGCTGCTAAGAGTGGTCTTAGGGTGTGCTTTAAAGGCTTTCTACATGAACATATACTACTCCTTTTAAACTACACCAGTATTAGAAATATTTAAATATGAGAAACGCCCTTATTTTTAATGTTCAGCACAGCTTGATTTAGCTCTGATTTAGCTTTCTTTACCTTTATGTATTGAGGTTTATGTAAGCGAATAGCTGTGATAGTCTGAGTACAGAACTCCTGTGGTACCTGTTAATAGCAAGAATGGTTCATAAAATTGGACATGAACTAAATACAGTCATTAATATACCTGGTGATATAGTTAATGGACTTATCATTAGGTTTTAGAGCAGATGTTAATGTTAGCAACCAAAAGAGGTCACAGAGAAGACACTGTATAACACTGTAAAAATACAATAGGAAGCACTTAAAAATAATATTTTCAGAGTTTAAACACACATTGGTTCATAGAAGGAAACACAGTACCAATGCCACTGAAGTAAATATAGCCAGCAATTTAATTAAAGGGCCGACTCTGACAAGCAGAATCATTCCCAGTGACTAGCAGATTATAGTGGTTCCTGTATTTCAAATTAGTCCAACCTGCTGAGTGTCATTTCAAATGCCATCAAATAAATGTAAAAGTCCAATGTTAATAACGTTTCTATCAAAGGCCCCAGATCGTATCGGGGATGACGCGTCTAACCTCTTTTAGTCGAATGTCTTTTATGTGTCTCTTTATTGTATCTCAGCAGGCAGTCATTTAGAGTTTCCTATTCAATCTGGAGTGAGTTATTTCTCCATTCATGCCCGGTCTGCCCTCTGACAGTGTCTATTTAGAGATTTTGTGCAAGCTTATTCCTCCCCATCGCCACTGAGTCACACATCCATGTGTACAGGTTGGTTTGTATGTGTGAGTTTTGAATGGAGCTGCAGCCGGCCGTCCAGAGGAACCTCCAGGTGGAACACACAGTTCTACCACGGTGACATGATCCGGGTCATGTTGTTCATCTTCACAATGAATGTTCTGGCTTTAAGGGACTGATAGATGTAGAAGGACTCAGGCACAATGTGACTGATGAATTGTTCCCCAGAATGGTCTTAAATCCTTAGACTTTATTCGTTGGAAGAAATAAGTTTCACTTCCTGAAGATCCACGCAATCACAAGAAACACTACAATTTAGAGGCCAAGGCTTCAATTTGCTGCTTGGCAGAACTACTGGAGAGGAGTGTTCTCGCTGTAATTGTTGTGAACAGCAACATGACCTCTCATTCATGGAACTAACTTATGATTCCAGTACTTCAGAGGCAGTGGAGGCTTATTTTTATCCAAATGTGAGGTCGGAGCACGCAAAGAGAAAAAGACACCTCCGTGTTTCACAATCAGGTCTTCTTATGTTGGACTTCTCGTGCTGAAATTACGGGACCTAAAAATAGGAATCTTCAGTGGGTTTGACTCATTCAGCACCACGGAGAGAAGCACAGAGACTGACTGGTTCAGAACCACAGACAGCGCACACTGAGGGAAGATCGTCTCTTCTGCCCCCTAGTGGACAGAAGAACAATTTATTTCTTAGGGAAGCCTTAAAAGCCTTTTTTTGCAAAAAGCACCACATATTAAATGCACTTTAATGATAAAAGCGTGTGTTACGTTACGCAATCTAATGCTTTTGTTCATATTCTCTATTTATTAAGTTTAAAACTGTCAGTTTCTGGTTCTTGTTGTGTTCATTACAAAGATCATGAATGCAGGGCTGCATTATATCGCAATGCATCTCTAGTGCGCACATAAAATCCTCTATGTGTGAAGGCAGATTTGTGAAAGTAAATAACGCACTGCTGCCAAAAGCCGAGGCGCGGGTGTAGCCAGCCCGACGCGTGCGTTCTGATGTGTTCATTGCACGCGCTGCCTCAGCACGGAGGAATGATGCTCGGGGAGAAGAAAAGAAACAACCCGAAGAGAGGGCTTACGATATTGGAAAAACAAAAGGAGTTAGTCGGAGGGAAGATAGAGAGGCGGCAAGTTGAGTGGTTAAAGGGGTGAGAGCCAGAGGCGAGAGGGAAGCAGAGATCGTGTCATTCATCCAGTTCTCTGTGAAAGGTCAAACTAGTCATTAGAGCGGAGCGGGCCGGCTGGAACTGACAGGCTCCGGATGGGCCACATACACACACACACACGCCTCCCCCTGTACTCCAGGTTAATGTGGATCACATCACGGCCGCAGACAAAGGGAGCGAGCGTGGCCCAACATTTCAATTGTACTTTAATTGTTGAGTTTTAAAGGTTCTACAACACTATTTCCTGACTCTGAGAGAAGAAACACAGAAGAAAACGATAACAGACTCAAAGTGTCATGACACCGTTCATGTGCTGTCTTCATTTTTCATAGATATTAATTGAGTCCTCATCGACTGCCCCATTAATAAAAAGAAGGGGCAGGCTGGTATAATCAAGAAGGAAGGAAAAGAATAATGGATGCAATAGCCAGCCAAGCAGATACACTCTTGTCTGGACACACACACACACACACACACTCGCACAGAAGACTCCAGCTGACAGCTGTTAGATGGTGTATTGATTTGTCCTCGGCCTCCAAATCGGCCTGCCACAACTTGTCAGAATAATGAAAGAAAGAGAGCTTTGAGAGAGGGAAGAGAGACAGAGACAGAGCGAGAGCTAAAGGTCAAAAGGGAAATGTTGACCAAGTGTGTCTCCTCCGCTCTGCTCATATTTCTGGCTGAACGTATCCGGGTGCTGATGTTAAGTATGTGAGAAACTGGCTGCTGACAACCTGTCTGACGATCCGAGCGCTCGTGATTTTCGCCGTCAAACACTAATAACGTTAACGCGGCTGCAGTGAGGAAATCTTCTCCGGACGTAAAGAGTGAAAGATAAACAAATGGATTTAAACGTGAGCCGAGGGAGGTGGTCTTCATCCAGCGACTCTGGCCTCAATTTGAGTCATTTTTCTTTTTTTTTTTTTTGTGAATTGCGAGAGAATTTGGTCACTGTCGCTGCACGACGAATCCTGTTGACACTTTATTCCAACCTTGCCATTTTTGTTTACCAGTGAATTAACTAACCATAGCCTATGAGCGTTTATAGACCTGCAGATGTTTCAGTTTGTCCAATACTTTGATTTATGACTTAAAAAAATATAAAATTTTCCATATCACTGCTGTGTGTCGTGTCTATTGCTAATAACACAAAGTTAGCACGCTAACATGGACATAGTCCTCCTACCATCCAGGTACAGTCTCGTAGCGCTGCTAGCACGGCTGTACAGGCTCACTCCTCTCCACCACGGTCCAGGTCATTCGAGCTCCGAGGCTCGTACATTTGGAAGGTTTAAATGTTGTGTATCATACCGTGCCATGCAGCACCCCGGGGAGCAATTTGGGATGGGGTTTAAGGTGCAAATCTGTGACCTTACAATGACAGAACGGCTGCTCTAAGCAAACCTCAACAGCCTTGCAAAAAAATGATCCACCGTTGCTGTTGAGAAACCAAGGATTGAACCTTTAGAGGCCTCTAGGGATTCAGCCTAATCTCCAGCCACTTTCCTGACTGTCACTTTTTTTCCAACACAAATAAACAGGGGGTCTCTGCAGCACCGGTGTCCGTTAAATCCTGGGATGACAGATGAGAACTGAATACCGGTAGTTGTAGTAACAGGAAGTGGTACAATGTTGTAAAGCTAACTGGGTAAACACGTGTCATAGGGTATGAAACTTTAACGTGATATGAATGCTGGCTGGTGGGACTGATATTTTTTGGATTTTAAATATTAAGTGAAAAAGGAAGCAGAGACAGAACGGTGCTGCGCTCCCAGACGCCGTCCACTCCTTCACTGAACCTGAAATGAAGCAGTAGCTGAATGTGTTGCGTCCTCAGCGCCGCATTCGTTTGAAAGGAGAAATGAGCGTGAGGCCAGCGTGTCATAATTCATTGTGAAATGGTCACATTTAATGGTTGAAACCTGTCATTGTATATACATCTATAAAAAAGACCCCAGGTACAGGTTACGACATTCTACTGCTAATACATACATTATTATTATTATTAAATAATAAACTTTTTGTTCAATGTTAAAGTTACATATCATAGTTTACAAAATAGGATCGAGAAGAATTAAGCCATTATGAATGCCTGAAAACCAAACAGAAATAAAACCCCAACTAAAACCCTATATGCGTCTTTTTATTATTTGTCCAGAAAAAAAAAAAAAAGAAAAAAAAATACAATAAACACATCGATATTCCTTTGAATAACATAATATTAACTGCTGATATTGGCTATCGAAACGTGAACTGCAAAAAGACACTTGGCGTCAAAATTTTGGAAAGCAAACTGTGTTATTGTATTTTACAGCACGGAGCAGAATGGGAAACCAACGGAGCTCGTGATCATTGTTTCAACAACCAGCGTCGTCGCTGTCGATACAAAACCCGACCGAAAGGAACAAATGTGTGGGCAATTGTTCAGTCTCAAATCTTTTTTTTTATTCACTTTTTTTTCTCCAGGTCCTCCTTGCCAGTCGCTGAAAGCACAATGTAAAGCTAAGTGTCTACATAAGCCAGACTACCGTTACTGAATTCTTCAAAGTGTTAGTCCTCGTATCGATAAACGGCTCCTCAGCGTCATCCAGTTGTCGTCGTCGGAGGCGTGCAGGTTCAGTCCGATTTGTGTTTTCTTTTTGTTAAATGGCGGGTTTTACACAAACGGGGGGGGGGGGGGGGGGGCTGCAGGGGTTCCTCAGATTCATCCCGAGTGCGATTTGTATTCCAGTATCCATCGAGCGTTTGTGGGTTTTCAACCCGCGATGAAGACAGGCACAGGAAGCTCAGTGAATAATTTGGGAACCATCTAGTCGGGGGGAGGGAGGGGGCGGGAGGTGCAGTTGAGTCTTTGGCATGATGATTAAGCTGTAAAAGGGGGGTTGCTCACGTGTCTGTACACACAAACACACGTGGGCTGTGTGTGTGTTTATGTGTACAGAGACGGGGTATCAGAAGAAAGTAACACAACTAATCAATAAAAAAAGAACAAAAAGGTAACAAAGAGATGTTTTTTTTTTTTTTTTTGTCGGCTGAGGATTTTTCTTCCCGAGCCAAACTGAGCAGATCAGTCTGCCGTGGCGCGTCTGCGCCACCGGGGGGTGATAGAAGGCAGTTTATGTTGTCGTCACTGCTGTCGTGGTGTGGGTGTCGCCGCTCCCGTCGCCGCCGCCGCTGCCGGTGATGCCGTTTTTTCAAAAGTTCCTCTGGAGAATTTTCTTTGTCACCATTAATCAAAAATGCTGAACCGCATCATCATCGTCTCGATTTTTATGTCTACGTAATTTTGGTGAGTAACTGCGTGATGGACAGAAATGATCAATGCACTGTATCCTCGAAACATGTGCAAAATAGAAAAAATACCAGCCTCCCCCTCCTTTTCTTCTTCGACCTCCTGCTTCTCGTCACTCCTCAGGAATAAGACATCTGGGGAAAGAGGCAGAGGCACAAATGAGGCATCTCGGGCTGCGCGCCATCAAACGGCGAATTCTGCTAGTGGATTTTGATCTACCTTTTTTTTTATTTGTCTTTTGATCTCGCATTCATGATACGTAATTGAAAGTAGAGAAGAATCAGAAACAAAATAAAACAGAAGCTTTGATGGAACCGTATTGGTATGTGCACGCTGATCTCAGGTGAACGGACTGAAGACTCACTGAGGACGCGCTGAGCTCCTAAATGTCCACACTCCATCAGCAGCGTGAACACACAACGGCCCACTCTGCTGTATTATGTGAGGACAGTTCCGCCTCGCTTCACACGACAGCTTCACATCTATTACAGACTGTAAAGCCCGTCAGGTAGCACTTCCCTGCGATGTAAACAGCGTCCCTGACGTGTCACATTAATGAGACCAGTAATTAATGTAATGTGGATTTTGAAAAAAACGGCAACAGGAGGTGAAGTTTAGTTTGTCGCCTCCAGCTGTTTGCAGGAGTCCTTCCTGCATCTTCACGCAGCAGCAGCAGCATCCAAAGCCAGGGAGGCGCTCGTATTAACACAGCCGACGCAACAGCGGCAGCGTCCTTAATTGTTATAATGATAAATTATAAGAAGACGCGCAGGCAGCAGCGATCGGGATCTAACGGCAAACGACGGCGCGCACCTTCCTCCACTTGATGGATGAACGGCGCTGCCGAACAGCTGCTGTTTAGTTTCACTGGAAGGACAAGTCTGATGGGTTTATTATTTTATTAAAGCGTGTTTCTGCTCTGTCACGTACACAACTGGTACAAAATCGCTCAAGACGCGTGTGGAGACATGTTCTAACGCCAGGAGTGAGCGGACGGGCTCGGAGCTGTCCACAGGGACGGGATCACCCACGCATGAACTGGGACACGTGCATCATGACAAAGGAGCCAGAGCTTTAAGGAACACACAGGCAACAGAAACGGCTCGAGGACTTTATATACGTAAAATAAATGTAAAATAAATGTTCTTCCCATCTAAGCTGCTGTACGTCTATGCATCTATACGTCGACCTCCTGACATATCTGCCTCATTTCTGTTCCTGTTCATCCCTGACTGTGCATATATACTGTGTATATATGAGCAGGCTGAGGCGTCATTTAAAATGCAGGAGAGTAGTAATACTACCGTTAAGCTCAGAACAGTTTCCTAAGTGTTCAAGTGTGGACGCAGCCATGTTTAACATCACCCGGTTCAAGTGTGATGGTATCGGTTTGCAGTGATACTAACGTAGCCGTGGTCCGTGACGTTCAGCTTCAGTCAGCGTCATCTCGTCACCATTTATTTCTCTAAGCGAACACGCAGCGTTACAACCAGATCTACAGCGTAAAAAACCTATAAAAATTAATGAAATGAGACGGCTTTGGGTCCAATTCTTCCCTCTAATCCCTTCAGGGCTTCTGCAGAAAATATGACCCCCGCCCCTCCCCTCCCCCCTCCTCCCACAGCCAGATCATAAAACAAATTTACCCGTTTGTTGTTGCTCTTGCTCTATTAAACATGCTCTTGACATTAACGGACGAGCGCCGACCTGCCGATATGCTGTATGAGTGAACGGCTGAGCTCATAATCAATTCAAAGACGAGGGCCGCTCACAATGGCCGTGTGTGTGTGTGTGTGTGTGTTTGCTCACCACATGAACAGCAGCAGCATTCCTAACAGCAAAGGAGAGAAAAATGCGATGACCCTGGCAGCTCTGCCCACTGGAGGTTCAGCCTTCTGTGGCGCGTTGGAGGACGGGATGGGGGAGGTCTTAGTCTCTGCGAGAGAAACAATCAGAAAGCACAATAAACTTTAGGAGAATATTTTCAATTTACTCCTCCGGTTCCTCTGCGACTTCTCTCCTTTCGCTCGGCGCACAATGGCTCGGCTCCCCGGAGGCGGCGCATTCAAAACATCGTTTCTGATGAATGGACGCTGAAAAACCGCTTATCACACGAGGAAGAAGCAAACTGAAAGGAAAATACTGTGAAGAGCCGAATCAATTCTAATCTACAAGCGCGATCAATATGGGACTTGTCAAGGCAGTTATGAAGTGAAGTTGACAAAAAAAAAAGAAGAAACTCATTCATGCTGGAGAGAAAAGGAGTGTGAGAGGGAGCAAAGTAGACAGATGAAATGTGGAGATGAAAAAAATAAATATAAAAAGGGAGCGAGAGGACGCGGGTCTTCAAAGGCCACATGCCTGTCTCTCTAGATAATTTCCCTATTCATGATAACTACATGGATATTTTAGACCTCAGCAGTTTAGTTTGTTAAAGCTTGAAGTCTCACATTATTTATTTGATTGACACCTCAGGCTGAAAGTGGCAAGATGGCCGACGGCTGGAGCCGCCACACTGAGCTTCAGATCCACTCTTAGGAAGAAGCTAAAACTCTGGCGGCACAAATACACTGAGAACCCACTGGTTTGGTTTTACACCTCTCCACAAATAAAAACACTTTCATATTTTATAAAACAAGACTATTGCTACAGCTGCAGGCTGCGCGGCAGATATTAACTTGTGCTCCGTGCTTGGCACTCAGTCTAGAACCCAGAGCTTTTCTTTTTTTTCTTAGAGTAGAGAGAATATGATTTCCCTCTCCTTGCAATTAATGACTGTTGTGTAGTATTGCGTTGGGAGTCGGGGGATATTAGAAGGAAGCAGCCAGGTGTGAAATAGCCAGAGAGAGAGAGAGAGAGAGAATGAGGGTGAACTAGGACGCATTTAACATGTTCAGCAGCTCAGTGCAGCACTTCCTGCCTGCAGCGAAACAGTGTGCGTTGGAGTGGGGAGGAAAATAAAAATTATGCAAAAATAACGCGCCGGTGATAAGGAGAGGCAGTCACGGGGTTGTGTCTGCTGATGTACCGGGCTAGTTAAAGACAGGTAAACCGACGGGACGCGAGGAGCAGAGGGGACCGAGATACAACAGAGTTGTTGAAAAGAGACGAGACAGAAAGCGTTAAGGGAAGACGCGCTAATGAAACTGAAATCGCTAAATGACTTGAACTCTGTCTGTTTGTGATGTCGAGGTCTTTAGGACTTTATGATGCTCTGAAGATTAGATTCAGCTTTTTCTGATTGCCGCCGTATTTGTGAGTCAGCGGAGACATTTCTGCGGAGGAACGTTAATGATACCCTCTGAAGGGAGACGCATCAGTGTCCTCGCTAGCTTAATAATACTGTTTACGTTATTTATGGCGAGAGAAAATAAAAGATGTTTCTGAAAATGGAAAAGAGTCTGTGTGAATGAGTGGCAGTAGTGAAACTGACAGAGGGCAGAGGGGCTCTACTGTTGCCTTGTGAAACATACTGCTCATAAACAATGACACCATCATGTTCATGTTCCTGATGAACATGTAACTGCTCAAACAAGGTAGCTAGCTAGTCACTATGCACATATACTGGTCAGCCATAACATTAAAACCACAGACAGGAGAAGTCAGTAACGTTCACCATCCTGCTGGGAAACGTTTGGACTTGGCATTCGCGTGGACGTTACTTAGACTTGTAGCACCATAGCAATGACACTACTTGATGGCAGCTGCCCCATCCCCAGCAGGATGCAGCGCATGTCCATTCTCTGATGAGTCACAACTGTCTGTTTTGGAGGCACAAGTCACAATATTAGGAAGGAGGTTATAATGTTATGCCTGAGACACATTAACTTCTTACCTAAAAACCTGTATCAGCCCTACTCCAGCACAGAGGACTAGAGGACACTAAGGCTCAGCAACGCAGTCAGTAGTGGTGGTTGCTGCTCATTAAACTCTTGTTCTACAACGTGCCATGAAAGAGAGACTACGCGTTTATAAATAGTATCAAATGTGGACTATATAAGACGTGATATCTGGTGTTGCATGTTTGGCGCTAGACAGTGTCCAGTTTCCGTCTCACCGACTGGGCGAGGCAGACGCTCATATCTCACACGGTCCCGACACCGAGGTCGGCTACAGCCTTTTAAAGCCTCAGCGGCTTCTTTTTTACTTCCTGGGACTTCTGAACGCTGTCCCACTGCAAGCGACCGCTTCTGCGTGAATGATAACCGTAACAAAAAAAGAGGAGGGCAGAGAGAAATGCGGCGCAGGGCAAGAGGAAGACAGAGAGGAAATGAAGAATTTGCAGCAGCGTTTGGACCCTGAGCTACAAAATCAATAAGTCACAGGAAGTCTCGTCGTTTACTATTCTGGCTGCGGCCAGAAAATATTGGTCAATGTGGAGACATTAACAAGCTGGTCAGCTTTATAAAAAAAAAAAAAAAAAAAAAGGCGGGCAGAACTTTGTGTGTTCATTATTGCTCATAGACCGGATATGTTCCTGGTTTCCCTACTAATGCGAAACTGCAAGTACAATAGCACCAAAGAGCAGGCTGCAAACTAAATCTGTTCTCATCAACCGCCGCAAGCGAAAATCATTAAAAACATGATTACATATTTACAATCAAGCACCGGATGGCAAAAATGACAGCTACATTTATAATTAATGAGCTTCTTCCTGTGTTGGACCCGACGCTGCAGGTAGAAGAAAATGCTCTCAGTGCAGCGGCCCCCCCCCCCGACGACTTTAATTCCAAAGACCAGAGGTAAGGAAGGAAATGGAAAAAAAAAGGGGGAATCGGTGCATCCATCAGTGGGAACAACAAGTAACCCTGATGTCATTTTACTGATATCAACAGAGCGCATCCAGCTGCATGCAGCCGCCGCACAGCTGTAATCACTCACCCAGCAAGCAACATCTGCAAAGAAGGTGGCCAGACAAAAAGAGATAAGTGTGAAGTGTGAGGTGAAGAAGAGGAAGAGTGAGAAGGCAAAAGGAGGGGAAAGTGAGGAGAGGACAAGGAGGGAGGGAAGGGAAGCAGAGAAGCAGCAGCTGGATCGAGATGAGGCATGAGGAGAATCCCAATAGCCTCCTGTTCTTTCCCTGAGACCTAGAATAATACACTGTGTACTGAGCGAGCGTGTGTGTGTTGTGAGGCGGAGGTGCTGTGTGAGTGCGCGCTGTCTTTTCTGTGTTTGTGCACAACAGACTGCCAGGAGAAGGTGCGCGTCCTGTGTGTGCTTTTCATTTCATGCGTTTGCATATCTCCAGGTACGCGTGAACTCACTAGTCTGCGCGCCGAACCCCGCGCAGTGCCGCTCTTGACCAACAGGAGTCAGTGTTGCATTGGAAAACTGACGACGAATTTCAACAACCGGCCGGAGAGCCGAGAGTTATTCTGAGAAAGGTTTTTAAATCCGTTTCATGGACAGTTCTCCTCATCCTTGTTGAATGTAAAATTCATGCTGCACAGTTTATAAGTGAACAGCTCATCAATGTGTGGACAAGAAAAAGCATAAGTGTTGGTTTTAGGAGTGAGTCAAGGTTGTTCAAGAGAAATACCTGCAAAAGATACACTGTAACACTACTTAAACACATTTATGAAATGCAAATGGACAAACATAAATGCGCAGTATGAATAAAGATGTGTGAGCACTCTGTAGCAAATGATAATAACCTTAATGCAATTTCTCTTAAGTAGAATATTAAAACAAGGGTTTGACATTTTGGGAAATATGCTCATTTGCTTCCTCGCTGAGAATTAGCTGAGAAGGTCAACACCACTCTCATAATTGCCTGTTCAATATAAAACTAATTATTACATTACAACTCATTGGTTTGTGTGGACAAGGAGCAGTCTTATGTGGTGATGTAGGAGCCTCTCAGTTTCCACAAGGCTTTATGATTTTAAACTTACAGCAAAGAAGCAGAACAGTAAGAGCAAACTACTCATTTAGGACGATCCCGTTAGGGTGAATTTTGGTCCTGAGAGGAAAGACCTGAGTGGAAACAGGAACTGTGTTTTTTTTTTTTTAATCAACTTTCTCAAACTGTCCAATCTTTTTGAATGCCTGAGCTCCACTGTGTTCCCTTGTCTACATCTACCAGATGTCGTACAAGCACCTGAAAGCGGCAGTTTGTCACAGTGGTATTTTTTGGCAATAACAGGAGACTTCTCATTGGTTTAAGTACTTTCTTGCTTATAGCCTTTTAAAGGTGCACATCATAGCTTAATAGCACAATTACCTAAGTCGTTTTTTGACTTATTGTTACAATATCAATAAAAACACCAATGCGCTTGATAAAATTGTGGTTTCTTGTTTTCCGGAAAATGTTCACATATGACTTTGGCATTTATGCTATTAGGCTAACGATATGCTAATGTGTTTGATCTAAGATGTACAGTAACTCTTGACACCATATCGACTGTAAAGCTCAAAATCTCTGCTTTTGGCATTATACCCTAATTACAGTAATTTAGAATGAACCTGGGAAAACCTTCCTGCCGACAACGTCCAGTTTTAAAGGGTTAACTTGCTTTATATTCAGCTGGTGCAGGTAAAACACTCCCTACATTTTCAAGAGCCGAAAAGAAACCGAATGAATCCTCGTCCCCTCATCCTTATAGTTTTCCTTTTTACTCAGTATGTGTGCTGTAATCTTTTCTTTGCCATTCCAGTGTGATCTGAAAAATGTGGCTCCAGTGGAATGTCTGTCTTGTTCAGGTATTATAATTCATGAGAAACCAAGACCAAGACCTCATTGATCTCTGCCACGCGCTGAAAGAGCGCGAGCTACACAACTCTGAGGTCGTTTTTAGTCCTTTTCTGTGAGTGCGAGCCAGATGACAAACATAATTTAATAATGTATCATTCATTTCATGCCTAACGGTCAATACTCATGCCTAGAAAGTAGCTGCTGTACAGTAAGAGCGCGAGGTGGAGGTTGTGTGAGAGACGTGAGCGCTTTTTTTAAAAAGATGCTTAGTGCTTTCCCCGAGGCAGCGTTCAGGATCTCAGGGTGATGTGTGCTGATTTGTCTCGAGGCTGCTGGATCTTAAGGCTTAAACTGCAATAAAGGCTCAGTGCTATCTAACGCTTACAGCGCACTCAATCTAATCGTGGAGAAAGTTATTAACCGAGCTTAATTTCATACCTAAATGATTCAGAAAATCTGTGGGCGCAGGCAACAATGTTAAAAACATTAAAGGAATACTATATTTTAATCACAATGCTTTCTCTAGCCGATAGAATACGAGACTGATGAGAGCATTATGGAAAGACATTAGTCACACTTCTACAAACATATAGTTCTTCTTGGTGTAACTCTGTGCTCTTGATCCTTCTCTCTCTCTCTGAACTGGTCGACTAACACAACAGTGAAAAGAATCATCACTGTTCAGAACAAGACATCACATTGTGTCAAAGGCTACTAAACCATTATATGTCGCTTTCTCCTCGTTTCCAGTGGCAACATCTGCCTCAGCTGGAAGTTGAGCTAACATGCTAACGTGATATGCTATGTAGCTGTTGTCATTGTCCTTTATTGTTGCTCCTTTGCATTCATGTGTGTAGCTGTATCAAACTACTGACTGAGTGACTTGTGACGCACACATTGTGTAACCTCCATCCAACAAAGCCGAGCACAATGAACACGGTCATATATATATATATATTGTTTGTAACAGACCTGAACACTGATAACTTCAAAGTAACCCACAAACCAACTCTGAATGTGTCACTGTGAGTACGAATAGTTCAGACTCTGTGACCTACCGGCAGGAACGTCCACTTCGGTTGTGGAGGTGATTGGCAGGGGATCTTCAATCCAGGGCGTAGCATGGACAGCGACGCTCCAGTCACTCCATGTTCCGATCTCAGTGTCCTTGGCAGCCACCTGTCGAACACAAGGGCAGTAGTAATATAAAAGCATTTGGCAACTCAGAACCATCCTTGCAAGTTGGAATAATACCATCTGCAGACACATACATAAGTGAGATGCTCTTGAAATTAATAATTTAACTCTTAATTGTCTTTGTTAGTTGGTGAGAGAAAATAAAAAATAAACTTGTCACCTGGATAATGTACTCCTTCCCAGCGTAGGCATCGGTGATGGTATGGGCAGTGCTGTCAGACAACTCCACCTAAGCAGCAAACAGCAGAAAGCAGGTTTGGATGAGAAAACGTCGCTGCTATTATTTTAATGTTACTTAAAATAATAGCAGCATGAGTTGTAGAAACGTCCTAGGGATATGAAATGTTGCAACACGGTGAATTACGAAAATATAATCCTGAGAAGTGCATTTATGCATCCCAAGCCAACCTTCGGTTTAGATGTCGTACTCTCCTACCCATAAATTATGCTCCCTGTATACCAATCCTAGTTTTTAATGTTTTATGAAGGAGAGATTCAATTTTTATTCTGTGATCATTTATTGACAGCACACCTTTTATCATTATTCTGCGCATAGGTCAAGAGCACCGCTCTCTGTGGTGTTTCACGTCTCACTGTTGAATTGATTGAACCTTGATGCCCTTGCAGCCTCCGCACTCCACACATAGCAACCCTCATGCATGTAAAATACCAGCGGCATAATTGATGATTATACCAGAAAGCATTGGCATCAATGCCACATGATTTTATCACACAATGTAATGCATGCCAATGTTTGAAAGCCCTTTGTGCACACTTTAATTTGCAGAGTGAGGCAGAGAATGAACTAAATGTTTGAGTTACAGGGGAGTGCATGAGAGAATGATTTGCTGCTTCACTGTAATTTATGGTTAGTGCTGTGTGTGTTTGTTTGCCTTTGGCCTGTGTATGAAAGACTGAAGAAAAAAAAAAATGAGGGAGAGTGCTGCCTTTTCATTTTTCCTCCTGAAGTCGAATTAAATGATTTAGTGACAAGCCTGTTGCCGTCTGCAGTACACCAGTGGACCGAGAAACATACGTACACCTACACACGGATTCTAGTGCTGGAGGTTATTTGGACCGTTTGACTTAAAAAGTAGCTATTGTAATATGTCAAGTAGACAATTATAGATGGATACACAAACTCAAATATGACAAATAGAACAACAACGCAAACATAATCTATGATTTATAGGTTATTTAGTGACAGTGAAGATGATCTGCTGGAGAACAGTAACATAGCACTGACTCTATCCCTTTGATGATAAATTGATGATTTAATGTTTCTCGTTTTGATAACCCTTAAATCTGCTCGATCGGCTACAGCACCAATTTGGTAAATGTCTGAAAAAAGGAAATCTATTTCAAAAATTCAGCAGACTGTCACAAACAACTGCGGCTACGTAAAAATAGAAATGTTTTCACTAAAAAAGCTCTGTATCTGAAACCTGACCTCCCACAGCACCCAGCTGCCACTCCCTAAATGATGGATTCATTTAAACCTTGATATAATTTAAATAGGCGAGTTCACCATGGTTGCAGCTGGCATGACAGGGAGCTCAGCTCCGGAGACCAAAACAGCCTCTTGTACCAGGCTGAAAACATGTTTATTTCTGCTGGAAGTTTCTAGGATCTAGGAGAACCGACTGGCTTTTGGAGACCTCCTCGCGCGGCCACTTCAGGAACCGCAGCTATTGTTGCTTCCGAGTTGGCTTCCTCTCTCGTCCCTGGAGGTTGTCGTCTCGGTTTGTACCGAGTACAAACAGTAGTTGTTGGACATACACCGCTGCGTCCCTCATCACTTCCAACTTCAATGCGTCTCGAATTTAACTGATCGCCGACCGTTCACCCAAGACATTTAACGCCAGCTGTACGCTGGATCAAAGCGGTCGTGAACAAGCCGACAGTTTAGCACCACTACAGCTAAGAATAAACAGAACATTTGTCACATCCCTTGATGTGGTGCGCGCACAATCGTGAGGTCAAAGTGGGACCAGCAGATATAAGAAAACAAGTATTAAAACTGAGTTATCCTTTAAGTTTTCTTGATATCACAGCAGCTGCTTAGGAACCTGCAATCCCCTCTCACCAGCATGCAATTTTAAACCAGCACCAACAGCAGATAAGTCTCAGATCGGAGTTTCCCCTTTTGCTCTCTAGGATATGCAAACCTGTAGTCAACCTGACAAATAACCCACTCATACACCCTGAGCATCCACGCTTCCTCAGTCTTCCTATAATCTCTCTCATTAGTCACCCCCTCTACGAAGTTGACACCTCTATTTTTGAGACACCTTGATCCAAACAGCTCCTCTGTATGCGCTCCAGATCTTTAAACTATTGCCCCCTCTCCCTCTGTTTAGAAGGAAGCTCAGTCTTTATCTGCCAAACCGAGCGCTACATTTGCAGGCCTAATTTCATTACCGGAATGCAATAACATGTCCTCTGAGCTTGTGTGCGTTACATGAGCGCCGTATGCATGTACGGTTAGACTTCAGACAATATAGTGCGCGCGCACACGAGTGTTTTAAAAGACATGTGTGGTGCCTTTGAGGCTAAATCTCCACTGTTTAGATGGATTCCAACCAGCGTATCCAAGCATTGCTTCTATCAGCATTCCTCTGGCTCTAATGTGTGTGTGTGTGTCCGTGTGTGTTTGCATAGTGAGGTCTATGGCGTGAGATCTTGTGAAATTCAGACACATCTGATTATGTGTCTGTGTAGATACGTGTATGTGCCTTTAGATATTTAGCTCGTGTGCGTGCTTACATTTGATATGAGAACACACACATTCCTGCAGTTTGAGTGTCTTTGTACTCGCGTGTTGACTCTCATGCCTGTGAACGCATTTTCCATTGTTTTGGCTAAAGTGGAACTGGTGCATTGGCGCGTGTGTGCGCACTGCATATATACGTGTGGGGCTGTATATGGAGTGAAAAGCTTGCAGATAAACATTTCCAAAGAGATGGCTGTGTTGCTGTGTTGCCAAGCGGCTAAACAGGGAGCGGTGTGAGCGGCACTTAGCATCGCGTAGTGGAGGGAAGCGGTGGGGAAGGGGGGGGCAGGTGGAGGGGAGGGATAGATGCAAGGAGATGCATTCTGTAAAGGCTGTTGTTTTTGCTGCCAAAACACACTATCAGATCATTCACACTGCTAGAGCAAGTCTCTGTGTTGGGGCTGCCGAAGAGGTGACATGATTTGAATGTACTTGTTGCTCTGTGTATGTTTGTGTGTGTGTGTGTGTGTACTTGTACAGCTATCTTTCCGAGACCAGTTATACCATCAGATTGAGGACATTTGTGTAAAGTGAGGACATTTTGGCCAGTCCTCACTTTCTGGCTGTTTTGAAGGTTCAAACTTTTTAGGGTAAAGGTTACAATTAGCTTAGGGTTAGGGTAAGGGGCTAGGGAATGCATTATGCCAATGAGTGTCCTCACAAAGATAGCCATACAAGAATGTGTGTGTGTTTAAGTGCACATTTTATGTTTCTAGGGGTGAGATAGTGTTAAAGCGTTAAGACTGTTCATTAACACTGCCTTTGAAATAGTATGTGACTCTGCACACACTCTGTTTAGAAACATATATTTACCATATGATAATCACGTCCCAATGATAAAATATTATAATTGGAATAATTGGAATACCATATAATGGTCTGTAAACTTCGTAGGTTTGTGACTTTGGATTATTACTTACTGGCTGCAGTGTTGAACTATGAATGGAAGCTGCCAAAATGAAGCTACAAACTGACGCCACACATTTGTTGCTGTGTGGTGGGAATGATGTGCAACTTTGTCATTGCTCCAATGACATAATGAAACGTTTGTTTCAATAGTTAAACCAATTAAGCAGCTCTGCAAAAGAAGAAACTGGAAAAATGTAGGAAACTGGACTTGAAGGTAAGAATTAAGTTAATGTTAGTGATATAGTTGGTTAATTACTGCAGTCTTCAGGTTTTATATTGTTGTAGAAATGAATGAGTAAAATAACTGGAGACCTGTGATGTAATTTGAAATTAACAATAGCAAGAGGCTTCGAAATACTTTTTATGTGAAACTAATGTTGGCAAGTTGTTTTAAAATACTTTTTTGAGAATACTTGACTGTGAGTTAAAGTAAGCAGAGGTGTTTTTTCCACCACGTAACATTAGCTTACGGCACTAACACCAGTTAGCCGTAAGCTAACCCTGTTAGCAAGGGGTTTTAGCTGTAAGTCGGCCATGCACCTGCAAAAGTAAGCTGACATCATCTGCAGAAGTAAATTAACTTCACTTACAAGGAAATAATTAATGTTGTATCAACAAAAACTACTCTTTATTTACGGGATGAAAAGATGCAAAAAGTTGCCTTACTGTTTTAAGTAGATAGAGCATAACGATGAGATCAAGTTTTTTAGCAACACTTCAACATGGAGTCATAGCTCATAGCAGGAAGATGCTACTGAGTAGAAAACCAACTCAGTGAAGCTCAAAAAGAGCCTGGAAACCGTGGTCACCTGGTAACAACTTTTGAGGGTTGTTTTTTTTTTTATAGAGGTAAAATACAGAGGTGAACTTTGACTATCCTACTGTCAATGAGCTACATCTTGTTTAGCGAAAAGCAGTTTTGGCGTTTGCTTGCATAACAACGGAGGAGGTGTGTGATTGGTTAAAAGGTGAGAAGTCGGTGACACCATGACTGTCATGAAATATCATACGAGCGAATCACAACAGATGTCCTCTCGGGTACTTTCACACTGTGATGTTCAACACATTCCAGGTGTTAGCGTTTTGAAGAGGTGTCATGTTGTAGACACATTCCTTAAACTTGCTCATTACTTCAAGATGCCTTTTCGTACGCAAGCTATGGATCATATCTGTAGACGGGGCTCAAGCGCAACTGTAAGGACAGCGATAAATAAACTTTACGCCGACATACGCCTCGCGCACACACACAGCGCTTATTGCTGCAGCTCACACACGTAGACACACACACACTCCTTCACAATTCCAGACAATGAGAGAGGCAGCGAGAAGTGAACATTCCTCAGGGATTGCATAAGGAACTCGGAGAAAAAGAAGTGACCCGTTGCTTTTCACATTTCTTGTGGCCTGTTTATTCGTTCTGCCCCTCATCTTACCGGCCTCATCTATTACATGTGTTTACTATTGCAAACACTTGAAATTACTTTCTCGGCGGGATCAATAAAGTTTCATCTCATCTTATCTCAAACAGATACACATTTATTGTGATGTCGTGGAAATACAGAGAGAGGAAGAAACTCCACCTGACCCCTATGATTACCAATGGAGGGGTCCAATAAGTTCTGTAAGATGGTATTAAATTTCAATTCCAACTCATATCAGTGGGATAATACTTTATTTGCTATCCTATTATATAGTTCTCCATATATATTACCTGCAAACACGTATGGGATAAAGCTCTCGATAGAGGTCTTAGGTCAAAGATGGAAAGCAAATAAGCCGATCAGTAAGGAGAAGAAAGAGAAAGAGGCAGATAGCAGACAAGAGGCATAAGAACCGGGAGAAATGAAGAGGTTGAGAAAAGAAAGAGATGCAAAGAAGAGACAGTCAGATAGCGGCAAAAGAGAAAAGGGAAAGCAGAGAGAGGGAGACATGGAGGGAATTGGCGTCGGTGGTCAGATCTAATCCAGTGAGCATGTCTGTTGTCCTGGAAAGGAAACCCAATTATATGGCACTTCCACTGGCCCGATGGCGCTCTGTGTGTATGTGTGTGCACTGAGAAGGTTGGTCTCATTAGGTTGACTGACAGCTCCCATTTTCCTGCCGCGCTCCCCTACCATTTGAGAACACACATACGCGCACACATGAATGCTAGGTCCAGGGGTAATTTCTCAGACAGTATTTCTCTCTTTGAAGCCCCAATCGCCATAGCAGCAATTACCGTAAAAGGAAGCTAAGCCCCACAGCCAATCGAAAATCCCTCAACTAGACCTTACACCCTTAAGAAGCATGTGGTAATTTCAACAACACAGCGGCGGAGGTGACTCTGCATTAACTCCGATTTATGCTGTCATGCAGGCGTGTCAAGTTTGCGAGACACGAACATGCCAAGAAGTATGAAATTTAAATCAGAATCCATCTCTTTCCTCGTAACAACAACAACTTCAAAACCTGTCATGCTTCCAAAATGTGTTTCTTTGCTTCTAGTTCTTTCTGAGTGTCTGGATCCAGGACTAACAATTCTGCACACATCCTAAGGTGAATTAAAAACATTCCTGTTGATTGTGGATTTCAAGTCTGTCACTCATGGAACATCCTCATTTTCAAATACGTAGCAGATGTGTGGTGTGTTGCCTGGGTTAATATCATGCAATGTTTCCAAATTCACACACACCAAAAAAAAAAAATTAAAAGGAGAAAGCTTGCAACTAACATCTGAGGCGTTGCATAATGTTTTGTGAGACTGGAAAAAAAAATCATATCTCTGCAAACATTATTTTGTATTTGAGTTTCCCTTCTTCACAAATGCAGCGCTTGCTTTCAAGTTTTGAAACCTTGTGAATGGTTTCAAATGCTGCGCATGTATTTGTGGGGGGAAAAAAAAAATTCCCAGATTTTGAACAGGGGCTGAATCTGAGATGAAAAGCAACTCAATACAAAGTAATGTTTGCAGAGATATGAAAATGTTTTCAATCTCAGAAAACAGTACGCAAGCCTTCACAACATTGTTGTTTCAGCTGCAAAATGATGGCGGGATATTCGTCCAACACCTTGATGGTTCCTACCGTCAGCGTGCTGGAACTGAACCCTCCACTTTGCAAACTCTGCAGCTGATTAGGTTTGGTGGGAAGGGAAGGGGGGTATTTAGAACTGGATTTTATGATAATAGATACTTTGAATAATATGCTGGTTCATGGTTTGTCATTATTTTAAATACAACAAATTACAAATACCAGTAATTGTTTTAGATGCTGCAGCGCAATCTGGAATTAATTCTGATAACAGAAATGATGGAGAAAAATCAGTGTTTGACTTAAATCAGCACACTGAAGTTTTTTAAATTATCTTGGAGAAGCTGGTGGAGCTGCTGGATAAAGATGTTTCTATTAGCCCACCAAAAAAAAGTAAAACATTTTGATTCATGCACTGTTTTAACATCCTTCCTATCCACATGTCTTTGTGAGACCTTCAATGTTTAATTTGGTATCTACCGTGCTCATTCTATCAGAGCTTTATTAACAATGAAACACAGGACGTGAAGGTGAGGTCAGTACAGTGAATGCGTGTGTCCTGACAGCTCGTAGATACAGGAGTGTGTGTATGACAGCCCCGGGATTGACAGGGTGATATAGAAATCAATAGACTCAGAGAAGAGGGCAGTGGCCCCATTCGTCTCCATTCTCCCTTACACAGTGAGACATCCAAAGCAACACAAATACAAAACGTTGAAATATTCCAGCTGCGATCTGGCAAACGCACAAGATGAGAGAGCTCTACCTTTGAGCTCTACAACAGAGTTTAGCAGGGAGAGCATCTCGTTGGCCTTTCCTGGTGTGGGTCTTTTCCCCTCCTTTTGATTTGACCACTTCTCTGCAGCCTGCTCAGAATTTCAGTTTTTAATTACTATTAACTTCTCTGTGTGTACATGTACGGATAATCATTTACGTCTGTTAAAATACACAAAAAACAACAGGCAGCACAACGTTTGTAGGATCCAGATATTCATGCTGTATGTATAGTGTGTCTCTGGAAAGTGTTTTTGAGTAAATGTAAAGGATTCAATCCAACTGTAATGTATTTTGACAGCAGAGCTTAATGATGATGGCTTTCATATGTGACAGAAACCAATCTGCTGCGTGCGTGTGTGTGTGAGAGAGAAAGAGAGGGAGGGAGATGCCGTTTGATAAATGATCTGTCTTTGCCAGTGTCCTTTAGATGGGATGTTTTCCCCAAACAAGGTCTAAACATTTATCATGTGCACCCATAGATACAAATGGATGGCTTGAGGGATGGATGGCTAGACAGGTGGCTTAATGCATGGGTGGAAAGATGTGCGGACGGATGAATGAGTGGATGATAGTAAAACTGTGCCCTGCTGAGAGAGCGAAAAGTGGTAGCTGGCGGCAGAACGGGACGAGCCGAGGTGAAACTTCACGGGGCGACGGGGAAAGTTTGGGGCGAAGATAAGAGATGAAAGTAAAGGGAGAGAATCTGAGGAAGTGTTTAGCTTCCGTGACATTCAGAGCAGATTGATTTCAGTGACCTCGACAGAGACACATGGTCATGTCTCCATCACTCCATTGACTTCCATTCATTTCCTAGAGATGTAGGCCTTAAACCATATCTTCAATCTAATGAGGACTTTGCTTCCAAAAAGCACAGTGTATACAGATTTATGTCCTCACAACATAAGTACAGAAGCACACACACACGAACACATTGCTCCTGGCCCTACTATTGATTCACGTAAGTGCTCGCAGGATGGGAGTGATTTTTGGCAAACACACAGAGGCCATTATTACATGGATGAATAGATGGAGAGAGAACGATGGCGTGTTGGTGGTAGAAGGGGAGACACTGATAGCGAGGTGGATCGGTACGTGAGAAGGGAGGAGGAGGGATGAGAATGGTAAAAGAAAATGATGGAAAAGGTGACAAACAAAGTGAGGTGGGCGGGTGAGTGAGACGGATGTAACGGAGGCGTGCGTCAGGCCAGACAGAGGGAGAAACGAGAAAAAAATGTTGATTAAATAAAACGAACGAGAGGCTAAGCTCTGCCGATCAAGCGGATGCAGATTGAAGGAGGAAGAATTTTCAGGTCGACTTCTCTTCTCTGATCCAGATGCTTTGTTTAGTGAGTCCCGCTGTCTCTGAGTGCTTGTCCATCTGGCACCAGGAGCATTTTCATTTTATACTTGTATCATCAACCCTGTATCATGTATGCATGTGTGCTATGTATGAGTATTAGAGTTCTTGGGTATATGAGTGGGCTGTTGTATGCAGAGATTCAGTGTCAGTATATATGGGAATATGTGCCTCATGTCTTCCACAGTCACCTTGAGCATTAAAAGTCTTGGTGTGTCCAATGTTACACCGAGTCTACAGTTGGCTGTTGGACGGTGTTGAGCCATCGGTGAGCACCTGTGGCCCTAGTTTTGGCGGAGCATCCCAGACTGAACGTAGAACGAGTCAGTCAGCTCGATCTTCAGCTCATCTGAACATTCAAATACACAAATATGTTCATCAGCAACTAGCGTGATAAACTAAAGACAAGACAGACTCACGCCTTAAGGGGAAAGCGGCCCTGTTCCACAATTTGCAGGTCTTCATAATAGTTCAGCTAATACTTGCTAATCTTCCAGTTTTTCCTTTTGAATTACGAATTATGAATACTGACTACTTCCAGCTGGTAAGAAGAATTATTTATTTTCGTGCTGGCGCAAAACATACGTCCCAGATGACTGTTGGCTGGAGTCTTCGCAGTGTGTCCATGTTACTTTAAAGATTTTTCAGCAGACTTGATGACATAGTGATGTAGTGTATTCATCACACTTTGCGTGCTATTTGCTTTCCCGAGCACTCGTGCGTGTCTAAGAGCACTTGGATGTGTTACTCTCAGGATAACAATGTGAACAACAACGTTTGTGTCTTATTATTTACGTGCACACCACTATATTATACCACTGTCAGCGTATGAGTTGACATGCATGAGCGTGTCTGCAAGCGTGTCCGGGTTTTTAGCTGACTTGGGTTCAGCATCACCCTCAAAGGACAATTACAGTGAAGCAGATGCAGCTTCATAGCACAAAGAGAATATTGAGCAATCAGAAGTTGTTCTTATCACAGTAACTGGACCATTGCTTTAATTGCTGTGAGAGTTTGAGTTCACATCTCCACCAAGGGAGCGTGAGGAAATCATGCCAACACGAGGCCATGGGAAACTAAACAGTTTGCTGACCGTTTAATGATATGCAGATGTATTTTCATGACTCATTTCTTTTGCGTTTTTGATAATTAATTCTCAATTACAAATTTGTCTACTGACATAATGTGAAGTGCAAAAGGGAAGGAAAGGAAAATACATTCTACAGAATCACAACCGAATTTGAGAAGACTCATTTTCTCAGCCACAGCATTGCACTGCTTCATTTGTATCAACTGATCCCTGTAGACCTGTACGCTACATGGAAGACATAGTCAAGATAAAGCAGACAGGGTGTCTTCCTAAGGAGCAATTGGGGTTGAAATGCCAACTTTCTTTTCTTTCTTTCAACTACATTTTTCACCATAAACACTCATTTAACTTCATCCAGGCGAAACGAAGAGACAGCAATTAAAGAAATCCGATAGTAGTTGACTCTCCTCAAGAAAGCCTGACAGACGTGGCCTGATATTGCCATTTTTTGTGTTCAAGCTTATGGATAATTCACAATTCGAACCCATTTTTCCCTTTCAAAATAAATCCATTCTCACTATTCACGCAATACAAGTTTGCACTTTCCACTCACATAAGTTGCCCATTCAACGGATATTGGCGGTATTATCACAAAGCACTGCCTTAAACTCTTTCAGATGAGCACAGAGAAACTTTCCGCTTTCAGAAGCCATTCATCATCAGACTCTGTACTTATATTATTCTGCACAGTCAAGGTTAAAAAGTGAAGCAAACTTTACCAGTAGCAGTTTACAGAACAAAATAACCTTCTGTGTCATCTTTGTTTTGCAGATCACTCTTTTCAAATCATTCAGTGACTCAATACTATCTGTTTATACCATTTTCTTTTAAACTAATACTCTTTACTAATAATCTTTTGATCGAGTCTAAAACCACTCATTTTATCTCCGTCTCTCTTTCTTTCATCTTTAAAATGTTTCAAAGCAGTCTCTTGTGCACCTATTTTCTTTATGTTTCTCAGGTTCTATTGATCTGTCTACCTGACTCTGTACATTTAATCACTCTTATCTCTACATACCAATTCTCTTATTCTTTCTGTCTCTTTAACCCATTGTTCATGTCATAAAATGACTGGACACTATAGTATAGAGTATTTTAGTCACTTTAGTCTACGAATAAAGTTCAAATGTTACTATGTCTATGAATGTCTGTCTCATTTATACTATATACTGTGTCTATCTTTTCACTGTATCTACCAAAGTCTGCTATCCATTAATGCCCTTTCTGCTTCTCTGATGCGCTCCATTCATCTCTACTTCAAAACTTTTCCTCGTTTTCCTCTTTCCGTCTGAATCTCCATCACTCCAAGTATCTGGGCCAGTCATCCCTTCATTCCTCAGAACGATGGATGGTTTCCTCTAAAGATCTGTCTGATCAGAGCGCCGCTTTCATTTCTGACTCAAAACACATTTCCAAACGGCACATGTGAAAACCATTCTCACCCGGCTCTGCCGTCTAACCACATTAAAGGTAAATTCCTGAGCATTACTAACCACTTCACTTGGTATTCAACCTTCGAGGCTGTGATTAATGAAGTATATATGGGGCTAATAAACAATGTATCTTATTTGGCAGCCTCATTAAACTCCACTTAATGATTTATGTCACCGCTAGGTTTAAATCAATGTTTTTGAGTCTGCAACTATAGATATACAATAAAATGGTCCATATCACTGGCAGAAGCCAGTCAGAAACCATCATAAAGGAAGCAGTTTTAAGAAACAGAGTGATGCCTACTGATGCCATGGTATCACCACTATGTGCAGGGAATAGTATGCTGGATTTCTTCATAGGTATTCAAAAAGGGAGGACAGGTTAATATATTTATAAAACAATGGGATTTAAAAGCATATGTATACAGTGTACCATAATGTTGACAAAGAATGTGAGGTATCACTAGCTTGGAACTGTTCATTTCGGTAAGGGTAATTAAAGAAACATGACAATTTTAAGGCACACCTGCATAGTACAGCAACGTGTGCATAGCTGTTGGAAAGTCTGTGTGGTCTCATTGACATGAGTAGATGATGAAATACCTATCACATGCAGGCATGGCAAGTATAATTTGTACTTCAAACCAACCTTCAAGGCTCTAATTGGTTCCAATCTTTCTCCAACTGGTGAAGCAATCATCACTTAACATAACACAGCATTTTTTTCTTTTTTTTTTTTGAATGATTGATATCATTGGAGATGGTGGGGCCAATACCAAGGTCTGGAACCAGGCTACAAAATGTATAAGATCTCCAGTAAGTTAGAAACTACATGATACTTATGAATAAATAACAAAAAGAACTTGTTAGAAGGACAATCCTGAACTAAGTGGTCCAATAGTAACATTTAGTGTGGAAAAAAATGGGCAAATTACATATATACATACATACAAATTAATTAAATCCACCTAAACCAATCATTTATCTATTACTCAGACTGTACACCAACACTGAAGTGAAACCACAAAGTGCCCACAAGTCTAGAGGTGATACATGTGGAATTCCTCCTTCAGAAAACCACACTCACTGCTACAAAAATAAAATCCACGACCACAATAACATTCATCAAAGAGCACCGCAAAAACGGAAACCCTGCAGTTTTCAGCTGTCATCGACTGTATTTATGCAATTTCGAAATTATGTGTCCTTACCCAATCCAAATATTGACTTAAGGTTTCCCACCTTTTGGGTTATGCGTCAGTTCACATATTGATTGATTAGTGGTGAGGGTGAGAAGGAAAACTCTGAGTGTGTGTCAGGTTTAATCATAAGTTTGAACCACAAAGATCTGAGTCTTTCTTACAACTTTCTTCTTTCCAGCTGCCTTCTACGTGTGTGTGAATGGGAGCTAGTTCATTTTAGCAAGCTAATTTGCTCACTTCACAACCCTCTTGAAACATTAAATCAATGATTTAAAGTGCTGCAATTCCTTTGTTTCAGTTGAGCAATTATAAACAGTAAGCTTTCAATTAATCGCCATGAAAGCAAACTTATTAGGAGGAGGATTTACTAATCTCCGGTACATTTACATCTTTAGTTCGGCACTGTGGGAATAGTGAAAATGTCTGACCTGTTTAGCCTGTTAATTCATGGTGCCTTTACTGGCATTCAAACTGAAAGCACACTTTTGAACTGAAATGTATAATGTCAAAGAATGATGGGTTTCCAAAGGGATAGGCTAAATACTTGATCGAAACTTGATACCAAATGGGTCTTCTCTGCAGTGGTTAAAATAACTGCTGTGACAGTAAAGGAAAACACAAAGGAAAGGTGGTAGAGAAAAAGAGCATCAACGGATGAACAGAGTGACAGTGAAGGGAAAGACAGAACACATGAAGTGAGTGAGAGAAAAATTGAAAAAGGAAATGTGTATTGGTCTATAATTCATGTGCGTGTGTGTGTGTGAGAGAGAGAGACAGAGATTCCATGTGAGGCTCTGTAACCCAAGCCCTTGAAATAACACCTTAGCAAACCATTGACGTCCATGATAATAACCCTGCAACGTTAGACCTTGGTAGGCAAGAGCTTTTATCCCAGGAATCCTATAGTGGACACATATGCTTTTACTATATGGAGCCCTTAGGGAACAGATCCCTCAAGAAATACCCAGATGCAGTAACATACACCAAAGCCGCTGAGCAATTATGTCTGTCTGACCAGGGATCAACCACAAATGGCTACAAGTTGGATCATTTCACTAATATCTAATAACCGCTCTTTGGAATAAGATTTGCTTTAGTTTAAAACATTCATGTTTAATTTGCTTTGAGGAATACTCTTGATCACAAACAGAAAAAAGGGGTTTCATTACAGCAGAGACTGCTTGGTGAAATAAGCTTCTAGGAAAAGAGTCATTTCCTTAAGAGAAATATTTTCGTCGACGAGGTGAAAGTCAAGCTGCAATTTGAACGAAACAAAGTCTTTTTCTTCAGCATTTCCAGGTTTGATATATCAAATACCGAAATCAAACAGGGGATAATTGTGTCTGCAGAAACACCCTTGGCCTTTGTAACCCATTAATTTTTGGCTTATATCCTAGTTATTAAATGCGTGAGTCAGAATTTCTCAGGACAAACTATTCTTCCGTTAAGTGAAACTAAACCATTGGATTGGATTTTGTTGGCTCAGTCGCATGAAACCTTTTCCAAAACATACAGTGCAATGATATGTGAATAAATAATATGTACATAATAGAGCTACCCCCTGATATCTCATTTGTACTTATCAGGCAAAGGCTTAAAACACACTGTCGGGTGTGTTGTTTCACATGCACACACACACACAGCTGTACTCACATGCTGCCACTGCTCTTGGATGAGTGGCCGGTATCGAAGGAAGTACTTCAGAGGGAAGTTGTCTATGTCAGGCCATGTGGCGGGGCTGTGCCAGGATACTCCCAGCCTTCGAGGGTTGGAGTTGATCGGGGTCGCTGTCACACGCTCCGGGGGGTCTGGTTTTACTGCGAGGTGGATCAGAACAAACAGTTAAAGGCGGGAGCATTAAAGTCACAAGACAACTTCACAGTTGGACAAAACAGAAGTATAATGTCTTCCGTTGCTCTGGAGGAAGATTTCCTAAATTTAAGAAAACCCGCATTCAAAGTTATCTTGAGTCAAAGCACATTCTTGACAGCAGAAGAACAAAGGACTCTCGGCCTTAGTCTGAGCACTGTACCCCACCCTAGCCCCCTAGCTAGCTTTAGATCCCTACATCAGACTCTCAACCCTTCTTTTTTGAGGATACTACTTTCAGTTCAAGTAGTGGTCAGCTGTGAATGGCTGCACCCATAAATGTTCCAAAGCACATCTGAACTGAAAGCAGAAAAATAAAACGTACACCATAGATAGTACATAAAGATGCCAAAACCCTCCATAACATCCACAGATCCTGAAGAGAGGTTTTCCAGCTCAGTGATTACAGTTGACATGAATGGAGAAATAAAACCGATTTTGTACCAGCCTGTAGACATGTTTGTTTTTGCTGACCATATTATTATTTATTCACTTTTGGAGCCTAGTTCAAGTATTTTTTAACCGTTGGCTAAACTTTGTGTAGAGAGGACATCTGCGCGAGGCTATTTTAATTTGGCTAAAACTCCACATTCTAGATTGGGGTCACAGAGTTTGAATGATGAGGGAAGGTGTAATAAAAGATGTTATTGAGTTGCAGGACTGGATTATTCCAGCCACGATTAGCAATAGTGCTTTTAATCAGTCTGAAATCAGATGTTGAGACCATTTCTTAGAACCCTAAGAATAAGGAAGTCACTCAAGTCTTTACTTACAGCACTGACTACCAGTACCACTATTGTTAACACAGTAAATTGTAATGGAAAATAAATATTCAGTTTATACCATGAGGCACTGTAAAAGAAAAAGAAAAAAATGGACGCTGGAATGGTTTGAGGGAATTGTGGCAAACAGAAGATGAGAAGCCATCAGTCCCTGATGAAAAGCCACGTACAAACGACGTGTCTCTGAATACCTGTCCACTGAGAAACGCATGAAGACGGAGAGATTGAGAGAATTCAATTCAAAGCTTTTCAGACGATATTGAATGACCCACTCTCTGTTAGATCACTCCCACTAGGGAACGCATTGGCTCGCCACTTCAGCTACATGAAACGCTCTCTCAACCAGATACGCGCACGGCATTACAATAGGAAATGGATAGCCACAATTCTGATTCTGAGTGTCTGATAAGATACAGACAGAACCAGAGGATGAAAGCAATTTGAGTAAAACGCATAACAACACGTATTTAGAAAGGCATGTGAAAAAGTGGTCCATAGAAAGATACTAACATGGGCAGGAACACAAACGTCTCTTTCTCCAGAATGACTGATAAAACAAGATGAAAGACAGACACAGACACATACAATCAGAGAGACAGTATTCTCCCATGACAAAGAGATGTCAATCACTTTGTCAACCTCTGAATGAAAAGATTTGAAATGGTGAAGGAAAGAAAGAAAGAAAAGGAAAGCACATGCAGAATCCAATGAAAAGTCAGTAAAGTAAACACATTCTCCTCTTTGTCCAGTACATAACAGAAGGAAACATGTGCAACCACATAACAAAACAGAGAGATATCTCTATGGGCTGTGTACCCCTAGGTATTCATTTCACCCGGAACATATAGAGGGTAAGCACTAACGTCAAAGCAAGCGGAAGTCTCCGTGGTTACAGTCACCGGGTGGCAAAAAATGACAGTTTGGCACGAAGAATAGCAACAGCGCTGTGTGACTGACTGTACCAACATATCTGAAAAGAAGATATACAGATATACAGTATTTTTACAGGTATCCTCCAAAGAAAGGAGAAGTAAATGGATCGCTGCATTACAAAGAAACAGCTGGAATCCAGGCACAGAAACCTGGTGTTGTGGTTTGCATTTAGTGTCAGGTTAAATTTATTTATGCTGTATTTTTTTATGAAGTCGTACCTTAAGTTTCTTCTTAAGTTACGTTCTGGATGGCTGTCAGATAAGTTTGTCCATGTTGTTGTTTTGGCGTATTTATGGTGACAGTAACTATTTCAGTTCCAACAATATATAACAACAAAACAATTAACAGAATATTAGTGATCACTCCTCACCATCCTTTTAACGTCCGGTCGGACGCTACAGTATTGTATGACTAATGTTATAGTAAAGCTCTTAGCGTTAGCATCTTTTATTTAGCTACATTTACCATAACTGAAATAACCTAAAACTAACTTCAACTAACTGAAACTGAGGCTAATCCACTTTTCCAAATCCATACTAATTCGTATGGATCATCGTCGAGTCCAATTTGATCTGATAATCCAAAATTTCTCAGTCTCGCTGTATTTACTAATGCATTTCACTGGGTTTTTGAATACCCAATATAGGTAGGTTCGTGTTGCTTCTTTCAATGACCAGGGATGAGATGGTGACAAGGGTCTTGACCAAGTACAACATTTATTACTAAAGCTGAAAAAAAAGGAAATACTGTTTACTCTTAAGTCCGAAGTCCACTGAGGTGATGAGAGTTTGGGATCTCCATGCAGATTTAAAGAAAATAATCTCAAATTAAATGTTGTGTAATTTGCCATCATCAATACAAGAAAAATGGCATGACCATTGAATGACCACCACAAAAATGTTGCAACGTATGGCAGGACCGGTTAAAAGAAAGACAAAATATCATATGTGATCATACAGGTTTAATTTTATGACATCCCATTGTTGTCCGTGTGCATGCTTAGTCTGAAAACATCTGTCATGTCTCTGGTGGCTTTGTTCATCCAAATCCGAGTCCACATTTCTACTCCTCTGTCTTTGTTTCAGTCTCATATTGCTACAGTCTCCATAGTCCTTTATTTCCCTTTGTCGGCGATGCAAGCGAACAGGTATACTGTAACATAACGGTCTAATCTTTCAGACAGCTCACAATTCACCATTATATGCACTGTCTGCTGAAGACGGGAGTGGGAAATATAAGGCAGAGGCAGAACTTCAGTTCAAAAAATCAACTGAGAGGTGGTCTTTCACTTCTAAACATGTCTAAACTATTGTTCCCGTTTTTACATTCATCTATGTTTCCTTTCAAGTAAAAAAAAGAAATAACATCTATTCTTACGATGATTCCAACAATAGTGATGGAACAGTTGAGAATCTGTCAATACTGAGGTTTCTTGGTTGAATGCAACCTGATTTGTACGAGCAATATAGTGTAGCTGTGTTGTTTGCCTAAACACAAATACTCTCTTGGCAATACATTGGGTTTATATTCTGTGTATAGCAGAGTTAGGTTCAAGAATTTCTAACTGAGTTGCAAAAATCTTAGTAAAATGCTCACCAAATTTGAAGACTAGATATAATAGTTTCCAAAAGCACAAGGCTGCTCTCTTGTATCTTCAAAGCAGCAACGGACAAAGAGAAAAAATCTGAATTTTAAAAAGAACAACTGTTTTCACTAGCTTTTAAAATAAATTGGACATTAGAAATTCACCTTGGTGTAATTGTTGTCTTGAAAAGACGGCAAACGTAGCCAATGACACATCATTTGAATAACCTTTTGTATTTTTGCTGAACAGCTGCCCGAATGGGATACAGAAATATTTCACTTTATTGATTTATTAATTTATTTATTTATTTATAAGGATCCTCATTAGCTGTGCCCTGGAGCACTGCTAGTTTTCCTGGAGTCCACATTAAAACCATTTGTATCGCAATGCAATGAATGAATCTGATACAATCCTAGAAACAGTTGTACTTTGCTACGTTTTGTGCACGGTAGTAATTAGTGCATCTCTGACAGTGTTGTGAGTGTTTTGTGGAGCCACTGTTGGTCTTTAATCTCCCTGGTGGAGAGAGGGTAGACTGCTGGAATCAGCAAAATATCACAACAAAGAATTTTTACCTGGACACTCTTCCGGTAATTTGGAGAAAATAAAAACAGCCACTCTAACAGCCTCTCTTTTTAAACCATTCACTTCCACTGACTGAAATCAGCTTCTTTGACAGGCTTCTCCTGGCACCTGAAGGAAACCTACAAAAAAAGAGCACACATCACACCTGAATATGATTTCGGGTGCCGAGCTGAAAAGCTGGAGCGACGCTGACTTGTTGGAGTTAGGTCGCAGTGATTTAATCACAGCGAATGAGTAATGAAGCACCGCTGAATGACAGCAGGTGCTCAGGTGGGCTGCTGTCAGAAATGACAAAAAAAAACAAACAAACAAAAAAACAACCTTTGTTGGAAGTAAAAATACTTCAGGTGTAGAAGCCTTTATGCTTAGACTAGATCCGTTATTGTTTGATCATCTTGGCACTTGAAAGTTAAAAATTGATGAATATGAAGCTTCCTCAAGGGTTGTCTTTTTAACTTCACCCACAGCGTTGGAACACACACACACACACACACACACACACACACACACACACACACACACACACACACACACACACACACACACACACACACACACACACACACACACACACACACACACCCCTCATCTAATTTCATCCCAGCTTTGGTCGGATGAACGGATGTTGGTTGGATGAACAGGGACAGTCGAGAATCGCCTTACTCCAACTCTGAATCCAGAAATGCACGGGGAAGCATGAAATTGTTTTATTTATTTACGATCTGCCTCGTTGTCCCCGAGAATGAATGAATGCGACTAACAACTTAAAATGGCACGAGAAAGACTTTTAACAATGCAGGAACAAAGAGCACATGAGGAGAGGAGTGAGGGGAGGGGTAGCCTACATTCGGAGTCATTTTGGCCTTTTGACAGGAAGTTTGCAACTTGAAATATATATATTTAAAGCTGCTCTTAGACACTTCACTGCGCTTGAGTGATTTCGTTGTTCCTGACCCACTTTATGATCAACGACAACACTTTTATCGGCCATCCCGAAAAAACCCCGCATGATCATTCTGCTTAAAAAGTAGTATGAAGCAGCTACCAGATTTTAAGCTTAAAAACAAGAATCAATGGAAAATATCTGTCACACAAGTGACATTTATCTGAGATGAAGATAAAGGGGAGGAAGAGAAATTACAAAGTTATAAGAGGGGATTGCAAGGAAAGAGAGAATGCAAAGGGAAAGAAAGGAGCAGTGGGGTATTTTGCTATCACCAATAGTTGAGGGATATTTCCTCAGCCAAGGCGCTAATCCGGCTACCATTAGCATTTTCATGAGTACTGTGTCCGGGGTTTGGCAGAGCATGTCACCGCCTCATTTGGTTACTTATGTGTATACACACACACGCGTGCACGCCACACACACACACACACACACACACACACACACACACACACACACACACACACACACACACACACACACACACACACACACACACACACACACACAATCTCTCTCTCTCTCTCTCTCTCTTTTCAATACCTAACCCTCTCAAGCGACACACTCCACACCATCGCTCACAGCCCCACTGGTGTCTATGTGCGCTTATGCGTCATGCACACCCGTATCGTGCTCGGAGCAACACAACAGAGCTGAGGACTGCTGGCAACACTTCCCTTATCTATCAAAGTCCTCCTCATTCCTCCTTTTAAATGAATTTCTCCTCTTCACTGGCTTTCCGGTCGGAGTTCCTTGTGAATTCTAAGGAGCACTGAAGTTATTATGTGGCCTTCTGCACACAAAAATGCACTTTTTAAACTATTTATCAAATAAACATCAGTGTTGTTATTTCAAAAAAACTGCCAATGAAGGGACTGAATGTTCCTGGTTAATTTCTAACCTTAAACTCGACTAAAATGTGCTTGTATAGCAACTGGTGTTTTGGCTGACGGAGAGTGAGAAACCAAAACCATGATTTGTGACTGTAACGGTCGCTCCAAGCCTCAGTTAAATACTGTTTGCAGCAGAAAAGGTTCAGGGGTTGATTGTTTATTATTTAGTGCCTTTGGTAATGACTTGGGTGCACAGTCAGTGGGTTTGTTGCTAATGGACCATGCTGTCGGTTAAAGGACAAAGAAAGCTGCGCACTCCCTTTAGCTGCTTGACAGCTGCTTGGCCGTTGAAATTTCAATTTTCTTTGACTTCCTGGCACCGAGCATTGCTGCGTTCGCAACAAATCTCCAAAGCGGAATGAAAGAGTGAATAAAATCAGTTATCTGTGGTCAGACAAATGCATTAATACCGCTTGAGGCCTTGCATCTTCAAAGAGATGTCTTTGCATTCTGCATTTTAGCATTTTTTTTTTTTTCCTTTGACGACTCGTCAGTCTGAGGGGAACGACTCTCAGATTTGCCCCCGAACTAAGCAAAAAGTAAAAGTGTCTAAAGTTTTTTGCAGCCTAAAGAAGTTAGGAGGAAATATTTGTAAGTTTTTTTCCATAAGCCACGGAATCATTTGAGCCCTGAATCTAAATTAAACCATTTAATTTAAAAAACCTCATCTAGAAAACCCAAGTGTTTTCAGCGTGTACTTGCAGCCCCAGCAGTGATAAGCTTGCAATGCAATTAGCATCTCATTTGGTCAAAAACCTTCACCTGATAACTTCTTTTAAACACACCAGAGTAAAGGCGCGGGAAAGGGAATGCCACACCGGGATATTAAACGCGACACAGCCATCTTACCTATAGCGGACTCTTCAAAGGAGATAGTGGTGTACGCTTTCCCCAAGGGATTCGTTGCTGTCACGTTCACTTTGTAGGGGTGGCTGGAGAAGACTTCTGGAAACTGTACATGGCAGCGGTTCTTGTGAACAGCATCTTTCTGCACCTCCAGAGCACGCTGGTTGTGTCTGAAGATAAAGGGAAAATAAAAAGTAAGAGGAAACAGGGTAGAATAGATAAAGAGACACAAGGACAGATGTGAGAAACTACTAATCTCGCTTTTCTCCAGTTGGGGCTGGATTTATGATTTCGAAAAGGTTCACACATGTTTCGCCTGATCTGAACTTGACTGTTGCGATGCCCTGTATGTTGCCGTGTGTTAGCCAGGCCTCCCTACTCCTGCAGTTGGAGCAGAATGTAGTCCTCATGCAAATAAGAACATATTTCCCTCCAACCGTCTGGCTCCCGACAAAATCTGAGGACTGATTTGATTGATTTAGGTGTTTTTATACCAATCACTAAAAAGATTAACCATGTGGGATCGAAGCATGCGGGAGATCAGTTGCAGCCCTCAAACTCACAATTTGTTGTCTGAGTGGAAATCTTAAAACTCATTTTTATTCTCTGGCATGTACTCAGGGCTGCAGCTGTTTTGTAAATATGCGCTTGAAATCCATATTTTTTTCCGTTTTTCCCCTTCTCTTAGCACTTTGGTCCACTTTTGACACTTTATAAATAACACGGGCTCAAGGGGGTTTGAAAATGAAGAAAGGGAGCAGGAAGTAGTTTAACAGTTACCCCCCCCCTTTTTTAACTGTGGGGCTGTTGCACATCAAGAGCTGGGACATAATTGTTAATTGTGACAGTAAAAACTGCTGACTGTACTTCCCTCGACGTAGAACAGTTTGCCTTTGGGACGGAGCCAGGCTTGAGCTTTACGATTTCCCTTCACTTTTTTGTGCATTGTTTCGGTTCAACTCGCCGAATGTGAATGTGTCTTTAAAACCGATACGTTTGCTCGGAGGCAAGAGGCACCGAGCTAAATCTCACATGAGCCTAAATTAAATCATGCCACAACTATAAACATTTATGAGTCAACAGTGTATAAAACAGCACAGTTTATTTGTTGCAGAGAAAAGCCAGATGTCAGTAACGTAGCATTCAAGGGCAGTTGGAGTCTCCCCTTTAAGATGCTATGGATGTTTTAGATCAGAGACGAGCTGCAAAGGGAACTGATGGCTTGTAAAATATTAGACTAAGTATCACTCAGTGCTCCATCGGTCGCATGTTAGTGTGCTCAAGGCAGACACCAAAGACTACTCTTACTCCAAGTCTCTTCTCTGAGTCCCTCTCATCATTATTATTCTAAAAGGATAATACTGGTTTTGCAGCATTAATGAGGGCAATATCCACCTGCTGTAGTTTAAGCTGCGCAATCTGGGAATTTCAAAGAGAACTTGATAGACTTAATATTTAAGCTGCACATACTGCGCTGTTGAACGTGTATCAACAACCAGGGAAAGTGTGGGCTGTTAGTTTTAGTTCAAAGTGTCACTATATTTTTTATATTTCCTTCTTTTATGCTGTTTCAAAATTAATTAAGGATAAGACTGGGTTTAAATTTTTCCCTAATACACATGGTCAAAAACTATGTGGAATCTGTTTTCTAGCTTTTTGTGTGTTTAACTTTTAACTGCACTGAATCAGGGTTAGGGTTAGGGTTAGGATGCCACAAACTGCACAGACAAAAAAAGTGTTTTGTTGAAGAGAAATTTTGTAAACAACACCAAACTTAATTGATCTGATGCACTTACTGCACGTCTACTTCAAAGGTGGTGGGGATGTACGTCGTGTGCTGCTGGTGCCAGCTGCAGTAGAAGCCTTTAGGGTAGGTGTTGGACCGACAGGTGACTGAAGGTTCCCGGGGAGGAACTGAAGAGAGAACAAACAACAGGAGACGTGTTTACTGAAATGCACAGTGTGTTATTAAGTACCATGTTTTTGTGACACTGAGAAAAACATGTCTCGAAGAGGGATCCAAACGAGACACGTGTCATTAATCAGACCCAGATTGCAAAATTCCTTATCGTATAATTCCTTCCTGATCAAATTTTTATTAAAAGCAGCAGCACAGCTCGGTTTAATTTAAGTCATATATCTGGTTATATTTCATTACTTAAGGCTTTAATGACACATATAACTTTCAGTGTGGTGGGTGGGGAAGTGGGGAATAGAGTCACACTCATATATATCTTCCATAAACTCCAGACCAACATAGAACTGTTACCAAACCTGACATCTTGAGGCAGTTTGTTTTCAGACACCCTCTTGTTGCCAAAATGCCAGGTTAGCCCTTAAAACCAGATTCATTTCAACTGAACGGCCTCCAAACCCTGTTTACGAGACGAAAATGCGAAGGGCGAAGGGCCCACTGTTGCGTGCTGAGTTCACGAAATTGCAGCGGTTGATGGTAAGTTAATATATTATGATTAAGCTGTACATGGTTTTCGTCATAATTGTACAATATGTCTGAGATGTGAAATGTTGACATTCGCAGCAGCCTCATCCTTTCATTAGGCCCTCGCAGTTGCCACATTACGTTACCCTGTCATTAGTTTGCCTCGGTTGCTCATATGTGCACTTTGTGTACACGGCTCCACATGTCGTAACGACCAGCTCACAAGTTTCATCTGAGGACAGCAAATGCTCCAGACTGGCTGTAGAATGACTGTGACCCTGGTCAGTCTAATGTCTGTGAATATTCAAAAGGATAAAGCAACGTTGTTGGAGAACAGACTGAATGGATTGTAGGAAGGAAGAAAGAGAAGGAGCAATGACAGACGGAAGATACTATCTGTAGAAAGGAAGGATATTGAAGTGGCAAGAAGAATAGAGGTGATGTTAGACCAGCTCGGGCCTCCTCCAAGATTAGAGTCCTTTCTTCCCTCTTAGTCAACCATGCACTTGTCTACCACTCCCTCTTTCTCCTCACACAGCTTTTTACCCTTTGACTCTCTCAAATACAGTACATGTACAGTGCGCCCCCATTAAACCAGCGCCCGTGCGTTATGTTACTGAAAATTTATTTTCCCCCTCTGACGTTCGCGTTATGTCACCCCTCAGTCATCCACCTTTTCCATCCGTCTTCTCTGGCTCTAAGTGACAGCCTTTTCATTCCACGGCGCCTCATTCAGACCACCGGGGCATATCTCTTTAACAAAAAAATGGGGCTGGTACTGGGACTATTAAACGGTGGTTATCAGGCATATTCACACGATAGACCCGTCTGATAGCGCCCATATTCAAACAATGGGATTCTTCATTTACAGTCAGTAACGTATATCGGAGTTGAGTGGATTGGATAGGTCAACTTGTCTGTGAGAGCCACTAGCCCATTCAGAGCAGACATGGGAAAAACTGCATGAGCTGCCCCGTTCGAGCAGGATTTCTCTCCCCTGAGGGAAAAAGAATAGCTCGGAGTGTTGACGCAGCGCTGGGCGTCTAGGGCGTGTGCAGAAAATGGCAAATCATTACACACACTGATATTCAAATGACGCTTTTTTTTCCAACTGAGAAGTCATTGGAAATTTCTGGTTAAGGGAGCATCGGGAGCGCACAGTTAATGGAATGAACTACATTGAGGTGGATAACCTGTTGCATTGAAAAAAATAAAGTACATTTATCAAAAAATACGCAGCAATGTGCAAATATTTTAAGCTCTAAAGGCAAAGTAAGGAAGCTTTGAAAATGCAAAATGTTGAGAAAGTCAATCCATTAAACTTTTTCTCTACACTAGCTTGTAGTCAGTTTGAGGTGACACAAACGGCCGATGCAAACAAATGTGTGCAGCCAAGAAAACACCGGCCATGACTTAATATCCAGGCTGATAACGGTCTTCGGTATCAGTCTCTTTTCCAGTAGAGCTGCAGTGGCATGTAGAGCTAGTTCTGTCCATACACCAGCAATCTTTTCATGTTCTGCTTACTTAACTTTAACTAGAATTTGGTAACAGAGTTACCAAAGCAACCGGGGCCTGGAACGTTCACTAGTGACAAACTATCAGCTACAAAGACATTACTTTATATCAGCCTGTGACCACTAGCTTATTAAAAATATATGCATACATGTAAAATGTAGGAATATATCACTTGCAAGTACTACTTTTGCTTCAGCAGCTTTTCTCAGTCCAAAAGACAATGTCTATAGAGAGTAGTCTCATTTATTTGCTTTATCTCAAGTGTTTTAGTCACCACGGATGATTAGTGAGAGAAAAGTCTCACGTAAAGTCTGAGCAAAATTACTGAATCGTTTTTTTTTGTTGTTGTTTCAGCACTTAGTTGTTTCTTTTCCACATTCGTCAGCGTGCTCTGGACGCAGAAATTCCCCTCTTAGACCAACATTTTTTTGGCTCGACACTGCGTCGAGTGATAAATTCGCAATATAAAACATTTTGTGCATGCTGTAGCAGCAGGCTGTCCAATTATTTTGCAATATGCAGTTGTGATATCTCACCATCGTTGTAACATTCTCTGTGAGCGGAACCCTCAAGGTGGATTTTGTCAAACACGCACGCACACATGCACAAGCGAGAGGCACACTTGATTGGCTGGTATGGGGTCATTTCACTGTCACACACAATCAGCTGTGTTTAAGCGGTCACCAAGGCAACTAATTAGCCTGTCAATAACGGCTAACGATGAGGTGCCACAGACGGCATCCAATCACACTCAATTAATCACAGGGACTAATTGGGGCCATCTCGATCAATTGGCTCCTCATCTGAGAGCTTCAGTCAAGAAAACACAAACATGCTCCCACACACAGTCGTTCTCGGGACACACACACACACACACAAAGAGCTAGAGCTCCTGTCGGCTTCGTAGCAGTTGCCAAAATCAATCACACTGGCTTATTAACAACTATGTTAAGCGCATACAATAATCTGAGACAGAACTGTAAACTGGTGCCGATTGTTGAGGGAAAGCAGGTGTGATGAAGAGCAGCGTACGCGTGCGCCCGTGCCAGCTATGTTTGAAGTGGTTTGTTTGAACTCCGGAGTGTTTACTCCTTTGATTTAGTTCATTTTCCCGGACCTGAGCAGCGCCGATCAAACTACCACAGGGACGCCTGAATGGGCAATCCGCACTATAGGGGATCTTCAAGGAGACTGCGGTTTCGTCTGGAGAGAAAACACTCCACTAATCAAGAGTTCATGCATTCAAGGGGACATAGGGCGACACCTAAATGCGACTATTATGGTGTAGTAGTAGAAAGAGCAAGTGGAAACTGAATGGATTCTGATATAATGCTAACACACTTTAATACATGCATTTAACAATCTTACCAGATTGTTAAATCTGCTTGCATCCTCATTTATAGAGAAATTTCTTAGTTATTCTTCCTACGTTTGAAACACACTATTTAAATACAATAGTTATACTACAGGATATTATTTAGAATACACTGAATGCACCGCGGCATGACATCTCACAGGAAAACGGATGCAATCAAAGCGGAGACTGTGGTTGCACAACAACGTGCTGGATCTACTCTCCAGTTCAGTAAGTGGCAGTAATGCACCTGCAAGCTGGTTTGCCAACCATCCATAAAATGGATGAGAAAACTCCACTGTTTACTGTTGATTAACGAGTTTAGCTGCAGCATGTCTACGTGAAAGTATTGATGTGATCATCCTAACTTTACATCCCAAATATCAGACAAATTTGAGATTAATCTGTTAGTCTGCAAGTGGTGGAGGGGGTTTAAGACTGGACCTGTAAACCATCACATTACAAAGCTCCAGGGACTGTACCTGAGCTAGCATTTAGCAGCTTTTAGCTAAACCGTTGAGCCACTTCGCCATTTAACTCTTCCAGGTTATATCCTGGGAGGTGGCTAAGAGCAAAACAAGTATTGGTTTAATGGAAACTTTAAGGCATGCCAGAGGAAAGAATGGTTAGCACAGTGAAGACAGCAGGAGGGAAATGAGGACATGAAGTGAAAATAAGAGGTACATTTAGAGGAGAGGAGGTTCCAGATGGGTGCGAGAGGAAGAAAGGTCAGAAAAGATAAAGAGCAGCACATGAGCAATGGAAAGGAGATGAGCCCAGACAGTATTCTTTCATCAGATTTTACTAATGTGCTCTTAAAACATTTCAGACACACAACACGTATGCACGCGCGCGCACAAAGAGCTGCCGCACAGACGCTTCAATAATATTGAAGCATCAAAAGCTTTCGAAGCGTCTGAAAAGGAGTGGAACGGAGAGGAGGGAAAAAAAAGAACAAAAGACGGCGCACCTGTAGGAAAAACGCAGCGAACAAAGACGGTGTGAACGATGAACACAAATAAAACAATAACTGGAATTAAAAACTGCATTGTGACGGTCGCCGTTAACCACCGAGCGACATGTTATTTAAGCCTACGGCACACAGGACGGCGCTCATGAATATATGGGATTTGAATCAGTGTGCTTTCATCGTCTGGTTTGAAATGCTAAATCAGAGGTGATGCTGAGGATGCTCTTTGTTACCCTGATGAAACGTACACCTGGATATGTGTGCGCCACACTTTTAAATGGTAATGGGCTGGAGACGCAACTTATGGCAGACTGTCCTTAATGAATAGTAATAAGGCCCAAAGTTTGTCATTGATTTTGTTTATTTACCATGTTTAAATTGTCATTTGGCACGAACCTCTTGCATTCAGTCACAGTGAAACAGCAGAGTATCCTTATTTTTTTTATTTTTGCACAAGTACTCAAGGACTTAATTGAGTTTTGCAGTGTCGAGGGTTGTTCGCCTCCACCAGCGCCGTCCTCACGCTCGTGTTAAATCAGAAGGCAAGGGAAGAGCGAACCACGCTCATTTATGTTTTATATGATTGGTGCTAGTCGACACTGAAAACCACATCAACGTTTACAAGAGCGACACAATAATATAGCACCGCTGTTTCAAATAGATTAGACTATACACTCATTGTAAGTAGTTAGGCTATGATTTTAGTTTTCTTTTCTTTTTTTTTTAATCTTTTTCTTGTCGTAGGTCTTTCTCTCCCTCTCTTGAGCTTTGCCTCGATTCTAAACCTGTCACACAAAAATCTGGATCTCGCAAAAGGGAATCTTTGTCACAGGAGGGTGCGCACAGACACACACACACACACACAGAAATGTGATGAGGGACAATGACATCCAGTAGTCTGGTTGCTAGGCTGCAGACACTGTAGTAATTGCTATTTGGTTGTGTTGGTAGCCTCCCTGTTGCTTTGTGTGTGTGTGTGTGCCCAAAGTGTCTGTCCATTCATTACTTTCAGTGCTGTGTGTGTCTGTTTGTAGTGGCTTCGCATTTTTTTCCCCTTGTTCCAATTTCTTCATTCACTCACTTTATAATAAAAACCTCGATAAAAGCACAACCGTACAGGCCTTCCTGGATCACACGCTTTTAATGCCCCCCCCCATTCAATTTTTGTTTTCATGGCATCAATTTGACAACTACGAACTTTGACTAAGGCAGTTAAGTGTGAGTAAAACAAACCCAGGGTATTGCAACTGCTAAGATATCGAGCCACATGTCCATCAATGAGTCTGATCCTTTATCTACCATGCGCATCTCTTTCAGCTTAAATTCACGTTTTTCACATTAAAAATCCCACTGGGAAAAAAGTGGATCCTCTTGGAGTCTGCGCTGCTCCGAATGGCATAACTCGTTTAGGCAGATGGCTTTGGTCTCAGCTTGACTCGGCTTGCCAACGCCGGGCTTGCTGCATTTTAGATTAGCTTAGTCATGTGTCATGGGAGAAAGAGGAATGTAAATAAAACTGTAGGACAAAGTCATGGAGACGCTGTGGTGCCTTTTTGTCCAGACCAGCTGTCGTGGCTGACGGTAATGTAATTGTGGGGTAATATATTTATCCGGCGCTCCGAAACTATACCGAAGTGTGTAAGGACATGTAAGCGTGTATGCGGGCGTATGACGCCAGTGTGTGTGGAATGTGAATGGGCAGTTTTATGTATATGTAATGGAATTTAATTTGGACAAATCTGTCTGCATGGCATGTGCTCTTGTGTGCCTCTCACAGGGATAGTATGGTTTCTTTGAAGCGGGGTTTTCTGAGGTACTTCTTCTTAATGAGCGTGCCAACTACAGTAGATGGTGGTCCGCACACACTCAAACATGAAAAATGTATGGAAGCCAAGCAACGAACAAAAGAGAACAGGGTCAGTCAAAAAAATCTTTAGCCGTCTAAAAAAAAAAAAAAAAATTTGGTGTCAGTATATGCAATATTAAGTATATTATTACTACTATACTTTGCCATCAGACAGCACAAGGGAAACTCCTCAAAGCCACAAAGCAACCAGTGACAAAAAACAGAATTTTAGTTTTGCAGAATACAAGAGCTGCTGATCTGCTGCAGCGTGACGCTGGGGTTTGAAACGGCCTCAGTTGCCAGTTCTGAAAGTCTGTTTGACTGCTGAAGTTTGAGCAAAACCGAATGGTGTTAATATTCTAAGTGTAGCATACATTTAAACTGACATTGACACTGACTTTGGTTTAGGTGGTTGAAATACATTTTGCAGCGGAGCTCCATCAATAGTAGATCATACAGTAGCTCTGCTTCCGTGCTCGCACACCTTTCTGCTTGGACCAGATATCTGCCGACCACCCGCTACAGTACAGTAGGTAACACGCTGATAACACGTACGCTGACTCTTCAAAGACACCGGTTCACGTGTGTGTCTGAGCGCAACGTTACTGTATCAATAAATCTTAAAACAGGTGTTTCAACGTTTTTCAGTTCAAGGACCCCCCACATTATCATCATTCTGCAATCAATAGTACGCTATTCAAAAAACACATTTTCTTTTTTTATTTCTAGCTTTTGGTCAAAGTGACAAACCGATCCATTCTGGCCTCAGTAGTTACCTGGGAAATGAATAGGTTCTTGGAACCTGACAGAGTCAGCTGTAATATGTGTCCGGCCTCATGATTGGCTCGGCAGCAATAGCGACGGGGCCCACTGTGTACAGGAGGCTCACACTGACAGGCCTCAGCTAGTGTGGCGCTCTGTGTGAAATGGTGCCCTGCTGAGGCAGCTCCTGTATCGCTGAATGAGTTGACGGATAGCTAGTCTTCTGCCTCCATTTATCCCTTTACTAAAATATGTTGGATTCAGGTTAATGTGTATTTAAAGAAATTTAAATTTGTGGGGGGAAATTAATATATTACAGAAGAGGATCAGGGCCAGTCAGAAATCTGACTTTAAACTCAAGTCAGAACTCACTTTTTATTTCCTCACAGTGGCCCTGATCCTCTTCCATAATATATATATAAAAAATATATAATCAACCAAAGATTTTGTGACCCCCCTGCAGTACCTCCACGGACCCCCTAGGGGTCGCGGACCCCCTGTTGAAGACTTATGTCAAACCTCCCGTCTCAGCAGGATGTATTTATTAGGATGGCTGCACACTTCTGCATCTCAGAGCTTAGAATTCATCTTAAAGTAATAAATAAAAAAAGAAATAAAATAATTGGGGGGGAAAAAACACTGCAGCAGAAACTGGTTATATAGAACCTCTAGTTTCATCTTACAAACTCAAACCATAAATATTAAACGGCTTCTCTTCCCTACTCTCCTTCTACATTCATCTTTCTTTCATACTCCGATCCAAAATCTCCCTCTCCAACCGTCTCTGGTCCTGAGTCCTAACATAAGGGAGTGAATGGGGGGTTCGCAGAAAACAATGATGCCCTGGCATTCCAGGAATTCCTCAGAGCCAATTGGAAACAGCAGTGTGTGAGGGATGAATGAATGAAAGGAGGATGGATACCTTATGAGAGCATCAGGAGTTGATAAGGGGGAGATGGGGGGGTAAAGATGAAGAAGATGTGAACAGTTTTAATAGTATCCCTTCCTCCTTAATGATTTTGTCATGTTCCGTGATCAGTAGTTATGTCTGTACAATGTGTACAATGCTAAATGGAGAAACTGCCTATGCTGTAGTAAATCTGGATGGTCATGTCACGCTTTGAATGGGAGGTGCTGAAAGGTTTGCACTGACCTCTGCAGCTATGGAGGTCAGACGCAGGAAGGCAACCATTATACCTGGACACTGAAATTACCCCGCGGCCCGTCTCCTGCAGCCCCTTCACGCGCACACACTCGCTTGGCCACCTGACATCACATATCTCGCTCAAAGCTCGGGTATAACATCACGCATTTCACAGGAAATAAAAGTGAATTCCTAAGGAGCTTCAAACGTACAAACAAAATCTCACCTCAAGCCCCCGCGACGAAACCGCGCCGACTTCTCGACTGTTTCCTGCCTCGATCAAAACCTCTCGGCATGGAGGAAAGTTGCTAAAGTTGCGCGATCGCCGAGTGCGTTTCGCTCGTTTTCACTCAAAAGATCAATAGGCAGCACTTAAATAAATTCCCTTGATTTTATTTGACATGATAGCGGGGCTGTGAAATGGAAAGTTGCGTTTCCAAAAACTGATCAATTAATCATCTTTGCTCAGCAGAGGGGAAAAAACACAGCCGAGAATCTGTTTGTTTGGTTTCTAAGATATTTCCTTCAGGCAGGTAATCGAAATCCTTAATGTCCACAGTTCTGTCTCTTTTATTGTTTTCCCTCCGACCCTCGCCATTTCTAACAGTTGCCATCCAAGTTCTGCTTTTTCTCTCTCTTCTTTTCTATTAACACAGTTTATGCAGATAGCTGTTTCACATCCTAATGCAGTGGGTGAGGAACAGTCCACAAAATTAGAGAAGACAAACGAACAGATCCCAAAGCCAAGCGGCACGCAGTCTCGACCTTTTCGGTTTAAGAACCGGCCGCGCGATATAGCCAAACTCTGAATTTCTCCTCGTGTCAATACGTGACCCAGACCTCTGACTGTGTGCTTAACTTGCCTCCGAGTCTGCACGACCTAGCGCCATTGAATCCAGAAGCTCGGGAGAGGCCAGGAATTCCTTTCATGCTACTTCACTCTTACCATATTTCATTATTATTTATCTTGACAGAGCAGTGAAGATTGCCAGGAAAGTTGGGAAACAGCACGGTGCCACTCGCGAAGGATTTGTTCATTTCTGAGCGAAACTGGGATTTTAACGGTTCAAGCTGTGGCCTCGCGCCTGGACCTTTCTCCAAACTTCAGCTCGGTTATTTTTCTAGTCGGTGCCGCAGTGCAGGGATGGCATCGCAAGGACAAACAAAAGTAGTAAAGCAAAAGCACAGGGTAGATAGGGAGAAGCTGTCTTTGTCAGGGGCAAAGGAACGAGCCACACACTTTGACTAACAATGGCACCGAGTTGGAGTGTAGAAGTTTCAAAATCTTTCAGAGTTCTGAAATTCTTCTCTTGAATTTCAAACACTGCAAGAGCTGGAAACAGGGCAACACACACTAGTTATTTCGTTATTATTTTGATTCTAATACCAGATTAAGAAGCAGCGGATGCGTGACCTGACATGATCTTACGTGAGTTTAGATGGAAATGGAGACTGTGATGCATCAACTCGCTGTAAATCTACTGATTCATTCTCCAGTCCGGCAAGTGGAGGTAATGGAGCTGCAATTCTAATCAAAACACACGCACGAAAAAAAAAAGAACCATAACTTTGTGTAACTTCGCAACACTTTAACGAGAGGAAAAAAGTGCTGAGATGCAGTTATGTCTACTCTTGAGAGAGGAGGTGAGATTTAAACTGTCAGTTTTAATGTCTGTCAACGGTAGCGTGCTAGCTAGCCCTTAGCCTCGAGGGCTAGTGTGCTTACCGGAGCCTGACGATAATGTCAGCGGCTCCGTGTCCTCACACAGGTGGTTTGTGTGTTCAAAGCTTTTAACTGAGCCAGCGCTGACGACCCTGAGAGTGTTTGAGAGGTTTGGAGTGGATCTGTAAACCCTTACGTTAGCAGCAGATAATCTATGGTGACCCTCGGTTCAGAGTGAAGTCTGGTCCGCATTTGTCAGTAAAAAAAAAAAAAAAGTAAAAATAAAAAATCATAGTTGTTATAATTTTTACTCTCCAACTGGGAGGTGGACGGTAGACCAGTCTCTTCTTCCCAACTTAAGCAATAATTTCCTTTTTTTTTTTAAGTGAAAGAAAATAGTGATTTTGGACAAGGTTACAGGAGAAGTGTTGAATTGAGACGTCTCACTAAGAGGTAAAGCTCCATGTCACCATGGCAATAACAGCCCGAGGCTCTGTCACCGCAGCGACAATTGCCTCTTAGCTGCAGTGTCCGTGACGGTGTAATGAGTGACAGGCTGGGATTGACCAATCAGAGGTGTCAGTCTGCCACATGCACAAACAGCTAACTGCCATCGCTCACGGAGACAGAGGGAGAGATGAGAGAGGCAGGTACCACCCAAATCCCTGACAACTGATTCCAAACAGCTGACTTCTTTGAATTTAGCTGTCACATTCAAAGCTAGACAGACACGCGGAGAGAAATCAAAAGTGTCTGGCCTGTAAAGCTCGGGGCCATCATTGTTAATTCAACCAGCTGCTTTGTGCGGGAGCACTCTGCGCTGTCTTTTTACATACACCATGTTCTTTTTATGGCGTTATGAAAGGTGTCACATTACTGCGGAGGCACAAAGGTTCTTTCTACACAGACTGAAACCTTTAGATACACACATAAAGTGATAGAGAAAGGGCAAAGAGGCAGCTGCGCGCAGGCAGCTGCACACAGCGCGAGCGCTTGAAAGCAAAAGGAGAGGCTAGAGCACAGACACACACACACACACACACGCACAGAGAAAACCAAACAACAAAAAGAGAGTCGGTATTTTTTCGCAGCCGCATCACGGCGCTACTACAGTGATGCAGAGATACTGGGTAATGCTATAACGCTATTCTAATGGAATGTTTGCACAGAGACTTTAAGCTGCACGGTTTCAATGAGTTCCTCCTCACACCAGCTGTGCACAAGCCGAACTAACCCGGGCTCCCCGTCAGCCAAGCCGGAGAATCCCATCTCCTGGCACGGCGCGTATAAGTGACTACAAAACATCCACAAGAAAGAAGTACGGTCTGAACACTGTGTCAGTAAGTTAGGAAATGTGTTGGGTGTGGCAACAGTGCATCGTTTTGGTGATGTAGATGCAGCATGCTTTAGGATGGCGAAATAAATCGTAAGTTAAATTTGGCATTCAGGTTTATTTGGATGAGTTCAACCTGAATCTACTTGGTACAAAAGACATTTACCAAAAGACTATTGTCCAGATTCCACCTATAGCCTACATTATTGTGGTCCTAAGCAAAATGTAGGTAAGCAAAATGACACACAACTGAAAGTGGCAATGAAATACCATGGATTTATAAAAGGGCTGCAATGATGCATCAACTAAATTGATTAATTCACCATGCAAATACGCTAATTTCCATGGAACATGGTCGCATGTCGCAATGTTTATATCATCTCCAATTACGGCGGCTCACGCTTCATGGCGAGCCAGAAATTTTGCTTTGTCTGGAAAATCCAGAACCCGATTTAGGGGTGTGGGGACTCCTCGAACAAACTACACACTTCTTTGGAATCAGTCTGCCAAAGCAACACAACCGCTATCCATCAGCGACCATGCCGTTCAATCCTGACTGTAGTCAAGAAAAGAAATAAAAAGTTACAAGTAATTGTGAAAATCCAATCTAAGTACCAGTATGATTTCTTAGAAGTTAACACAAAACTAAAGAAACCAAAGTGTCTGACATCTTTTTTTTGTTTTTTAGCTATCTAAATTGAAAACGCAGTACGTCCTACTGATCTAGTACACATTGTCAGAATGTGATATGACCCCTTTCCCACAACAAATTCACCTCAGCTCAGAAGGGTAACGACCTGGCCGCCATGCATCACAGATGTGGCGCGCTGCTTGTCAACAAACAGCAAGCCTCACAGCGAGGAAACGGCAGTGCGAAGAATAAAAGGCACGCCGCGACGCGTCCTTCTGTGAAAATTCCAAAGCACACCGCATAATCATATAATTCAATTCCTTCATCCTTGAGAGAAAATGTCCCAAACCTTCCACTTCTGGAGGCAAGAACGGACAAGAAGGAGGATAAATCGAAGCAATAAAGCAAGGAAAACTCAGCCTACATGGTTCAGTGACAGAACAAACAGTGATCTCATTCCCCGAGCAGTATTTTGGCACAGGCACAAATACAACAGGATGCTCTTATCGCACCTATGCTCGTTCCTTTGAGTACTGTTTGGATTCAGCTGCAAAGAAGCATATACAGGCAGGCAAATGCCTTGTGTTTTGAGCAAAACCCTAAATCAAAGCGATCTGCTCGAGTGATGTAAAGCTTTGCCC